>NC_037540.1:26899095-26934846 GCF_001531365.2 Cynara cardunculus var. scolymus | reverse complement strand
GCAATCCCTTCTTTATCCTTCCCAACACAGTTTTTAATACTCAAATATATAACAACAACACCTTTAAACTATCAAAATAGTTTTACCATCTTTTCTTCAAGACCAACATAAAGATCCAATAGTTTATATAACAATATATATAAAAGTTTTAATCATCAAAAACTCACTTTAATAATTACAAGTTCTGCAGATTCTAAACACACAGCAAATCACAAGCTCTTCAAACAGTTTTGAACAAAAGATTTGTTCAAGAACACTTCTCACCGCCACAACACTCTTTTTCTCTTTCAACAGATTTTTCTTCAAATGAAATGATAAGATAGAATCTTATCTTTTTATTTCTTTAAATACTCTCACCATGGCGGTGGAGTTTATTTTAATTATTATAAAACTCATAGGCAGTGAATCCTTTATCCAATAGAAATAACCTTGGGTGGTAGGTTTATTTATCATAAAATTCATGATTTCTTAACCATGAAGGTATAAGTTTTTAAATATTATAATAATGTTTCCACCAGGATATCTTATCACAAATATGCACCACCTCATGTATTCTTCACACCACATGCATATATGTATAAATTACATACATATCATGCCATCTTTTCACATATATGCATGCACAATATCATTTTCACATTTCGCATATATAGTTCATGCATTTCTACTTAGATATGCATATTTCACGTAATCCATATAATAAACATGTATATCTTACCTCAACCCAGGTTGTCTAAAACCTGTTTATAACATTTGAAGATAAGGGACACACAATTGGTATCAGAGCTGGAAATGCAGTGAAATCAAGAATAAGAAATCAAATTTTTGAAGATTTTTCTAGAAATTTTTACTGTTCTTCTTTTCTTCATATGTGTTCTTCAAGTTTTTAAGACTTTGATATGAAATTTTTTAAAATTTTTCGTGTTTTGATGTAAAAAACGTGATCAAAATGTGCGTAATTGTCTCGTGAATCTTTGTTATTCACAAAGTTTTCTGTTTTGATCATTCGTTTTGAAGATTTGTTGAAATTAGTGAGTTTTAATTTTTTTTTTTTTGTGTTCTTGAAAAACTCGTAAAAAGTCAGGTTTTGATCCATCTTTGAGTGAAAAAATTGTGTTGTTTGTGTTTTTGATGAGTTTTGTACGATTTATGTCTTACCCGGATTTTAGGACTTAGTGTATATCGCACACAGCTTACACGATTTAGACTTGGCATTTTTCTTTAACTTGTAATCCGGACTGTTAGACCCCAACTTGTGAAAGTGTAAGTAAGAAGTCTCTTACTCTCTAAATTTCGGGCAAACCACAAAATCTATTAGTTCTCGATTCTTTAGAGACTAATATTGAAAAAGGCAAAGCCGAGGCCAATTCTTGTCACAACCCCACCAGCTACTCATTTATCTCTCAACAGATAAGTGTTTCAATAACACTTGGGGAACGCAACTCACATTTTTATCAGTTTCTCATTCGGAGAAAGTTGATATTGAAAAAGAAGGTTATATGTCCCCCCCCCTTCAAGTCTTTTTGATCACGAATTGAGTCAAATAAATTTATGTAGTACACATGGTTTATCTTTTTGAGCCTAAACATAAGCATATGTTGCTTTATTTTTTCTACACTACACAAATTTTGCAATTTATTTGTTATTTTGCCGAAACATTCATAGATATACTTTTTATAAGATATTGATGATTGAATGGAWGTCCTGGTGAGATGAATCTCAAAAAGTCTCATATATGAAGTACATTCGTTGTACTAAATATATCTGTTATATTCACAGGCCAATCTTTTTATAAGATTGAAAACAATTTCATAACTTGAAATTGGTTATTTTCCTATCCTCTTAATCTGAAAAGATTATACAAGTGGATTTTAAAAGATCTACTTACAATTTTATGAATTGACGGCATATACTAAAAATTTCATTCATTCTGATGTATGATGCTAATGATTCTCATTTCATCATAAGGGGGAGTATGATATAATGAATGAAATAATCAATTCTGACTGATATAAGGGGAGTATGATATAAAGATCGAAAAAAGACTTAAAGGAGTGCGAATGCAATGACTGAGGATTATTCTCGTGCTACATTGTTTGAAGAGAAATAGAATGTGAATATCATCTTTACAACAGTTTACTGACAGAGATTTCTCAAAAAGGAGAATGTTAATTTTGGAGAAAATGTTTGTGAATTTTTAATGTGAAGAAATTCTTTATTGGGAAGAATGTTTGTGAATGTTTATCTAAAGAAATTCTTTGAAGATCATATATTGAAGGTCATTGGTGAAGATTGTTGTTGAAGACTGTTACTGTTATTATTCTTCATTGTCAAAAGAGAAGATCGTTTTTGTTCTACATTCGTGGGGGAGTATGTTTGAAGATTTTCTCAACAAAAGTTTATCTGAAGATCTTAAAGCAGAGAATGTTAGAAGATTGTTTTTGAAGATTTCAAGAAGTCATAAAGAGCTTAAAGCGTCAAAGTTCAAAAGAGATTCAAAGTGTGCAAATTCTTTCAAGCCTGAATACAAAGGGGGAGAATGTTGGGATTGAATTTTAGTGTTAAATTGTATACATCTTGAAAGGTTTATAATTGTATTTTAGTTAGTTTGAATTTGTTTGTAATAGTTGACTTTGACTAGTGGCTTTAATGTTTGACCTATGAATAGGTTTGTCTTCTAGTGAGAAAGTAAGGAGCTTTATTGTAATATCTACGTAATCTTTGAGAGTAAATAGAAGTGTTGATTGTTTAACTTTTTTCTTTACTCATTCATATGTGTTCTTAATGTTCATATGAAGATTGCCATGGATTCATAGATGATATTGAAGATTGATCATATTGTGGGACTCACAGTAAGTTTTTGGATACTTCAAAGTAATTATTTCATCTAGAGACAGAACTTGTAACTGAATTAAACATGAGAACTGAACTTAAAAAGAAATACGATTTAGTTGCTGAAGAGAGAGACCAGTTATTCAAGAAAGTAAAAGACTTTTCAAGTGCTAAAAGCTCAACTGGTTCTCAATCTACGTGTAAAACTAACTTTTATAATTGTTCTAGTGTTAAATCTAACAGTTATTCAAGCAGTCCTAAATCAACTGTTTCTAAGAACAATTCTCGTTCTTTAAATCAGTATTATCAAGGGTATGTCATTGGATCACCCAATTATTATTTAAAAGCTAAAAATGTTTGGGTCAATAAAGTTTATTATGCTTTGTCTCATAAATCTGTTGTTACTAACCCTATTCTTCCTTGCATTGTGAGATGCACTAATGATCTGATCAATCTTAGCAAGAGAAGAATCATCTGCTCAACATGCAGAACCAATAATTTTGTCAATAGGAAAAGGTACAACAGGTGGTATGGAGACAACAGCTATCAGAACAGTTGGAATAGTTTTAACAGGTATGATAACAACTGGTATGGATCTTATTGTTTATCTTATCAATCTGTTAAAAGTGCTAAAAAGAAGACATCTAATAGGAATAGATGGTTTGGCAGTTACAATGAAACATTACTTGAATCATATTTCTAGGGGGAGTTACTGAAAGGTTTTTGAAAAATGATTTCTGAAACGAGTATCTTTTCTGAGCAGATATTTCTTGAGATTTTACTTGCGTAATTTCTCGTCGTACATAATTCCAATACCTGTTTCAGCTATTCTTCAAACTGTTATTATCACGTCTCTTAAATGAAAATCATTGTCGGTGATAATACACTCGTTTGTATTCAAAGCTGTTTTTCTAAAAAAAATTACTTTGATTATACAAATTTCGTTATTCTTTGATTGTCTAAATCTGTAAACTTATAATTACAAATCTTCATTCATTTCTTCCACATACGTTGTATAATGTGTTTGATACATCACTCCTTGTTGATTGTGCTTAAAAGCTACACATCTTGATTAATTTTTATCTGATCCTTTGAGCTTATTTGCAATAATATTTTGATCAACTATTTGTGATCAATTGAGCTTACACTATTATATTTAGGGGGGACTGAGTGCTTCATAGAAATACCTCAAAGGAATGTCAGAACCGACAAACCTACCCATTAGGACAACCATATCTAAGTAAGTTTAATACAAAATGGGTTTGTGTGCAGAGTTTAAAATGAAATGAGAGGGGTAGTTGTTGTGAGCTAAAAAAATTAATGAGAGTTGTGTCAGGATTAAAAGATCAAAAGAATCCTGTTCTAACCTCTAAAATCCGGGCAAACCACAAAATCTAATAGTTCTCAATTCTTTTGAGACTAATATTGAAAAAGCCAAAGCTCAGGCCAATTCTTGTCACAACCCCACGCAGCTCACTATCTATCAGTTTCTCATTTGTAGAAAGTTGATATTGAAAAAGAAGGATATATCCCCTCCCCTTCAAGTCTTTTTTATCACAAATTGAGTCGGATAAATTTATGTAGTCCACACGGTTTATCTTTTGGAGCCTAAACAGAAGCATATGTTGCTTTATTCTTTCACACTACACAAATTTTTGCAATATATATGTTATTTTGCCATAACATTCATAGATATGCTTTTTATAAGCTATCGATGATTGAATGGAAGTCCTGGTGAGATGAACCTTAAAAAGTCTCATATATGAAGTACATTCATAGTACTGAATATATCTATTATATTCACACGCCAATCTTTTTATAAAATTGAAAACAATTTCATAAGTTGAAATTGGTTATTTTTTCCCATCTTCATAAATCTGAAAAGATTATACAAGTGGATTTGAAAAGATCTGCTTACAGTTTTTACGAATTGACGGCATATGTTGAAAATTTCATTTATTCTGGTGTATGATGCAAATGCTTCTCATTTCATCATAAGGGGGGTATTATATTATGAATAAAATAATCAATTCTGAAGATCGGGAATCGGCAAGAGACTCAAGGAGTGTGAATGCAACAACTACTGAAAGAGATTTCTCAATAAGGAGAATGTTAGTAATGGGGAGAATGTTACTGAATGTTGTATGAAGAATATATCTTGAAGATTATTTCTGAAGACTGTTGTTGCTGTTACAGTTCTTCTTTGTGAAAATAGAAGATTGTTTTTGTTCGACATTCGAGGGGAGAATGTCGAAAGTTTTTATCAAGAGAAGATCATTTGAAGATCATAAAAAGGTGAATGTTAGATGATTAACCTAAAGATTTTAAAAAGTCTTAAAGAGCTTAAAGCGTCAAAGTTTCAAAAGGGATTCAAAGAGTACAAATTTTTTCAATCCTGAATCTAAAGGGGGAGAATGTTAGGATTGAAATTTAGAGTTAATTGTATTCGTCTTGAAAGTCTATATTTGTATATCTAGAGTGTTTGACTTTGTAAGTCATGGTTTGAGTTTGACTTTTATATTTCTAGTTTGACCTATAAATTGTTCTTGTAAGGGAGTTTTAGTGTTAAGAGAGATATTATTGTAATATTTTGTGTAATATAGCTTTAAAGAGAAATATATTCTTGTTGACCATTTGAATTTTTCTCTCTAGTGTTCTTGAATGAAGATTTCCATTTATCTTGTTCATCTTGATGTTATTAACGATTGATCATTGAAGTGGGACAAACAACATGTTTATCTATCTCTTAGTTGGATGAATTAGCTTCTTGTAGGGTCGAGTGGCAATTTTGGGATTCAAAGTATGTGCTGAGTTTTCTCTAGATTAAAGTTGCATTATGTACAATCAGTGGTGCTACATTCACATTGGATCTGATTTGATCTAAAAGTTGAAACTAAAGAATAAAGAGTTGCATTCAGGGGCAAGCTTGAAGATTCCATCCATACCAAGCACACTAAAGCTTTCTTAAAGAAGCAGGGGGGAGAAGACCTAAAGGCTTCATGAAGATGCTTGCTTTATAAAAATTAATCTGAAAGTTTTATTAAAGCAATCTGGGCTAAGGATGAAAAATTCAAAGATCTGTTGAGCTAAAATAACTAAGTTTGGAAGATCATACAAAGGCTCTCTGGACAACTAATAGGCTCTCTAGCGACCAGAGCTTAGGTACTCGAACGCAGAAGTCACGCACTCAGATACAGAGTAAACGCACTTAGAATTAGAGCACGGGTACTCGAATACAAAGGATAAGAAGACCGGTATGCGCCTGCGCCTAAACACCAAGTACTCAGATATAGAGTGCAGACATAGAGCCTCTGCATTGTACATACAGAGCCTCTAGGTCTTCCATAAATACAGAGATCCTCTTAATGAACTTTTTACTTCTCTGGTTGGTCCATGCTCTGGATAACGATACTCAGAGCAGCAAAGTGAATGCAGTCTGAATCTAGAAGGATGGTGTTGATCCTATTTATAATAACGATTATTTCCTTGTAAATAGCGCCTATATAAAAGGTGATATAAGCATGCAATAGAGGTAGAAATTCATTGATCAAAATAGACAGAAACACACAAGCAACACATGAGAGTCTATTAGGGTTTTGAGAGAGTTTATATTTTTCATTCAATAAAGAAAGCAGCGGATTTCTATCTATCATCTTCTACAATCTCTCATCTTCAATGCCTTAACCTTGTTCTACTGTTAGATCTAGGCTAACATGTTGCACTTCATCGCCCAAGGCATAAGCGATAAGGGCTTATATCCGACAAAGTGTTTCCCGATAAACGTGTAATCCGCCTAACACTTGAGCGGATTGTGATTTGTACTTCATCGCCTAGAGTATTGCCCGATAACCATCTCATCGCCCAAAGCTTGAGCGAGTTACTCTTTCCTCGCCCAAATCTTGAGCAATATCTTGGTGAGCGGATTAAGAGGTAAGCGAAAACCTGTTTGAGTGATATAATTCCTTTGGTAAGCGATTTTCTAATGGGAAGTGGGGTGCTATATTTTCTAGCGGGACCCCCGTGCAAAGTCGTAGGAGGAGGACACTATTCTGATGATCCCGAACCAGTTCGAAATCATTTTTTGAACGATCAATTCAAGTCAAGTTAGAAAGATGTCAAAGGGCATGCAAAACATTACATCTGATTATGAGATACTCACTTCATTCTATTATGAAATTGAATTTTTGAGTGCTGAAGTTTTAAGACAAAGGCTTACAAGTGAAAGAGCGATAATGATGAAATTTGAAACTGAGAGTGTCTGTTACAAAGGTTTTTGTGAAGATCTTAAAAAGGAAAAGAAAAGGCTGAGAAAAGAAAAGGAACATCTTAAATATGATCTTGAAAATCAAGTTGTTACTCTAAAAAGAAGTTTGAATGAAACAGAGGGTGAAAAAGTTAACCTCCAGTTGAAATTGAATTTGATTTATAAAGAAAGAGATGATTTGTACTCAAAAATCAATCAGTTGGATGAGATTAACTATAAAAGAGGTCAATCTAAGTATACTCTAAAAATTTTGACACATAAACCCAAGGACACAAGGTTTTACAATCCCCAAATGGGTTTACGATTTATTGAGTCTGATACTTTGAAAAAGGCCCCAAAATTTTTGTACGATTTTAATGAAAGGGGAACCGTGTATGTCCATAATCTTCAAATATCTTCATAGAATCCATGGCAAACTCATATGAACATTCAAGAACACTTGAGAGGAGTAGAGAGAATTAGTCAAATAGTCAAACCCTTTTATTTCACTCTAAGTATACGTAAGTATTACAATTAAGCTCTTCCACCTAATTCACTACAAAACAAAGCTTTATATAGGGTCAAACATTGAACCTTTCTAGTCAAAGTCAACAACTCTAGCAAAGTCGCCATTTCATCTCTCTCGCGGTTACACCGCCATTTCATCTCTCTCGCGGTTACACCGCCATTTCATCCCTCTTGCGAAATAGAATTTAATCAACATCTAGCCAGATATGGAAATCCGATCATCATTGTCCGGATATTAAATCCGGACAAAAACTTGGAACCAAAAATATGATAATCCGGACAGTCGACCAGACTTGGAATCCGGACAACTAATCTTTGAGCGATTTAGACATATCTGGACATCCTTTCGCCGGTTTAATGGAAATCCGATCGAAACTCGAACGATTTAAGGAGATATCTGGTTGCCTCTTAGGCGATTAAAGGCAAATCCGGACACCCCTTGTCCGGTTTAGGTAGAACCCGGACAATACTTGACCGGTTTATATAAAATCCAATCAATATATATAGTGATATTCATACTAAGGCAGTTCCAAATAGCATTGAAATTATACGCAAACCTTTAATACTTGAATCTTAAAACAGTCACCTTAAGAACTAAAATTCCTAGTTTAATATTCTCTTCTTCCTTTTCTTCTACCAAATCCGGATGATTCAAAATGAGGACTTTCCTAATATATGGAATGTGTAAACTTTTTCACCCAAACTTCATTTACTATATATAGTAAATGTAATGAGTGATGATGGTGGTGTTCATCAGCCGACTTCCCACCCTTTTTAAAACAAAACCTTTTTAAATACAAATAAACCACATACGCAATTATTACACTTTCAAGACGAATACATTTTAACACTATAATTCAGTCTTAACAAACCACAAATATCTTTATTCTTTTCGTTCGAGAAATTTTCGTTAAGTCAAAATTTGAATCACCTGTATCTTCTAAAAGTGATATGCATAAATCAGATGAAGAAAGTTTTGAAACACCTAATTTCATAATTGTGGGATTTGAACTCTAGTTATGCAACTAGAAAACTTGAATTTTTACATTCTGAAATTGAGACATTCTATCCCATAGAATGTTTAAACTTTTCTTTAAGTCTATTTCACAAAATGAAGAATCTTCTCAGTCTGAGGTTTTTGAAAATGTTCTCTATGCATTAAACTCTGAATTTGAATCAGAGATGATTTATGATTTTGATTTTACTGAAAAGAATATTAAGAAAAATGATTGGGTAATTCATTCTAATCTTGAATTTGACTCAAATGTTAAATTTTCTGCTTTAGAAAAGCAAATTCTGAGCTTGAAGTGGAATTAAAATCTGAGAAGAGATCAATGGAAAAAGCTCAAAATGAATTTTCACTTAAAGTTAAAGAGCTTAATGATGAAATTTCTGAATTGACCTTGCGACTTGTTTGTAAAGATAAAATGCATGAGTCAAATTTACAAAAGATCCATGATCTCGAGAAGGATTTAGATTCCAGTTTTGATGAACGAACCAAACTAATGAGTCAAATCATGAAGCTTGAGGGGGTTGTCAAAAAGCCTTTAATTTAAGATTTTAAAAATTCAGGGATTCATTCTCAGATTGATCCTCAAATCAAATCCATTGTTATAGATAAAATCAATTTTGATAAGAAGTATTTTTGAGGTCAAAGAGTCTTCTGAAATTAAATATAAAAATGATTTTAAGACCTTTCCCAAATCTGAAAAAACTGAAAAGTCTGAGTGTTCAACTGTTGAATCCTCTTTGAATTCAAATTTTTTATCTGTGGAAACAGTGAAAGCTAAAATGCAAAATGGTTATGAATGGAGGAAAAGAGATGACTTACAGAAGAAAAGTATGAATTATTCCAAAATTAATTCTTTTGCAAAGAATCCAAATGCTAAGCCTAGTAGTTGTAAATGTGCTTTATTCACTAAGTGGAAATGTAATCTGAATGCTGAATTAAAAAAATTCAAAACACTTTACTCGTTCAGATATATTTTTCTTAGCTCCAAAACATGTACATTGCAACTACTATGGTTACAATTCTTTCGCCATCAATGCCAAATGCAAACAACATATTATATCTAATGAAACACCCCACATCACACATTGCATATAACACATACTTCTTTTAAAGAAATACATGTATTACTCGACTTAGGTCCCATATTACAAGAAATTAATGTACGAAGTACATAATCAAAAATTCCAAAATACAAATTCTTGTACTACATAACATATATCTTTAAAACCAAATATTTATCCATAAGCTGATCTTCATAACCCAGTTGTTCCTGCAATACATATTAGATTGACAAATTGAGGGTTAGACCTGAAGGTCTAGTGATATCCCTATTTCCTTGAATTTCAGGGTGATCACCAAAACATTATCTAAAATCAACTTTTCATAAAAACTAAAACATAATCTCATAGTTCACAACGACTAGCGCCCTTCTATTTCAAAAGGCCAATTTTGACTTAGAAATAGTTTATTTAGCAAATAGTAGGGCCAGAGCCCCTCTGGTTCCACATAACTCTTTTTCAAACATTTTTCATCAAAAGCACAATTATTCAAAGCCTTTGGTCATAAGCCAATTATCCCCTTCTCAATAACACCATTACTATCATTTCCAATAAGAACAATATTCCTGAATCTTTAAATCACAAAGAAATAAGGACTCAGAGCTATTGTAATCTTAAGGGATATAGCAGTAAGAGCTGTAACAATAATTACACACACAAATGCCACCCTTATATCGAAAGGTACACCTCTCCTTGATATGTCACCCTTATATCCAAAGGTACACCTCTCCTTGATATTCCACCCTTATCCCATGGTACACCTCTCCTTGATATGCTACCCTTATTTCCTCACCAAAATCTATAGATTATTTCCAATAAGGCCAGACGAAAGTCACAACCGTCCTGAAGGAACATACTATAGTTTTAACCAGTAATAGTTTCAAAATAGTTTTTATATCAAAACTTTGAAACTCTCGAACTATTAATTCTTTAATCCATTTCTTGAATTCAAAACCCTTTTATTTCTTAAAACATAATATTACTTCAATTGTTTAGAAAGAAACAAATATTTCTTATATTACCAAAACAAATCTAACTTGTACAGACGGCTTGTATCCAGACAAGCTTATCCGGACAACATATGTCCAGACAGACTTTGCAGGACTCTCCATCCGAACAACAAAACACAAGACAATCCGGTCATACCTTCTCCAGACAACATAGTATCCGAGCATAAAATCCTCATCGATCAATAGTGACCGGACACACCCTATACAGACAATACTGTGGTCGGACACCCCTCCCCTTATCCGGATAACACAATTTCCGGGTACAAATTCATCACATTTAAATCCGGTCAACATTGTGACAGGGCTCACTCCAATCCTGTCAACATGGTGGCCGGATATGAGTCCTAATCGGTCAATGAAGATTTTCAAGAATAGTGTAGTAATTTCAACATATCAAACCATAAACTAGTGATAAAATCATATGTAAATGATGTTTAAAAACACTGACCTTATGCAAATTTAGATTTTTTGAAGATGAAATAGCAAATCAAATAAGAATGATCCAATCTTCAGTTTTAGCCAATGCAGGCAAAGTCTCAGAGAATTTTACTCTCAAATTTTCCTTTCTAAAGGTGGCAAGAAGAATAGTTTTCTTCCTAAAATCTCTTATTTATACCCTTCCATAAATGGAAGGCGGCTGAACTTGCATATTCCTAGAAGCCCTATGCATGCAAGTAAGTTAGACCACATAACACATGCACACATACACGCATTTATATAAATCCTCATATATTTTCATGCATAAAATATACACACTCACATATTAATCTTATGTAAGCATGTATTCACATGATCAAATATAACAATTAATCATATATTCACGTAATCACATATCAAATAACCACATAATAATTACCTCGGGTGATAACCAGAACCCAGTTATCACATTATCCACCCCTCAAAATAATTTCGTCCCGGAATTCATTCAATTAAATAGCCACGGATATCTGATTCTCATTTCAGACTCTAATTCCCATGTTGCTTCTGAACCCTTATGGAAACGCCACTGCATTTTTACCAAACTAATTTCTTTATTCTGCAACACCCTGATCTTTCGGTCAGTTACAACTTGTGGTGTTTCCACAAAATTCAGTTTGTTGTCAAGTTTAACTTCTGAAAGTGGTATTGCTAGACTTGGATCAGCTAGACATTTTCGTAAATTTGACACATGAAAGGTGTTGTGGATCAAACTAAGCTCATCCGGTATTTCTAACTGATAAGCTACTAGTCCAACTCATTTGCAAATTTTGAATGGCCCAATATATCTCGGACTGAGTTTACCTTTCTTTCCAAATCTAATAATACCTTTCCACGGAGAAACTTTTAGCATTACAAATTCACCCTCATAGAATTCAATTATCTTTCGGCGTTTATCGGCATAACTTTTCTAGATGGTCTTGAGCTATTTCGATTCTTTCACGGATATGTTCAATCTTTTTAGAAGTTACTTGAACAATTTCTGGACCTGTTAATTGTCTCTCGCCCACCTCATTCCAACATAACGACGTTCGGCATTTACGACCATACAAAACCTCATACGGTGCTGCTTGAATGTTGGAGTGATAACTATTATTGTATGCAAACTCTATTAATGGCAGATGATCCTCCCATGATCCCTCAAAGTCAATAACACAAGCTCTAAATATATCTTTGAGAGTCTGGATGGTTCTCTCATTCTGCCCGTCTGTTTGTGGATGATATGTCACACTTAACCGAATTTGAGACCCTAGAGCCTTCTGAAAACTTTCCCAGAATTTTGAAGTAAACCAGCTATCTCTGTCAAAGATGATAGATAGTGAAACACCGTGTCTGGTTACAATTTCCTTGATATAAATCTGAGCCAACCTTTCTAATGAGTAACTTTCTCTAATCGGTAGAAAATGTGTAGATTTAGATAAACGATCAACAATTACCCAGATGACATCCTATCCTTTTGGAGTTCGGGTTAATTTCATGATAACGTTCATCGTGATATGATCACATTTCCATACAGAAATCTCCAAAGACTGTAGATTCCAATATGGTCTTTGATTTTCAACTTTTACTTGTAAACACGTCAAACATCGGTCCACATACCTTGCTATGTCTTTCTTCAGTCCAGGCCACCAATAAAAACGTTTTAAGTCTTTATACATTTTATTGGTGCCAGGATGAATAGAATATCGAGATTTATGACTTTCATTCAAAATAATTTCCCGGGTATTTCCATAGCAGGGTATCCAAATCCGACCTCAAAAACACAAAAGTTCTTTATCATTCTTTTCCAAGGTAGAAATCAATTTACCCAATCGTTCATTTCTGAAATTATCTTCTTTGGCAACATCCCCTTGACACTTTGCAATTTCACTGTGAAGATGTGTCAAAGGATTCATACTCCTAGCTACAACCTTGATCGTACCACTTTTTTTCCTTTCTACTCAAAGATCTGCTACCACGTTGGCTTTCCCCGGATGGTAGAGAACTTCACAATCATAATCATTTACTAATTCGATCCATCGTCGTTGTCGCATGTTTAACTCTTTTTGATTGAATAGATGTTGGAGACTCTTATGATCTGTAAAGATCTGACACTTATTCCCCAACAAGTAATGCCTCCAAATCTTTAGAGCAAAAACTACAGCTGCAAGCTCCATGTCAAATGTCGGATACTGTTTTTCATGATCCTTTAATTGTCTGGATGTGTAAGAAATAACCTTTCCTCTCTGCATTAACATGAAACGTAAACCCAATTTTGACTCATCATTGTAGACCATGAAATCTTTTGATCCTTCTAGCAAAGAAAGAACTGGAGCGCTGCAAAGACAATTTTTTAACAACTGGAAATCTTTCTGTTGATCTTCTTCGCACTGAAACTTAATATTTTTCTGAGTCAACTTCGTCAATGGTACTGCAATCTTGGAGAATCTGAATAAATTTCCGGTAGTAACTTGCTAACCCCAAAAAACTATGGACTTCAGAAGGAGTTCTCGGTGCTTCCCATTTCTTTACTGCTTCAATCTTAGGAGGATCAACTTTCACTCCCGCATCAGATATGACGTGACCCAGAAATTGGACTTCTATTAACCAGAATTCACATTTGGACAATTTGGCATACAACTTTTCTTTCTTCAAAAATTCAAGGATCAGACGTAGATGCTCAGCATGCTCTTCTTTAGATTTTGAGTATATAAGAATATCATCGATAAACACAATACCAAATTTATCAAGATATTCGTTACATACTCGTTTCATCAGATCCATAAAAGTTGCAGTAGCATTGGTTAGACCAAGAGGCATAACCAAAAACTCATGATGTCCATATCGAGTTTGGAAAGCAGTCTTAGCAACATCTTCTTCTTTAACTTTTAATTGATGGTATCTCGACCGCAAATTGATCTTTGAAAAGTAACTAGCTCCCACCAGTTAATCAAATAGATATTCTTGGTAGAGGATATTTATTCTTAATTGTCAGTTTGTTTAATTTCCGATAATCAATGCACATCCACCTTGATACATCTTTCTTCTTGATAAACAAAACTGGAGCACCCCAGGGTGAGGTACTTGGTCTGATGAAATCCTTGTCAAGAAGATCCTTCAATTGAGTAACCAACACTTTTAATTCTGACGATACTAGCCGCTACGGTGCTCTTGCTACTGGCGCCGCTTCGGGTACCAGATCAATCCTGAACTCGATAATCTATTAGGCAGTAGCCCAGTCAAATCTTTCAGGAAGACTTCTGGATAGTCACGTACAACCGGAATTGACTCTTGCTTACCATTTTCTTTCTTTGCATCTACCACATGAGCTAGATAACTCTGACATCTTTTCTGAATAAACTTTCGGGCTTTTAGAACCGATAACAAGTTGGTATGATTATCCTACCGATTACCATAAATGACTATTGGTCCTTTCCTCGGTAGATCAATACTGATCATTTTCTTATTACACAGAATACTAGCCCGATTTTCTGCTAACCAATCCATTCCCACCACAACGTCGAATTCTTTCATTGGCATAGGGAATAATCGGATCGGTAGCACACACCTCTCAATTTCAATTATACAATTATTGAACACATAAGCAACAAATTCTCGACTATTAGTAATGTCAACTACTAAAATATTGTCAAATGGCACAGAAGTCAAGCATGAAAATTCAGCAAATGAAGGTGATACGAACGAAAAATTCGCACCCGAATCAAACAGTACCTTAGCATATATAGAATTGAGAAGAAATGTACCTATTACTACATCAGGTGTAGACTCGGCCTCGTTCTTTGTTATCTGAAATGACCAACCCCGCGCCCCTCCTTGCCCTCCTCTAGTTATATTCAGTCTTCCACAAGCACTTGAGGCATTATTTCCCATAGTCAACTGCGGAGTCTTTAATAGTGGGTAGTTGGGTCGAAGATGATCCGGTGAATTACAATTAAAACATCTTCTAGTAATCGGACACCTTTTCGATAAATGACCTGCCTCACCACATTTATAACATCTACTCAGGTCTGTCTTACAATTACCTTGATGAATCTGTCGACATCAGGTACAGACTTTTTCATTAATCTATCGTCATACTTTACTATTTTTGACCCTCGATAACCAGATGAAGGTCCTTCCAATTTCTTCTTGTCAATAGCTTTTCCATCTTCTTGCCTATTTTTATTTCTCTTGGTAACCTCTACTGCATCCACAGTCAATTAAAAAGTGGTAGGTATCATGGCAATCACAAATTCTCGAATTGAAGGTTTTAAACCCCAAATATATCTTTCCACTTTTTTGGATTCAGAGGAAATGTAGTGCACAACAAATCGAGAATATTCAATGAACTTCTCGGTGTATTCCCAAATAATTCCAATACTTTGCTATAGTTTCAAGAAATCCTCCTCCATTTGTCTTACGTCTGCTTTGGGACAGAACCGCTCTTTAAATCTGTTCACAAATTCTTCTCAAGATAACGTTTGTAAAACATCTTTTCTGACCAATGATTCGACTTCCCACCAGAATAGTGCGTTAGACTTCAATACGAAAACAACAAACCTAACTTTATCTGTCTCTGGACATCTAATGGTGTTAATATAGACTCAATTTCTTTAATCCAGCACATGGCTTTTACTGGATCTCTTTCTCCAGAGAATATTGGTGGTTTGCATGTTAGAAACATTTTGATATCTCCCCCTTTGATGTTTGTAACTGGAACAGAGGGATTTATTTCAACTCTAGCAAGGTATCCTCATAATGGATGTCAATGTTTCTCTTAGTTTTCCCATTTCCTCAGCTAACATGTCTTTAGTTACATACTCTGGCTGAGGCATATGTTCTTGATTAATATTTCTAGAGTTAGATTCTCCATGATCAGGATGAGTCTCACATTGACTGATTCTGCCTCTGTCTTGTCTTCTTCCTCGCTCTCTGCCTCTATTCCTTCCTTTGTCTCTACCCTCTAAAGTATTAATAAGAGTAGGGGAATTCTCTGTGTCATCAGTATTGGGACGGGCGATCCTTTCAGACCTTCTGGATCGGCTAGTCATCTATAAATTTCAATATAAGTAATCACATGTTCACATTCCCAAATATAATGAAGTATCCAAGTTTAGATATGTACCTGTAAATTCAAAATTACATTGGTCAGATGTAATTCGAATCTACCTTACATATTGTTCTCTTAACTCATCATTTTTATTTTCAATGGTGCTAACTATGTCCGGGACCCCTAACATGCAATGAAATAGTTTAAGTCTAGGCATAATGCTATGAATACCTAAATCCCTTAAACTCAGGCCCTGATACCACTTCTTGAAACACCTCACGTCAGACATTGCATATAACACATACTTCATTTAGGGTGCGTTTGGTATGCAGGCAGGACAAGACGGGACAGAACAGGACATGACATGACAGAACAGGACAGGACAGCTGTTCAACGTTTGGTAAGACACGACAGGACTGGACAGAACTGGTTAAAATGACCAATTTACCCACATTGAGCTGTTTAGTGTTTTTTTACTAAATAATCAATATAAATGTTAACAAATACTGTGTGCAAAGTATAACATGCATCAAACCACTGCTACTTGCAAAAATACATTTGCAAAAATATATGATTTCATAATCAACTAATATAAGCATCAAGAATTCATTATCGAAACAAATCTATATGCATTCTATACTAAAAAGAAAAAACTACTACCAACAAGCACACAATCAATTAAAATGGATTAAATATCAAATAGTAAATAATAAATTACATAAATTAATAAAGATATAGAAACCATATAAAAATAATATTTTGATTACAGTAAAATGAAAGTTTAAGAAACATAAAATACAATAAATAAAATTTAAAGAATGATTAAAATGTAAAAGAGAGATCTATTTGATGTTTTAGAAGARAATTAAGTTTTATTTTGAGGTTATATTGGTAAAATATAAGTCTGTTCCACCTTGTTCCATCCTGTTCCATTTTGTTCTACTATGTTCCTGTTTGTTCCACATAAAATTCATGCCAAACATGGGACAGGGATCCCTGTCATGTTCAGTCCTGTCTCTGTCCAGTGTACCAAACGCACCCTTAAAGAAATACATGTATTACTCCACTTAGATACCATAGTACAAGAAATTAATGTACGAAGTACACAATCAAAAAATCCAAAACACAAATTCTTGTACTACATAACATATATCTTTAAAAACCTATATTTATCCATAAGCTAATCTTCATATGGTTAAGCACATAGGAAACTAATTACATTTTCCCCTTTCCTTTACTATCATGTAACCCAACTGTTCCTGCAATACATATTAGAAAGAAAAAATGAGGGTTAGACCTGAAGGTCTAGTGAGATCCCTTTTACTATAAATTGCAGGGTGAAGATCACCAAAACTTTATTTAAAATCAACTTTTCATATAAACAAAAACATAATCTCATAGTTCACAACGACCAGCGCCCTTCTGTTTCAAAAGGCCAATTTTGACTTTGAAATAGTTTATTTAACAAATAGTAGAGCCAGATCCCCTCTGGTTCCACATAACTCTTTTTCAAACATTTTTCATCAAAAACACAATTATTCAAAGCCTCTGGTCATAAGCCAATTATCCCCTTCTCAATAACATCATTACTATCATTTCCAATAAGAACAATATTCCTGAATCTTTAAATCACAAAGAAATAAGGACTCAAAGCCATTTTAATCTTAAAGGATATAACAGTTTGAGATGTAACAATACACACACAAATGCCACCCTTATATCCAAAAGTACACCTCTCCTTGATATGCCACCCTTATATCCGAAGGTACACTTCTCCCTGATATGCCTCCCTTATCCTATGGTACACTTCTCCTTAATATGCCACCGTTATTTTCTCACCAAAATCCATAGATTATTTCCAAAAAGGGCAGACGAAGTCACAACCGTCCTTAACGAACATCATCTATAGTTTTAGCCAGTAATAGTTTTAAAACAGTTTTTTATATCAAAACTTTGAAAATCTAGAACTATTAATTCTTTAATCCACTTCCTGAATTCAAAACCCTTTATTTCTTAAAATATTATATTACTTCAACTGTTTAGAAAGAAACAAATATTTCTTATATTACCAAAATAAATCTAACTTGAACGGACAGCTTGTATCCGGACAACATATGTCCAGACAGACTTCGCCGGACTCTCCATCCAGACAACAAAACACAAGACAATTCGGTCATACCTTCTCTTGACAACATAGTATCCGAGCATAAAATCCTCATCGGTCAATAGTGACCGGACACACCCTATCCCGACAATACTGTGGTTGGACACCCCTCCTCCTATCCGGACAACAGTATGTCCGCGTACAAATTCATCACATTCAAATTCGATCAACATTGTGACCAGGCTTACTCCAATCCGGTGAACATTGTGGCCGGAGATGAGTCCTAATCGGTCAATGAAGATTTTCAAGAACAATGTAGTAATTTCAACATATCAAACGATAAACCAATAATAAAATCATATGTAAAGGATGTTTGAAAAAACACTCACCTCATGCAATGGAAGACGGGTGAACTTGCATTTTCCTAGAAACCCCATGCATGCAAGTAAGTTATACCACATAACACATGCACACATACATGCATTTATATAAAACCTGATATATTTTCATGCATAAAATATACACACTCACATATTAATCTTATGTAAGCATGTATTCACATGATCAAATATAATAATTTATCACATATTCATGTAATAACATATCAAATAACCACATAATAATTACCTCGAGTGATAACCAGAACTCAGTTATCATATCGAAGAAGTTCAATTTTTTATCAGATCTTTCACAATAAATCAAATATGCTTATGGTTCATATGCTATAAAGAAAATTGTTCAAAAGAAAATTATTCAAAATAAGGAAGAACCATACTTTGTGGATGTGAAGTTTGTTTGGAAATGGGTTCGAAGAAAAGTTATGAATGACGCGTTAAAGTGATATCTACTAATTTGTTTGATACTAACCCATATGTTCCAAAGTGATTTTTGTGCGGACTTCTAGATAAATAAATCTATAAGTCCAACTTCAGTTGTTTAGCTTCTAAACATTTCAGTTTAGAACCTGTACTTTAGTGTTTATTGTGACTTCTTGTAGAAACCCATATTCCTCTTAAGTATCAATAAACACAGTAAAACAGAGTTTGAGTGGAAGCAAGAACTGTGCAATTGAAATGGTTAATAGATTTAATCAAGAAATGATAAGAATGAAGAAATCTGATACAGAAGACACTGATGGTAAGTCTTTTCAAAATTTTATGTGTGATGAAAAATCATTTCTTTCTAAGACTACTTTACCTTGTGTTGTTGAATATACTAATCAGCTAATCAGTCTTAGCAAGAAAACTATTTTTTGTTCAACTTGTGGAACAAATGACTTTGTAAACAAGAAGAAAGCCAAAAGCTGATATGGCAATGGTAAGTATGCTAACAGCTATCATGGAAACAGTTGGAATGGAAATACCAAATATGATGATAGCTGGTATGACAATAACTGGTATGTGAATAACAAGTATGATAATAATTGGTATGATACTTATTGCATATTTGGCTTCCTTATGAAGATTTCTAAAGTGAAAATATCTGATCGAAACAGATGGTATGGTACATACAATATACCCCAAACCAATGCTAACAAATTAGGACCCATGAAAATATGGGTACCAAAATATGAAAATTCAGATACTCAATCACATGATAGACTGATACTTGGTTTGAAGGGGAGTGTATGAAGTGCCATTATAGTTTCTGAACAGATCATTTCATGACCTGTTCTTCATGATAGCTTCTAAACAACTCAGTTCAGAAACTGAGCTTATCTGTTTCAAGGGATTATAATGGTTTTATCTCAAATAGTCTTTGTTAGGCCCTATGATTCATAAGTGTAAAAGTAATGAAGAACCAAAAGACCGATGAAGACATTAAGGCAGAATTGATTAAGTCTGGAGAACAACGAGAGGGTCGATGAATCAACCAGAGATGCGATGGAAAGAGCATTTTCATCACCCCTCTGGTCAACAACACTTGGAGTTTTCTTCAGCAGTTCAACCAGAGGCATGCAATGAAGATATGAAGATAAGGTTGAATTAACATCCTATGGAAGACAACTGGAGATAACAAATCGACAGCTGGATTTCAAGTTTATCTTGACTTATAGCTTATCCATACTTTAGATAAACTTTATCAGTTAGTAGAAGATTAGCTAAATAGTTTCGCTAGATAATTATCTTCTAATTAGCCTACTAGTATAAATAGGTGATTAGGCCTATTGTAAAAAATCGCCGCTTTTACGTTGCCATATTATTATTGAATAAAGTGAAATTATTGGCACTCAAGATTGTTCTTTGAATGTTCATACATTGTTCTTGAGTGTTTATCATTTTGTTCATTAAAACACTATAATTTGGTTATTGTTAACTTTATTATTAGTGTTATTGAGAGATATGAGTTCAACAGTCTTTTAATATGACAATAATTCAAGGAGAGTGTTTGAATTTTATCTGGTTTAATTTTAAGGAGGGTAAGTATTTTTTATACTTATCTGAATAATAAAATGGATATTTACCTGATATATTTTTTACATGTTATTTGAAGAAATAAAGAATTGAGAGATGCGATAGAGAAATCTTCCCAAAACCTGGGTTATTTAAATAGTAGTGTCACTCATTTTTCTAATGCCTCCTTCTCTTTTGGAATAAAAATATGTGAGATTTTAGTAGGCTGCTTTGTTTAGTGTATTGATTTTTTAATTGAATTGAAGATATCTAAGATTTTAGCTGATCAATTTATTAATATGTGAACTTGACTAGCTAAATGGAATATATATTTTTAGTTATTTTTATTTCAAATATGATAAGGAAGTTTGGTTTTAAAATAATTCTTTTTATGTAGTTATTTGTTTATGCAGTTTTTTTTTCTTTCTAAACAATCCTAATACTGAATCTTAGTTGGTAAAATACTCATGTGAAGATATTATTATTAGGTTAAGAGATTAACCACAACTTAAATAAACATAAACTTTGCTATTAGAATTTTAAATGATAATTTTAAAAATTGATTTTCTAAAATAAAAATTAAATTAAGTTGATTTTATTTTATTTTAATTCAATTTTCATTTATTTAAAAGATATAAATTTAGATCATACCTCCAATATAAAGAGTAGAGCATCTTCGATTGAGTTACTAATAATAACCTACTTTTTATATTTTGTCATATATTTGTCTACTTAAAAAATTAAGAACCTACATAAATTCTTCGATAGTAGTCACTTATAAAAACGTTCTTATCGTGGGTCTCATACGTTTTTTCAATGTGATACACTAATACGTATAGGTGTGAACCAGTTGAACTTTTAACGAGCTACTTAAGCTCGAGTTCGTTGATCTCAAGCTCGAGCCAATAATTGTTGATCTCGAGTCAATCTTAAACACACATTAAAACTCGTTAACTTAAAAAAGTCAAGCTCCATACCACCAATGTTTGACTCATCCTAAAGCTTGATTAGTTTTTCGAGCTGAGCCATTCGAACGTATATTTTTTCGAGTCAAACATGTTCTTAAATCATGTAATCAATGTACACAATTAATGAGGTCGAGCTAAGTGATCTCGAGTTCGAACCCATAAACAAGCATCAAGTTCGAACTCAAATTTTCAAAAAAATATATGAGCTCGAACCCTATTGAGAAAAAGTAATTCAAACTCGAATCAAATTCAAACTTGATAATATTATTTTTGTGTCGAAACTTCGCTTGCTAGCACTCCTCTCAAAATAAAAACAAAATCATCATACAAAAACTCAAAATATGTTGATGCATTATAAACACTTTTTAAATTATCAATAATTAAAAAAAAATTGAACTTTTTACTTATAATAACATCAATATTTAAAATACTTTACTTTAAACACGGATGATATATATATATATATATATATATATATAATTTTAATATTAAAATTATGTTAAATTATTTATTGAAAATATAAAAAATAACTTTTGATACTAATATGTATGAAAAAGAAAAGTATATATGTATTTACAATACATTAAAGAGTACTTGTACAATATATCAAAACATATCTCGATTTTAGTGTTTTGTTTTGTTCAGTCTCTGTAAATATTTTAATACGGTTTTTATGTGGTTTGAGAAAGGGATAACGTTTTTAATTTTTTAATAGAATATAAATTTAAAAATATCATAAAATTTTGAAAATAAATATAACAATATTAGTATTAAATTAACTATTTAAAAGTTTTTTGTAATTTTTTAATTTATTTTTTTATTATAATTTAATTTAAATTTAATAAGAAAGTAATTTATTTTTAATTTAATAATATAATTTTTATAAGGATAATGATTAATTATTTTGTTAGAATTTAATAATTATTCTAATTATATTTTAGATTTTTTATATTTAAAATAAATGTTTATCTTGTATTTGACTATGTTTATCTACAGTTATTTATACGAATTCAAACATAAAGGCTTTAATAAATTGTACTTATCTACGGTTTATTTGTAATTTTTAATTTTAAATAATATATTAATAAATAATATTTTATATATAAAAAATAATTTTTAATTTATTTTATCAAATATCTTATAATATACTATAGATAATCTACATGATGCATTTAACCCACCATTTTAAATGCATTTAGGTCTCTCTCTTCATTGTTTATGTTTTTTTTGGGGGTTTGGGGTTTTGTGTTTAAACTTTGAAGCGACAATCTTGTAATAGTCACGGTGAGCGGTGGGGAGAGACTATATTTGACTCAAGAGTAAACAGCGTAGGGTTTACAGCCTGTCTCTCTCTCTCTCTCTCTCTGCTGCTTTCGAGTGATGATGATGATGAAAGCAGAGTTAAGTCGCCGAATGACGATGAACAACACGAGTCTTTGAAAATTCAACCCTTCATTCACATAACCCATCTCCCATTTTTCCCAAATTTTCTGTTCATTTTCACAAATTTTCAAAAAAATGGTGATTCACTCTGTAACCGCAATAATGTTGCTCGTTTCCTTTCACATTTTGCTCCTTCTACCCGACGGAATCATGACAGATCTGACGTCCGACAGAGCTGCTCTCCTTTCTCTCCGCTCCGCCGTTGGCGGCCGTACTCTCTTCTGGACCACCACCCAACAAAATCCATGTAATTGGGCCGGTGTACAATGTGATAACACCATTAACCACGTCACCGCCCTCCACCTCCCTGGTGTCTCATTATCCGGCCAGCTTCCGGTCGGCATTTTCGGTAACTTGACTCAGCTTCGAACCCTTAGTCTCCGTTTCAACGCACTCTCCGGCCCTCTCCCTTCCGATCTCTCTTCTTGTGTTAATTTACGTAACCTGTATCTCCAAGGTAATCGTTTCTCCGGCAACTTCCCGGAGAAAATTTTCAGTAGTTTACGTGATCTTGTTAGATTAAACCTTGCTGGGAATAATTTATCCGGTGAGATTTCAACTGGGTTCAACAATTTCACTCGGTTAAGAACACTCTACCTCGAGAACAACCAGTTTTATGGGTCTCTGCCGGAGCTCAAAATACCCAATTTGGAACAGTTTAATGTCTCATTTAACAACCTCAATGGCTCTGTTCCTAAAAGTCTCCAATCAAACCCTAAGGAATCGTTTGTCGGAAATTCCCTTTGCGGTTCTCCCCTAGACCAATCTTGCCCTAGAAAAGAGGATGTTCCTCCGGCAGTGTCAGTAGATCTTACCAGGAACAGGAAGAAGAAGAATCGCTTATCCGGCGGCGCCATTGCTGGAATCGTAGTCGGATCTGTACTGGGGCTTGTCGTTGTCCTCCTACTACTATACATACTTTGTCGAAAGAGAACCACTAAGAAAACGAGTTCAATAGACATTGGTGCCAAGAAACTCGCCGATGCAGAGGTTCTCGGGGAGAAACCGCTCACAGGGTCTGGCATGGGTAGCAATGGATTCTCCGTCGCTGCAGCAGCTGCGGCGGCGATGACAACCTCTTCCACGGCGGGTGCAAACACCGGTGGAGGTGGAGATGCCACTGGTAACAAAAAGCTGGTGTTTTTTAGAAACTCGTCCACCATATTTGATTTGGAGGATTTGCTACGAGCTTCTGCAGAAGTTCTTGGTAAAGGGACATTTGGGACGGCGTACAAGGCGGTGCTGGAGGCCGGGATGATGGTGGCGGTGAAGAGATTGAAGGATGTTACAGTTTCTGAATCAGAATTCAGAGAAAAAATGGAATCTGTGGGTGCAATGGATCATGAGAATTTGGTTCCACTCAGAGCTTACTATTACAGCAAAGAAGAGAAGCTTCTTGTCTATGATTATATGCCAATGGGAAGCCTATCTGCACTTCTCCATGGTTTAATTTCTTCTCTTGCCATCTTAGTATTCAATTATCTTCGATTGTCATTCATCAACTGAACCTGCCACTTTAAACCCACCGTTCTATTTTGTTAACTTTTTGGTCAAAGAACACAAACAATTGCTACCCTTGTGTTTTTTTCTTTTTTGGCATTTTTGTTAGTATGATGGTTGTTTTGCAACAAAGTGAAGAAAATGGTTTTCTGGCTGCTAAAACAATCTATCTGCAAACTGCAAATGCTAAGAACGTTTTAATGGCAATTGGGTTTCAATTCTTGCCAACTGTCCTCTTTAATTGCCTTCTATTACCATAGTATTTGACATTTTATTGCAAAAAACCACTGATCTTTGTGAAGACACAAAATCAAACTCTATGCTCTACAAAAAGACCAGTGATTTTGGCCAAAAGTTGGTCTATTTTATGGTTGGTATTTACATTCCCTTAGTTAATCCAAAATCATTCATTCTTGCAAACTGTAATGTCAAAAATTGAGGAGTCTTGATCATGGCAATAGGTGGGGATGGGGCGGGTTTTCTAATCCCAGGCCCCGGTTTCTATTAACAGCCCCCGGACCTGTTACGCAGATTAACATCCCGTGGCTTGATGCCACCAAATTTACCCCCTTTTCATTGGCAATTGGGTTTCAATTCTAATCATTTCTTCTCTTTGATCGACTTATTTAACCATTCTATTTGTTTTAGACTAACCATTGATCTTATGAAAACACAAAAAAAACCATACATTTTGCAAGAATGAATGATTTTGGACAACAGATTTTGGCTTTTTTTGGCATATACACTTCCAATGTCCAAAACCATTTGTGTTTAGCATGATGGCTGTTTTCACAAATGTCCAAAACCATTTGTGTTTAGCATGATGGCTGTTTTCAGAAGAAAGCCAAGCATGATGAATCAAAAATCGTCCCAAAGTAACCACAAGGGTGGTGCCTCATTGGTTTGATCTTGGCTCCAAAGGTCAAAAGTACCTATAGGTCCCAGGTTCAAATCCAAGGAGGAATAAAAATCCCCTTGTAGCCACGGAGGTTCAAATGCGGTGACTCCGGGCTATCTGCAAAGCAGGTGGTCGCCCTGTGATTGGTCGGCTCACGTTGCGAGTTGGATATCCAGGTTGTTATCTGCAAAGCAGGTGGTCGCCCTGTAATTAGTCGGCTTGCATAGCGAGTTGGATATCTAGGTTAATAAAAAAAAAAATCGTCCCAAAGTTAAAAGAGTCCACAAAATATTTGAATATGACACTTTTGATGTTTGAATCTGGCATAGTTGTTTTCAAGTTTGTTTTCCAAAAGTTTTCTATTTTAGTAAATTATATGATAGGTTAATGTAGGGTATAGTCTGTTACTAGCAACCAAACCATTCCTATTTGAAGTGAAAAGCTTTTCCATTTCAAGCAAGTCAAATGTCGATTTTGCTGGACCAAGAAAGCCTTTTTTCCGGTTCGTTTCTGATGGGATCGATCAACATGATTGATAATATTTTTGATAAATGATCAAATTCGAAAGTGAAGTATTTTGATTGTGGTTGTTGGATGTATGCTGTCTTTCAGGAAACAAAGGTGGTAGTAGGACACCATTGAACTGGGAAATACGGTCCAGCATTGCTCTTGGAACTGCCCGTGGCATCGATTACTTGCACAGTCACGGTCATGATGTCTCCCATGGGAACATCAAATCGTCAAACATCCTCCTTTCCAAATCTTATGACGCCCGTATATCCGATTTTGGTCTAGCCCATCTCGTTGGTCTCCCTTCAACCCCGAACCGCGTGGCTGGATATCGTGCACCAGAGGTTACAGACCCTCGAAGAGTCTCCCAAAAAGCAGATGTTTACAGCTTTGGTGTGTTGCTTTTGGAACTTCTAACCGGAAAGGCCCCGACTCATGCCCTGTTAAATGAAGAAGGGGTTGACCTGCCGAGATGGGTGCAGTCGACGGTAAAGGAAGAGTGGACATCCGAGGTGTTTGATCTCGAGCTATTGAGGTATCAGAATGTGGAGGAGGAAATGGTGCAACTGTTGCAGCTCGCAATAGATTGTGCGGCTCAGTACCCTGATAACCGGCCCACAATGGCAGAGGCCATGAGCCGGATTGAGGAGCTGCGTCGGGTGAGCTTGATAAAAGGCGGAGATGGTGTTTCAAACCCGGACCCGGATCGTGTTCATGAATCAGATTGAGGCATGAGAATTAGTTGAATGAATGTGTTGGTTGGATTTGGATGACTGGTGTTGTAATTATGATTTGCTTTAGCTTTTGCTTTTGCTTTTTGAGAAGCAACTTTCATGTGTTTCAAGATAATGATGTTTCATTTCACCTGCCCTTCGCCATTTGTTGTCTGCAATTACTACACAACTTTTTTCATCTTTATTGTCATTGAATTGCCGTTTGGCCCAATCCTCAGCTGAGCCAACCCTGTGCGATTTTTATTCTTTCAAGCTTCATAGACGGGAGGGAACTCACTGTCTTATGTTTGTCTCAATATTTCATAGACGGGATGAAACTCACCGTCTCATGTTTGGCTCAATATGGGAGTGGAAAGAACTCACAATCCCACCGTTTCGCCTAACATGCAACAAGACAAAGAAGGCTATTTTTGCATTCATCAAAATAGATGGACAAGAATGAGATATAAACTAAAATATTACTAATCAACCTTTGTTTAATATGATATTTGTTTTTTTTTTTTTTTTGTATAGAAGGGGAGTCTTGTTCAATCAAGAAAAAATTATTGAAACATTTTTTTAATAAAAAGAGAGAAGATAAAAACCAAGGTCAGCACATGACAGTAAGCTAAACCGAAGCAACCACCGGAAAGAAGCAAAACTCAGAACAAAGAGAGGAGGAGGAAAGAGGAAAGGAAAGAAGAGACGGACCTATCACTAGAGAAGGTTCCAAACAAGTCTAGCCTAGACAATGTTCGGGGAAGGCAAAATCAGCCTAGACCGTACATCATCAGAGATGGTCTTGACCATCATGTCATAAGATCTTCTTTTATTTTTGAAGATACGATTATTTCTTTCCTACCAAACATGGTAGACAGTCCCAGCAAGCACTAATCTGAAAATACTAGACCAGATGGTCTTGCCTTTTGGTAAGTGTTAATTTATCAACCCTATTACATCTATTTTCTTACTCTTTTAGGTTATTTCATTTGCCCAACATGTCCAATTGAGTCTCTTTTATACTAGTTTAATAGTATTTTTTTTATTAACCTGGATATCCAACCCGCTATGCGAGCCGACTAATCCCAGGGCGACCACCTGCTTTGCAGATAGCCCGGAGTCACCGCATTTGAACCTCCTTGGCTACAAGGGGTGTTGCGTTCAAGTATGTGCGTTAATGTTGTATTCAAGTTCTCCCTTTTATAATGCTTTGTAATAGTTAGGCATTTACAGTTTTCTTAGTATAAATAGTGATTAGCTTCTTAATTGTTATTAATTTCTGCGATTAATCTGATTAGTGATGTAATCTTTTCTCTCAAGAAATACATTTAAGATTGGTGAAAATTCTCTCTACTCTTGTTCTTGATCTTCATCTTGAAGATTATTTTCTAAACGTTTATGATTTGGACATTTGGCTTTTCAACCATTGGCTCGATCGATGGATTTGTCTGCCAATGTTGGTTTTAATGATGTTTTTGCTACTGTACTGGATGAAGAACAGGATTTCGGAGAAGATATAGAAAATATTGACGAATCATCTGGGTTATATTTTGACTTTGAAGCTGACATCAATGAAGAAGACCAGTATTCCCATTTCAGGGTGATCGTCAGACATTGCCGGAACCCTCCACTACAGTTGAAGCTGGTGCATCCGATACTCCTAGAGAGCCATTTGATCCGACCGAGATTTTTACAAAGAATTACGTGCCATTCGAAATTCGTGCATACTTTCCAGGCTATGACAGGGCAAGAATCAGGGAACCTTATCTTGAAGATATCTATTTTGGCATCTTCCTCCAGCATCGAAAAGCTCTAAGTGCTGATAAGATCCTTTGTATCCATAAGAAAACCAAAGATTATCGTCTGGAGTATAAGCACTTCCTCAAAACCAAGCGTCTCCCTATCAGCCAAGTTAGGACCAAACATCGAGTTGTGTCAATAAAACAAATTGATGCTTAAAGACTTCTCAGAGTCTGGTATCCGGTATTCAGAGTGACACGACAAGATGGTAAGGTCTGGATATTTAGTGAAGCTGACTTCTCAAACTTGTATTTAGAAGATCTGGAGTATATTTACCACAAAATCCGAAATATGACGAACAGAAAAGAAGGAGTTCTTGTGGCTCTCAATGCAATCAAAAGGTTTATGCGGAGTCATGTCAAGGTGTCTATGGTCATTGATGTTCAGATGGTTCTTGAAGATAATCAAAGAATTATTAATCTGAAGAGACCTAATCAAGATCTAGAAGACATTGAAGCTTATCCGTTTTACATGATTCTTGAACAACCGGAGTTCGGGGTGATATACGATGCCGAGGATCGGATAAAGAAGTTTATGAGGTTCAACGAGCTTAATAAATTTTCTGATGGTACTATTCGAATGGTGAGACGGGCGCTGGATACAAGAAGAGTTAATAATGATAAAGCTGCAGAATCGGAGAGGATGAGTCCGAAAGATAGGTATTTGTTGATTAATGCCTTGAACTTACTTGAGGAGAAAATACAATATCGGAATGCTTTGAGGAGGCTGGAGAAACTGCTTGGACTCAGAAAGACAAGATTTACAAGAGTTCGAACTTGAATCCAAAGGGGGAGATTGTTGGGTTCAAGTATGTGCGTTAATGTTGTATTCAAGTTCTCCCTTTTGTAATGCTTTGTAATAGTTAGGCATTTACTGTTTTCTTAGTATAAATAGTGATTAGCTTCTTAATTGTCATTAAGTTCTACAATTAATCTGATTAGTGTTGTAATCTTTTCTCTCAAGAAATACATTTAAGATTGTTGATCCTATATGTTGGGTTCGAGTATGCGCGTTATTGTTGTATTCAAGTTCTCCATATTTTACATGTTTTGTAATATTGTAGTTTTATTCCTTCCTTATTATAAATAGTAGTTTCCTTTGTAATTGTCATCAGCAAGTCATTAGCAATTGTAATATGAAATTAGCCTTGTAATTTCTCTCTCAATCAATCAAGAGACTTTTGGTGATCTACTCTCTCTTCATCTTATTTCTTGAAGATCTTAATCATGTTTRTATGATTTTGGGAATCACAATTGGTATCAGAGTGGACTGCAGCAGTTTTGATTAGATGATTAAACAAATTTACACGAATTTGCACGAATTTTAGTGGATTTTCGATCTGAATCTTCATATGTTCATATCTGTTCATAACTGTTCTTCGTTCAGGATCTGTTTTTGATCATTTTTTGGTTGAATTTTGATTGTTAATCGATTTTATATGCATTGCTAGATTCGCAATCTGATTTTGAACAAGTTTAATTCACAATATTTTTGATTTTTAAACAAGTTTTGAACATGATTTGATCGATTTTTGAGTTTACAAATATTGTTGAATGTTCTTCAAAATTCATAAATTTTCATGTTTTGATCCAAAATTTTGGTAAAAAGTGTGAAATTTGTGTTTTTGGTTGAGTTTAAGTCCGATTAACTCTTAGTCGATTTAGTCTGTTTATCGCTTAAAGCTTGTACGGTATAGACTTGTATTTTTTTGTGTGAATTGGATTTGATCGGATTAGAATAAACCGGTCAAGTCGTGATTGGATTAAGTGCTAAATCGTTTGACCCTTGTGCGGATAATTGAACGATTTAAATAAATCGCTTGGTAAGTCGTTTGTGCTTTGTGCGGATATTTGAGCGATTAAGAAATCCGCTTAACAGGTTTGTATGTTGTGCGATTTACCAGGTTAAGGTTGAGCGATTTACTTTTTGATTGAATCTTTTGAATGATCGTACTTTGACTTTGACTTTTTGAACGGATTTGTGAACGGATCTTGACTTTTATGATCGATTTAAATCTTTGACTTTTTGATCAATTTGATTTTAAGCGGACTTATTCGTATTTTGACTAGTTGACTTAGTTGACCTTGACTAGTTGACTTGTTGACTTTTTGCGTCCGATTTTCATTTTGGAATTTTGACTAAGTGTTGAAAACTTCTGATTTGAGATTTTTAATCAAATTTGATTTTTGTGCCTTATTCGTATTGATTTTGCATTATCCGTATGATGTTTGCTTAATCGTCAATTCTTTGGCTAAGTGTTGATAAGTGTGCGATTTGTTGTCTGGACTTCTTTGATTGTTAAAAAGTTTGACAATTGTCCGGACTTCTAATCCGAATAAGCTTGACCAGATTCCTAATCCTGATAAGCTTGTGTGTTTAATTTTTCTAAGTGTTGAATGAGTGCAAATTCCTGTTTGAGATTTATCAGATATATTTTTGTATACTGATCATTTAATCCAAACTTTGAACTACAATTGATCCTATATCATACGAACTGATAAAATGAGTTCAAGGGAAACAATGGCTATTGGTATTGATACCAAGCCACCAGTGCTATTTCGTGGAGATTATAATCAATGGAGAGATAGATTTCTGAATTTCATAGAGAGAATGAAGGAAAGAGATATGATTATGGAATCTCTGATGGAAGGCCCTGTTATATACTACAGAGAGATACCTGCTATTCCAAAACAAGGCATACTTGCTCAGACTGTTATTAAAGAAAATTTTTGATATTCAGCTCAAGAAAGAGAAAGAGCCCATGCTGATGTGCTTTGGAAGTCCTACATTATGCAAGCACTGACCAATGACATCTACACAAGCATTGACAGTCATAAAGCATCTGGTCACAGCATGTGGGTTCAAATTGAAAAGATGATGATGGGTTCTAAAGTTGAAACTCAGTTGAAAATCACTAACTGTATATCAGCATATGAAGAATTCAAGGCTATAGATGGTGAGAGCCTTGATGATGTTTATGATAGGTTTACCAGACTGCTTAATGATCTGACAAATAACGGAATCTCTAGAACTGTAATAGAGATAAATGTTAAATTCCTCAACAATCTTCAACCAGAGTGGAAACCGTTTGCTAATCATATCAGATTCAATAAATCATTATCTGATATTGATGTTCATGAAGTATATGAAACTCTGAAGCAGAATGAGGAAGATGTTTTGGAGATCCGAAATTCAAAGAAGAAGAAAGAGAAGGAAGTTGCTGATCCTTTAGCTTTTGTATCTGAAAAGAAAGACAAGAAAGGAAAGAGCAGAGCTGGAAAGCAAGTGAAGGAAGTTAGCTAATCAAGTGAATCTGAAAAAGAAGAAAGTAACAGTTCAGATTCAGACTCTGAAATGTTAGAAATTAGAAATGCCATGGCGATGCTCACTAAAGCATTCCAGAAGAAGTTCCCGAAACGACCACACTCGAACAATCAAAGATTCTCGTCGGGTTCAAAATATGAATACAAAGACAAATTTGGCGAGAAGAAGAAATATGAAGAAAAGAGGTTCGAGAAGAAGTATGAGAAGAAGCCGGAAAAGAAGAAGAAATTTGGCAAAGGCGTGGCTGATGAAAACACCAAATGTTATAACTGTGGCAAACTAGGCAACTTTGCTGTAAATTGTAGGAAGCCGGTAACTCGAAATACCGACTACTACAAGAATAAATTTCTTCTCTCTAAACAAAGAGATGCCGGGAAAGCGCTTATGACAGAGGATGATCACTGGTTAAATCTGACTGATGAAGAGGAAGAAACTGAAGCTGTTGCGCACGTCTACTTGATGGCTAAATCATATAACTGTTCTTCAGATGAAGAAGAAGAACAGAGTGCTGAAATGAATGAAGAGGTATTGGAGCAATCATGCATTAAACAGATGCATAAGATGATTCTTAAACTCCAATCTTTCCAGCAAGATTTAAAATCAGAAAAAATGCGTTCAAACAATTTTGAAAAAGAGTTAAAAACGCAAAAAGAAAATTATATCACATTGTTTAATGAAAATGCTGGAAACTTGGACTGGGCTAAATGTTTGCTATCTGAGACCAAATTATTTGATGAAAAATCCAATATCTTAAAAGCCGAATTATCTGATTTAAAGGAAAATTATAAATCATTAGAACTAGTTAATGAAGAACAAATTGTTACAATAAGTAAGCTTGAACTTCAAATAATTCAATTAAATGAAAAACTGAAGACTAAAGAGAAAGTTTTATATAAACGGGGACAAACTGATCAAATCATTTTTCTAAACAAATCATCTGAAGCGAGATTCTTTAACCCTCGGGAAGGTTTTGGGGTATGAAAATCCGAATTTTTTTAGGAAAAGCTTTATATTATGTCCCGACCTTATACAAATTTGAATATCTTGATTGCGGTCCCGAGTTTTTGGTAAGATTTACAAAATCTTCTGATGAGGTCGAACAACGAGAAGATTACAATCGTCAAAGAAAAGATAAAATGCAAGTTCCGTTTGATCATACAAATCTTAATGAAAGTTACAATAATCAAGATTCTGCACTTTCAACAGATTATTTTCACAGTTATTCAAAGGCAGAACTTGAATCAAAACCAGCTGACCAAAGCCTTATATTCCAACTCTAATTTTAGAAAAACAAGTGGTTTAGTTGGAAAAGATTTTACTGAAGAAAGACTTTCATTTAATAAACAGAAACAAGAATTTTTAAATAAAATTGAACATTTACAAAATTCTAAGATAAAAACGGAACATGTTGAATCTGAATATTTTTCGTGCGAAAAATCTTTGAGTGAAGCCTCCGATTTCGAAGAAAATTTTAATGAAGAAATAAAATTTTCAAAAATCTTAAATTCAGATGTTTGTTTAGATAATGAGATTGATCGTTTTGATTTTTCGAACAATTTACCCAGTCATGAAGATTTTATAATTAAAAACAACATGATTGAGGATTCTGATTTAGCTTCAGACTTTGAAAAGAATTTTAATCAAAAACCTGTTTTCGAGGATGTGTATTATAAAAAGAATAAAACTAAAAAGAATTCGAGGAAACAAAAGAAGCTTATAAAGAACATTAAACAAAAAGTTCGACATTCAATTAAATCTGATAATTTTCTTTTTCCTATTTCACATAAGGCGATGAAGTTTAAGACTATTTGGAGAGTAAAAGAAGAAGACAAATCATCAACTCAACAGAAGAAAAATAAATTTACTAAATCTGTATTAAATAATTCTGTAATAAGATATTCAGTTGATGAATTGTTTGATATAAGAAATAGTAAAAATAATTGTTCTCCATGTAGAGTGAATTAATTACTTAAGTCTTTTATTTCGCTTAAACCTTATCATTTCATGCATTCTGCGTTTTCTGTTTTATCTAAGAAATTTGTTAGGACTGAGAAATCAGTATTAATTGTATTCGTCTTGAAAGATTAATTTTAGTCTATAATTGTAAAAGTTAGCGTGTTTGACTTTCTTAGACTAGTTTGACTTTGACTTTGTATTAATATGTTGACCATATAAATAGGTTGGTAATCTTTGTAATTAGAGAGAGAGGAGCAAATTGTAATATACATTCATAATTGAGAGTTTGACTGAGCTTATATGAGTTGACTTTTTCTCTCAAGTGTTCTTGATGTTCTTGATGATAAATCCATGAATCTGCCATTGATGTGAGCTTAATATGAAGATTGATCAGTAATTGTGGACACACAATTGGTATCAGAGCTGGAATGCAAGAAATCAGAAAAAGAAATCGAAGAGATAAGTTTTTTTTGAATTTCTGAATTTTTTGTTCTTCGTGTTCTTCGTGTTTTTGATTTTTCTTCTGTTTGATCCGATTTTTTTTCATAAAATCTTGTGTTTTGGTGTTAAAATCATGATCAAAATGCTCGAAATCGCATTGTGAATCTTTGTTATTCACAAACTTTTACGATTTGATCAATTTTAATCAAGATTTAATCGGGTTTTTAGGTTTTTAAATTTTTTGTGTTCTTGAATTTTTTTTGTAAACCAGTGTTTTTGATCCAATTTCTCTTAAATTTCTTTTTGTTTTTATGTTTTTGATTGTTTTAATCTGTTTTAATTTTTTTTTGGGGTTTAATTTTGTTAAACCGCCCAACTTTTAAAGCCCATCTTCAAGGCCCATTTCCTTCATTTTGTTCATCTTCTTCATTGTACGCCCATCATAAGAACTCAGATTAAGCGGTGTTCAAGTAAACCGCACACTATTCAAGCGGTGTTCGTCTAAACCGCGTGTAACTTGAGCGGAGATGAGCGGAGAACGTGCGGAGAAGTAAACCGAGTGTTCAATTGATTTCTAGTTGAAGTCTACACCGCAGAAGTATCAACAGGTAAAGTTCTTAATTTTTTTTAAGTCTAATCCGATCATAGCTTCATTGGATTTCTTGAGGTTTATATCTAAACCGTACACCTTTTGTCCGGTATTCATCTACACCGGTCACCATTTGAGCGGATTCTTCACAACTGAGCGGTTTACACTAAACCTCACATTATTTCATTGGATTCGTTCAAATAAGGTAAGTCTTGGCTTTCAATTTTTGAGCGGTTTAGGTTTTGCATTGAGCGGACTGGTTTAAGTTTTACTTTTGACTGGATTAAGATTACTTCTTGAGCGGTCTAGTGAGCAATTTCTTGAGCGGTTTAGGACTTGTGCATCTAACTAGATTGAGTGGACTTCTAATCCGCTTAATTCATTTTACCCAAATTCAAAATTGTTCAATGTCTCCTGATTCATTTCGATAAATCACTCAATTCATATGATTTGGATTTAATCACAGAAAGGTTTTCTAACAGGTGACTGTCATCTTTCTCATTTCATATCATTTGATTTAGGATTTTTTTTTTGAGAATATTGGGAATATTGTTGAACCAAACTCAGTGTATGTTTGAGAATGATGCATGAATTGTTAATGGAGTTGCTGTTTTAATATGTTTCTGTGATAATCATATAGCAGCAGGATAGGTAGTTGATACTATGTGTTTGATACTCTGTGATAATTTGTTAATTGATGTAATAGTCATACAACAGCTGTGTTTGATGGTCATACTCAAGTGACTAGAGATCATTTTTTTTCGAAAGAAAGCTGCTTGTGTAACGCTAAGACTAATAGTTTGACAGTTTCATTTCATTTTGACAGATTCATATCATTTTGACAGCAACTATTTGGGCAGCAATCTTTTGTGTTTGAACAGCTTAATAGGTTTTGACAGCTTAATAGGTGACTGTGTAAGCAG
>NC_037540.1:26895528-26898270 GCF_001531365.2 Cynara cardunculus var. scolymus | reverse complement strand
TCTCAAGTGTTCTTGATGTTCTTGATGATAAATCCATGAATCTGCCATTGATGTGAGCTTAATATGAAGATTGATCAGTAATTGTGGACACACAAAATTGCATGTTAAAGAGCGTTGGTTTGGTACCTATAGTATACCACCAACAAAATCTGAGCTTAAAGGTCCAAGACTAAAATGGGTACCAAAACCCAATTGATTCACTTTTGCAGGTTAATCGGCATGTGTGGTTCTTAGACTCCAGATGTTCTAAGCACATGACTGGTAGAAAAGAACTCTTAGTTAACTATGTTGAATCTTTTGGAGGTACGGTAAGGTTTGGAAACAATCAATACGCACCTATCCTTGGATACGGTGATGTAATTTCTGGGAATTTAACTATTAAGAGAGTGTCGTTTGTCGAAGGACTTGGACATAATTTGTTTAGCATAGGTCAATTCTGTGATAAAAATCTAGAAGTCTGTTTTAAAGCTAACCAATGCAGCATCCGAACTACTGATGGTAAGGAGCTCTTAGCTGGAATCAGAAGATCAAATCTCTATACAATTGACCTTTCCAATACACAAGTAGATACTGATGTCTGCTTGATATCCAAGGCATCCTTAAAGCAGAATTTACTATGGCATCGGCGACTTTCACATCTGAACTTTAAGTATCTTAACAAGTTGGTATGTGACAACTTGGTTAAAGGCATCCCAGAACTGAAGTTTCATAAAGACCATGTATGTGGTGCATGTGAGATGAGCAAAATGAAGAAAGCTTCACACAAGCTGAAGACAGAGTTCAATACCGAATGTCCTTTACACTTACTTCATATGGATCTTTGTGGTCCTATGAGAGTCCAAAGTATCAACGGTAAAAAGTATGTGCTGGTTATAGTGGATGACTATTCCAGATATACCTGGGTTCATTTTCTGAGATCAAAGGATGAARCGGMCGAAACGATTATTTCATTCTTGAAGACAGTTCAGAATAATTTGCAACTTCAAGTTCAAAAAATCAAAACTGACAACGAAACTGAAATCAAGAACAACTCACTCGGTTCATTCCTAGAATCCATTGGTATTTCACATAAGTTTTCGGTAGCCCGGACACCGCAACAAAATGGTGTCGTCGAACGAAAGAACAGAACGTTGGTGGAAGCGGCGCGGACATTACTTACATGTTCTAGTCTTCCATTATTTTTATGGGCTGAAGCAGTAGCAACTACTTTTTTACACAGAACCGCTCCCTTGTAAATAAAAGGTTTGGTAAAACTCCGTATGAAATAATAAATAAAAGAATACCTAATATCAAATTCTTTCGAGTTTTTGGTTGTAGGTGCTTCATATTAAATGACAAAGAGGACAGAGGGAAGTTCGCTGCTAAAGCTGATGAAGCAGTCTTTGTTGGCTACTCAAAGACATCTGCCGCATATAGGGGTCTAAAATAAACGGACCAAAATCATCAATGAAAGTGTAAACATATCATTTGATGAAGTTATTGATGTGGCTTCTGAACAATTCAGTTCAAGACCCGGGCTGATAGTGAACACTTCGTGGAAAGTTGATCAACCTGAGTCTTCTAATTATGATAAAGCTGATTTAGATTCCTTATTTGATAACTTCTATGAAGAATATTTTGAAAATAAATCTATTCAGTCTAATGTTTTGTCCAGGGAAAATTCAAGTGAACAACAATTATCTGGTCCATTTCCCGATGTGCCAGTAACTGAAACAGAAGAGGAAACAGAAGTAGTAAATGAAAAAATAGAGATGGAAAATCTGAACAATCCCGTTCAGTGTGAAGAGGGTGAAAATTCTGGAGTGCAAGAAGTATCATTCGAACAAGACGATAATAATTCATCTCAACCAGATATTCAACCTATTCAAGTTCCTAATATTGAACCTTCACCTGAACCAGTTTCTAAAAACTCCCCAAGTACTTACACTGATCAAAATTCAGACCAAAGTTCCTATATTCCCCTATCTCATAGCAAGAAGTGGACCCGAAATCACCCAATACATCAAGTAATTGGTGATCCATCAGCACCTATTCGTACACGGTCTGCGACGGCTAATGAGAGCCTTTATTCCACGTTTTTGAGTACTATTGAGCCGACTAAGGTTTCCGAAGCCTTAGCTGATCCGGATTGGATATTAGCAGTGCAAGAAGAGCTGAACCAGTTCGAAGCACTTAAAGTCTGGAGATTGGTACCTCGTCCCAACAACAAGATGATTATGGTACTAAATGGGTATTCAAAAATAAAATGGACGAAGATGGTGTTGTGGTCAGAAATAAGGCCCGGCTTGTTGCTAAAGGATATAATCAACAAGAAGGCGTTGAGTACGACGAAACTTTTGCTCCGGTTGCAAGGATTGAAGCAATACGAATGTTTTTGGCGTACGCGGCACACAAGAGCTTCACGGTGTACCAGATGGACGCTAAGACAACATTTTTGTATGGACTTCTCAAAGAGGAAGTCTATGTCTTACAACCGGAGGGTTTTGTTGATCAGTCAAAGTCGAATCATTTCTACATCCTTAATTGAGCTCTTTATGACCTTAAACAAGCTCCGAGAGCCTGATATGACATCTTATTAGAGTTTCTGGTAAAGTCAGGCTTATCGAAAGGTAATATTGACACAACTCTTTTCATTAAAAAGGAGAAGTTTGATATTATTTTGATACAAATTTATGTAGACGACATAATATTTGGATCTACAAACCCCAAATACTGTAAAAACTTTTATGCCTTGATGGTTTC
>NC_037540.1:26882261-26895338 GCF_001531365.2 Cynara cardunculus var. scolymus | reverse complement strand
TCTTTGATGTATTTGACGTCTTGTAGACCTGATATAATGTTTTCAACACATCTTTGTGCCAGATATCAGTCTAATCCAAATGAGTCCCATCTCAATGCCGTTAAGCGCATTTTTCGATATCTTAAAGGAACTGCTAATCTTGGACTCTGGTATCCCAAGGATACTAGTTTTGAACTGACAGCTTATTCAGATGCAGACTATGCAGGCTGTATGTTGGACAGGAAAAGTACAACATGACATCTACAGTTTTTGAGAGACAAGTTAGTCAGCTGGGCATCAAAGAAACATAACTGTGTTTCCATTTCCACTGTTGAAGCAGAATATGTAGCTGCTGCAAGCTGCTGTTCTCAAGTGCTATGGATGCAGACACAACTCAGAGACTACSGGTTCTATTTTAATAAAATTCCAATTTACTGTGATTCCAAAAGTGTTATTGCAATTTCATGTAATCCTGTTCAACACACTAAAACCAAGCATATAGATATCCGGTATCATTTTATTAAAGATCATGTAGAAAAAGGAACCATTGAACTATATTTTGTAAATAGAAAATTTCAATTAGCTGACTTATTTACAAAAGCTTTAGATGAAAAACGCTTCAGCTTTCTTGTATCTAAGTTAGGTATGTTAAATTTGAAAATTTGAATTTTTATTAAAAACARTTCAACTCATTGAATTGTATTTAATTCAAATTCATTTAGTCAAATATCTGTATTTCATAAATACAAGTTACAAGTTCGTGTTTCAATTTTTCTATCTGATTTTAAATTTCTTGATCGTGGGAATCTATATTTGAGGGGGAGTGTGAAGTTTTATCTGTTTTTTGAATATTTGATCATATTTTAAGGGGGAGTGAATTTTATCTGTATTGAACTAACAATTCATATTTTTCTTACAGATATTTTGATTATTATCTAATTTTTGAAAGATGTAGTGTTTAGAAATATAAGTGTTTGGTCGATTTAGTCTAATCCGGATAACACTTGTCCGATTTATTACAAATCCGGACAACACTTGTCCGATTTAGACTAATTCGGACAAAATACTATATGATAAACTCTTATCCGGATAAGGTTAGATATGCTCTACAAGGGATTGAGCGGATTATTAAATCGCTTGTTTGATTTGACCGGATTCTTAAATCGCTTGACTATTTTATTCTTTCAAGTCCTTAAATCGTTCATTTCATGAGCGATTTAATCTTTCTTTTGAGCGATTTAGTCTTCTTCCTTGAGCGATTTATTCTTTAATTGTTTGAACCTTGAGCGATTTATTCTTAAACCGGACAAGTCTTGACCGATATTCTTCTAAATCGTCTATGCCTTGAGCGATTTATTGTCCGGATAAACACTCAGTTGAGTCTTAATCCATAAATCGGACACCTCTTGACCGATTTATTCTAATCCGGACAACCCTTGAGCGGTTTAGAATTTGAACGGGTTTTGACTTTGACTATAAATAATCGACTCATATTTTACTTTTCACTTTCTACTCCTATTACTATTCACCTTCGTCTCCGGCTGTTCAATCTGGTTAATCACTCAAAGATCTGTGAATCTCTACATTTCATCACTCCTCTACTCAAGGTTTTTGTCTGTTTGATCTTGTTGACCTCTGATTATACCTTTACAATATGGACAACTATTGGACTGTATAAATCCTTAATAGATGAATCGAAATTTTTTGAATCTGATTCGAACTTATTGGCTTAATAATCAAAATCAGGCTAATCACATATAATTTCAATTAAATCAAGTTTTTCATGTTAATCGGTTTTTCCTTAGGATTGCTCTTGGTTAATGTTGTTTAGGATTTGTTTTTAGCTATTTTTTGAACTTTTTGGTTTTTGACCGGATTTCTTACCGAAGAAGGTGATCGGAGTTTACTCCGATCAACCTTAATCCGGTTGAATTTGTCCGGATTAATGTTTTTGACTTAGAATTTTTTTTGTTCTTCTCTTTGTTGACCGGATTTGGAGTTCGGTTGTTGTTATTCGGATTAGAATTTTTTGGCTTAGATTTTTTTCTTTTCTTTGTTGACCGGATTTGGAGTCCTGTTAATTTTTTTTAGTTAATTTTTTTAGATTTCTTTTACGTTAATTTTTTTATGTTTTTAATTTTTTTTGTGTTAGTATAAATTTTTTATTTTTAAAATTTTATTAGTATTTTTTTGGGTTAAATTTTTTTTAAATTTTTTTTACTTTCAGTTCGTTGATTTTTTTTAATAATATGGGTTCTAATAATTTTAGATTGTTTACAGGTAAATGGTGAATGTTCAACATCAATCTGACGAGGAATCTCATATTTCTTCGGTCAGATATGATAATATCCCAAACCCATCAAATTAACTCATACCCTCTGAAACACTTTTTCCCCAATTCAAATACCTCGAAATAAAGCCAAATAACCATGCCTTTAACTTTGATATGCCTGTTGAATACCAGATAATCCCAGAAATACTGAGAGGACACTTTCTAGCTTATTCCTTGTCAGCAAATACACCTGTCCCAATGGTGTACCTTCAACAGTTTTGGAGTACACTTACACTGGCAAAAGACGACGACATACTATATTTTGAAGGAGCAGTGGATGATTATGTCAGCCGTCTGACATTAAAACGTTTAAGAAAGATTCTACGACTCCCTGGACCAGGCTCTACCGGATATGAAGAATTTGTAATAGATAGCCAATTATGTCAAGACATCAAAAGGTTGGGATACTCGGCAGAGTTAACTAACCCGACACAGTTCAAAAGACGGTTTCTGCCATCAATCTGGCATATGTTGTTCTCCATTCTGAACAAATGTCTGACGTCCAAGACTGCGGGGATAGATACTTGCAGTTGTTCTTTCACGGGATAGTCTTCTCACGTAATTATGACTATGCACTAGTCATCTGGAATGAACTACAGGAGCTTGTGAACGCAAAGAATTTTCCTTCTAAAGCCAGAAAATTTGTGCCCTTTTAGAGATTTCTACAACTAATCATAAAAGCGATGATGAATGCGAATGAAGACATTCCGGCCAGATCCAATGCTGAAAAAGGGTCGACATTCATCATATCTAGAATTCGGCAGCATACAGAGGTTGAGGACTTGGATTCTATTATGGAAATACCACCAGAGCTCATGGCCTTGGCTGATCACACTGCTCAGTGTGTGATAGATTATAGGAGAGTGATATATCCTATAGCTCAACCAGAACCGGTTGAACTTGCCCCGTGATCACCACATGCCTCAGTTGTGAGAGAAGTGTTAGAGATATATGAGAGAGTTCAGGAACAGGGGTTACCTGAACAGGGTAGTGTGTTGAGGGAAAATGAATTAGAGAGGGGTGAACAGGAGGGGGGAGCGTCTAATCGGCAAAGTACTTCATCTGATAGTACTTCTTCAACTTCTTCAAGTTCGGAAGATACTGAAACCGAAAATGAGGCAGCTCTTGGTGATAATGATGATGTTGATGATAATAATGATGATGGAGCCGATGACCATGCTCAAAATATTCCTTCACAGAATATCCCAGTCGGAGCATTGGTTGATGATATAAATGACATCTTTCCAGAATTTCCTGCTCAACAAACTTGCCCTAGTCTACATTCCCTATCATTTGATGTTGAAGATTATGGAGTTAGACTTGATGAATATGATGAAATTCTACAAGATGTGTCAATCGGAGGAGAAGATGAGGGAGAAAGAGTTGAAAATGAAGAGAGATTGTGTGAAAGGGACGAAGAAGAAAATGAAGAGGGTGTGAGTGGAGCACAAAATGAATATCAAGCTTCTTACCTAGCCGAAACACATAGCCGGAAAACCACATCTACTACTGACATTCATTTGTTGAATGTTAGTATTGAACAAGACATAGCTAGCCCAGTTATGCAAATGCACACCCCACCCATCCACTCAACTAGTTCTCAACAACCAATTGTTTCAATTGAACACGGGGATATAGCACATCCGCTAACTACTTCTCATTCGAAGAATGTAGTTATTGAAACAAGTAGGTCGCCGCCCCAGCCTACAACATCGATTCTGTGCACCTCGAGTCTAGCGCCGATACACATAGGTACACACGAGTCTAGAGCATTTGTTGCTCCAAGTGCAGTTCTTAGTGAACTTGCTGGAAAGACCAGATTGGTGTCATTTGACATTTCACAAGGACAAGTCAGAAGTCCTACCAATGCTACCATCATGCCAACATTGAACGTAGGCACAACAGTTTATTCAACTGTTGTTTCAACTGGTAATCTAAGTGATCTAGGTGYTAGCTTACCAGACTTTGTGTCACGGGAATATTTGGACGGCGCCCTAAAGGCTGTTCAAGAAAATATGGATGCACATATCGCAAGTCCGAAAAGACTTCTGAAGAGAAAAGAACAAGTTATGGAAGAGCAACCGTCTGCGCCATCACCACCGCCTGTACCTGAGCCGCCGGTACAAGAGCAAACGGTGGATGAACTTAAATCGCTGCTGTACGCAAAATTGATGGCATCTCAAAATCCTGACGCTGAAGATGCAGACTTGGTTGGGCTCTTAAGACAACAATTGGATGTTAACCCTTTCGTTAGAGCCTCAGAGTTTTTGGCCTTTCAAGATGTGGTTACTTCTAGCTTCACAAAAGTTAGCAAGTTAATCACATCCAAAACCCAAGATCTTAAAAGTTCAATAGATGCCCTTGTTGAACGGGTGTATACTTTAGAAGAGACGTGCAAATCTCAGGCCACCTCTCATAAAAGAAGACATGATGATCCGAATGATCCAGATCATCATGAGGGGGAGAGGAAGAGATAGAGAGTGGCTGAGACGTCTGAACAAGCTGCAAGGGTTGAAAGTGAGCCAGCTGCTCAAGATGTGATTGCTAAAGCTTCTACCCCAGAGTCTGTTCGGGAAAGAATAATTGAGGCTGTTATTATAGAAGATGAAGAAGAAATGGAGACAAGTCCTATGATCGAGCCAATGGTTGAAAAGCCGGCAGACTCCACAGTAGGGACAAGGTTGTTATTGGACTTGTCTGCCAATGTAGGTTTCAATGATGTATTTTCTACTGTGCTGGGTGGAGAGCAAGATTTTGGAGAGGACATTGATAATATTGACGAGTCAACTGGGCTTTACTTTGACTTTGAAGCCGACATAAATGATGAAGATCCAATTTTTCCTATTCAAGATGACGATCAGATTATTCTAGAATCCTCCACTGCAGATGTAACTGGTGTATCAGACATCTCTGCCCCTAGAGAACATGTTGATCCTACATAAAATTTCACAAAGAATTATGTACCATTTCACATTCGAGCGAATTTTCCAGGATATGATAGAGAAAGGATCCGAGAGCCATACTTGGAAGACATCTACTTTGGAATTTTTCTCCGTCACCATGAGGCTCTGAGCGGTGATAAAATCCTTGGTATCCATCGGCAAACCAAAGATTATCGTATAGAGTACAAACACTTTTTGAAAGTTAAGTGCCTGCCTATTAGTGAAGTTCGTACCAAACATCGGGTTGTCACAATCAAATAGATCGATGCTCAAAGACTTCTGAGAATCTGGTATCCGGTCTTTATTGTGACTAGACAAGATGGATAAATCTAGAGATTCAGTGAAGCTGATTTCTCAAGCTTATATTTAGAAGATTTAGAGTATATGTACTTTGAGATAAAAAACATGACTAACAGGAAAGAAGGAGCTCTGGTTGCTCTTGATGCTATTAAAAGATATATGCGGTGTCATGTACAGCTGGCTATGGTTATAGATGTTTAGATGGGCCTTGAAGACAATCAAAGAATCATCAACCTGAAAAGACCTGATCAAGACTTGGAAGATATTGATGTTTATCCAGTCTACATGATTCTTGAAAAGCCAGAGTTCGGAGTAATATACTTTGCTCAACTTCAAGTAAAGAAATTTATGAGATTCAGCGAGTTGAACAAGTATTCAGATGGTACAATAAGGCTGGTAAGACGGGCGCTTGACTTGAAAAGGATGAACAACGACAGAGCTGCGGAGTCAGAGAGAATGAGTTCTAAAGAAAGATATCTGTTGATCAATGCCATAAATCTACTCGAGGAGAAGATTCAGTACAGGAATGCTCTACGGAGGTTAGAGAAAATTCTTTGACTTAGAAAGACAAAATTTTCAAGAATCCGAACTTGAATCCAAAGGGGGAGAATGTTGGGTTCGAGTATGCGCGTTATTGTTGTATTCAAGTTCTCCATATTTTACATGTTTTGTAGTAGTTTTATTCCTTCCTTAGTATAAATAGTAGTTTCCTTTGTAATTGTCATCAGCAAGTCATTAGCAATTGTAATCTGAAATTAGCCTTGTAATTTCTCTCTCAATCAATCAAGAGACTTTTGGTGATCTACTCTCTCTTCATCTTATTTCTTGAAGATCTTAATCATGTTTGTATGATTTTGGGAATCACACTATATCATACATATCTAAGATAATGAGTTCAAGAGAGGCAATGGCTATTGGTACTGACACCAAGCCACCTATGCTGTTTAGAGGGGACTATAACCAATGGAGGGATAGATTCCTTAACTTCATTGAGAGAATGAAAGAAGGTGATCTGATAATGGAATCCTTGATGGAAGGTCCTGCTGTATTCTACAAAAAGACACCTGCTGTTCCAGAAGAAGGTAGACCTGCACAAAGAGTCATTAAGGAGAAGTTTAGATACACTGCGCAATAGAAAGAGAGAGCCCGTGCTGATGTGCTATGCAAGTCCTACATGATGCAAGCACTGACCAACGATATCTACACGAGTATTGATAGCCATAAATCATCTGGTCACAGCATGTAGGTTCAAATTGAAAAGATGATGATGGGTTCCAAAGTGGGAATTCAGTTAAAGATTACTAATTGTATATCTACGTATGAAGAGTTCGAGGCTAAAGACGGAGAGAGCCTTGATGATGTTTATGACGGCTTACCAGACTGCTTAATTAGCTGACTAAGAACGGAATCTCTAAAACTGTCATAGAGATAAATGTTAAATTCCTCAGCAACCTTCAACCAGAGTGGAAACCTTATGCTAATCATATCAGATTCAACAAATCGTTATCTGATATTGACATACATGAAGTTTATGAAACTTTAAAGCAGAACAAGGAAGAAGTTTTGGAGGTCTGAGATTCCAAGAAGAAGAAAGAGAAGGAAGTTGCTGATTCTTTAGCTTTTGTGTCTGAGAAGAAAGGAAAAAGCAGATTTGGGAAACAAGTGAAAGAGATAAGCCAGTCAAGCGAATCAGCGAGTGAAAGAAGTGACAGCACTGATTCTGACTCATAAATGACTGAAATCAAACATGCCATGGCAATGCTAACTAAGACATCCAAAAGAAGTTTCAGAAATGACCGCACTCCAACAATCAAAGATTCTCGTCCGGCTCAAAATACGAATTTAAAGATAAATTCGGTGAAAAGAAGAAATATGAAGAGAAGAGATTTGAGAAGAAGTACGAGAAGAAGCCGGAAGAGAAGAAGAAATTTGTAAAAGGCGTAGCAGATGAGCACATAAAGTGCTACAACTGTGGCAAGCTAGGCCATTTCGCTGTAAACTGTAGAAAGCCGGTAACGAGAAATACCGACTACTACAAAAACAAATTTCATCTCTCGAAACAAAGAGATGCGGGTAAAGCACTCATGGCAGAAGACGATCATTGGTTAAATTTAACCAATGAGGAGGAAGAATCTGAAGCTGTTGCTCACATATGTTTGATGGCTAGAACTGGGAGTTGTTCTTCAGATGAAGGAAAAGAACAGAGTGCTGAAGTGGTAGAAGAGGTATTGGAGAAATCATGCATTAATCAGATGCATAAGATGATGTTTAAACTCCAATCTTTCCAGCAACAATTAAAAACAGAAAAATTGCATTCAAATAATTTTGAAAAAGAATTACAAACGCAAAAAGAAAAATACATCAAATTATTTGATGAAAATGCTGAAAATTTGGACTGGGCAAAATCTCTGTTATCTGAATCTAAGACATTTAATGAAAAATCTAATATCTTAAAAGTCGAGCTATCTGATTCCAATGAACGATATAAATCGTTAGAATTAATTAATGAAGAACTGGTTGTTAAAATAAGTAAGCTTGATTTACAAATAATTCAATTAAATGAAAAAATGAAGTCTAATGATGAAAAGTTATATAAGAGAGGGCAGACTGATCAAACAATTTTTCTGAACAAACCCTCTAAAACAAGATTCTTTAACCCTCGGGAAGGGTTGGGGTACGAAAATTCAAATTTTTTAGGAAAAGCTTTATATTATATCCCGACTCTATATAAATTTGAATATCTTGATTGCGGACCCGAGTTTTCAATTAAATTTACAAAATCTTCTGATGAGGTAGAACAACGAGAAGATTTTAATCGTCAAAGAAAAGACAAAATGCAGGTTCYGTTTGATTATAAAAACTTAAATGATAACTACAAAAATCAAGACTCTATACTTTCAACTGATTATTTTCACAACTATTCTAAAGCAGAGCTTGAATCTAAACCCGCTGAACCAAAGTTTCAAACTCCAATTTTAATTTTAGAAAAACAAGTGGTTCAGCTGGAAAAGATTTTAAATGAAGAACGACTTTCATTTAATCAACAAAAACAAGAATTTTTAAATAAAATTGAAGATTTACAAAATTTTAAAGTAAAAACGGAACATGTTGAGTCTGAGTATTTCTCATGTAATAAATCTTTAAGTGAAGCTTCTAATTCAAAAGAAATAAATATTTTAAATGAAGAAATTAATTTTTCCGATATATTGAATTCAGAAGTCTGTTTGGACATTGAGATTGATTAGTTCGACTTTTCGAAAAAACTACCCAGTCATGAAGATTTTCTTGTTAAAAATGAAAAGACTGAGGACTCTGACTTAGCTTCAGATTTAGAAAATAATTTTAATGAAAAACCTGTTTTCGAGGATTTGTATTATAAAGAGATTAAAACTAAAAAGAATTCGAGGAAACAGAAGAAGCTTACAAATAAGAAAATTAAACATAAAGTTCATCATTCATTTAAATCTGATGATTTTATTTTTCTTGTTTCAGATAACCCGATGAAGTTTAAGAAGGTTTGGAGGGTAAAAGAAGAAGAAAAATATTCAACTTGACAGAAGAATAATAATTTTACTAAGTCTGTATTAAATGATTCGACATTGAATAATTATGTAAAAAGATATTCAGTAGATGAATTGTTTGATATTAGAAATGGTAAAAATAATTGTTCTCCGTGTGGATTGAATGAATTACTTAAGTCTTTTACTTCTTTTAAGCCTTATCATTTCATGCATTCTGCTTTAACTACTTTATCTAAGAAATTTCATTTTAAAGAACGTTGGTTTGGTACGTACATCATACCATCAACGAGATCTGAGCTTAAAGGACCCAAACTATAATGGGTACCAAAACCCAATTGATTCACTTTTGCAGGTTAACCGGCATGTGTGGTTCTTAGACTCCGGATGTTCTAAGCACATGAYTGGTARAAAAGATTTATTATCTAACTATGTTGAATCTTTTGGAGGTACGGTAAGATTCGAAAACAATCAATACGCGCCTATCCTTGGATACGGTGACGTAATTTCTGGGAATTTAATGATAAAGAAAGTGTCGTATGTCGAAGGACTTGGACATAATCTTTTTAGCATAGATCAATTTTGTGATAAGATTTTAGAAGTCTGTTTTAAAGCTAACCAGTGCAGCATTCGAACTACTGATGGTACAGAGCTTCTAGCTGGAATCAGAAGATCAAATCTCTACACAATTGACCTATCCAACACACAAGTAGATACTGATATCTGCTTGATACCCAAGGCATGCTTGAAGCAGAATCTGCTATGGCATCGACGTCTTTCTCATCTAAACTTCAAATACTTGAACAAGTTGGTTTGTGACAAGTTGGTTAAAGGTATCCCAGACCTAAAGTTTCATAAAGATCATGTATGCAGTGCATGTGAGATGAGCAAACTGAAGAAAGCTTCACATAAACTGAAGACAAAGTTCAACACCGAACGCCCTCTACATTTACTCCATACGAATCTTTGTGGACCTCTGCGAGTCCAAAGTATTAACAGAAAAAAGTATGTGTTGGTCATAGTCGATGACTACTCGAGGTATACTTGGGTTCATTTTCTGCGGTCAAAGGATGAAGCGGCCAAAACAATAATCTCTTTCTTGAAGACAATTCAAAATAATCTGCAACTGCCAGTTCAGAAAATCAAAATTGACAACGGAACTGAATTCAAGAACAATACACTCAGCTTATTACTCGAATCCATCGGTATCACACATACGTTCTCGGCAGCCCAGACACCACAACAGAATGGTGTCGTTGAGCGTAAGAACAGAACATTGGTGGAAGCGGCGCGTACACTTCTTACCTGTTCAAAGCTTCCACTATTCCTATGGGCTGAAGTAGTGACGACTGCTTGTTTTACCCAGAACCGATCCCTCGTTCACAAAAGGTTTGGTAAAACTCCGTATGAGATAATAAACAAAAGAATACCTAATATCAAATTCTTTCGAGTTTTTGGTTGCAGGTGTTTTATTTTAAATGACAAAGAGGACAGAGGGAAGTTCGCTGCTAAAGTTGATGAAGCGGTCTTCATAGGCTACTCCAAAACATCTGCTGCATATAGGGTCTACAACAAGAGGACTAAGATCATCAATGAGAGCGTGAACGTATCTTTTGATGAAGTCATTGATGTGGCTTCTGAACAATTCAGTTCAGGATCCGGTCTTATAATTAATACTACGCTGAAAGCTGATCAACCTGAGTCTTCAAATTTTATGAAGAATATTTCAAAAATAAATCTAATCAGTCTAATGATTTGTCTAGGAATATACAGACCGAACAACAGTTATCTGGTCCATCTCCTGATGTTCCAGTAACTGAAACTGAAGAAGAAACGGAAGAAATTGATGAAGAGATTGAGATGGAAACTCCTGACGGTCCAATTCAACATGAAGAGGGTGAAAATTCTGAAGTGTAAGAGGTATCGGTCGTGCAAGATGAAAATACCCTACCTAAGCCAGATATTCAGCCTACTCTAGTTTCAAATATTGAACCTTCACCTGAACCTGTTCCGATAAACTCCCCAAATACTTACACTGATCAAAACTCAGATCAAAGCTCCTATGTTCCCCTACCTCATAACAAGGAGTGGAACAAGAATCACCCATTACATCAAGTTATTGGTGATCCATTAGCACCTATTCATACACGGTCAGCTACAACTAATGAGTGTCTTTACTCCACATTTCTGAGTAACATTGAACCGACTAAGGTATCTGAAGCCTTAGCTGATCCGGATTGGATACTCGCAATGCCAGAGGAGCTAAACCAGTTTGAAGCACTGAAAGTCTGGAAATTGGTACCTCGTCCCAACAACAAGACGATTATCGGTACAAAATGGGTATTCAAAAACAAAAAGAACGAAGATGGCGTTGTGGTCAGAAATAAGGCCCAGCTCGTCGCTAAAGGATACAATCAACAAGAAGGCGTTGACTATGACGAAACCAGGTAGCAAAGATTGAAGCAATACGGATGTTTCTGGTGTACGCGACACATAAGAACTTCACAGTGTACCAGTTGGACGTCAAGACAACATTCCTGTATGGTCTTCTCAAGAAAGAAGTCTACGTTGCTTATCCGGAAGGTTTTGTGGATCAGTCAAAGCTGGATCACGTTTATATCCTCAACCGAGCTCTTTATGGTCTTAAACAAGCTCCGAGAGCCTGGTATGACATTTTATCAGAATTTCTAGTAAAGTCAGGCTTCTCGAAAGGTAATATTGACACAACCATTTTCATTAAAAATGAAAAGTCGGATATTATTTTGATACAAATTTATGTATACGACATAATATTCGGATCTACGAACCCAAAATACTGCAAAAACTTTTCTGTCTTAATGGTTTCACGTTTTAAAATGAGCATGATGGGTAAGATGAACTTCTTTTTAGGTCTTCAAGTAAACCAATTACCTTCGGGTATCTTTATCTTTCAAACAAAATATATTTTTGATATCCTGAAGAAATTTAATTTAGAAAACTGTTCATCTATAAAAAAACCTATGGCTCATGGATCGAAACTACATGCTGATCCGTCTGGAAAAGCTGTAGATCAGAAAACATACCGAGGCATGATTGGTTCTTTAATGTATTTGACGTCTTGTAGACCTGATATTATGTTTTCAACACATCTTTGTGCCAGATATCAGGCTAATCCAAAGGAGTCCCATTTAAGTGCCGTTAAACGCATTTTCTGTTATCTAAAAGGGACTGCTAATCTTGGACTTTGGTATCCTAAGGGTACTAGTTTTGAACTGACAACTTACTCAGATGTAGACTATGTAGGCTGTATGTTGGACAGGAAAAGCACTTCTGGACATCTACAATTTTTGGGAGACAAATTAGTCAGCTGGGCGTGAAAGAAACAGAACTGTGTGTCCATATCTACTGCCGAAGCAGAATATGTAGCTGCTGCGAGCTGCTGTTCTCAAGTTTTATGGATGCAGACACAACTCAGAGACTACAAGTTTTATTTTAACAAAATTCCCATTTATTGTGATTCTAAAAATTTAATTGCTATTTCCTGTAATCCTGTTTGTTGGTCCCTTGAGGGTCTACAAGAAGAGTAAAACAGTTTGTAGAGGGGGGGATGAATACAAACACAATATTTTTAAAGTTAAAATATACATTGATAAAGAAGATCAATACATATTTTACAAGATTGTTTGCGGAAAGATAAGGTGATAAAAACCTATCTAAACAATCTTTAATTACACACTAAATCTTAGCAACTACAAGAGAAGAAATGCCGTAGAGAAGATCCTTTACTTAAACAAGAAAATACTTGAAGTAAGAATTAGGGTTAGAGAGTGAGTTGCAAGCACTCTGCATGGAGAAGAAACACTTCTATTTATACCCAGTGCATTAAATGAACATTTAATGCAATATGGTAGGTTTAGAGTGCGTGTCAAGCCTTAAGAGAACGACTTGTCCTTTGCTATAGTTAATAGTACAAAAAGCACTATTCAAGAGCAGATATCCTTACCTAAAGTTGGTGGACAATAGAGTC
>NC_037540.1:26880571-26881896 GCF_001531365.2 Cynara cardunculus var. scolymus | reverse complement strand
GTTGTCTTCTTGAAGTATTGTTGTCTCTGATGAATTTACAATGCGAGTTCTTCAGCGATCACTGAACATGCTCAGTGAAGATCGCTGGAACTGAAAAGACAGAAACTTAAATACAATGTATAAGTGAAAAGGGATTATCATCAAATCACTGAGAGAGAGGATCAACAATTTCCCCCTATTTGATGACAACAAGATAACATAAAGAAAGTTATCTTATCAAATAATAGTAAGGAAAAGTTATATATAAAGTACATAACCCTTTTTACTATTTTGGGATCTTTTTTAGTTAGTCAGTCTCAGCTTGAGAATTTTCTTAAGTTATATCTAAGAAAATTGCAAGTATGGAAACTGAAACTGAAAGCTTATTCACTGACTTATAGATTGTCAATGAATGTGAAAAGTAACATTGGAACTCATAGACTTGTGTCCCTATTACTTTTTTCAGGGATCTTTTTCAGTGAAGTAGATGGAATACTCATTTTATTAATCATTGGAAATAATAAAAGTATTACAGTACATGTCTAGTACTTACAAATTATAAGTACAATCACTGAAAGTAGATATAGTACAAGAAGTTACAAGGAAAAGTGGATTGTTGTGACAAAGAGAAACTATTCTAGAACACTTAGATCTATGTAACTAGGTACATCTTCACCAAGGTTTCTTCGACGTAGGAATTCCCTTCATATCTTCAGATCTACGACTTTTCCAGGCATGCTATCATCTATCCAGAGCAAGAGGTAAACCAGATGACCCATTGGACATAGATGTAGCTCTGACATTCTCTGAAATTTGACTTCACCTTCATAGTCAAGGAATATAACTCCTAACTCAGGTTTAAAATGCACAGAGTTGGGTGTATAGGGACCCTTGTTAGACCCCATAATTTATAAATGTAAAAATAATGAAGAACAATAAGTGATGAAGAACCAGAAGACCGATGAATATATCAAGGCAGAATTGACCAAGTCTAGAGAACAACCAGAGGGTCGATGAACAACCAGAGATGCGATGGAAAGAGCATCTTCATCACCCCTCTGGTCAACAACACTTAGAGTTTTCTTTAGCAATTCAACCAGAGGCATACGATGAAGATAAGAAGATAAGGTTGATTCATCATCCCATGAAAGGCAACTGGAGATGACAAGTCGACAGCTGGATTTCAAGTTTATCTTAGAATTATAGCTTATCCACAGTTTAGATAAACATTATCTGTTAATAGAAGATTAGCTAAATAGTCTCACTAGATAGTTATCTTCTAATTAGCTTACTAGTATAAATAGGTGATTAGGCCTATTGTATTAAATGTCGCTTTTACGTTTTTC
>NC_037540.1:26878815-26879992 GCF_001531365.2 Cynara cardunculus var. scolymus | reverse complement strand
TTTATTGTTCATAATTTATTGTTGAGTGTTCATCACTTTGTTCATTAAAACACTATAATTTGGTTATTCTTAACTTGATTATTAGTGTTATTGAGAGATCTKGGATCAACAATTGGTATCAGAGCCAATTGATTGTTTTTCCAATCAAACGATCATCCAAAATCTCTCAATTTTTTTTTCATGACGTAAAATCTCTCTTCTTAAAATTCTCAATGGCCAACTGGAATTCTGCGTATAATGTTGGTTCTCTCACCAAGCCTCCAACTCTTCAACGAGAAGAATACCCACAATGGAAGATTAGAATGGTGAATTTCTTGGAAGGAATGGACAGGAACCTCCTGCGATCTGTAATGGAGGGTCCTTACGTTCCACAAACTCTTGTCCCAAGAGTCCCAGGAACAAACACCACAACTGAGATTCCTGCCTACTACATGCCCAAGGATGAGAAGAATTGGGATGAAGATGACATAGAACGGGTAGAGACTGACAAGAAGGCCAAACGACTGATAATCATGGCCATACCCAATGAAATCTTCCAATCCCTTGATGCATATTCCACAGCCAAGGAACTATGGGATGAACTGTCAAGCCAACTGGAAGGAAGGGAAAAAACAAAGAAAAACCGTAAAGCACAATGTCTCAACGAATACACAAACTTCAAGGCCCTTCCTGATAAACCGATTCAGAAGACATACGATTGTTTCAACACATTGATTAATCAATGTCGTCGAAACGATATATCTAGAACTAAGGAAGAAAACAATGTTCTATTCCTAAAAAGTCTTGGCGATGAATGGACCCAGCTGTCTATGTCTCTTCAAGCAAATCATGACTTAGACGACTGGTCACTCCACGACGTATACGGAACGCTTGCTGCACAAGAGAACGACATCTTAAAGAAAAAGGTGTCCATCGGTGGACCCCTGGCTCTAGCAGCTGAAGAAAAGAAAGTTTCAAGGACCTCCATCAAAGACCACAAGAAGAAAGGAAAGAAAGCACTAGTGATGGAATCAGAGTCTGAAGATGACACATCTGAATCAGATGATGACATCAAAGCCTTTGCCAAATCTCTGGCCTTGATTACAAAGCAGTTCCAGAAAAAGGTCATCAAGAAACCCTATGAACGAAAATAATTCAAGAGAGAAAGGTACCAGTCATCCTATGAAAGGAAGCCATC
>NC_037540.1:26874680-26876485 GCF_001531365.2 Cynara cardunculus var. scolymus | reverse complement strand
GCACTACGAAAACTAGCCACACAGAAGTTGGCCAAGGGAATACCAGATCTCAAATTCGAAAAAGATTATCTTTGCTCAGCCTGTGAGATGGGAAAGCTAAAACGGGCCTCACATAAAACCAAGTCAGAAATCTCATGCATCAAGCCCTTGGACATGGTACATATAGACCTCTGTGGGCTCCAGATACACCTTGGACATGGTACATATAGACCTCTCTGGAAAGAAGTATATGTTAGTACTGGTTGATGAATACTCCAGATACACCTGGGTTGAATTTGTAAAAAAGAAATAAGATGTTCCAGACCTACTCATTGGAGTGATGAAAAGGCTCCAAGTCCTTCTACAACAAAAACTAATAAAGGTTAGAAGCGACAATGGAACTGAATTCAAAAATGCCAGAATTGATGAATACCTCTTCAGTGAAGGCATTACACAAAACTTCTCATCAGCAAGAACTCCACAACAAAATGGAGTGGTTGAGCGAAGGAACTGAACCCTAGTGGAAGCAGCAAGGACCATGCTTGCTTCATCGGAGTTACCCATCATATTCTGGGCTGAAGCTATTTCCACTGCATGCTTCACCCAGAATCGATCAATCATCAACAAGAGACACAAGAAGACACCTTATGAGCTCATCAACCAAAGAAGATCAAATGTCAAATATTTTCATGTCTTTGGGTGCAAATGCTTTGTACTCAACGATAGAGAATATCTTGGCAAGTTCGACAAGAAAGCTGATGAATGAATCTTTCTGGGCTATTCCCAAACCGCCAAAGCCTACAGAGTCTACATCAAAAGGACAAGAAGCGTCATAGAAAGCATCAATGTGTCCTTTGATGATTCCACACCAATGACTTCTGGACACAACAGTTCATAACCCGAACTTCAAAGAAGAGCATCTGATTCATCACTTGGCAAACCTAATGAATCAAAGTTAGCTCAATTATTTGAAGACATCTTCGATGAAGAAGTAATATCTGGACATGTGTCAACTGCAAAATCTATCTCTAGAATCAATGAAGACCATGAAGTCTCCAATGCTAAAGGTACATCTCTTACTGAAACTCATGTTACTTCACCATCTACTTCTTCTGTGTCTTCAGATCACGATCAAGAACCAGAGTCTAACTCTGGAGATGATTTCCTCAAGGGGGAGCAAGCAGTTCCATCAGTCGATGAAGAGCTACATCCTGTTGCTTCAGAACCCCAATCAAGCACCAAGTGGACAAAAGATCACCCACACCACCAAATCATTGGTGATCCAACCTCTGGTGTCAAGAGGAGATCTGCCACTGCAAATGAATGTCTCTCCGTCAACTTTCTGAGCATGATAGAACCAAAGAAGATTTCGAAAGCCCTACAAGACCCAAACTGGATAGACGCAATACAAGAAGAATTACTCCAGTTTGAAAGAAACAAGGTATGGTCCCTTATGCCTCTACCCAAAGGGAAGACGACCATAGGAACCAAATGGGTCTTCCGAAACAAGAAGGACGAAGATGGCATCGTACTAAGGAACAAAGCCAGGCTTGTTGCCAAAGGCTACCGCCAGGAAGAAGGGATTGATTATGATGAGACATTTGCTCCCATTGCAAGACTTGAAGCCATCAGAATGTTCCTAGCCTACGCAACTCACAAAGGTTTTAAGGTCTATCAGATGGATGTTAAGTCTGCCTTCCTCAACGGCAAACTTCAAGAAGAAGTCTATGTGCAATAGCCTCCTAGGTTCGAAGATCCAAAACATCCGGACTACGTCTACTTTATGGATAAAGCCCTCTATGGGCTGAAGCAAGCACCCAGGGCCT
>NC_037540.1:26871880-26874025 GCF_001531365.2 Cynara cardunculus var. scolymus | reverse complement strand
TGCAAACTTGATAGAAAGAGCACGTCTGGAAGCTATCAACTCTTGGGGGACAAGCTGGTAAGTTGGACATCCAGAAAACAAAATTGTGTCTCAACATCCACAGCAGAAGCAGAGTGTGTTGCTGCTACTAGTTGTCGTTCACAAGTTCTCTGGATGAAGACTCAGCTTAAGGACTATGTATTCTATTATGACAAAGTCCCTATCCTCTGTGACTCCAAGAGTGCCATAACAATCTCTGCAAGCCCAGTGCAACATTCCACGACCAAGCACATCGATGTAAGGTACCATTTTCTGAAAGACAATGATGAAAAAGGAAATATAGAAATGTATTTTGTTCCCACTGAGATTCAACTTGCTGACATTTTCACAAAAACTCTTGATGAGAAAAGATTTTTATTCCTAGTAAGCAAAATGGGTATGCTGAATCTCACCACTTAAAGGCAATAAACATTTAAATCAGAGATTATCAATATCTCATGGTTATGCCTACAAGTGATACAAAGAAGTTAGCCATAATCAATAAAGTACTTCAAACCAGCACCTCTGGTTCCAAAGACTAGAGCCTCTGGCCACGAAGAAATCTTTTGATATGGCTCAAATATTTTCATCACCCTTTGGAACCAGAGACCTCTGGTTCAAAGAAAATAATTGGTATTTAACACCAAATATTCCCCTCCCAACCAGAGCCTCTGGTTATATAGACCAGAGCCTCTGGACACCAATTCTTTGAGACCAGATCCTCTTTGGTCTCAATCTTGGACTTGGGCATTCATGCATTTAACCACATCACTTTCCATCACCCTTTGGAACCAAAGACCTCTGGTCCAAAGCAACTACTTAGTTTTCCTTCACTAAGTATTACCTTCACAACTAGAGCCTCTGGTTCTAAAGACCAGAACCTCAGGTTTCCAAGTCCTTTGCAACCAACGATATCTGGTTCCCATCTAAGACTTGGCATGCACCTCACCCTACTTTCATCAAAATCTAGGATCTCTAAGCCAACCAGAGCCTCTGGTTTTAAAGACTAGAGCCTCTGGATACATATTCTTTGCGACTAGAGCCTCTCTGGACCCAAAGAGTTCCCCACTCACTTCACATGGGCTTAACCATATTTTCATACTTCATTTCATCGCCTTTGGAACTAGAGCCTCTGGTTCCAAGGACCAGAGCCTCTGGATTCAAAGCCTTTGGAACCAGAGCCCCTTTGGTCTCAAAGGCTCAACATTATACTCTTTCACATACACTTAACCATTTTCTCATACACCTTTTCCTTGCCTTTACAACTAGAGCCTCTGGTTCTAAAGACCAGATCCTCTGGATTCTTTATCTTTGGAACCAGAGCCCTCTGGTCTCAAAGACCCATTTTTATGCATCTCCACTCGCACACTTAGCCACATTTCATACCTTTATTTCATCATCCTTCACAACCAGAGCCTCTAGTTCTATAGACCAGAGCCTCTGGTCACCTCAATCATCATTGTTATTGGTTTGAGGGGGGAGTTTTTGATAAACTCAAAACCAATCTTAATGCATCATTTGAGGGGGAGCTACTCTTTCATCTTGAAACCTCATTTTACATATGCATTTTCATACCAGAGCCTCTGGTTCTACTATCCAGAGCCTATGGACACTTAAATGCTAAATAAATAATGGATACACCTTGTGTATTTAACCAGAGCCCCTCTAGTTCTACATAATGGATTGCCCATGCTTATCTAGAGCCTCTAGTTTGTCATCCAAGGCTTCTTTATCATGCAACCCAACATTTCATCGATGAATTCATTCATAGATGTTCAACCAGAGAACTCTGGTTCTCCATCCAATGAGTCATGACCAACCAGAGCCCCTTTGGTTCCATGACAAAACAACTTTCATCCAAAAAACCCATCTTAATTGCAAACTTTTTAAAGATTATACAAATTTTGTGACTAAAAACTATACAACATGGGTTTTTAGAAGACCAAAACTTCGTAATTTGTATTAATCTTACAATTAGATGGATTTTTTAAGTTATTTTTGGATTAATATTTAACGAGATATTATTTGGAATAACTTCTTATTTCAAATAATCCATACGTCATCCTCACACGCGCTTGACACCATATACAGCCTGTTCCCCATAAACCCTTTCAACTTTCCCTTCCC
>NC_037540.1:26870215-26871780 GCF_001531365.2 Cynara cardunculus var. scolymus | reverse complement strand
TTTTTGTGTGTGTTTGACTTGTTGTCCGGACTTCTAATCCGGACACAATTCTTTTGGTGTCTAAGTGTTTTGTGTTGACCGGACTACTAATCCGGTCAATCCATTTCCATTTTTTTTAATTTTTTTAGTTAATTTTTTTAGGTTAAATTTTTTTTAAATCTCATTTTTTTAATTTTGTGTGAGCGAAATTTTTTTTAATTTTCATTTGTTTTGAATTTTGTGTGTGTGTGTGTATTTTTTTTTTACTTCAATAAAATGGGTACTAATATTTTAGATCTTTTACAGGTAAATGGCCAATCCCAGACATCAGTCTGACGAGGAATCTCCTGTTCCCTCTGTCAGATCTGAAAATGTACCAGAACATTTACCTAACCAACCCATAGCCTCGGAAACACTTTACCCACAGATCCAATATCTAGAAATTAAACCGAATAGCCATCACTTCTCTTTTGATATGCCTGCCGAATACCCTATCATAACAGAAATCCTGAAAGGCCACCCCATTTCATATGCTTTATCTGCCCATACATCAGTTCCTATGGTGTATCTTCAACAGTTTTGGGGTACTCTTACAATTGAAAAGGACGGAGATGCTTTATATCTTCAAGGAGAGGTCKATGAATACGTCAGTCGTCTGACTTTAAGAAGATTAAGAAGAATACTTCATCTTCCTGCTCCTAGACCTAATGGGTTTGAAGATTTCGTTTCAGATAATCAGTTATGTGTTGATATCAAAAGATTAGGATATTCTACAACATTGAATAATCCTACTCAATTTAAGAGACGTTTTCTACCATCAGTTTGGCATCTGCTCTTCTCGATACTAAATCGGTGCCTTACATCTAAAACCCAAGGAATTGATACATGTAGCAGCACATTCCTAAAAAAATTTCATGGCATAGTGTTTTCACGACATTATGACTATGCACTTGTGATATGGAATGAATTACTTGAGTTGGTCAACGCTAAATGATTTCCGTCCAAAGCCAGAAAATTCATGCCATTTCAAAGATTTCTGCAACTCTTTATTAAAGCCATGATGGATGCGAATGAAGATATTCCGGCCAGACCGAATTCGGAAAAAGGGCCAACAGTCGTCATGACAAGAATTCGACAGCATAAGGAAGTTGAAGATTTGGATTCCATTATGCCAGTTCCACCAGAATTGATTGCTCTAGCTGATCAGAATGCACAGTGTGTAATAGACTATAGAAGAGTGATAGATCCGATAGTTCAACCAGAACCGGTTGAACTTGCCCAAGGATCACCCCATGCCTCAGCTGAGAGAGATATAGAAGTAGAAGAGAGAGTTCAGGAACAAGGGGTACCTGAATAGGGTAGTGTGCTGAGAGAAAATGTAAGTGAGAGGGATGAACAGGAGCGGGGAGCTTCTGATCAGCAACGCACTTTAACTGCCAGAGCTTCATCTAGTTCGGAAGCTACTGAATCCGATAATCGAGCAGATTCTGGTGATGATGATAACAATGATGATGATGCAAAAAATGCACAGAATATTCATATTGGAACATTTGTTGATGATCTTGCTACAATTTTCCCGGAATATG
>NC_037540.1:26864636-26865733 GCF_001531365.2 Cynara cardunculus var. scolymus | reverse complement strand
TATAAGGGTGGCATTGTCTGTGTGTGGTATTATATAACTCGTTCTATTATATCCCTTAAGACTACCGTGGTCTGGAATCTTTATTTCTTTGTGAGTTAAAGATTTAGGATCAAAGTTCTTATTGGAAATCATAGTCTGAATGTTATTGAGAAGGAAACGTCAACCTCGTTTGATAAAAAAAAAAGGTTTAAAATGATAATAAATGGAACCCGATTGGTTCAAAGGTATGGATTTTGTATAGCTGCGTGGTTAGCTTGAATGTGGAAAATGATTTGTTATTACCTTCTTGCGTATTCATATGTTGTTATGTATATATGAATAGTTGTTTTATAAAGATTTTGGTGATCCTTCACCCTGCAATTACATGATTGGGATAACTCACTAGACTCTTCAGTCTAACCCTCGTTTTTGTGATTTTAAAATGCATATTGCAGGAGGTGTAGAAGGTAAAGGAAAGAAAAAGATTTAATGCTTTTCTTATATGCGTTTCGGATGCGAAATTGCTTTTGATGATTAGTTTTGTTGTTTAGTGCAAGATTGTATTTTGAATTTTTGGACCTTGTATTTGGTCATGATAGTATTCTTGTACTAAGGGACCCAGATGTATATGAATATGTATTTCTTTGGTATGAAATATGTGTTACATGCAATGTGTGGATGGGGGCGTTACAGAATGGTATCAGAGCCTGAGTTTAAGGGATTTAGGTATTTTAACAGCATGATACCTAGACTTAAACTGTTTTAATTGCATGTTAAGGGTCCCGGACCTAGTTAGCACTATTGGATATAAATATGATAAGTTGAAAGAACAGTGTGTAAGGTAAATTTTAATTACACCTGGCCAGTGTAATTATAAATTTACTGGTACATATCTGAACTTGAATACTTTATTATATTTGGGAATGTGAATACGTGAATATTATTAATATTAAATTCTACAGATGTCTAACCGAACTAGAAGATCTGAAAGAATAGCTCGTCCAGGATTTGAGGAGAAGGAAGAATCTTTGGTTAATCTTCCAACTAGTACGGCTGGAAATAGAGGTCGAGGAAGACCAAAAGGACGAGGAAGAGGAAGAAGTCAGTCTCAGGGAAGG
>NC_037540.1:26860670-26861981 GCF_001531365.2 Cynara cardunculus var. scolymus | reverse complement strand
AAAAGTTGACCCCATGAAAATAGAAGCTGTTGCAAAATGGGAAGCTCCTACGACTCCGTCTGAAGTCCGTAGCTTTTTGGGATTGGCTGGTTATTACCGAAAGTTCATTCAGAATTTTTCTAAGATAGCTGTGCCATTGACTAAACTGACCCGGAAGAATGTTAAATTCCAGTGGGAAAGAGAATAGCAAGAAGCTTTTCAACTTTTAAAAGATCATCTTTGTAGTGCACCAATGTTAACTCTGCTAGATGGATCTGAAGACTTCGTGGTTTTTAGTGACGCTTCAAAATTAGGGTTGGGATGTGTTTTAATGCAAAGAGGAAAAATAATCTCTTATGCGTCAAGACAACTGAAAGAACATGAAAAGCAATATCCAACTCATGACATGGAGTTAGCTGCAGTGGTTTTTGCGTTAAAAATCTAGAGACACTATCTTCTGTGAACGAAATGTCAGATTTACACTGACCATAAAATTTTACAACATTTGTTCAACCAGAAAGATTTAAATATGCGACAACGCCGATGGATCGAATTGGTCAATGATTATGATTGTGAAATTCTTTACCATCCAGGAAAGGCTAATGTGGTGGCTGATGCTTTGAGCAGGAAGGAAAGAAGTGGAACCATCAAGACTGTAGCTATGAGAATGAATTTGATTCCAGATATTCGTAAAGAAATTCAGAAGTGTCAACAAGAAGCTATGAAAGAAGAATTTGTAAAGACGAAAAAGTTGGGTAAGATGATCTCAACCTTGGAACAGAATGATGAAGGACTGATGTGCTTTCAAGGGCGAATTTGGGTGCCATATTTTGGAGATATCTGAAGTAGAATATTGGATGAAAGTCATAAATCCCGATACTATATCCATCCAGGTACCAATAAGATGTATCAAGATTTAAAACCTTTTTATTGGTGGCCAGGATTGAAATGAGATATAGCACGGTATGTGGAACAGTGTCTAACATGTTTACAGGTCAAGATTGAACACAAGAAACCTTATGGAAACCTCCAATCTTTAGAAATACCTGTATGGAAATGGGATCACATTATCATGGATTTCATTATGAAATTACCACGAACACCAAAAGGATATGACGCGATTCGGGTAATTGTGGATCGTTTATCCAAATCTACATATTTTCTACCGATAAGAGAGAAATACTCTTTAGAAAAGCTAGCGCAGATTTACATTAAAGAAATTGTTACCAGACACGGTGTTCCCTTGTCTATTATCTCTGATAGAGACAGTCGGTTTACTTCAAAGTTCTGGGAAGGATTATAGAAAGCTTTGGGGTCTGAAATTCGACTAAG
>NC_037540.1:26857266-26858305 GCF_001531365.2 Cynara cardunculus var. scolymus | reverse complement strand
TTTGGTCATGATAGTATTCTTGTACTAAGGGACCCAGATGTATATGAATATGTATTTCTTTGGTATGAAATATGTGTTACATGCAATGTGTGGATTGGGGTGTTACAAAAGATGATCTTTTTCGAATTTGAGATCTGGAATTCCCTTGATCAACTTCTGTGTGGCTAGTTTTCGTAGTGCATCAAAGTTGAGGTGTKAGAATTTMTGATRCCATAGYCAATTTTCATCGCTCTTATGGGAAACAAGACAAAGGGTGTCTTGTCCCATTGAGGACTTAAAATCTAGAAGATAGAGATTTCCTTCTCTCTTTGATTTGATGATTGTCTGTCCGGGCATTTTTTCTATTATGCAGAAACCTTTGCGAAACCTGACTTCAAGTCCCTTGTCGCAGAACTGACTTATGTTTAATAGGTTGTGCTTCAATCCTTCAACATAAGCCACTTTGCTGATGGAGATGTTGCCTTTGATGAGAGTGCCATATCCTTTGATAGTGCCCTTACTCTTGTCTTCAAAAGTCACAGATCCTCCAGATTTTTCGATGAAAGAGGATAGTTGACTTTTATCACCAGTCATGTGTATGGAGCAACCGGAGTCCATATACCATGGTTGCACATGCTGGTCCTGCAAGACAAATTAAGGGGTTTTAGATACCCATTTCATAATGGGTTCTCGTTTGTTAGTAGGGGATTTCACACTCTTTTCGTTACCCTTAGCCTTTGCAGGCTTGGGTTTATTAGCCTTTCCCTTGCCCTTGGGTTTGGGCTTTTTCACATTTTCATTGGTTTTAACTTTGTATCGATAAACGTGTTGTGAAAAGGGGCAGTGATGTGTCAACATGTGATTCCTCAGGTTTTGTAAAAGAGTTAAACATTGACAATGATGATGCTTTGGATCTATATGTCTAACTTTCTTTTTATTCGATGTAAACGAAGAAGTAAATGTAGGTGCAAATCTTGTTCTAGCATCAGTTGTTTTTACAAACTTCCTATCTAGTTCAGATTTTTTATTTGAAAAGGTCTTTGGCTTTACTTCTTTTCTC
>NC_037540.1:26841659-26855136 GCF_001531365.2 Cynara cardunculus var. scolymus | reverse complement strand
TTTCTACTCTTTCCATGTCGTCTTCATCCCAATTCTTCTCATCCTTGGGCATATAGTAGGCAGGAATTTCAGCCGTGGTGTTTGTTCCTGGAACTCTTGGGACAAGAGTTTGTGGGATGTAAGGACCCTCCATTACAGATCGAAGGAGGTTCCTGTCCATTCCTTCCAAGAAATTCACCATTATCATCTTCCATTGAGGATATTCTTCTCGTTGAAGAGTTGGAGGCTTGGTGAGGGAGCCAACGCTATAAGCAGAATTCCAGTTGGCCATTGAGAATTTTGAAGAGAAGGATTTGTGTTTTGACGAGGAAGAAGATCAAAAATTAAGAGATTTTTGTTTGATCGTCTTGATTGGAAAATCAATCAATCGGCTCTGATACCAATTGTTGATCCCAGATCTCTCAATAACACTAATAATCTAGTTATTAATAACCAAATTATAGTGATTTAATGAACAAAATGAAGAACACTCAAGAAGAAATTATGAACAATTAAGAACAATCTTGAACGTCAAAGATTTCACTTTGTATATAAGAAAACGTAAAAGCGACTCTTTTTACAATAGGCCTAATCACCTATTTATACTAATAAGCTAATAAGAAGATAACTATCTAGTGAGACATTTTAGCTAATCTTCCTATTAACATATAACGTTTATCTAAACTATGGATAAGCTTTAACATCAAAGATAAACTTGAAGTCTAGTTGTTGACTTGTCATCTCCAGCTGTGATTCATAATGTGATGAATCATCCTTATCTTTAAATCTTCATCGCATGCTCCTGGATGATTTGCTGGAGAATTCTCTAAGTGTTGATGACCAGAGGATCGATGAGGATGCTCTTTCCATCGCATCCCAAGTTGTCCATCGGTCCTCTGGTTGTACTCCAGACTTAGTCGTTTCTGCCTTGATGTCTTCATCGATCTTCTGGTTCTTCATCACTTATTGTTTTTCATTACTTTTTACATTATGAGTTATGGGGTTTAACAGACATCGACAACATTGATGAATCATCTGGAATGTATTTTGACTTTGAAGTTGATATTAATGAAGAAGATCCTATATTCCCATTCTAGGGTGACCGTCAGACTCCATCTGAACCCTCCACTGCAGTTGATCTTGGTGCATCTGAAACTCCGAGAGCGGCGTATGACCCTACTAAGATATTTTCTAAAAATTATGTGCCGTTCGCAATTCATGCAAATGTTCCAGGCTACGACAGAGCAAGGATCAGAGAGTCTTATCTTGAAGACATTTACTTCGGCATCTTTCTTCGACATCGAAAAGCTCTTAGCGGTGACAAGATTCTTGGATTCACAAAGAAACCCGTGATTATCGTTTAGAGTACAGACATTTTCTCAAGGCAAAGCGTCTCCCAATCAGCCAAGTACGGACCAAACATCGAGTCGTCTCCATCAAACAAATTGATGCCCAAAAACTCCTTAGAGTTTGGTATCCTTTTTTCACTGTTACAAGACAAGATGGAAAGGTCTGGGTATTCAGTGAAGCTGATTTCTCTAATTTGTATTTAGAAGACTTGGAGCACATGTATCACGAACTTCAGAATATGACGGTCAGAAGAGAAGGAGCAATTGTTGCTTTTGGTGCTATCAAAAGATTTATGCGGAGTCATGTCAAAGTATCAATGGTTCTTGATATCCAAATGGGTCTTGAAGACAATTAGAAGATCATTAATCTGAAAAAACCAGATCAAGAGCTTGAAGATATTGAAGGCTATCCTCTGTATATTGTTCTTGAAGAACCGGAGTTCGGTGTGGCGTATAGTGCTGAAGGTCAGATAAAGAAGTTTATGAGGTTCAATAAGCTGAATAAATAATGTGATGGCACTATAAGGATGGTGAGACGGGCGCTTGAGACGGGGAAAGCTAACAATGATAAAGTCGCGAAATCTGAAAGAATGAGTCCGAAGGAGAGGTATCTGCTGATTAATGCTTTGAACCTGCTTGATAATAAATTGCAGTATCGGAGTGCACTAAGAAGGCTAGAGACACTACTTGGGCGTAGAAAGACAAGATTTACAATGTCTCGACCTTGAATCCAAAGGGGGAGATTGTTGGGTTCTAGAATGTGCTTTATTGTTGTATTCAAGTTCTCCCAATGTAATTGCTTTGTAATTGTTAGCCTTTATAATTTTCCTAGTATAAATAGTCTTTAGCTTATTAATTGTAATTAGTTCAGTTCAGTTCAGATTAGTTCTTGCTTAATCATTTGTAAACACTCTCAAGAAATATTACTTTCAAGCTTTGGTGAAAAATCTCCCTCTATTCATCTAATTGTGTTCTTGGATGATTAATCTGATTTTGTATGATTTTGGAATTATCAATCTTTGATCCTCTAACAGAAATGTATACAATTAACCCAAAAACACTGAATTCCATCCATTAATTTGTCCAAAATGAGAAGAATTCGATTTTTTTAGAAATGTTCCGAAACTTCAAAAATCTTACCCAAAAGATCTTCTTGTAATCTAAACCGCTCTATTACCAATTGTGAATCCCAGATCTAACAGCAATTTGAGAATTAAACAGTAATTGAGCGATTTAGAAGATGAAGATCATGAACTTTGAAGAACTGGCCGATTACTCTTATTCATGAAACAGAAAACTACAAAAGCTCTCAAGTCAAGAAGACTCTCATGTGACGAATACATAAATGAATAACTTGCTATTCTAAGCCCATGTCACCTATTTATAAGTGACAATTACAATATAAAGCCCAATGCCCTTTAGCCTAATTACAATATATTACAATAAAATACAAGGTAAATTGCCTTTATAAAACTTTCACAATATTTAGAACTATTTTGGTCCTAACATTATGTTTAGCTTGTGTTTCTTTATTTGCTATTCTAATTGTGCCAGTGTCAATACTGTTGTGATCATAAGAGACAGTCCCTCTCTTATTTGTTTTTATGTATTTTTCATTTTAAGATGATCATACCATGCTTATGCTTGATCATCTTTGCTTTTCTGTTTCAATTTATTTTGGGAACTGACTTTCCAAACATACACTTTATTTTAGTCTTGTTATGCACAAAAATATCATAAATCATGAATGTTGTTCTACAAATGTTTGACTTGATGTTATAGCCACAATAATCCAAAGCCTACCTATCTTTGTTTTTAATTGAGCCTCTAGAACTAGCCGACCATTTTTAAAGCTTTCACATGCATTCAGTTTTTTAGAAATTTGAGTCTTTCAATTTGTTTTTTTGTTGTTGTTTGGGACAAACAATGCAAGTTTAGAAATGTGATAAGTGTTAATTTATTAACCCTATTACATCATTTTTCTTTATTTTATTTGTCCATTAGTGTCTAAATATAGTCCTTTTAGTCATATTATGTGAATTTTGTGTTTATATAAAATAGTAGTATTATATCATAATCTTATGTTATTTTGTTAATTATGTAGATTTTTGAAGTTTCTAGCGAGTTATGTAGCAGTCCTACAGGAGTTTTTTTTGCTGGAGTGGTACTGTAGTAGTCCTACAGGAGTGTGCAGTGGGTCGCATCCTTACTTTTGGGTCGGAAGTTTAGGCTTACGACTTTTGCTACAGATTTTATGCATAGGCTATGGACTAGCTTATAGTTTAAGCTTATCTTTTGTACTAGTTGACCTATCTTCCTTCCTAAGCCCTATCTTTTTATAAATACTTAATGTTTAGTTCAAAACACAATTAACCTTTAGGTTTAATTTAGCTTAATATTTTCTTTCTAGCTTTTCCAATTGGTTTCCCAATTCGCCGTTGGTTATACCCTAACCCGAAACCTGAATCGATATGAAATAAATTACAATAAAAAGTAAATTACAATTTTTTAAAGATATAAGTCTGAATGTCTCAAATATAATCAAACCAATTACAAACATTTTAGATTGCAATATAAAGGTAAACAGAAATTCAAACATCATACAACTAACATCACCTATTTCACAATTAGACTAATAAACTAGACTTTTTCGTGAGCCTTATTTGAAGTGTTGAGCTAAAGTGGATAAAAGTCTTTTAAATTTTAATGTTATTATTTTCTTTAATGATATTATATATATATATATATATATATATATATGTGTGTGTGTGTGTGTGTGTGTTTGTGTATATAAATTAAAATTATTATATATACACATATCGGGCGGGGTCGGGCCGGTGATCACCGTCCCCATCCCCGTTAAAGTCCTCGAATATGTCCCCGATCACCACCCGTCCCTGATAAGATGTCCCCAAACCTGACCCGAAAGTTTCAGTTTCCGATTTTCACCATTAGTTTCAGAATTTTTTGTCTCTAAGTTGTATTTACTTTATGTCATTTCCTTTATAGTATTTACATTTCCTTGTAATTTACTTTTCTCTGCAATTTAATTTCCAGTACTTTACCTTCCAATACTTTAATTTCCAGTATTTTAATTACTGCAATTTACTTTTCTATAATTTATTTTTTTTGCAATTTACATTCCAACAATTTATTTTTCCGTCATTTATATTTCTACACTTCAATTTATAGTCCTTTACATTCTTGCAAGTTATTTTTTGTAATTTACTTTTTCACATCATTTATTTACTTTTCAGTCTTTAGATCATTCACAAGAAGAAACTGAGCGATGATGGGCTAAACGCCTTTGCTTGTGTGTAGAGGAAGATTAAGACCTCAGCCAATGTGAAAGTACTGAGGTGTCTTATTAGCATTATTCTCTAACTATTTATTTCTGGTGATTAATATTTCATTGAAAATTACATTGAATTAGTTGTATGAAAATGCATTAACTTTCAGAGTTGAGATAAATAAGAAAACCTGAGATAATAGGAGAAAACTATAAAAAGTTTTAGTATCTGACAAGTAATATACTCCTACGGTGTAGGATGGTAACACTGTGTTGTCCTAAGATTCACGACGTCTAATATAAATGATATTGTATCGATAACAAGTTGACCTGTATGTACTATTGATAAACTGTCTGACCCGATAGTCGATATTGTGACATTATTATAGAACCATTCTATGGTGCAATAGGAATGTGGCAAGAGTGTTATGTCATCTTTCTACTAGATCACGTGTTTTATATCTTAATCAACTTTTGCACCCTATGCTTCTTCTTACTACTGATATTTTTCTTAGTTGTTAATAAAACCACCCAATTTTAGATAAAACAAATTCCTCGAATGTAACACCCTCAAACACCACATTTGCAAATAACACATATTTCATTACATAGAATTATAGTTTACATCATAAGGTCCCACTAGTACAAGGATTCTTATATCTACAAAATCTACATTTGAACAATTCCAAAACAAAATCTTGTACTATCACATGTAATACAACATGTTTCTTCAAAAATAAGCAATCTCATGCAGATTTCCAAAAGCAGATATCAGATTAGGAAAATAATCACATTTTCCCTTTCCACTTATTATCCCTGGACCCCACCATTCCTGCATTGCATATTTTAAAGATAGAAAAATTAGGGTTAGACCAGAAGGATCTAGTAAATGAATCACTTCTTTGCAAATGTAGGGAGATAAACACCAAAATATAATAAAATATTTTTTGCTCAGGAATATTTGCAATACAATCCAATAATGCAGTCCTCAATGATATGAATAATAGGATAAATTCAAGAACCTCAGTTTTATTAATAAAATATATCTGCTTAAAGATCCAACGTTCCCAATATGAACCAAATATTGTAACCGAAGCTTGTTTGAATTATTAGACCATTCCTTTGTAAATTTGAATGGAATGATTTAAGGCAATACTTGCCCTTTATAACAAACCATTTTTCCCTTCTCAATAACATCTAAATTATAATAACATAATTAAACCCAATAATAGTCATTATTAAATTGTATAAATATCTAGAATATTCAATACTTAAATTATCAAAATAAAAGTCACCCGGACAAGTTATCCGGATATACAATCCGGACAACCCTTGTCCCTTTTGTCCGATATACTAATCCGGATAACATATGGTTGTTTCAAGACTAAATCGCATAACTCATGCCCGATTTAAGGCAATCCGGACAGCACACTTGTCCGGTTTATAACTAGACCGCATAACCCTTGAGCGATTTATAACTAAATCGGACAACACGTGTCCGGTTTAGAAATAACCCGGACAACATTATGTCTGTTTTTAAAGTAATCCGGTCACCCTTCAACCGGTTTAAACCCAAGTTGCACAAAACTGAATTTCAAGGATATAATACAGTTCTTTCTAAAATAATAATAACCAAAGCTTTTGAAAGAGTATTTTAGAAATCACTCACCTTTATGCGAAACTCAGATTTTTTGAAAAGATGAAAACCAATTTGATTTCAAACTTGATCTCCGGTCAATTCTTCTCTCAACTCCAAAATGAGGCAAAAAGAAGCCTCCTTACCAAAAACTTCATATTTATACTTTCCTATAAAGGAAAGTCGGTTGAACCAGCCAACACCATCCATACATACATACATGTAATCACATGCCCACACATACATGCATACACCCACATACTTCATACACATATAATTTCATATATATATATATATACTTACATATTATGCACATATTATGCATATATCCCTATGCATAAAATACACATACTCACGTATTCAATCCATGTAAACATGTATTCATCTAGACAATTAATTCACATAATAAATACCTTGGGCAATAACCAGGACCCGGTTATCACATTATCCACTCCTTCAAAAGAATTTCATCCCGGAATTCCTTTAATCAAAGAGCCATGGGTAATCCAATTCCCAAGTTGCCTCTGGTCTTTTGTGAAACTTCCACTGTACTTTAACCAGACTGATTTCTTTGTTTCTCAACACCCTGATCTTTCGGTCAATCACGGCTTCTGGTGTTTCCTCAAAGTTCAATTTACTGTCCAGTTTGACCTCTAGTAACGGTACAGCAAGACTTGGATTAGCTAAACACTTTCGTAAATTCGATATATAGAAAGTGTTGTGAATCAGACTAAGTTCTTCTGGTAGTTGTAACTGATAAGCTACTGGTCCAACTCGTTTACATATTCTGAATGGCCCGATATACCGCAGACTAAGCTTACCTTTCTTTCAAAATCTGATAACACCTTTCCACGGCGAAACCTTCAACATCACAAGATCTCATACACAAAACTCAATCAGCGTCCAACGATTATCGGCATAACTTTTCTGACGGTTTTGTGCTGTTCTGATTCTTTCTCGGATCTGTTCAATCTTTTTTGAAGTTTCTTGAATAATTTTAGGACCTGTCAATTTCCTTTCTCCTACCTCGTTCCAACACAATGGCGTTCGATATTTACGTCTATACAATACTTCATATGGTGCCGCTTGGATGCTGGAATGATAACTGTTGCTATACGCAAACTCTATTAGTGGCAAATGATCTTTCCATGATCCTCCAAAGTCAATGACACAACTTCTTAACATATCTTCGAGAGTCTGGATAGTTCTTTCACTTTGCCCGTCTGTTTGCGAATGATAGGTTGTACTTAACCAAATTTCAGACCCTAGAGCTTTCTGCAAACTTTCCCAAAATTTGAGGTGAAACAACTATCTCTATTAGAAACAATAGACAGTGGAACACCGTGCCTAGTTACAATTTCTTTGATGTAAATCTGTGCTAACTTTTCTAAAGAGTATCCCTCTCTTATTGGTAGAAAATGCGCAGATTTTAGACAGGCGATCAATAATTACCCAGATCATGTCATACCCCTTTGGAGTTCGAGGTAGTTTCATGAAGAAATCCATTGTAATGTGATCCCATTTCCACACAGGAATCTCCAAAGATTGAAGACTTCCATACGGTTTCTGATGTTCGATCTTAACCTGTATACACGTTAACACTGTTCCACATATCTAGCTATATCTTTCTTCAATCCGGGCCACCAATAAAAAGATTTCAAACCCCTGTACATCTTATTGGTACCTGGATGAATAGAGTAACGGGATTTATGGCTTTCATTCAAAATAACTTTTCGAATATCCCCAAAACTTAGTACCCAAATTCGCCCTTGAAAGCACATAATTCCTTTATCATTTGGTTCCAGAGTTGAAATCATCTTACCCAACCTTTCTGACTTGACAAAATCTTCTTTCACAGCTTCCCTCTGACAACTCATAATCTCTTTATGAATATTAGGGACTAAACTTATTCTCATTGCCATAGTTTTAATAGTCCCGCTCCTTTCTTTTCTACTTAAAGCGTCAGCTACCACGTTGGCTTTTCCTGGGTGGTAAAGGATTTCACAATCATAATCATTAACAAGTTCAATCCAATGACGCTGTCGCATATTTAAATCTTTCTGTCTGAACATATGCTGTAAACTTTTATGATTTGTATAAATCTGGTGTGATAATTGGATCCTGGTTATTACCCAAGGTATTTATTGTGTGAATTAATTGTTTATATGAATACATGATTACGTGGATTAAAAACAAGAGTAGGTGTATTTTGGACATGGATATTGTATGTGCAATATGATATGCATATATATGTGTGTTATATGTGTATACATAATCTATGTGCATGGATTGGGTATGAATGTATGCATGCATAAAAAGGGGTTGTTAAATCGCCTCTCTTTTTATAGAAAGGGGTATAAATAAGTAGTGAGGTTTTCAAATAAACCTCTTGGTTATTTTAAAAGAGAACCAGAGTAAGATTTGAGAGAGGTCTTGATCGGATTATTCCTGGTATTGAAGATCAAATTGATTTCAAGTGTGTGGTTTCAAAAAGATTCAAAGGTAAGTGGTTAAAATGCTTTGAATTATTCTTTTTGCATCTTGAAATTTATGTTTTAAAAAGTTTTATACATGTTTTAAATTTAATCTGGATATGTGTTAAGCGAGTTATATATTAAACCGGATATAGGGTGAGCGATTTAAGGTTTAAATCGAACGAAGCTTGAGCGGTTTAGGGCTAAACCGCCTAAGGCATGAACGATATAGCCTTAAACCGGACAAGAGTTATATGACTCAGTTTTTAAACCGGATAAGAGTCAAGCGGATTAGGTAGTAAACCGGACATATCTTAACCGGTTTAATGATTAAGCGATTTATGAACTTTATGTTATGTTTTAAACCGGAGAAGTATGAATACGACTAAAAGGTGACTGGTTTATTTTAATCGGACAATAAGGCATAGTGTTGTCCGGATTAGATATCCAGACAAAAGTGTTGGAGATTTATTTCTAAGTGTTAAATCGGACAAGCTTTAAGAAGTGTTGTCTGGATTTGTTATCCGGACAAGTTTGACTGGATTATGGGTTGACTAGTCAAATGATGATTCTTTTAAACAATAAAAGAAATTTTTATAAATTTGAACTGATAATTCCATTTACTGCAGTCTATTCTATATGAAATTGTTTAATGAAATATTTTGATGAGGAAATAAGGGTGGCATATCAAGGAGAGGTGTACCATGGGATAAGGGTGGCATATCAAGGAGAGGTGTACCATGAGATAAGGGTGGCATATCAAGAAGAGGTGTACATTTAGATATAAGGGTGGCATTTGTATATGTGTATTTTGTAATATAACTCTTACTATTATATTCCTTAAGATTATCGTGGTCTGGAATCTTTATTTCTTTGTGATTTAAAGGTTTAGGATCAGGGTTCTTATCGAAAATCATAGTTTGGATGTTATTGAAGAGGGGATAATAGGTTTGGCCTGAATCTTTGATTAAACCTTATTTGATTCAAGAGATTTAAAAGTGGCATTTTGACAATTGATTAATGTAAACCTGTTTTGCTTGATATATTGTTTGCAAGCAGAGACTGTTGGCTTGAAAAGTGAAAGGTATTGATATTACGTTTTACTTATTCATATATTGTGTTATATATGAAAAGTTGTTTTACCTAAACATTTTGGTGATTTTCATCCTGCAATAACATAAATAGGGTAACTCACTAGACCATTCGGTCTAACCCTCGTTTTGTGATTTCAAATATGTATTGCAGGAAGTGTTGACGGTAAGGGAAAGGGAAAAATGTAATTATTTCCCTATAGGCTTATCTGCATGAAGATTTGTTGACAGCGTGTATAGTTTTTGATAAATGAAACTGGATTAGTGCAAGAATTGTATTTTGAATTTTTGGACCATGTATTTTGTACTAGTAGATTCTTGTACTAAGGGACCTTTGTGATGAACAAACATGTATTTCTTATATAGATAATGCCTCCAGATTTTCAGAGCAAATACCAACGCGGCTAACTCCATATCGTGAGTTGGATATTGCTTTTCATGATCCTTCAATTGTCTTGACGCATAAGAAATCATCTTTCCTCTTTACATTAGAACACATCCCAATCCCAGTTTCGAAGCATCACTATAGACTACAAAATTTTCTGACCCATCTGGTAGAGTTAACACCGGCGCATTACAGAGATGATTCTTCAACAGTTGAAAAGCTTCTTGTTGATCTTTTTCCCACTGAAACTTGACATTCTTCCGAGTCAATTTGGTTAATGGCACGACTATCTTAGAAAAGTCCTGAATGAACTTACGATAGTAGCCTGCTAGTCCCAAAAAGCTTCGGACTTTAAAAGGAGTCTTTGGAGCTTCCCACTTTTCAACTGCTTCTATTTTGGCTGGATCTACCTTCACCCTTGCTTCTGAGATAACATGACCCAAGAATTGGACTTCCATTAACCAGAATTCACACTTGGACAATTTTGCATATGACTTTTCTCTTTTTAATAATTCCAGTATCAAACAAAGATGTTCCGCGTGCTCTTCTTTAGTCTGAGAGTATATAAGAATATCATCAATAAATACAATAACGAATTTATCAAGATATTCCTTACATACCTTATTCATCAAATCCATAAAGGTTGTCGGTGCATTAGTTAAGCCAAATGGCATAACTAAGAATTCATGATGCCCGTACCTAGTTCGAAAAGCTGTTGTAGCAACGTCTTCCTCCCTGACTTTAAGCTGATGATACCCTGACCTTAAATCAATTTTGGATAAATAACTTGCTCCTACCAATTGATCAAACAAGTCATCAATCCTTGGCAAAGGATACTTATTCTTGATTGTCAACTTATTCAATTTTTGATAGTCTATACATATTCGCATAGATCCATCGTTCTTTTTGACAAATAAGACCGGAGCACCCCAAGGTGAAGTGTTGGGTCGAATAAATCCTTTGTCGTGCAGATCTTTTAATTGAGTAACCAATTCTTTCAATTCTGATGGAGCCAACCTATACGGTGTCATGGCCACTGGTACTTCCCCAGGTATAAGATCAATTCGAAATTCAATAACTCTGTCTGGCAGCAAACCAGACAAATCTTCCGGAAAAACTTATGGGTATTAATTAACGATTGGAATCAATTTTTGTTTCCTTTTTTCTTTCTTTGCATCAATAACATATGCCAAACACCCCTGACATCCCTTCTGAATAAACTTTCAGGCTTTTATCACAGATATAAGACTAGTATGATGATTCTGACGATCACCATAAATAATAATTGTTCCTTGATCTGGCAGAGTAATTCTGATCATCTTTTTATTAAAACCAATATTGGCATGATGCTCTGCCAACCAGTCCATACCCACTACTACATCAAACTCTTTCATTGGCATAGAAAATAGTCGAATCGGTAACTCACACCCCTCAATAACAATAATACAGTTATTGAATACTCTAGTAACAGATTCTTGACTATTAGCAGTATCAACTACTAATTCATCATCAAGGAGCACAAAATTCAAGCACGCAGATTGAGCAAATGATGGTGATACAAACGAAAAGTTTGCACCAAAATCAAACAACACCTTAGCACGTATATAATTCAAAAGAAATGTACCTGTTACCACATCGGGTGTTGCTTCTGCCTCGTTCTTTATCATTTGGAATGATCTACCTCTGGCTCCACTCTGGCCTCCTATAACAACCCACATATTCTATATACCAATAATCCATATATATATATATATATATACTCATAACACATAATGTAATATCATCTACAAAACATGTGCTAAACAAAAAAAAATCTCGTGAATACATTTATGAGCAACTAAATGTCATTCATTTTAAACTTTTCCCTTGCCTTTATCTTGCGAGGTATGATGACCTGCAAAACAGGTTAGTCCAACAACTGAGCGTTAGACCTAAACAGTCTAGTGAGTGTATAAATCTCAAACAAATAACACACTTTCCAAACTATCATTTTAGAATCAAACCTGTTCAGATACATATACTTATTTATTTCTCTCGCGGTTACACCGCCATTACATCTCTCTCGCGGTTACACCGCCATTTCATTTCTCTCGCGGTTACACCGCCATTTCATTTCTCTCGCGGTTACACCGCCATTTCATTTCTCTCGCGGTTACACCGCCATTACATCTCTCTCGCGGTTACACCGCCATTACATCTCTCTTGCAGTTACACCGCCATTACATCTCTCTCGCGGTTACACCGCCATTACATCTCTCTCGCGGTTACACTGCCATTACATCTCTCTCTCTCTCTTGTGGTTACACCGCCATTACATCTCTCTCGCGGTTACACCGCCATTACATCTCTCTCTCTAATTATATCAAAACAATTCTAACACATTATCCGGATTTGAAGTCCGGTCAACCTTGTCCGGATATGAAGTCCAGACAAACACTTAGAATATCAAGGTTACATCGACCATGCCTAGAGCGATTTAGCTTTAAGTCGGTTAACACGTGAGCGATTTAAAGAGAATCTGGCTGTCCCTTGAGCGGTTTAAAAACATATTCGTTCAACACTTGAGCGGTTTAGTAGATATCCGGTCATAACTTGACCGGTTTAGGTAGATATCCGGTCATAACTTGACCGGTTTAGGTAGATATCCGGTCATAACTTGACCGGTTTAGGTGGAGTCCGCAGGATACATATGATGTTCATATTAAGACAATTCAAAATAGAAATGAATTGCATGCAAATATTTAATACTCAAGCATAGAACACTCACCTTATATTGATTGGATTAACTCTTTTGCCTTTACTCTCAATATATGAAGAAGATTCTCTCAAAAATCCACCCTTTATCTTTAACATACACTTGCTATTTATAGCAAGTGTATGGCCGTCTTCTACAAGAGTCGGCTATACACACCCCAATATCTTCACATACCTCACACACTTACATAAATATATATATATATATATATATATTAAAATCTCAAATTAAACTTGTAACCTGAATATTACAACATTCCCTCCTTAAAAGAATTCCGTCCCGAAATTCCATTAAAGCAAAAAGGTGGGGATATTTCATTTGCATTTCAGACTCTGATTCCCAGGTGGCGTCTGGTCCTTTATGATAACGCCATTGAACCTTCACTAACCCAATCTCTTTATTTCGTAGTTTCTTTACCTTGTAGTCAGTAATCTGTTCAGGGGTTTCTTCAAAGCATAACTTTTCATCTACTTTAATTTCAGGTAACTGCACTGCCATATCTGGGTTTATTAGACACTT
>NC_037540.1:26839903-26841219 GCF_001531365.2 Cynara cardunculus var. scolymus | reverse complement strand
TGATCCTCCAAAATCAATTACACATGCTCTAAGCATATCTTCTAAAGTTTGGATAGTTCGTTCACTCTGCCCATCAGTCTGAGGGTGATAAGCTGTACTTAGCTTAATTTGTGAACCCATTTCTTTGAAAGCTCTTCCAAAACATAGAAGTGAACCGACTATCTCTATCAGAAATGATTGATAGAGGAATACCATGATGTGTCACAACCTCATCAATGTATAATATTGTCAATCTCTCCATTGAATATGACTCTTTCATAGGTAAGAAGTGTGTAGATTTGAATAACCGATCTATTATCATCCATATATCATAACCATTTGATGTTCTCGGCAATTTGGTTATGAAATCCATAGTGATATGATCCCACTTCCAAACTGGAATTTCTAAAGATTGCAACTTACCATAAGGGCGCTGGTGTTCAATATTTACCTGAAGACATGTCAGGCATTGCTCAACATGTTTAGCAATATCTTTCTTCATATCTGGCCACCAATAGTGTTGTTTCAAATCCCGATACATTTTATTTGTACCTGGATGAATTGCAAAACATGACTTATGAGCCTCACCCAAAATACGTTTTCTGAGATCACCATAGCATGGTACCCAAATTCTGTTCTGGATCTTCCAAAACTCTCTATCATCTTTCACAAATTCAGATATCAATCCACCTATTATTTCTTGTTTAATATTATCCTCCTTCATTGCCTCATACTGAAATCCTCGTAATTCTTCCTGAATACTGGGTAGCAATTCAACTCGTAAAGTTGTAGCTTTAATAGTTCTACTTTTCTCTTGTCGGCTTAACGCATCGGCTACTACATTTGCTTTTCCTAGATGATACAAAATTTCACAATCATAATCACTTACCAATTCCAACCATCTTCTCTGACGCATATTCAGATCCTTCTGATGGAACAGATGTTGCAAGCTCTTATGATCTGTGAAGATTTGACATTTCGTTCCATATAAATAATGTCTCCATATCTTCAAAGCAAACACTACTACCATCAACTCCATATCATGAGTAGGATACTGCCTTTCATGATCTTTTAACTGTCTAGAAGCATAAGCTATTACCTTTCCACGTTGCATTAGTACACAACCCAAACCCATCTTTGACACATCACTATATACCACAAAATCTTCCATTCCATCTGGCAAAGATGGAATTGGTGCACTGCATAACTTATCTTTTAATATCTGAAAGGCCTGAGCTTCAGCTTCATCCCACTCATATTTCACATTCTTCTTAGTCAGCTTCGTTAATGGAGTAGCTATACGAGAGAAATCATGTATAAACTTACGATAATACCCA
>NC_037540.1:26826559-26839243 GCF_001531365.2 Cynara cardunculus var. scolymus | reverse complement strand
TCCTTTAACTCAGAAGGAGCTAATCTATATGGTGCACGTGCAACAGGTGTTGCTCCAGGAATTAATTCGATCTGAAATTCTATCATTCGGTCTGGAGGTAGACTTATCAAATCTTCCGGAAATACCTCAGGAAATTCCCTTACAACTAAGATATTCTCCATATTTCCCTTCTCTTTCTTCATATCTATAGCATATGCAAGAAAACTAACACATCCCTTCTGTACATACTTCCTAGCCTTTAGAACTGAAATTAGGCTAGAGTAACGATCCCGTCGATCTCCATAAATCACAACTCTTCCTTTTTCAAGCAAGTCTATATGAATCATCTTTTCATTACAGACTATGTTGGCTTGGTTTTCAGCTAACCAATCCATGCCTATAATTATATCAAATTCCCTTAGAGGCAAAGGAAATAGTTGTATAGGCACTTCACACCCTTCTATACTTATAAAGCATTCATCTATCTTTTCCTTAATTGAAAGTTCACTATCGTTTGCTGTTTCCACAATTAAATCCTCACTCAACGCTTTAGATTATAAATGTGCGCAGTTAACAAACGACGGTGACACAAAAGAACAATTTGCACCCGAGTCAAATAAAACTTTGGCACATACTGAATTAACAAGGAATGTACCTGTCACCACTTCAGGGTGCTCTTCCGCCTCACCTCTCATCATCTGAAAGGTTCTCCATTTTGCATTAGACTCTGCTTGTCTTATCCTTCCCTGTCCACTTGTATTAACATGATTATTCATTTGCCCACGACCTATTGGCACATACCCAGATCCTCGACCCCCAGAATATCCAGATCCCCGACCTCCAGCAAAACCAAACCCTCGACTCTTTGCTTGCGGACAATCGGCATTTACATGTTGAGATGAATTATAAGTAAAACACATCCACGTCATCCGACAGTCTCGAGCTATATGTCCTGGTTCCGGATATTTAAAGCATACTCGAGATTATGTATTGCAATTTCCCTGATGTATCTTATGACATCGGGTACACGCCCTATCAGCAAAYCTTGAGACTGGYCGATTCAAATTTTCCATAAACCTCGGTCTACGGAAATCAGTTACTGTAGCTTCCCCCTTTCTTTTCTCTCCAACCCTTTCTGGTGATTGCCGGTTAATATCTTGTTCCAGTATTTCAGCAGCATTAACTGTCGCTTGAAATGTTGTCGGATTCCTAGATATTACATATTTTCGAAGATTCGATTCTAAACCTTAGATGTACTTTCTTACTTTACTGTTTTTCGATATGATGTAAGCTTCAGTGAACCGGGATTGTTCCATAAAAACTTCCGTATACTGGCGGACTAACATGTTTCCTTGTTCAAGACGAAGGAAATCATCTTCCAACTTTCGTCCTGCAGCTTCAGGACAATACTGCATTTTAAACTTAACCACAAATTCTTCCCACAACATGGTCTTCAAAATGTTCGGATCTGAACTGGACAGGACTTCCCACCAGTACAAAGCATTTGATCTCAGACGTGACACAGCAAACATAATTTATCCTCTTCTGCACTTTTACTGATTTACAGACTCAGTTCTATTTCTTTAAGCCAACACATAGCTTTAACAGGATCACGCTCACCAGAAAACTTAGGAGGTTTACAAGCAAGAAACATTTTGATATCTCCTCCTTTTTGTATTGAGGACGAAGTAAGGGATACAGATATACCAGTTACCAGTGTACTAGCTCCGGCTTCCTCCTGATAGTCGGGATTTCTTACCACTTCTGGATTATTTTGGGTTGTACGCCCCAATAAATTCACCAAACTTTCTTGGAACTTTCCCAACTCTGCTGCCAACATTTCTTGGGTAATAAATCTGGGATCAGGAACATTGTGTCCACCCCTTGCCCTTCCTCTTCCATGACCAGACATTGAACTTTCTTGAGCCGACAGTTCCTGTTCTTGTCTAGTACCTCTACCTCTTCCTCGACCCCTGCTACGACTTCGCATTTCTATCGTCATCACATTTTCCGGGTCCTCTCCTTGTGTTATGTTTCTTCTTCCCCGACCTCTTCCATAACCAGTAGAGGTCCTTTCTGATTGATTGGGATTATCTGCCATTTCTTAGTATATAACTTTTTCTGTCACATTTAAACACACATGATTATTCTTATAATCACAACATAATAACACATTTATCCTCATGTCTATTCCTAACTCAATAGGTTCAGCTATAACATATTCTCATGTTCATAGACCCAGTGAAACCTATTATCAAAACTTCTGCACCTCTAGTTTAAGTCTAAGTATTTTGCAAATACCCAGATCCCTCAAACTAAGGCTCTGATACCAACTGTAACAACCTACATATTCTATATACCGATAATCCATATATATATATACTCATAACACATAATGTAATATCATTTACAAAACATGTGCTAAACAAAAAAAATATCTTGAATACATTTATGAGCAACTAAATGTCTATCGCGGTTACACCGCCATTACATCTCTCTCTCGCGGTTACACCGCCATTACATCTCTCTCTCTAATTATATCAAAAAAATTCTAACACATTATCCGGATTTGAAGTCCGGTCAACCTTGTCCGGATATGAAGTCCGGACAAACACTTAGAATATCAAGGTTACATCGACCATGCCTTGAGCGGTTTAGCTTTAAGTCGGTTAACACATGAGCGATTTAAAGAGAATCTGGCTGTCCCTTGAGCGGTTTAAAAACATATTCGTTCAACACTTGAGCGGTTTAGTAGATATTCAGTCATAACTTGACCGGTTTAGGTAGATATCCGGTCATAACTTGACCGGTTTAGGTGGAGTCCGCAGGATACATATGATGTTCATATTAAGACAATTCAAAATAGAAATGAATTGCATGCAAATCTTTAATACTCAAGCATAAAACACTCACCTTATATTGATCGGATTAACTCTTCTACCTTTACTCTCAATATATGAAGAAGATTCTCTCAAAAATCCACCCTTTATCTTTAACATACACTTGTTATTTATAGCAAGTGTATGGCCGTCTTCTACAAGAGTCGGCTATACACACCCCAATTCTTCACATACCTCACACACTTATATATATATATATATATTAAAATCTCAAATTAAACTTGTAACCTGAATATTACACCTCCCCTCGGTACACTAGGCCTTCCACGATTACTGGGAGCATTTCCTTCCATTGTCAAACGAGGAGTTTTTAATTGTGGACAATTTGGTCGGATGTGGTGAGGTGAATAGCATTGAAAACACCTTTTGGGTGTAGTGCAATCCCTTGATAAATGCCTTGCCTCCCCACAACGATAACATCTCTTCGGTTCAGATGGACAATTCCCTTGATGTATTTGTTGACACCGTGGACAAGTTCCAACAGGTAGCGGCTGTAGAGCACGGTTATCTGATTTAATAAACTTGGGTCTTCGAAAATTGACTGAAGACCCCTTCCACTTTCTTTTCTCTATTATTTTCTCTTCATCTTGCCGATTTTTGTTTCTTTCAGTAACTTTGGCAGCACTTACGGCTAAAGAGAAAGTTTCAGGGTTCATAGCAATCACGAACTCCCGGATAGAGGGTTTCAATCCCCAAATATACCTTTCCACCTTTCGAGACTCTGAAGAAACATAATGCTCCGCAAAACGAGAAAACTCAATAAATTTCTCGGTATAATCCCGTACAGATCTATTCCCTTGCTCCAGCTTAAGAAAATCTTTTTCCATCTGTCTTACTGCAGTCGTAGGACAGAATTGTGTTTTGAATTTACTCACAAATTCTTCCTAAGACATTGTTTGCAGTATATCCGGTTGTGCCGAGGACTCCACATCCCACCAATATAAGGCATTAGATTTGAGCATAGATACTGCAAATCTAACCTTATCTTCTTTAGAACACCTACTAGTGTTAAAAACCGACTCAATCTCTTTTATCCAGCACATTGCTTTTACTGGATCTCTTTCTCCTAAAAAGGTCGGAGGTTTACATGTCAAAAAAACATCTTTATATCTCCTCCCGGTTATTGCTGTCTGCTGAAGGAGCTGGAGGATTAATTCCAACTCGCTCAGTTTCTATTCTGGCTGGTAATCCCATAATGGATATCAAAGTTTCTCTTAATTTCCCCATTTCTTCTGTCAAAACATCTCTTATTATAAACTCAGGTTGTTGCCTTTGTTCTTGATGTGCATTCCTAGAAATAGATTCCTCTTGATCAGGGCGAATCTCAGCCTGACTTCCTCGACCTCTACCCCTACCCCTTCCACGACCTCTACTCCCTAAAGCGTAAGTTGGAGGATTAACAAGAGATTCCTCTCTTTCTTCAAATGCAAAGCAGGTAATTCTTTCTGATCTTCATGATCGACTAGACATCTGCATATATTTTAGTATTAAATATCACGTATTCACATTCCCAAATATAATATGGTATTCGAGTATAGGTATGTACCTGTAAATTCATAATTACATTGACCATTTGTAATTCGAAAATTCACCTTACATACGGCCCTCTTTAACCCATTATATTTTATTCCCAGTGATACTAATTTTGTCCGGGACTCTTAACATGCAAATGACAGTTTAAGTCTACGCATCATGCTTTGAATACCTAAATCTCTTAAACTAAGGCTCTGATACCACTTCTGTAACACCCTCAAACACCACATTTGCAAATAACACATATTTCATTACATAGAAATATAGTTTACATCACAAGGTCACACTAGTACAAGGATTCTTATATGTAAAAAATTTACATATGGAAAATTCCAAAACAAAATCATGTACTATCACATGTAATACAACATGTTTCTTCAAAAATAAGCAATCTCATGCAGATTTCCAAAAGCAGATATCAGATTAAGAAAATAATCACATTTTTCCTTTCCCCTTATTATCCCTGGACCCCGTCATTCCTGCATTACATATTTTAAATACCGAAAAATGAGCGTTAGACTAGAAGGGTCTAGTGAATGAATCACTTCTTTGCAAATGCAGGGAGATAAACACCAAAATATAATAAAATATATTTGCTCAGGAATATTTGCAATACAATCCAATAATGCAGTCCTCAATGATATGAATAATAGGATAAATTCAAGAACCTCAGTTTTATTAATAAAATATATCTGCTTAAAGATCCAACGTTCCCAATATGAAACAAATATTGTAACCGAAGCTTCTTTGAATTATTAGACCATTCCTTTGTAAATTTCAACGGAAGGATTTAAGTCAATACTTACCCTTTATAACAAACCATTTTTTCCTTCTCAATAACATCTAAATTATTATTTCTAATAGGAATAGTATCTCTAATTATAATATTAAAATATTTCATTCTTCTATCAAAATATTATTTATCTCTAAATATTTATTTTTAAAGTTTCCTATTAATGGTTATCATTTTTGGCGTTATCTCCATATTTGGAGAAAAAATCCAACTCTCTCATACTTTCCCTATTTTTGAAATAGTTTTAGAAAAACTGTTGAAACAAAATATTAGCTTATAATTCTCATTTTCTCTATTTTCTCAATTTAAAAAAAAACTATTGTAAATACTCAAATCTATATACATATTAAAGGAGAAATTAACTAGAATGACATGACACTATGAGATTTGAGTATTCCTTAAATCTTGAAATGTGGTTAAATTTGTTTATCTCACATTGGTGGGAAGAAAAAAAGTATAAGGAATGATATGTGTATATATATGAAAAAAGGAGGTGATTCTTTTTGTTGTAAGTCATGATGTTGGCTCAAAAGAGTCAACCATTTCATTTGCGATCCTCATTATGAGATTTGAGTATTTTTTTTAAATCTTGAAATGTGGTTAAGTTTGTTTATATCATATAAAAAGATAACTTTAAAATATTGAGATGACATCTTGTGAACGGTGTATTTTAAAATCTTGCGTTGTGGTTGGTTTTTGGAAATCCCACATTGATGAACAAATGATACATTGATAGAGTATGATATGTATATATAAAATAAGCATGTGATGGTTCGAAAATTAAAAGAGCAATATAAATATGTGAGCTATTGTTTGACCTCTAATTTTAGAGTGATAGTTTTTTTATTATGAAAGAACAACAATCGGAGTTGAGGAAACATTTTATAATTTGTATATTCTCAAAGCCATGAATTACAGTGTTGTTTAGATTTTCTACATTGGTAAGAAGATATTATTATTATAGAGGAACAATAATCACAAGTGATGTGACATTATAAAATTTGAGTATTCTAAAAGTCTTGAATTATAGTATTGTTTAGTTTTCCTACATTGATAAGAAGATAGTATATTGACAAAAAGAAAGTAAAAGGAATGTAAGGATGTTTATATATGAAAAGAGGAGGTGATTTTTTTGTTGCAAGTCATGTTTTTGGCTCAAATGAGTCAGCCTTTGCACTTGCAATTGTCAATATGAGATTTGAGTACTTAAATCTTGAAATGCAGTTAAGTTTGCTTATTTCATATAAAAAGATGATTTTAAAATATTGAGATGACATCTTGAAAGTGATGTATTTTAAAATCTTGCGTTGTGCTTGGCTTTTGGAAATCTCACATTGATGAAAAAATGATACATTGATAGAGTGTGATATTCTATCTATATCTTTATATATATAATTAAAGTAAAACCCACAAAGAATGAGGTGACATCCTAAGAAGTGAACATTCTTCATTTCATGAATTGTGGTTGAGTTTGTGTATCCCACATTGATGGAGATATGAAATATTTACGATAAATGGTGGGTATTTTAAAGGGAGATTTGAGATGCTCTTATGGCAACTTAGGATGTTGGCTCCTTTTGATCAATCCTCTAAACTTACGTCGTTGGCTCATTTTGGCCAACCCCCCAAACTCATGAGTTTACTCATTTTGGCCAACCTCATTTTAGTAAAAAGAAATTAATCATACAAATAAAAAACTCTTTGTTTTTATGTATATTAAAATAAACCGCACAAAGAATGAAGTGATATTTATGAACCCAGATTTCAATGAATACAATAGGATTTATGGCTCGAATACACATCAATTCTCGAGCCCCGCTGTTATCTGATGAAGAACAGAAGGGTAGTGAGCTGACATTATGAAAATGAAGTATTTCCAAATACTGAACTATTGTTGAGTTTTAGATATCTCACTTGGTGAGATTTAGAAAGAATATTATAAAGAGACCTGTATAAAAATGAAGGATGAGATGATAATTGTGTCAACTAATGAGGTTTGACTCATGAGTTGTCTTATTTTTATGGCTCTATTTTTGCAAAACAACGTTTATTATATAAAACAAATCTTATTAAAAGATCAACCAAGTATTGTAAGGTGACATTACAAGACTTGAATATTCTCAAATATTGAAATGTGGTGTGTTTTGATTATTCTATGTTGGTAGAAAAATGGTAGATTAGAAAATGAAATATGTCTTTGAAATCTATAGTCGTGGGTTGGAATCAAAACCAATTCCAACCAAACGATAAAAAATATACTTGTGAAAAACCATGGTTGAAATCTATCAAAGCCACTCAAATGGTAAAACTTATATAATTATGAAATATTTTTCTATATGTATACAAATGTATGAAAGATGTCTTTCAAATGTTAGGCATGGTTGAAATCAAAACCATTTTCATACAAACAATGAAAATTATAGTAATGAAAAACCATGATTGAAATCAAAGTCAACCAGATGACAAAACCAATTAGTAATTTTTATATTTATGAGAACCCATGGTTGAAATCTATCAAAGCCAATCAAATGGTAAAATTTATAGTTATGAAATATTTTTCTATATGTATACAAAAATATGAAAGATGTCTTTCAAATGTATAGCTATGATTGAAATCAAAACCATTTCCATCCAAACAATGAAAATTATAGTAATGAAAAACCAGATGGCAAAACCAATTAGAGTAAAACTTATAAGGGATGAGGTGACATCCTAAGAAATGAGTATTCTTCATTTCTTGAATTGTGGTTGAGTTCTGTATATCCCACATTGACAGAGATATGAAAGATTTACAATGAATGGTGGGTATAAGAAGAGAGATTGAGATGTCTTTGTGGCAACTCATGAGGTTGGCTTCTCTTGACCGATCCTCTAAACTCATGTTGTTGGCTTATTTTGTCCGATCCTCCGAGCTCTTGGGTTGACTCATTTTGGTCAACCAATTTTTAGCAAAAAAATGTTAAACATACAAAATAAATTGGCTAAAACATAATTTTTGACCTTCCCTCTTTTTGCAAAAAGAAAAAATATATACACACACACAAATTATTTAATTAAATACAAAATGACATAATGTTGATAAATATCAATAGTGAAAACTATAGCTTATAATGTACTTTTTGGAGGGATCCTTCTATATAAAGATCTATATTTATATATGTATACATAAAATGAAGATCGTAGGACATGAAATAGTATTATGAGATTTAAGTATTAAACATATTCGATTGTGGTGTTGTTTTCGTTATTCATATTGATGTGAGAAATGATAGATTGAAAGTCATTATATAATAAAAGAAAAAAATAGTAGATGCATGAAATATATTATAATATTTGAATTGTGGTATTATTCATGTTACCTCACATTATGGATCACATAATAGATTAGAGAATGATTATGAATATATGAAAGAAGATGATACGTATTTGAAAATTAAAATGATTATTTGGCTAAAATATGCATTCGATTCATATCTTACGGAAAAATCGATATAAAAATAAAATTTAATTAAATATTTATGAATAAAAAGAAAGATGGTAGATGTTTGAATTGTATAACAAAATTTGAGTAGTTAAATTTTTTAAATTATAATGTTATTTTAATTATCTTATTTTATTCATTTATTTAAAATATTCATTAAAAAAAAAATAAGAAAAGTAGAAGAGAAAACGAAACAACCAAGAGGGTTTTTGGTAAACGACATTCAACGGAAATATATTACTTCAAAGCGGTTTAAAACCCTTTCATTCCTTTATATCTACGAAACCCACAAACTTTTCCCTTTCTTTCTTTTGGACGTCCACCCCTCCCTTGGAAAATAGATCAGATTCATACATTTCTCCATCGTCACGTCTCCTTCAATACCCTCTATCAGCATCGCACTATCCGTTTCTGTTCAAGGCGCTGCTTTTCTTACTGCTAGGGTTCTTACGGGAGTAAGGTTTTGTAGATCGTCATTTTCATAATCTTAATGGGGCAACAGTCTTTGATCTATAGTTTTGTGTCTAGAGGAACCGTGATCCTCTCCGAGTACACTGAATTTACCGGAAATTTCACTTCTATCGCCTCTCAGTGCCTCCAGAAGCTTCCTGCAACTAACAATAAGTTCACCTACAACTGCGATGGACACACTTTCAATTACCTTGTTGAAGATGGTTTTAGTAAGCACCGATTATTTTTTTCTCCCTTTTGATCTATTTTTCGTTCTACGGCACGGTTTTCTTTAACATCGATCTAATCATGGTTGCTTCAGTTAGTTGGTTTTTGTGTTAAATTGGAAAGCTTGTTGGTCGGTTAATGTCGTTCTGTATATTGTGTGCCTTTATTCTGTGAGGTGCATTTAGGGTAGATGTGGTTATTTATCTGAATTTAGAACTTCCAATTGGTAATCCATTTTGGGCAATGTTATCATACGCCCACAGTTGATAGGAAACACTTTCTTTAATTTAATGGGATTCTCCTTAACAAAACAGAAGTCTCAGAAAATGCACGATATATAAGTGAAGCAAATAGAGTAACCAAACTCGCCACCTAAGGGATCCATCAATAGATAAGAACTTATATACACATTCCCCTCAGTGGAAGCCACTGAAGAGATAATAGTGAAATTGAGGAAGGACATCTTCTACCCAAGAAGCCAAATGCTGAAATTAGCCGAGTGTGACATTACAGTAGTTTCCAAGAGTTTACATAGCTCTTTATCCAAAAAAGGAACCATTAACTTTGGTGATAATTGCTAACTTTGGGAATAGAAAAGACTACAAATTTTAGTAAAGAATATAAAAACAAAGAAAGTGGTATTAAAAATTATGGAGGCAACTAAAAGCTACTTTAAATGTCTAAAAAATCAAAGGAATATGAAAGGGGGTTGGACTATCAAGTCAAACCGGTAAGTAACTCGATCTATTGACAGCATGAGTTTCATAAATTGACCTTATCTTGCTGCAGAAAACTTCAAATCGAGAAGCGTTTGTAGCATAATAAACTAGATTCATAAGGATTTCCAACCATAAAGTGTTATAAATATAGGCTAAAAGCTCTTGGATTGTTATGGTTTAATCTCGAAAGTTGACTCAAAATAGGTTCTGAAACACTTTTGAACCTAGCTTTTGAAACTTGGGAAATATATTATTCTCCGATTCTTACACTTTTTGAGTACACCTTGGTGTTATTTTTCTTGTTCTCTTAGTGTGTATTTGCATTATCTTGAGAACAAATTCTTGTTTGGTAGATGGCCATGTGATCCATGATTAGAATTTCAGTTTGATGATTTATGTGTGTTCGATTTGAATTATCAGCTCAGTTTATTGTGTTTTGTGTATATTACCTTTGGTTGTTTTGAGTAATTGGTGGATTAGCACCCTTGCAGTATAGTTTTTCACCAGCTAATCCTTCAGGGTGCGTTTGGTACACTGGACAGGACAGAACAGGACAGGGATCCTTGTTCCATGTTTGGCATAAATTTTATGTGGAACAGACAGGAACAAAGTTGAACAGGCCTGTTCCATCCCTACCCCATGGAACAGGGTGGAACAAAGTGGAACAGACTTATATTTTACCAATATAATCTCAAAATAAAACTTAATTCTCTTCTAAAACATCAAATAGGTCTCTCTTTTACATTTTATTCATTCTTTAAATTTTATTTATTGTATTTTATGTTTCTTAAACTTTCATTTTACTGTTATCAAAATATTATTTTTATACGGTTTCTATATTTTTATTAATTTATGTAATTTATTATATATTAATAATAAAAAATAATGTAGAAAAGAGATAAAAATAAAAATAGAAAACCATATAAACTTTTTATTTGGTGTCATTTTAATTGTTTTGACGAAAACTTCAAATGATATATTTTTGTTATAAAAAATAATTATTCTATTATAATTTAATAAATTACATAAATTGTTTTCTTGATTTTATCACCGTCAAACGTATTGCGTAAGGTTCACGCATGCAATTTGTTGTTTTCGATGAGTTTTGTATGTTTTCCCTTGATCAGAGTTATAAATATTCGATTTTGATCTTACAGGAGTGATTGTACAGGTGATAGGTGAATTCTTTTGTTTTCTGAAATCCAAGTTTTGTGAATGTGATGATACTATATGGGATCACTAGCCAAATTGTTTTCTTGATGCTTATATTTTATTTACTATTTGATATTTAATTCATTTTAATTGATTGTGTGCTTGTTGGTAGTAGTTTTTTCTTCTTAGTATGAAATGCATATATATTTGCTTCGATAATGGATTTTGGATGCTTATATTATATTTACTTTTTTCATATATCATTAGTTGATTATGAAATCATGTATTTTTGCAAATGTATTTTTGCAAGTAGTAGTGGTTTGATGTAAGTTATACTTTGCACACTGTATTTGTTAACATGACCAAATAGGTAACATGACCAAATTGCCATTCACATGAGGGGCAGATGACAGGGATAACGACCTTTCATTTAACGGTGTTAAATCAAGGGACCAGTCTGTTATGGAAAACACAAAATAAGGACCACGGGTGTAGTTGATGTGTTTTAGGGTCCAAATCCAGAATGGAGGCATGAAAGAGGGACTGAGGATGTAGTAATTCACTCTTTACTTCATATTACATTAATATTTTGTGCCACCGGTGAAAAAAAGTTATTGATTCACCACTGCTCAAGGCCTGGTCATGCAAGAGATTGTAAGGTTCAAAATTTAATCCAACAAAGTTCTTCAAGCTTTCCATGTATGTTGAGACCGTGAAACACTCGATATTTGTTTACATAGTTTAATCCATCGATATTCCCAGAAATTTGCATGATCAAACACTCTTGCACTATGGTTTTCCACTGGCTAATCCTTCAAGAAATTGAAACTATCGCTTATTCACACAAAAACAACAATATAAGTCCATTTTATTTTATTTTAACACATTCGACATTTAGGACAAAAATGCATTTTTTACTCATTTACATCCATTTAAGCATGAAATCCAACCAAGCTGCAAATATAGGGATAGAATATAACAAATAAAATTAATGTAGTTCATATAACGAGAAATGAACACCCATCATACCCATTCCCTTAAAAATCTACTGCCCTGTGCGTAGATTTAGCTTATGAGATGGTCAGGTTCTACATCTATTACTAATTAAAGAGGGTTAAATGAAGGTAAACAAACCAAACCAAACTGGCCTAGTATATTCCACTGTAAAGTAGGGTCTGGGAAGGGGTGAGATGTATGCAAACCTGCCCTCTGCCACAAATAGTAGAGCGGCTGTTTCTGTGAAAACCTCCAGTTAAATGAAGGTATTATGGCATGTTTTGGCAAATAAAATATTTGGATCGCATTTCCAAACTTTCAGGGAAAGAATAAAATAACCTGTTGGTTCGCTTAATGTTGAGAAATGGAGTTGGGACTTGCTCTTTTCTAGGAAAGGGGACAATACATGTTACATGTGTATATGTTGTATATATACATGTGTATATGTTGTAT
>NC_037540.1:26817782-26825939 GCF_001531365.2 Cynara cardunculus var. scolymus | reverse complement strand
AAACCGTATAAAAATAATATTTTGAGGACAGTAAAATGAAAGTTTAAGAAACATAAAATACAATAAATAAAATTTAAAGAATGAATAAAATGTTAAAAAGAGACCTATTTGATGTTTTAGAAGAGAATTAATTTATATTTTGAGGTTATATTGGTAAAATATAAGTCTGTTCCACTTCCACCCTGTTCTATGGGGTAGAGGTGGAACAGGCCTGTTCTACTTTGTTCCACTCTGTTTCTGTCTATTCCACATAAAAGTCATGCCAAACATGGGACAGGGATCCCTGTTTTGTTCTGTCCTATCCTGTCCAGTGTACCAAACGCACCCTAAATGATCATGTTGGTAAACAACACCGAACGCAGGAATCCTGGATTCACTAGATGACCTTACACTGTAAGGAAAACATGATTCAGTTCTGCATATAGTGATCTGACTTGATTAAAATTGTTATGTAGTCAGTTTAGGGATGAATCCTGGTTACATGCACTTGTTGCTTCCCATATTAGCTGTTGAAGGAAAGTCACGATGAAGGAATTAGACTAGCTGCGTCTTTTTCGACTAGTGAGTTGTTGCCGAGCCTTGGTCACTGAACTCGGTTGAGTAGGCCAGCATGAAAGTTCCATTTCAGGGAAGGACGACGTACTGCAGCCCAGGAATAAAAACGTCGTCTAGGCGTCCATATGGAAGTGCTGCGGGCACATAGAGATGTGGGTTTTTATATCATAGTCTTGATTGTTGTATATTAAATTTACTCATTAAGCATGTGGCTTCAACATTTGCATGCTAGTGTTCATAGGCTATAGCAATAACTAAGTACGCAAGCAGCCGATGATACTCGAGTGTATGACGTACCCAAAGATGGCTTGGCTAAGATTTTAAATTTATGAATAGACTTGTGTGTGCTTTGTAAATTCGATGGATCCTGTTTTATAGATATGCTAGATTGGTGTTTCCTGCTCTTGCCTATGAATTTGTTATAGTAGCATGTTCTGCTAACTGAAGAAGCATAGATATCTTGGAATACAACATTATGGCTTTTACCAAACACAACTTTTTATATAACAGATACAATATGTTGGGGGATAAGCTGTTGCATTATTATATATGTATGCATAATTCATATATTATTTAAATGCCAAACCAAAACAATAGCTAGGGTAGTCAATTAAGGGGGATTGATCAGTAATACATAAAAGGACACTTGAATAATACTACATTGCAATACGGTTACATATTTAGAAATTTTGAAACCTAGTGCTAGTTGCTAGCTAATTTATTGTTGAAACATGGCAATCTCATTCTGTTCTACCTTGCTTACCATTTTTATTGATCTGAATATGGTTAATCTTTGCGCTTTTCCCTTATTTTCTTCTATATCAGTTAGCTGACATTATCTTTATTTTAATTCATGGAGCATACTGTGTTGTTGCTGCCGAATCTGCTGGCAGACAGGTTCCAATGGCTTTTCTCGAGCGAATTAAGGAAGACTTTACCAAGAAATATGGTGCAGGGAAAGCTTCTACAGCTGTTGCCAATAGCCTGAACAAAGAATTTGGGTAATCTGACCCTCCATTTTTACCATCTTACATTCTACGGGGAATGAACCTTGGAAGAACCAGTTAGGTTACTTTCTGTTCCCCAAGGGTCACTTGTGTCAAGGAAACTGCCTTTTAGTAAAATAGAAGGGAATGCTTTATAATTTTTAGTATATCCGTCTTTCTCCCTTTCACACACTTGTCACTAGCCGGAGGTCTACATGGAAACAACGATTTTGCTCTTTAGGGTGGAGGTCAGGTTTGCGTACATCTTACTTCTCGACCCCACTTTTGGGTGGGATATACTAGGCTTGTTTGGTTTGGTTAATGACCGTGTACAAAGACTTTCATCCCATCACTTGCAAAGCCCAGGAGCTTGTTGCACCAGGGGGTTGTTGATGTCCTGCAGAGCCGGATCTACCGTATGTTTTTAAAGTAGTGTCACAAAATTCTTACCCTAATATAAATAAAATAAAAAACATGCTTCGTCCCTGTGGTTAGTACTTTTTAACGGATCCCGTCCCTTTTATGAAAATTAAATGGATCGTGCCCTTGTGGTTGCATTTTTACAATGAGTTGGGACCCTATCACTAACTCTGTTAAAAAAGTCAGTTAAAGCGAGGGGTATTGTAGTCTTTTTATGTTTTTCTTCATTTTTTATTTAAAAAAGTAAAAAAGTTATATATATATATTACTTATATAAAACTATACATACATCTAGATAGTGAAGCTCCCATGGGGCGCGCGAACAGCGTTGCCTCAGCCTCTATCTTCTCCGGCAAAGCCCTCCAGCGCCCCATTGGCTTCCATCTTCTTCGACGAATATCTCCTTCGATGAATATCTCCTTCTCTGGCAAAGCCCTCCAGGACATCCTTGGCCTCCATCTTCTCCGGCGGGACGTTTAAACCAGCACCAAAGCTTAGTAGGCTCTATTCTCCTCGACATTGTGAACCCTCACCCTTCTTTGTTTCCTCTACTCTTCTGGTTCGATTATTTTTGTGGGTTCTGCTTCTAGATGACGAACCAACAGTCTCTTGCATACTACCCATTTAACCACTGAATTATCCAGTCCCTTAATTTTTTTGGTGGGTTTTGCTTCTGATTTTTAATTGCGCTTTATGATTCTTGAATTAGGGTTTGAAGCAGTTGCAGAGCCAGATGGTTTCTGCGAAGTAAGAAGGAATGAAACCACTTGAGAGTCGTCTGAGTCAGAATATCAGTGCCTTGGGTAAATGTCTACCTTCGGGAGATTGATTCCTCGATCTTCAAAGAAAACTGACTCCTTTTTTTGGGTGACATAAACCGCGCATTCTAGCAGCCCTAAAAAAATTCTCACTTCCCTGGACGAATTTGTTTAATATCTTTTCATGGAAGGGGGTACAATGGTGGGGGAGGGAATGTACCGCAGGCTTTATGTACTCACCGTAGGGGGCTTCATTGGAGGGTTTGGGGCTTGATGTGTATTATGGTGTTTGCAGGTCATGATTTGGTGTGGGGCTGTTTTCTGGCGGCGATGGGGTAGGGGGTGGAAAGGGAAAGATCAACAGCGACTTATGTCATCCCTGTGTGTAGTGTGCACATATCTCTCTCTATATATATAATAAAATATAAAATATAATTTAATGATTTTATTTTTAATGGAAAATGGGATGAAAACATACAAAGACCAAACTACTGCTCAGAAGGATTTTTTTAACTGAGTTGGTGATAGGGACGGGTCACAACAGTTGAATTTTCATAAAAGGGGCAGGATCAATTAGAGCCACAACCCAAGGACGAAACATGTAATTCACTCAAAAAATTTACTATAGCTACCAAATACAGTACAAACACTTAGGGCTGTTTACTAGACACTTACCTTTGCGCTTACTGGTTCAATTACCTTACCACGTGAACATAACAAGGACCAAGAATCTTACCTGGTAAGAGGGATGGCAAGGATCGAGACTTTTACCCGGTAAGTGAGGGTGATGACTCTTTACCTTTAAGTGAGGGTGATGACTCTTACCCGGTAAGCACTTACTAGGTTATACACGCCTATAAGGTAAATGAGAGTGCACCACTCTTGCCGGTAAGCGCTTACCCGGTAAGCATTTGGTAAACGACCCCTATGAAATTAGTTATATTTCAATGATTTACAGTTAGGATTTTTGTGTTCCACTATTGTTAACCATAAAAAACTTTAATTTGAGCTTCGATATGCTCTACTATAGCCTCTCAAATTTTCGGTGATGATGCCTGGTGGTAGCATCATTAAGAGTCGTGAAAGTTTTTACACTATGGTAAAAAAAAAATACATTGATGTCCTGCTTGACCAGATAAAGTCAAAATTATTATAACCAGGCCTAAGCTGAAGGAGCAGATGCAGTATTGTGTTGATCATCCTGAAGAAATCAGCAAGCTTTCAAAGGTGAAGGCCCAGGTTACAGAAGTCAAAGGTGTGATGATGGAAAACATTGAGAAGGTAATGCTTTATAAGAGTTTTGATTGAATGATCAAAATTACATATCCTTATGAATAACATTGAACCCTGCTGCATAGGACATGAAGGGTTATGATTTCTTTACACGATATCATACTTGTTTGAATTGCAGGTTCTAGACCGCGGAGAGAAGATTGAGCTTCTTGTGGATAAAACGGAGAACCTCCGATCTCAGGTCAGTGAATTTAAACCCTTAATGTACTCTGTAGGATTCCAAACAGATCTAATCAAACAATGTAATCAACTATAACAGATAAGAATCAAGAAATGGTCGTCTATCATTGATTGTCAAAAGATTACTATGGTTACAGAGAGATAATCTTAGAGAGAGATATTCTATTGAGTACAAAATATTAACTGTCTAAAGCTTACTCTTAACAGACTCTCTAGAAAAAAATTATATTGTACAAAGGATGATACTAAAGGTACATGACTGTGAAATACAAACAAATAAGCTCAAGACATGTATTCTAATATGCTTATGATCCTTTGTACAAGATCTGAAGATTTACATTTAAGTACTAAAGTCTGAATAGGCAGTTGAGACTTTTCTCCCAAACTCTGAGCCTTCTTCTTCAGATCTCTGAGCCTTCTGTTCAGACTTTGACACTCAGACAATTTCTTCTCTACTAAGCTGAACCTTTATCGATGTCTGAACCCTTCATCTTCATATCACAACACTTAGAGTCTTTGAACCGACATTCAAGGTAGGACTTTCATACTCTAAGAAGTTCAACATTTGAGGGCCATTGTAGTTTCCCCTTTTGCGATCGATTAGGTGTAATAATGGAAAATGAGCAAGTACGAAAGATGGTCCAACAAGAAAAAAATTTGCTATCTAATGTATGGTCACAGGTATGTTCAATATCACATTTTAACATTCCAGATCATTGGTTAGGCCGAAGTATTATAGTGTATGGCCATGATGATGGCTACATTTGTGAATATGTCCGAGTACACGTGACTTGATCAACAAGAAATATGGTTGTCAATGGCATAAAAAGATGAATGAAAATACTTTGGGGAATTATGAGATGCAACAGTTAGGATGAATGGAAATGATACTTGCCGAATATTAAGAGAGATTTTGTAGTAGTGTTCTAAAAGGCTGTACGGAGTAATATATATATATATATATATATATATATATATAAAATATCGATATATTATTTTGGTAGGGAAAAGATCGTGAGAGAACCCTCAAAAAAGAAAAAAGAACTAAAGAATCCATCCAAACAGATATATTGAGATGATACAATGGATGTGGTTAAAAAGGTGGTTATAAGCACCTATTTTTTATAATAAAAATATCTTCTATTTTTTAATTAAACCGGCGAAGTTTAACAAAAATGGGCGAAATTTAACCAAAAACACGATCATTTTATTATTTTCAATTTGACATCCATATTGAAATATTTTTAATCTGTTTTTTTCGTGGTTCTTTGGTTCTTCTTTTTGAGCTTCTCTCCTGAGATGATCCATCGAGTAATAGTAGAAAACATGTGTGTGTCTGTATAACGGGCTATTCATGCGAGAACCACAAAAGATTTACAAACTGTGAGAACGAGTGCATCATGTGTTCTAAGGCTAAGATTTAAAGAATTAATTAGCAATTTAGCATATTCGGGTGGGATATACGGGGCTCGTTCGGTTTATGTTTTTATTGACTAGCGTTACTGCTCAATAAGTTATTACTCTGGTTCATCTTTTTTATACAATGGTCGAGCATGGGTGCAGGCACAAGATTTTAGGACACAAGGTACCCAGATGAGGAGGAAGATGTGGTTGCAAAACATGAAGATAAAGCTGATAGTTCTCGGTATCATTATCGCCTTGATTCTCATTATAGTCCTATCGGTTTGCGGTGGTTTCAACTGTGGCAAGTGAAGCATATAGACTTGGGCATAGGATCTTCATCCGGGTTTTCTTTCGGTATTCTTATTATCATTTTGTTGCTGTTTTATTTGCCATTTTTGGATGACACATACTTGCATTATGCAGAAAATACAAAACCCCATGTTTTGGGTGCCTACTGTATATTTGTACCCTTAAAGACATCTATGATATATACTTGGGAAATAGCTTGATTTTGTCCTTCACTTTGCTCGTTCAAACCTCTTGTCAATTTTGAAATTAAGATTTAGGTTTTTAATCACAAAATACTTTGTTATTTGTTGAGGTATGTGATGTTTTAACCTATGGCTGAAGTGATGCAAGTTGTTTGTAAGCAATGCCAATTTGATATTTTTGTAGTGGTTGTAATATAGAGGTGGGCAAGTGGCACCAAATCCTGGTGCTTGTTAGGATCGGCTGCAAATACGAACGGTTAACTGGTCGTTTTCAAGACCTGGTTACCTTTTTCTATCTTATTCATATGACCATTTTAGACCATTCTCTTCTAGAGTTGGGGTAAAAGTCAAGCCTTTGAATGGTCGTAATCAAGCCAGGTCCTTGCTTGTCATTCAACTACCCATCCTAACAATGACGGGTTTCGATCCTTAACCGGTCCCTTTAGTGTAACTGGTTCTAATTGGTCCTGTGAATGGTCTCTAAGGTCAGGTTAGGCATGTCAAGAAAAGAAGATAAAATGATTTTGTTTTGGTTTAGTATTATTTTTTATTAACCAGGTTATTAAGTCAAGTAATCTCAGAATGATCATCTGTTTTATGGGTAGTCGTGGAGTCATCGAATTTGAACCTCCGTGGTCACTAAGGGATTTTTATTTCTCCTTAAGTTTGAACTTGAGACCTCCAGGCACATATGACATTTGGAGCTCAAGTTCAAACCAATCAGACACCATTTTTGTGGTTAGTGTATTATTTTATGGTTTAGGTTAAACTGAATAAGCCGGTATATAATTACTTTTTATATCTAAAGATTCTAGACATTTTTCTATCGTAACTAATCCAAGATAATCTTAACCCTTTTGTAAATCTATTTTATGGGTCGATTAATCCCATTAGGGTCTAATGAGACAAATTATGACCTACTTAGTGACATTTTGACCTAATTCGACTTTTTAAAGAGAAATAGGCTCATTATATCCACTAACACCAAATAGACCTATTAAGACCCATTCTACCTCAATTACTCCCATTAATGTCTAATTAGATTAATTATGACCCATTTAGGTCATTATAACTCAATTGGACTCAAATAGAAGAATTATCCCATTATACCCATTAAGGTCTGATCAAACTAGATATGACCTAGTGTCATTTTGAGTCAATTAGACTCCTTATGGAAAAATGGCCCTATTAAACCCATTAGGGTCTAATCAGATTAATGATGATCCATTTAGTGTCATTTTGGCCCAAATGACTCGATTAAAAGAAATAATAGGCACATTATACCCACGAAGACCACATGGACCTAAGGCAATGTTCAGAATTGGTCCCGGTTCTTCAAGGCTTCGTGGGACATTATTGGTCGTGATGTCGAGGTAGCCATCCATAACTTCTTTTATAGAGGTAACCTTGCTAAAGAACTGAATCACACTCTTATTTGCCTGATTCTGAAATCTGTTAATGCCTATAAGGTTTCTGATTATAGACCTATTGCATGCTATTCGGTTCTTTATAAATGCATTAGTAAAATCATTATTAATCGAATGAAATGTCATTTGGATTATTTAATCGATGGTTCCCAATTGGCTTTCATCCCGGTGAGGAGGATAATTGATAACATTTTAATGGCTCATGAATTGGTTTCGGGTTATCAACGAAAGGAGGGTCCTCCTAGATGTGCTTTCAAGATTGATATTAAGAAGGCATATGACACTGTGGACTGGAATTTTCTTTTCAATATGCTCCGGGGCTTTGGGTTCCACCCGGTTTTGATCAAATAAGTAAAGAAGATGATTTCTACTACCTCTTACTCGATAACGGTTAACGTTGATACTTATGGGTTTTTCCATGGAGGGATTGTTGATCCTCTCTCTCAGTGATTTGATGATAATCCCTTTTTCCTTTCGATGTATTTTTGTGTTTCTGTACTTTCGGTTCCAGCGATCAATACACTGAGCTTGTTCAGTGATCGCTGAAGAACTCGTTTTGTAATTCATTCAGAGACAACGATACTTCAAGAAAACAACACTCACCCCAAAGATCCTTCAGCAAACGTCGAAGACTGAAACTGAA
>NC_037540.1:26783782-26817682 GCF_001531365.2 Cynara cardunculus var. scolymus | reverse complement strand
TGAAGTCTACAAAACCATCAAGTCAGATTTGACCTATCCAGTAGATGACTTCCCAGAATCTGAAGTTGGTTAAACCTCTGTAATAGTATATGGCCTGTATCAAACTCTATCTTTTACGTTTTGTAATTTCTTTTCAGTTAATTCATTTCGAGGATGATGTTTAATCTCCTCTTGTAATGCATTTCAATCAAGTCATGTTCTTGCACTTAATAGCTTAATTTACTTTTTCATACTTAGGGGGAGATTGTTAGCTCTCATTCCTTTATTGTAAAAGTATAGAAAAAGTAAAACAGCAAGTATTGACAGAAGCTGATCAGTCACAGAAGACCTCAGAGGACAATCATCAGAAGAAGCTCTTTTGTACAAGGTTAAAGTGACAGAACCTCTGTCTTCATCCACAGAGGTTCTGGAAACTTGTCCTCTGCCAAGACAATGTTACAAGACAAAGACGACAGAACATATGTCGTGTCTCACAGAGGTTCTGTAAGTTGTTCCTCTGCTACATACGCTTCAAGTCATATCCAGCAGATCCTCTGTGATGTTTCACAGAGGGTCTGTAGCTAGTCTTCTGTGTAGATTATCTTTAGCTAGTTTTACTTAGGTCTTTTAGCTGCTCGTGCCTTCTACGTGATCTTGTCTGTAATCTGTTTCAGATGAACGGCTTAGATTTAATTGCTTTAGGTCGTGTCAGGAAACGGTTATTTGCTTGTATAAATAGCAGTGTAGGCCTTTGTATTTTGTGTGCTTCCAGATTTGTAATTGTCGATATTTTCAGTCAATTGAAAATCATTTGAAGCAATTCTCTTTGTGTTCATTACTTGTTCTTCATTGTGTTCTTACTGTTTCTACCTGTTTGATTGATATTGTTTCCGCTGCTCTACTACTGTCAAATCAATCCTTCAAGTAAGTTTTTAGTACCAAGAATTGAGTTATTCGATCCAACAGGTCTTTCAACTCCTTCAGCAACTAGCACTTGTCCCTGAACCAGCCTTCAGAGAAGTTGATTGTTAACAGTTGGACAGGGTCGCTACCGTCAACCTTCTTCAAGTTGAAGCAATCTCTGCCATCGTGCAAAAGCTGGAAGACCTTGCCTCTCACCTCCCTATCCCAGGTACTAATTTTGATGATGAGAAAGAGGAGAAGAATAATGAGGATAAAGGTACTGAAGGGGAGAATAATGATATGGAGATGAATGCTCAAGATGCTTTGAATGAAGATTCTCTGAACCCTACTGCTGAGGATGCCAGGGATAATGTTCCTGATGCCATCAATGATGATGATGACAATGATGCCATGGTTACTACTGCTGACCATGAAGACCTTCATCCTTCCACCTTTGCATTGCCAAATGTTGGTGATGAAGATGATGATGAGGATTCTGAACTTCAACTTCCAGATGCAGGTACTGATCTTGGTGGTGACGATGATGATGATGACAATGATGATGATGATGATGATTTTTGCATCCAACACAACCAGCAAAAGGAATATCCTTCAGGGGACCTGCTTTCCAAGGGGAGAAATCATCAGGGAACCAACACTCCTCTGGAAAAGAAAAAGGAGTGGCTGAAGACAACATTACCCTAGTTCTTGGGGCAGTCAGTCAATCTGATGATGCAGACACTTCCAGGTTTGTACCTCTTTCCTCAGACACTGAACTTTTATCCCTATCCCTTTATATTCTCTGCAACATACCCTATCGGTCTCTCAACCCATCTCCCATCTTTTGAAACCGAAGAGGAAGATGAATCTGAACATGAATCCAGGACTTTAATACTCAAGAAGTCGTCTAGATAACCTGTGTGTTCAGAAGTAGAAGAAGACCTGAGGATGGCTCAGCTGATAAGTCAGCTCGACCAATCCAGAGTAAAAATTCTTCTTCGTACCTCTGCATGTGGTGAGTTTGATTTTCTTCTAGAAGCTGAACATAAAGAATCCCAACGTGCTGAACAAAAGCTGAAGAACCATCAGCACCAACTCCAAGACAACTTGGAGTTAGCTAAGACTCTAGCTAATCAGGCACTTGCTGAAGAGAAATTCAAAAGGAAAGATCTGGTCAGTGCTCATGCCCAACAATCAGTAGAAGTTGAACATGAACATCAACGAGTGCTGAATTTGAAGGATCGTGACCTCAACTGGTGTAGAGAAAGGATCAAAAAAAGAATGAGCCTCAAGATCTCAAACATCACTATCAGTGGTCGGATGAAAGATGGTGCTCAACTTATTTCAATGGTCATATTTCGAGATAACAATGATGTTGTCACTAAGTATCCCTCCTTCCTTAGTTAGTATGGCTTCTCTAAATGGCTCAAAATTCGATAGGCTATCCAAAAGTCCAAATCTAAGCATAAGCCATATATTGAAGAAATTCTGAACGAATTACTCAACAAGGTGTTGAAGATCATCGAGGTTCCTCCTCTGCCATAGAAGCTCTCTCGAAGAAACAACCTTTCTGAACATGAAGATGGTCCATCCAACAAGAACGGGCATGAATTGTCACTGCATGAAAATGGTCCTTATATACCCAACACAGTGCATGTGAATCCTGAATATGGACTTATGTTCATTGACTATGATGGTCAATACAGGTTTCAACGAGTATATGAGTTCCATCTCTGGCCAATAGATCACTTAGAATATCTAAGAACTTGGTTGAATAATGATCTATTTGGAGAGATGATGGATCATAAGATTTGAAAGGAAATGCTCAGATGGAAGATGCTAGGAGAAGATGTTCCACAGTTGAAGTTGAAGATAGAGACTAGCAAGTTCGTGTCTGAAGCGGTTTTCAGTGATATCAAGCTCTTCTACACAAGTGTGAAATCTACTCAAGATTCAGGGAACACTGAAGAAACCTCATGTTATTCCAGGGTCAGCGATCAGATGAATCTTTTTGAACAAGATTAGTTTTTTTCTTGTCCCTTTGCACACAAAGGACAAACCCATACCTTTCAAAGTGAAGTATTGTATGGAGTCACTCTATTGTCTCCAAGCGTGCTTACCTACTTTATGAAATACGACTGTTCATATACGGCCAAAAGCCTGTATATCAGGAACAAATGACAAGATCGCCTCTTGAAGCTTGCCACGTGCTTTTGTACCTTCTGACTTGCATTTAATGCAGTGGATATAAATAGCTGAGAATATCCTTCTTTTCAGCACCTCTGAATCTCAATCCAAGCTTCCTTGCCTTGAAGATCTTTTCACCCAAGAAGATACTCCTCCCTCTAACTCTATATCTAAGAGAAAGACAACCACTTTAACAAGTGAATAGCACAATACTTCTTAACCATATTTCTTGTAGCAAGTCTTTTCTTTATTGTTATCTGTAACTTGTGTTTCTTTGATTGTTTAGATAAGTTCTGTATCTTATCTTTTCTGCAAACAATATGTAAAAATTTGTATTGATCTTCTTTATCAATATAAGTTTTTTAAAAGTGAAAGTTGTTGTGTTTGTATTCATCCCCCCTTTTACAAATTTTACCTATAAACTCTTGTAGATCTGGTTGGGACTAACACATTGACTTTTATAGTCAATTCTTTTTTCTAAACATCAATCAAAGTTCTATCGGTTGCTAAACATGGTCTTGCTAGGATGATTGAGATGTCTTTATCGGCTTCAAAATCAAGAATGATGTCGACGAGAAAAATGAATTTATCCACTTGGACTAACACATTCTCATATTTTTCTCTTGGGTGAGTTATGGACTTGTCAGTTAATTGAAGGATGACTATGGTTGGTCTAGACTCACCTATGGCTAAGGTGCTGAAGACATACAAAGGAAAAAGGTTAATGCTAGCTCCTAAATCACATAAAGTCTTTCTAATTTCTTTCCCACCTGAGCATGGGATAGAGAAATTCCTAGGATCTTTGAGTTTAGGGGGACATTTATTTGAAAGGAGGGCACTAAAACCTTCTGTTAGGGCAACAGTTTCATAATCATTCAACTTTCTTCTTTTTGCTAAAAATGTCATTGAGAAATTTGGCATAACTTGGCATTTATTTAGTAGCTTCAACCAATGGGATGTTGATATGTAGCTTATTGAACACATCAAGGAACTTTTGAATTATAACTCCTCTTTTTGTTTTCTCAACCTTTGTGTAAAAGGTACATAAGAAGGAATAAGAGCTACAATGGCTTCTTAGAGGCCTGATTTGAAAGTTCCTGGGTGGATGGTAAGTTTGGTATGAGGGACTGGTGATGAAACATGTTTGTCAATTTTTGAAAAAGATGTTGCAAAATAATCTTGAAATGAAACCTTATTTTTGCATTCATTTGGAAATAATAAGGAGAAATTAGTTTTCATAGGAAGTGGTCCTATGTCTACTAGTTTTCTTTTATCTTTGAAAGTGGATGTGACAATATCCGAACTAGATGTTGTGACATTCTTTTTAAATGGGGTTTTGGGTAAGTCAACAGACTTCTTAAAGGTTCTTTCTCTATCAGTTCTTTTCCACTCCTTAAGGTCACTACCTTCACATGTTCTTTCATCATTGGTCTTGGAATCTTTGTATCACTAGGAAGGGTACTGGCAAGTCTATTTCTTACCTCAAGTGTAAGTTGACTAATATTTGTTTCTAGAGATCTTATTGTAGTATTTTGATGGTTCATTGCTAAGTTGGCCTGCTTTATGAATCATTTCAAAATTGTTTTCAAAGAAGTAGATGACTCGGCTTTCTAGTTAGGCTTATTTTGAAAAGATGACCGATTCGGTTGTTAATGAAAAAATATGTTGGTGATGGATTCGAGGTTGACTCAAATGTTGGTCTTGAGGCTGTTGTGGTTGAAAATTGGAGGTTCCTTGAGGTTTGTTCATTGGTGGGTTCAAAGTATGATTGTGCCATGAAAATTCTGATTTTGTCTCCACCCAGCGTTGTATGTTCAAGCAAATGGCCCGATCTGTTTTGATTTCCCACATAGTTAACTGACTCATAGTTAGAAGGACAAAACATAAAGGAATGCTTGTCACCACAATACACACATTTACTGACTCGATAGTAGGAGTAGATGTAGTGGCAACAGATTGTGTTGGTTGACCATTTGTCAGCTTTTTATTAAATTGGTCATGCAGTCATTTGTGTTGTTAATAAAAGCATCTACATCATGAACTCCAATTGTCTAGCGTGGTACTAGTATACGTGGATGAGCCGAATGACCATTGTTTTTGGAAATATTTTTTAGGATGTCATATCCATCATTATAGGTACTAGTTGGGAAAGCTCCTCATGTAGCATCGAGCATTTGTTTTGCAGTAAGATTTAAACCGTTGTAAATGTCTAAAGCTATATACAATAAGGAATGCCATTATGATTGCATCTTCTCAACAACTCTTTATACCTTTCCCAAGCATCGGGAACTGCCTCGTTTTCTCTTTGGTTAAAAAGACAAATTTTGTTTCTGGACTTAGGGTTCTGAGTAGGAGAAAAATATTTTTTTTAAACTTTTATGCCATGCTATTCCAGGAATCGAGTGATCCTGGCTGCAAAGAATTAAACCAAGACTTTACCCTATCTTTTAGAGAAAAAGGAAACAATGTAAGTCTTAACGCACCGTTAGATACTCCAGAAATATAGAAAGTGTCGGTTATTTTCATGAAAGATTTTAAATTTGAATGTGGATCTTTAGATTGCAAACCATTGAACTAGTTATTGGTTTGGAACATACTAAAAACATCACTAGTTTTACTTCAAAATAGAGGGCTTCCATTTGTGGCCTAAGTATTCCTAAGTTCAACTGATCAAAAACAGGAATGCCATAGTCTATAATTCTTCCCTCTTTAGAGTTTGTGAGGTGGATTATTTTTTTCAATGTCATTTCTTGGTGAGGTGTTATGTCCGGGCGGATTTCCACCGTTCTCATGTTGAACTTTTGGGTTAACTTGTGGTATGGGCCCCTCATTCTTAGGTGGCATGTTATTATTATTCAGTGGTGGATTATTTGGGGGTGGGGGTAACAATGGTGAAAGTCCAGCCATATCGAATAGTTTAAAGCAGATGCTCGTTATGCTCTTTGTCTTTGTGTGAATGTTTGTTCAATATATGGGTCAAATTCAGCTTTCTCTCTCTCCGAGTGATAACATTGGCATGCACCATATTTAAAGTAAGTGACAGGATGGTAGAAAAACCAAAGCTTTACTTTACTGGAAAAAAAAAACTTCTAGTAAAATAAATTTACTATAGAAGATGGAGACTTGTATAAGTATACACTTATCAGTCTATTGTCATCTTTTACAAATAATAAAACGATAACATCAGTTTATTAATCTCTAAACTGATGGATTTCTATGCAATTTCAATTGACAAGATGATTTTGCTCACTCTCAATCAAACAGTTCACATCTGACTATTCCACTTCATAGAGCAATTAATGCGAATACTGTAAAATAATAAAGATTAAAATTTTAACTTGCATAAAGATTAAATACTATAATTAAATATAAGCAACTATAATTATAATGGAAAAGTAAGACAAAAGATGACAAATACTAAAGTGTTTGTTTTCATATTTAGGGTAGAGTTTCTTTATATGAGAGTAAATGAAATTGTAAGAGTATTTATCGGATGATTTCAAGTGGAAAGACTAATTGCACTCTTATACATTGCTAAATGCATCATCTTTATATAGTACTTCTCTTCTCATACATGTCAACATAAAAACTCACTTTTTACATTCTCAATATATGAATTGACTCTATTTTAACATTAAAAAGGGTGCATATAGCAATCCCGTTTCAAACAAATACAAGAACTCTGGTAAAAATGAATAAAAAAATACAAGTAATAGAAACTCTATATCATTATAATATAAGGAAGTCTAATCTTAATTTCCAAAAGTCAAAAAGGTAATTTTCCAGCCAAACAAATCTTTAGGATTCTTCAAAAATGTTAATTCCAATTTTTGATGGAGCCATGGCATAGCATTCCTTACAGCATTCTGGATGAAACTATCACAAAAAATACTTATACTAATAACATTAAACTATTTAGCTACAATGATTAAATATATTAGTAATTAATACTACGTTAAGTAAATTAAAAGTGAAATAGGTTAACATTTATCAACAAGTATAATATAGAACATGTAATTTACTTTAAATATTTATATGTTGGGTAAAACAAAAATAAAAATTTGGACATCATAGTTTGGAGGAGAGCTTTTTTAGACAAGTTTTGAGCATTTGTAAATGTAATTTACTTTTATAGTTGCTACATTATCACAACTACTTCATGTTATGTCTTTGTATTTTATTGCTGTTGTCGGTAAGGTAAATCATCAGCTGCAACATTGCTATCTAAATTTTATTTCCTTGATACTTTTCTGTAATAAATGAACCAAACGGGTTGGGTTATGGTGACAATGAATGTTACGGTGAGAAGCGATTTCCACCCTTGAATCAATCCTAATTGAAAAGAACCACTAGATCAATTCCCTTCTAAAGTGTGATTCATGGGTGGTTTTGGTATTAAAAGTGATTAAAAGTTCAAACCCCTTCTTACACTTCTCATCTTAACTCCTATTCTCACACGATGCTTCGTCACGGACACAAAGGACTTGTTCGTGTTCATTTATCTATCTTTAACCAAACAAACATACATGAACAACTGAAATTTTCGTTCATGTTTGTTTATTAAGAAAAATAAGCTTGTTCATGTTTGTCCAAAATATACAAGGAGCAAGAGAATGAGAGCTTGGAGATATACTAGATTTATTTGGTTTGGTATGCATTACATGCAAAACAAAACAATACCCAAAAAGTCCCACTTGCATATCCATATAACTTTTGCAAACTCTGATCTTTTCGTGTAGCAAGCACGAGTTGATAATTAAACAAGAAACACCATGTCGAAGGGAGATTGACCATGAGACAAACCTTTGAGATTGTTATGTTAATTAACATCACAAGTTCAATTATATACAAAAAGCCTTGCATGCCAAATTCTCCAAAACCACTCTATAATAAACATACAGGCTCCAAAAGCCATCACCATAAAATCAAAACCTTCTGCAACATGGTTTGATATTGCAACATTGCCTTGGCTCAACTGCTAAATGGATTATGCTTCCCTCAATATGCCTTTCTGTCAACCCACCTGATGAAGTACTCCTCTTCGACCACGCACCATACACTGCTTCTCCACACAATCCATTGTTGCTAAGATCAAGCAGCACAAGCCGTTTCGCCATCAAAATGGCATAAGAAAGCTTTCCAATAAAAGTTGTTGCATTTGACTCAGAATGATCAAGATCAAATGAAGTCATGCAACTCCCAGATACACAAGACTTTTCTTTGGTTACCTCGTCATCTTCACTATCAGCAGCAACTTCAAGCTCAATGCAATCTGCTTTCATACCAAATGCCTCCTGTTGACCATCTTGGTTGACCACGTGATCGTTTCCTTTGACCAAGGAATTGGGATCGTTTAAAGTATGGTACTCGTCATGAAGAGCATTTTCTGACAAGTTGAGCTCCTCTATAGTTGTGTAGTCGGATAAAGACTGAAGAATGCCAAGTACACCAACAAGCCCCAGTTGGCACTTGTTCAAAACAACTACTTTTAAACAGCAATGGGGATTTTTGAGTAGTGATGCCAAAGCAATGCCACCCTGTATTCGTGGGTCACTTCCTGTCAGAATCTTTAAATTTATAATAACAAGCATAGCCTAATAACATCATATAGTTGTCAAGATTTTTCATGTAATCCAATATAAACAACTGAACAGAACAGTTTCATTGGTCACCAGTATAGCCCGAGATGTACTTTGAAATGTTTATCAGTTGCACTGCAAGTAGGGGTGCACCTAAAAAATAGTCCCATTAACCCAACCGGGAGCCTAATTGATGCCTAACTTTTGAAAATGGGGATAGGTGGATTGGGTTAGGTTAGCGGTAAACCTAAATCAACCAAACCCAAACCATCACCTAATAGACCAAGTCCAAACTCCAAACTGTCCCTACCTCCATTGTTGATTGATGGATTCAATTGAATTCAAGCTTTATCAATCTTGGCATCTTATGTTTAAACTTATGTTGGATGATTGTAATATTTTGGGTGATTAGGTACTAACCCCTAAAACTTGATTTTCTTGTTTTTAAGGTTGTAAATTTTAGTTCAACCATTTCTTTAAACTATGTTTAACCCGACCTGAACTGCTTAGGTTGGGTTGTACATTATTCTTTTTCTAAGAGGTTAGAATTTTCTAGACCCAAGTAATTGGACTGGTTTATTCAAATGCCCTCAACCAGGCCAACCCAACCCACATGAACCCTAACTGCAAGTGAATATGAATGCATAGTTAAGTTTGGGTATCAAAGAGTACGGTCCTTCGAAGTTATATCTGTAAATATCTTGCCATTTGCACATTTGGAAAAGCAATAGTAACAATGGTAACTTAAAAAATCCAACCTCTTGCGTGAGTGGATTCCCTCCAAGATTCAACTCGAGAATACCACCGATCAAAGAAGCATCGATATTTAGTTTCATGATATAGTTTGATGTCAGCAAACAAGACGATAAATCAAGCTTGACTAGTTCTCGATCCTCACTGTTCCATGAATCCATCAACTGCGTAGCCCTCTCCTACAGAAATGACAACACCACCATATAAATCTTGGCAACCAAATATTTCCTTTAAAAACAAAGAACAAACACAAATCACATTTAGAAGATTGAGTAAATAATGCAAAATGATGATGGCTATCTCACAGTTCCGATACTTGTATCTCCAATCATCAATTCGGACAAGCATGATGTTCTAATGAGCTTACAAAGGCTATCAACTGCATTCTTGTTAAGCTTTATGCCATTTAAACTTAATTGAGAGAAGCTGCAAAAAGCAAAAACCCGAAATTGGTGAAATCTTTCAAGGACATATTAATGTATAAAATCTACGAATGAAAAACAACATTTTTTCTAATACAAATAACAATGTATACCTCTTCAAAGTGGCAAGTTTGTCCAGCAAATTTACTATGGCATTTCCAGATATGGAGCTATTGTATCCTGTTGAATGGTAGAAAATTTAGGTCTGTGTGACAGATGAACAAGAACAAGGAAAAACATGTTGAATCTTCATGTACCTATGAAAAGTTCTGAAAGAAGCGATTCAGAATCGAGCGAGTCAGTAACTTTTTGAATTGTTCGAGATGTGATAGAGCAGCACTCTATATTTAAGCTGTAAAGAGCTGCAAAAGAAAAGGTTATAGAGTTTCCCTCTATAGAGACACAACTCTCTAGTACGAGTCTAAGCACATAACATAGGCATAATTGACAAAGAGATACTGAATCTTAGACTAAGCAATTATCACAGTCCTAAACTGGAATAGCAGTTAGGACCATGATTTGCCATAGCAGGTTAGCATGGTAGTAAACGGTGGTATAGCGGAAAAAAATAGCGGTTCATGTAATAAATAATATATATACATATATATGCAAACGAAGCATCATGTGAGAATAGGAGTTAAGGTGAGAAGTGTAAGAAGTTTAAGAAGGGATTTGGACCCAGGATCATTTTTTAATCCCAAAACAACCCATGAATTGCGCTTTAGAAGGAATTGATCTAGTGTATCTCATTAGTGTTGATCTAGTGTTTCTCTTCGATTAGGATTGATCCAAGGGTGGAGATCCTTCTTACCCTTCTCACAGTAACTTTCATCCCCACCAGAACCCAACCCTATATACGCAATACTTGATAGACGAAGGAGCGTGTGAGAATAGGAGTTAAGGTGAGAAGCATAAGAAAGAATCTAGGCGCTTGATCACTTTTAATCTCACCCCCACCTCATGAATTGCGCTTGATACAGAAATTGATCCGGTGCATCTCATTAGGGTTGATCTTCAATTAGGATTGATCCAAGGGTGGAGATCCCTTCTTACCCTTCTCACCATAACTTCCATTCTCATCGGAACCCGACCCATACTTGGTATGTGAAAAACATAACTTATAGTAATATCCAGTAAAAGCATAAAGTCCAAATTTCAACATCAAAACATAGTTTTTTCCATAATGAAGTCTCAAAATTAAAACATATACTAATGCATATAAAGTCACACGTAAAAAAAATCAACTAGCGGCAAATCGTGGTCAAGTGGCAACAAACAGTAGCCAATCCGCAGCAAATCGCATCAGAAATAGCGATACTACAATTTTGTACTGTAATAATGAAATTTTGTACTGTAATAATGAAATTTTGTAACAGTCGAGGAGCATTATAGCACCGCTATTGACTGCCTAGATCATAGATAGTTCTGCTCAACCAGGCAAGTTTGAACTGGTTGCATACAAGGGAACAAGAGACAAGCCTTAGAGCAACCAGTAAGGTTACTTCCTTGCAGTTTTTTCACAGGATTGAGTCATGAAACAACCTCTTTGCAATATGCATAAGAAAGGCTGTGTACAAGACTTCAATCCTGAACCGTCACAAGCCCAGTCGCTCTGGTGCATCTGGCATCCCTTTTTCGCATAAAACTGAACACAACTCGAAACACACAAAAATTCATGGATCTCATTTTTTGATGACATTTATTATGTAGCACAGATACTTGGAAGTTGATATCTTATACAATTAGAAATATTAGATACCTTTGCAATTCTGCAAGATTGTAGAAAGGTAAGAAGCACATCCATCAGTCAAACGATTCCCGGAGATATTAAGTACTTCCAAGCGGGACAAAAGCACAGGGCATTCACAAATCTGTATTTTAGAAAAGCAATCAACTTATGTCAAAAAAAAATGAAGAAAAAATGAAGTAAGAGCAATGGATTTCAATTTGAAATCAAATATGGAACCCTGCAGTTCGCAGCTAACCTTATAAGCTCAATTCAGACTATCCTTATCTCACACCATGAATAGTTTATCATACTTCTCTTAGCTTTAAAATAGCAATGACTAGTATAAACAATGTCTTGGGTTCGTGTCAATAGTGACGGTATTAATGAGAAACTCAACAGAATGTAAATAGAAAAAAGGAAATTGAACCAAAATGAACTTCGCTTTAGTTCTATTTTTGGAACCAACTTTCAAAACCTCCATTTTGGGAATCAACTTAAGTTGATTCCACTTTGATTCCCTAAAGTAGGAACAAAAGGCATAGTTGGTTCCACTTTGATTCCCCAAAATGAGAAGTTCTAAAAGTTGGTTCCTCAAAATGTGAATGAATGCAGGGTTTGTTCCAAGTTCATGCAATTTGAGCAATGTAAGACTAAATTGAGAAACAAATAATGAGTGACAGAAAAAAACAGTGAACACCATAATAAGTAAAAAACAAGTAACCAAGAAGTTACAACAAAGCTTCAGCTACGAGCTATCAGACTAGAACAATAATAGCATAGATTGACCAGGTCTATTACTGATAGTCCACGCATCTGCAAGGCAAATATAATGAATGATGTGAGGCTGTGAGAACAAGGCAAATAGAAAACAAACCTGGAATAGGGAAGTTGGACCAAAGCGATTGCAGTGCAAATCCAAAACCAAACCACCATACTTTTGGCTTGATGACATAAATACCTGTTTTAGTTTCTCCATTGTTTCATTTCCTGGCAATAGATGGAGAGCTTGTAAAAGAACTAAGAAAAATCACAAATCTATAGCATGACAGCAATTTATCGTACTAAAGGGACAGCTGCAAACATGAAAATTCTGTTTCAGGTGTTTAATTATAAAAATAAGTAACTAAGTATGATAGAAGTAGCTAGGATCCAACTACTAGTACCTAACAAATTGTGTGAAAGGTTTAGTGTAGCAACTGTCTTGTGCAAATGTAAGGCATTTAGTAATGGTGCTGCTGAGATATCTTGCAGTTCACAGTCAGAAACAACAATCTCATCCTCTGATACCTGATGATAAATATGTTAGAAAGAACCAAGCAATAGTAAACTTGTTTTATTAATAAATGCAGATTTCACAACCTTCACTATAGCAATTCATAGACTAATAGCAGAGAAAAATTATCATCCATAGATACCAACATATGCATCTATTTTTACCTCTAAATTATACAGCTTCGTAAGCAATTTCACGTTGGGAGGTTCAGAAAGATCGTTACAACAATCAACGTAGAGTTTTACCAAGCGCTTAGGTACCCAGCCTACAAAAAAATGCATTTGAAGACAATAAATTAGTTAATATATTTATTTGGAAAAGTCAGAAATTTCGTATAAAACTTCAACCATGTATTCATGAAATGACCAAAGCACAAGAACCACACACGAATTGAATTATGCTTTGTACAGTTAGTCAAGCTAGATAATACACAGCATAAAATTATCATGGCCAACAAAAGTATCGTAGTGGAAAAGAACACATACGATCAATAGATACTTCAACCCAGCATTTCCCACACATGTAATCCTTTGGGGTATCCAATACATCCAAGGTTTCTAAAATTTCTCCTCCACACTTCAGATGTTGAATGATTGGCAAGAGGCCTATCACCAAGAACAAGAAATAGAACCCTTATCATTTAGTGAGTAATCAAGAAAGATATGAATATTTCGATATGCAGTCCATATATAATCCATTTCATGATACAACAATAACCAGAAAAACAATAAAAGATTTGAGATATTCTATCTTAAAATTTTCCATCAAGGTTGGTCGTTAAGCTCCTATTTGCAACATCACCAACATGATGTTTAGAGGACATGATAGACTATCCAATAATAACAAGGGTAATAGTAACTTAGGGAGTTCGACTGAAGGTTTAGCATCACTGCATCAGGTTGCCTTCAATTAAACAAAATGCTCAGTGCAAACTCTAACAGGCCAAGACATATCGACAATTGCTTTTCAAATTGCTCCACTTTATGGTGCCCTGAGAAAAAATATAACAACTCAAATGGAAGAAGAAAAAATAAGGTTTTTTGCATGGTTCCTCTTTATGATGGACACAGAATTTCATTCAATCAGCATACAAGGAATCAAGCAGAAAATATGAATTATGAATGAATCTTTACGTAGTAAATATAGAATAAGAAAGCATTAATGAGGATCTTTTAGGTGACATTGCATCGAGATTGTTGGACGATTTTCAGCTCCTGGTAAGATCAATGAGTTAATTCTATAACTTTTCTATCAAGTTTCAGTATTTACACCATCTGTTTTATGTTAGTAATTACTTGCTAATGTTAAATGTCTACTACACGATAAGTACGGTTCTAGATTGTTGAAAATGGTGTTTAAGGAGCTAAATGCTGAATTTGACTTGTGAAGATTGTTTGATAATTAACTGTGTACACATACAAATGTGCATTTCATCAACAGTGAAGACAAACTAGGAATCAAGAATACATTGAGATCATTTGGGTTCAGAGTTGGGTATTTAGGAATATGAAGAAATGCCAAACAATTTTATCCAAATATGTTTTCCCTCTTACAAAATTAGCACAAAAGGGTAAAATCTACTTGTTATGCTTCAGAAGGCACTTCAATAAAAGTACAAAACAAAGAGACATACTGGGTGACAGCCTGGCCAATTAAGAGGCTTCCTCAGCTGAAACAAACATCTCCTTGGTGCCACATAATCTGAAACTAATAGATTCTAATGCACTTCTTTAGAATCTCCATAGCATTAAAATTAACCCTATTTGCATCAGTTACCACAATATTGTGTAAAATAACATACACAATGGTGACCTTTCAGAATATCCCAAAACATAACATGGAGCATCAGAACATCATATAAATCCTTCATATAGCTTTATTGCATTTGGTCTAAACAGCATTTAGATTCCCTATCTCATTGCAAATTACTAATTCATCATATGTATACTAACTCATTGTAGCATCCTTTTTCCTAGCATATTATTGCAATAGGGTGCAATCTTCAAATAAGCCATGCTAAACACTTGAATTTTCTATTTTAGATTTTTCTTTGTCAATGTAAAGGGTGTTTTTGTTTGCGAAAATCATTAAATGCACTTGGCAAGACTGTCTTCTTCCAATAAAATAAGATGAAAATTTTAAACTATATATAACTCATGTTTTACTCAGTTTGAAAGCTCAAATTCATCAAGATAGTCTACTTGTGTTGTTTTTGTAAGCCATGAAAACATCAACATCAAGTTTACAATTTCTAATTCTGTTTACATAATTTTATAAACTAATTTTGGTTTTCTTAGAAGGCAAACGTTTGTCAAGTGCCTTTTTATCTTTTTAAACATGTAAAAGCGGAAACAGAAAAAAAGATGTTGTCAAAGGAGACCATATTATGTAGGAGAAAAGGTTATTTCAAATCTTTGCAATCAATCAAGTGACATTGACATGCTGTACCCATTTTTGTTTTAAGTCTTATAAAACAAGCTTACTTGTATAATATTAGCAAGTGCCGGCACACTAGGTTATCATGTCAGATATTGTTGCCTATATCATTGTTCATTTTCTAGCTAAAAGCCTATAATCCATGTAAAATTGTTCGGGTTCCTTTGTTTGCTTGTTCTGTTTCTGTGGCCGGATTTATCTTCCATTGCTTGTTGTTTTTGACACTTCTAACTTGTTCTAACAAATTGGAGATGATTTCTCAACTTGTTGATGTTGCCTTAAAATCAAGTTCCTCTCACCATGCCATCCATCTTTTGTTTGTAGCAAGAAGGCTAGAATCAACTTTCCAATTATGCAAGTGATTCGTCCACATTAAGATATGTATAATCAATGAAGAAAAACAGAACGAAAGCAAGGTTAATAGCCAATAAGAGCATACCTCTAGATCTATTCTCCTTAATGAGTTTTAAGAAGTATAAGCATGCTACTTCAACTTTTATTTGTTCCATGCAAAGTTTATCCCCAAATTTACATGAGCGTGGTTCTATGTGCACAAAGTCATCTTCAACTTTGAATATCATATGTTTCTGCAAAAAAAATAAAACCCAGCTCAATCCTCAAGCAATTTTCCAGTTAGTACTTGTGCCATATATTAACCACGCCACTTGCCTATGGCAAGTTCACAACAACAAATTCAAGCAGAAGACTTCCAACCCTTTGGCAGCCATTGGTTCCAAAACCAAGCCAAATATGAATAAATCAACAAAAAGTCAAAAAAAAATATATAGTTTAACCGCTGCATAGACAACATGGATAATGAGGAACACAATGAATAAGTCAAATAACTTATGACTCGTAAGCTTATATATGCATTCTGTATCATAAAGTAGATCACTTAAGCAACACACCATAACCTAAGAGATATGCTATTGTAGATACTATAGCAATATGAATATAGACATTACCATGAGAATGTAAATTATACTTACACAATATTCATCATCGCAAGCACCAAAAATGGGGACAGTCTGACCATTTGTTTTACAGGTATTTTCAGAAACACCATCATCACACTTGAGACCATGCACACCAAAATGGGAAGCATAAACCGCTTCATTATCTCTTGAGCATCTGAAATCTTCTGCAGTTGATGAGGCTAGTTTTGAACTCCTGCCCTTATGGGAAGAAGTGCTTTCTTCCAGATGTACAGGAGTAGAAGCACTAATTGCACATTTAGAGGCAACTGGTGAGATATCCTGCAAGTGTTGCGAAAACCACCAAGCAATCATCAACAGCCAACAGTAATAAGCAAAGACAACCTACAATGGATCAAAAGATGTCTAACCTGATAATCATGAACATGACTAGTTAGATCACATCTACCCTTGACTGCAATCCATCAAAGAAAAAAGTTAGTTTTTTGGCACTCAATTTCAAGAGATATAAACATTAATCAGGATAACCAATAGTCACTCACATTCATTAGAAGTGGCGACATGTTCTTCAGGGGATTCATGAACTTGTCCTCGTGGACACCATACTTCCTTATTTTCATCTTCATCATCAGAAAGGACTAGGCGGCACCGTTTCCGACTAGCTGTCTGACTACATGTAGACCTAGACATGCTTTTGGGTGAGGTTTCCAGTGACTTGGTAGAAGTACAATGATTTGTTAATTGAGAACCTTTTGATTTGGATTGATAGCCATTTGAACGAAGAAGTGATACCAAAGGAACCGAGTCATCTGCTAACTCCTCGATTCCATATGATTTCGGATCACTCAATCTTGGTGAATAGTTCATATCAGACTTTATCAATGATATATCATCTCCCTCTGTATCAGTCTCAGAACAGCAGTCTCTTGGGACATTTAGAGGTTCATTATCACTGTTTGACTGCTTCAATTTGTCTATTTGTGACTGTAACCTCCTATAAAGAACAAAATAGATCAGTGAGCAATGATTCATCAGCTTCATCTCAACTACTAGATACTTTGTACGGTATATACAGTGATGAAGTTGCATTGAGCCAACAACTTCCACCTCATGATGGTAACTCCAGTTCTCAAAATCAATCTAGAAATCTTAAAAAACATTTTCCTGCCTGTTCCTAAAACAATTTTCTAGAAACACCCGGGAAACCTTTGAGGTGCGCGTGCCTTAATAAATATGCTTAGCAGTGACATTCAAACTCATGACCTCTAGGTTGTCATGAAGTCCCAATCACTTGGACAAGCCAAGCTGGGCCTGTTTCTAAGAGGAACTGTCTTTGTAAAATCAATAATATTAAAAAAGACAAGAAAATTTTCATAAGTAGCTAATAGTATTCCATTACCTGGCCTCTTCAACATTATCAAATCTGATCATGTAACTATAATGCATATTCTCCAGTGCATACAGCTGGACAGAAAGAAGGTTAGCTTGACGAGCAATGCTGCAACAAAAGAGAACAGTATAAGCACTGATCAATCTGAATTCATTCCAAATAAGACGAGATATTTAGTTCATAGCAACCTCGATAAAGAACAGTCCAGTTACAAGGAATCCATCATTTTATGGTTCGTGAAGGGCCTTATGTTACTCTCGCCTTCCTCTAGAGCAAATATAGTCTTTAAGTTTAATGCAAACTCATGGCAACGAAGAGCTCTGCATGCTGTATGATTGATATCTATGACTGAAGTGCAACAATTCATTGAAGAGCCTTATGTTACTCTCGCCTTCCTCTAGAACAAATATAGTCTTTAAGTTTGATGCAAACTCATGGCAACCAAGAGCTCTGCACGCCGTTGATTGATATCTATATCTGAAGTGTAACAGTTCATTTCTTACTTTTGGTTAATTCATTCCATCATTTCTTACTTGTATGTTATACCATGCAACCGAATGAAACATTAAACATCGAAAAAAGTTATTGACTACTTCGTAACATCATTTTTTATGCACATCAATATCATCAAACACCACCTAGTAACATGAGTGATCAGAAAATGGTACCAACTACCACGTATTGGTTTAAATGGGCTATTTAAAATATGTTAACTAAGGAATTTTTTTAATTTCAGATAACTAAAAATCATGTGATTTATTATCAACATTAATATCAGTGAAATATAAAGATAACAATAATAATGGAAACACTTGCCTGTAGCCTTCACTAAACGCATCCAAAGCATTTGCCCATTTACCAACTGAATCCAAAACATCTCCAAGATTGATCTTTGCTAACGCTTGCCCCTGCAATAACCATCATTTCTAAATAAGAAACCAGAAGCGTACCAACATGGAAATCCAATCGTGGAAAACCATCTATCTGCCAAACGACAGCAGATGTCCAGGCTCTTTATAAAACATGTATTTTGTTTAACCCATAATCTGTGGAAGCTGAAAAAAGAACTGTGCAAATTTATTAGATTGAATTCTTTAGTACTTTTTGCATCTTGAAAATTTGTGCACAACAATGTTTGTGTCTTGATAGGTCAGCTTCATAAAATAAGTTGCACATACCTCCATGTTGCCAATTGACTTGTATGTCTCCCAACTTCTAGAGTACCATTTTTGGGCTTTGTTGAAGTTCCGAAGCTTTTGGTAAGACTCGCCAATAACTAAATATGAATCACCCAGCTTTTCTTTGTCACAAAGTTCACTTGCTACTTTTTTCTTCTTTTTGGCAAACTCACAATGCTATCAAATAAATTCCAATATTTAAGATAACATAATTAAGTCACATTCTCACACAAACACCCACAACAAAGAAATACAAAATTAAACAATTGAAGGATTAGTGAACTGAGTTAAACTTGAACATTGTTGTGAAAGATATAAGCACTGTCTAGACAATTAAACTGTTTAATAAGCTAATGATGCAGGCATAGACTACAAATGCTGTCACACATGATTCAGAATATGCATCATACATCCAGACTAATCTAAGAGGATTCATGTAAGAAATTCTTCCAGCTCTAGAACTGTGAAATCCTACTGAATGGTCCTGAGCAGTGCTAATGTGCTATAAGTCATGTTATGGTATTACACCATTACTATGCCAAGTTCATGAAGAGTATCTGCACGTTTAATGATGGTGGTGGTAATTAGCACAGCTGCAGTTGTTCTAGTAGTAGGGGCAGTAGAAATAGCAGTTCCAGTTACATAGTTTGATTTAACTTGAAGAGCCTATTAAGTTGCTTGAACTCATTAGAGTTGTGAAAATCCCGAATAAACTACTTGTGGTTATTAAAATCTTGTGGAAATTCAAGTTTCTATATCTAATTAGTCGCATTAAGTGTACAAGTTATTTGAATTCTTTATACTTAAGGAAGCCTTAAATAATACACAATTAGATGTTAAGAAGTAAGCTCATATCTGAATATTTTATTTACTTATAAAGTTGGAGCCAGTTCATTTTGCTCATAATACATGGTGTATGCTGACAATTTAGTATCATTTTCATTTTTGTCCGACAAAGAGCATAGCCGCAATTTCATATCCAACAAAAATAATTAGCAGTGAAACAACAAAAGTACTTTAAAACATACCTTCTTCCATGCAAAAATGATGCTTGATTTCTCAATAAGGCGATCAAGAGATGCATTCTGCTGTAGCAAGCACTTCCTTTCAGTTGAAGTGCCTCTAGCCATTACTATGTTTCTTGTCAACTTCTTCAGATTCTGCTCTTCTTTCTTTAAGTCCTCCATTACCTTAATTGCTTCTTTTACAACTTCTATGTTCTGGTCGATTTGATTAGCCAAAGCATGCTCATCGTCCATAGATTTTGCCAAATTCATTGCCTTTTGATAACAAAGAGTGGCCTCTTCATATTTCTGTACCCTGTAATGTAGTTCACCAAGGTTGATGTATCCCTTTGCTTCTCCCTGGCAATGGCCAATATTTTTACAAATCACAATGTCCTTCTCAATGTGCTTTCGAGCTTTATCCCATCTCCTCAGTTCCATGTAAACATTACCAAGGTTGTGATGGAGCCTAGTGCGTCCATCATCATTCTCAACCACCTCTTCTTCATCACAAATTTGTAATCCCTTGGTGAGAACGTTTTCAGCTTCTTCCAAGTTATCAAGATCCATTTCAACCATTCCTATGTTATTGTGGGAATCAATGTATTCCTTTAGAAAAGTATACTTGTTAGATTGTGGGTTTTCCTTAAGAGTTTGAGCAAGCTTCATGGCAGAAATAAAATATTTCTTGGCGTTCCGAAGGGAGGTTTGATCATTATCAGATTTTAAAAACATTTCATGGTATGTCCGACCAAGTTGGGTGCTTGCTCTTTGCTGCTCAACCATATCATTTGTATCCCTTGCAAGCTCCAAATGCTTTTTCTGCCAACAAAATAACCATGGGATACAAAATCAAGGAGTATTAATTTACAGCTAGGTCAAATTGAAATTTTGGAACCATGCTAAAACTCTGATATCTATCCTATAACAGTGGGTCAAGTTTGGCCCCCTTTCTGCTCAATTCACTGCCCATTTCATCACATTCATTTCACATTCATATCTCCGGTGTTGCTAAATACCAACTAATCACAGATTTAAGATTGTATATGGATGACCCAACAATTTTATCAACTTCAATGCTATTATTTGGCTATTTTCCCTTGCACCCCTATCAAACTTTCACTATAAAGCTTAACCATACTAAGCAACATTCTCGGGGACATCTGAATTAAAAATTGAGCATGATGAAACCATAATCCAACAATACAAGAACTTAAAAACCAAAACAAATTTCAGTATTTGGATTAGGGCCGAATATATATAGTTTACCCTAACAATCAGGAGTCCGGGGACTTTCTCTACCGTCAATGGTAACTAGAGTAAAAAACTCTAAACAAAATGAGTATATGAGAAAAGTAGATATAAACTTTAGACCATGTGAAGAACCTGATAAATGAGAGCATCTTTGAAATGCTCAAGACGAAGATAAACTTCACCAAGGGATTGACAAGTGGGAAGCAACTGTTTCTCAGGTAAATACTTAATTGAAACCTCATAATCGAGTCGAAACCATCTCAAAGCCTCAACGTATTCTCCTCTGTTCTTCAATATATCTCCAATTACGTTTGCCCATCGTGCCTCTTCCTGTCGATTCCCTTCCTCTGATGCGTTCCTGTATGCTCGCTTCGCTGTTGTCAGCTGAACGTCTTCTTTCTTCATGATCTTAAAGAAGCTAAACAAGAATTTGATTATGTGAGAAGAATCTTGATTTTTTTGGGTGAGGTTTTCGTATCTGATTAGTATTTTGGTAGCAAAAGAGCTTCCATACATATGGATTTCCCGCCAAAATCATGCTGCAAAATTATGGGCCGGTTCAGATTGGAATTGGAGCCCGTTTCTATGTTCATATTTGGGCCAAGGGGCTTGATATTTTGTCCCATTATTCTACTGGAAATCATGTGAAACATTCGTATATGAATAGATTTTTTACAAAATGGCCGTATTTTAAACAATTCTCACAGGATGACCATAATTTTCGTAGCGTTTTTTGCCACCAATGACATATAGTTCCTTCACCTTCACCAATAACACATTCTAATTTAGGTAAACGTGTTATAAAAAAATTAAGTTTACGTAGTTGTATTTAAGTTATTTTATAAAAATCATTTGAGTTGTAAGATATTTGAGCTAGGTGGTGATGATGATGATATGCCGATGTTTCGAAACCTTAAAAACTGAAAAACCGAAAAACACTTCATCAAAGATTAATGGATCCAATGGATATGATTAAAGAGATAGTTACAACTTTATTTTTAAATTAAAAAATCTTCCACCCTCTATTTTTTAAATCGAAAAGTTGATTTTGTACGAGATGTTAGTGTAAAATCACATATGTTCGATTGTTTTTTTTTATTCTCTTAAATAGGTATTGTTCTCGTTTGAACTCATCTCTATATATATATATGTGTGTGTGTGTGTGAGAGGGAGATTTTTTTCTTCTAATATAAATGTAATTTTTTTTAGTATCATTGAATAATAAATAAAACATATATATGTATATACGACATAGAATTTTGTTGTTTTATCACCTGTCTTTGTGTAAGACTTGAGTTCTGACCTCACGGTAAGCATAAACGACATAAATTTAGAAGCCATACTTTTTCGTATTTCCTTCACGGCACAACTAACATTGTGACTGACCCAGATGCTCTTTGAAGCTATACAAATTAAGAGGCATCATCTGAAGGCAATTCAGTCAAGAGTTTTCCAGGGTATCTACATGACCTAATGTTTGAACAAGAACCGGAAATATCAAAAGGGATATATTATCCGGTGGCCGATAACAGTGTATGAAGCGCAGCAAAGGAAGGAGGAGGATGTTTATGGTGGCCGGCCAGCCCGGAGGTCTGACGGTGGTGGCTGGGATGTTAGGTTCGATCTTTTATCAAGCTACTCAAGTTCGAGCTTAAGAATTGTCGAGCTTAAGTCAATCTCAAACACACATGCACTAAAACTCGTATAGAGCTTCATAACATCAATGTTCAATTTGGCTCGTTCGAAAGCTCGATTAAATTTTTCGAGTCGAGCGAAGTGCGAGTATATACTTTTTCGAGCAAAATATATTTATATGTTCCTAAATATTATATAATCAAAATATAAAATTATTTAAGTGGAGTCAATAAGTAAGCTAATCGATCTCGAATTCAAGCCCGTAGACGGGTATCGAGTTCGAATTCGAGCAATAAAAGGAAATTCGACTGAGAAATTATTGGAGCTCGAATTTGATAATATCTTTTTGGAGTTAGAGAACCTGTAACTCACTCATTAACTCAAAAATCTCTGAACCTGTTATTTCGGATGGTGATTCAATCCGAGTCAACTACACCAAGGTACGGGTACCCAACCAAGAACACACCCGTCTCTAGTCTCTAGTAACAAGTTAGAGACGGGACCAGGCCGGAAAAACCGTGTACATAGTAGACCGGTTCCATTACGCAGTCAACAACCGTTAACGCAAAATTGATGTTAAGGGAAGTATTACCAGAGAAATTTGGTAAGAACCAAACAAGCCTAGTAAAAATGTACAAAAATATCCACTAGACTACTATCAATGAAGTAGCAGTCAATAAGTAAGTATCTTGGAAGCACTTTCTGCCAATTAACACATGAAATCGTCAACTGATTGCAGGCATCCTAACACATGATCAAATTACAACCCAAACGTCTCTCAGCCATATTTTATTTCCAATACACAGTTCTATGGCTGCCGCCACCACCACCACCACCACCCTAGACATCCTCCGCTTCACACCCTGCTATTCAACCATTGGATGATATCCCTTTTGATATCTTCCCGTTCTGGTTCAAACAGTAGGTCATGTAGATATCCTGGAAGAAGCTTGATCGATTTGTCCTCCGACGACGCCTCATTGTATAGCTTCAAAGAAGCATCCGGGTCGGTCACGGTGTCAGCGGTCCCATGAAGGACCAAGAACGGCACTTTCAGTTTCTGCATATTGCGTTGCAAGTACGACGTGATACGCAGGATCTCGTGACCAGTTCTAACTCTTATCGATCCGGTATAAACTAATGGGTCAGAATATTTGGCCACCAGTGCCGCAGGATCACGAGAAACTGCCGTGCCCTTCTTGTTTGCAGCGCTCAATTGGAATTTCGGTAACAAGAAGGAGAAAACTGGTGCAAGTATCTGCCATTAAAAGCACAGCGAGTGGTGTTACTTCCATTAGGTTATGACAAAATACGACATAAAATCTGCCAGAAATAATGATAGCGAGATGCTGTCTTACCAAAAAGATGGGATGCGAAGGCTGAACTCCGACAGCAGGAGATGTCAGCACAACACCAGATATCAAGTTCTCAATCTTGGGGTCAAGTACAGCCTAAAAGTGCAGAAACCTTAGATCACGAACTCATTGGTGTTCAGGATATGATTCAAATCTCAAGTTTCCAAGTAGATAATCAGGAAAAATGCATCAAGATATAACGAAGTTTGCCTCAATTCCTTAGTGTAACTTGTTAATCTTGTAACATTTGATGACATAGATGTCGAATTAATCTTCCACTTTGCATTAACCCTTCCGTAAATAGAATTCCGTGTCATCAAATCATACAAGATCAACAGATTACAAGTACAAAATAAAAAAAATTGTAGCTCTATACTTGGATGAAGGAAAAGGAACTTATTTGGTACAACTAAATATGAGGAACTAAACCAAATTTTGTTGCAATTCGATACATCATGGCCTAGTTTATCAGATGGCACACAATTTGCAGAGAGAACGGTATGAAGAAAAACAGTCACAAAATATGTAAGAATCTAAAAAAAATTCCATTACAAAAGCATACGCTGCTTCTAAAACTGAAGTTGGATTTGAGGACCGTTTTCGAATACGATTAAACATACCTTGAGAATGATGGCTCCACCAGTTGAGTGTCCAAAGCAAAAACATTGAAGCCCTGTGTTTTCAGCCATCACGTGCCGTATAAATGCTTTCTGCATAACATTCAAGTCTCTGTAAGTTGAGGCACAATCAAAGCTACTTAAAAGGGCAAAAAGAAGGCAAGACTTACCACATCAGTAACTGCATCATCAAGAGAGTGCACGTATGCGTGAAGCCCATCACTCCCACCATGTCCTAAACAGCGCAATAAATATGCATAAAAAATCACATTTCTCATGATGCAAAGACTCGAACTTTTTTATGTCTCCATGGTTTTCTCTATTCAATCCATTGGCATATTGCACATTTTTCACACAAACAGATACAAAGATTGAAAACGATCATGATAAGAATTGATTTTAAACAAGAGAGGAAACCAGAAGGCACTGATGATATGTAATATTACCATTTAGAAAAACTTTCAGCAACTAATGCCACAAAAAAGGTCCACATCCACTCTTAGAAATAAATTCCATTGGCATCAGTCAAAACTATTATAAGGGTTGTCTTTAGAATTCCAGAAAGAAATGTTAAGAGACCTTTTTCATCTTCCCCCGAGATCGTTGGGGTGAACCAAGACTTGTTTCCCTTGCAGATAGGCAGTTTCAGTTGCTCCAAGGGCATAGTTTTCATGGAAGGCCAAGATCTTTGCAAGAAAGTATGCATGTTTAAAGGCCAAAAGGAATGACTCGAATAATATGCTTACTTAACAAGACGAGCTTTTGCACCATTGGGCATCCAAAATATTTCAGCCCCTGCAACATCCAAATATAGATGCATTGTTGAAGAACTTCTTCTAAGGCTAGATGACCAAGAGTAAATAAAATAAAACTTCCTCTGCCCCTCACAAGAGTACGTATTTCACTTTTGAACCTTTTAACCAAATGTTCTTTAAACTGTAATGCAAATACATTTTGAAACCAAAAATATACATACATACATATGTATACACAGACACACATATGTGTGCATATATGTGTGTGTATATATGTGTGTCTATATATATGTATGTATCTCAAATTTCCAAAAGCAAATGTGGCCCCTTTTTCTTGTGGGGCAGAAGGAGTATATTATTTACTTTGAAACCTTAAACACCCTTGATGAAACCCTATGAACCAGGAAAAATAGCTACCATGCTCCCATGATGGGTTGGAGGTGAATTGTGAAAACAAAAGAAATGAACCAGTATATCACTAGATAGGAATCAGTTCTGAAAAATGCTAATCCAGGGTAAGTTTCTATCATCTTCTTCTTACCTGCTCCTTTAGCCATTACATTTACATATCCCTCCGTTCAAAGAAGAAAAGCTACAGTTTGATTTTAAAAAAAATCAATCGTGTTAAATTCAAGTTTAAACATTTGTTTTGTACATGTTAAAAGCAATTGATATCACAGAAGAATATGAGTCAATAAATCTTGGTGAAAACTAAAAACTACCATGTCTGACATCGAAGAATAAAAATGAAGCTACAAAGGGAACAAACTTTTTGTTCTTTCACAAAATCCGCTTCTCAAAACCTTTTTACCATCCCCCACATACCACAAATTCAAAAGCATTATTGTAAAATAGTTCCAAAACTGGGCTGAGGAAAGTGGAGATGAGAGAAATTAACAAGAGAAGTTGGGAAAAGAGCATGTTAACAACACCATCAATGTCACTCAATTCTCTTAAAATGATCACATTCTTTATCTAAAGATTGGACGTCATAGACCTCATGAAGCAATTCCAGAAAGGGAAACAAGTAAGACTTCAGATTACATGTTCTCAAGTCATCTATTCAGACACAATTATAAAAAATCAGTAGCATAGGCCAGTATGAAGATATAGTTCATAAGGTTTGTTGGTGCACTCAATGAAAATGGGAATGCTTAATAGATTTCGGGACAACAAAGAATCTATGGAGCCTACTTCCTTACAAGAATATCTCAATCTCATAATACGACCATACATGCACATGGAATTTTTTTTTAATTAACCTGGATATCCAACCTGCTATGCACATAAAAGTTGTGAAACAAGGGATCAAATTTGTACTCCCTCTGTCCCAAAAAAGAGCCCATATTCAAACAAGCTTCCTTTCAACAAAGAAGTTGATAAAGAAACATTTTCAAGGGAAAACCTGATTACTACAGTAAACTAGTAAACTATTAAACAATTGATACAATACAAACATTTTGGAACTGTAAAACTAAAAAATATGTCAATTTTAAATCAAAAGTCACTACGTTAAAACATCAAAAATGGAAGTGAGCCAACAAGGGTAGTAATAAAAATCTTTCTTCCTTCAATTTAGTAGAAAGATTACTTATACCATAACGAACACTATTATCAATGGAACAGAATGAACATGAGGGAAAACTTCAAATTTTGTCCATTGATCCCCTTCGCATCCACTACTCAAAGGGAGGAGAATAAATAATAATAATAATTTGACGATAAAAAGATGCAAGGTTTCAAACTTACCAACCCAATCCATTCCATAAACTTTATATCCTTGTGCATTCAGCTGCTTCGCAAATTCATCGTACCTTCCACTGTATAAAGAAAAGTTTGAGAAAACGAGCCTATATGAAACAACCAAGAAAGAGATTGTAACAAGAGGGATGCGAAAACTGCGTACGAGTGTTCATTGAGTCCATGCAAAAGAACAACCAATGCCCTGCAAGGGATGAATAAAACATCATTAACTAAATACTCAAAGATACGGCATATATGACTATTAAATTGGACAAAAAATGCAATCTTGAGGACTAAAAGTAACATCAACTTTGTATGGTTCAATTTTACGATAACTACCTTATCTTGGATTTAACCATAATATGGAATACGATAACAAAATTATATTTTCCTTTTGTATTAAAGAAACAAATATTTCAGTGGTGTGAAGATGAATATTTTCCTTCTGTATTAAAGAATATCATATATTTCAGTGGTGTGAAGATGAGTGATGACACCAAGAACTTAACCCCGTTTACCTTCACTTTTTTAACTGAAGCTTTCATAACAATATTAAGATACAAGACTTCATTTTCTTGTTTATTAGACATCATTGTTTTCCCTCTTAACCAAAATCTTATGGTTGCTATATATAACGACAAGAAGCAATGAGTCCACATAACATTGTAATTAACAGTCAACAAAATTTATTGCATAAAATAATGCTGAATGTAAAAGTTCAATTATTATAATTGTATTCTTTTTACTCCAATTACTTGAGATTAAGCCAACAACAATAAGCATTGTCCACATAACATTGAAATTAACGGTCAAATAATGATTTTTATACACACAATAACAATAACAGTTGAATTATTATAACATATTCATTACTTGGGAGTAAGCTGAGAAACAATCTAATACACACAATAACAATGAATTTAACAGTTGAATAATTAGAATATATTCCTTTATTCCATTACTTGTTATATTCTAGTCAATCCAATAGGTTAAATTATTGTTCATATTGAAATATGCCTTTATCTTGAATTCCGCCCTTCTGCCAACTGCAGCTAATAATGTTACCCTCTTATTGTAAAGAGGGAACAACCCTCTCAACAAGAATGCCACCTTATATGCGACATTCCCTTGGATTGAAAAAAGACAAGGATAGCACATAGTTCAACCGTTCCATACTCGTTTCACTCTATCCAATGTTTATATAATCAATGACAACAATATTCGGTAGAGACAAATTTTACCACCCCAAAACCAATGTGTAGCCCATTGATTTTGAGCTTGAAAGCATGTTGAAAAAGCTCAAAAGCATAACAAGAGATCATCTTAGCACTTCTGTCTCTATCAAAGTTTTTCCACAAAACCATTGTTAAGTCTCTTAATTCAAAGTCACATCAGTTAAAACCACATCTAAAGCTATGTTGGGTAAACTAGCTCAGAAGCTGGCTGATGTACAAGTCACCTTTGGAAAAAATGAAAAGTAATTGATAAGCTAGATGAAAAGATAAAATGGCCTAAAAACATGTTTGAAAAAATAATGGGAACGATACAAGGGGCATAATTGAAAAAAAATGGAAAAAGCCCATAAACCTTATTGAAAGGTTACTTGAAGTAGTTATCAAAATCTTATAGCTTATGACCAACCAAATGTTACTCTTTCAATAAGCTAAAAAATAAGCTAGTTTATAGTTGTCAAAATTGACCGAGTAGTAAATAATAAAGATGTTTAGTCTGAAGGGATTTTGGAAAATTAGGTCACCATATATTAAAAGAGAGTCAAGAAAAACTGCACTTTGTTTAGGTGGGTGGGGTATTAGGAGTTGGGACGGCCAACATTGACTCAAAGTCTCAAAACTTATCAACAGCACACCCAGAATGACCTTTAGGAAAGAAAATGCAATCCATACATATCCAATCATAGACAACTTGAATACTAATTTTCATCATTTTGAGATGCATATATATAGGGGTTAAATTAAATGAGAATCACAAATATGTTACAAACCCAACCGATATAAAAAAAAATTACATAATATTCTTTCATCAAATGCTAAGATTTAAGATATTGTTTCACATATATTTGTTTTATAATATGATAGTTTTATATGTAATTGTTTCACCATGTGAATATTTTTTGCATGTATTTTCCATTCATTTCACTAGGTGAACCAAAAAAAATTCACATGTAATCTTTTTATAATGTGAACACAAACATATTTGAAACAATATTTTAAATCAGAGGTTTTGATTAAAAAAAATCATGTAAAAATATATTTTTATATCGATCATCACGGGTTTGTAACATATTTGTGGTTCTCATTTGATCATCGTTCTCTCTCTCTCTCTCTATATATATATATATATATTATATATACTTCATACTAAAATAATCAGCCGAAGGCCTCTCGAGTTCACGAGTGCATTTATCATTTTGTAATCAAATTCCTCATTGCAACAACAAATGGGTAATCTTTATCCAAAAAACAACCAAAGAGTAAGTGTTACTTCTCGGAAAGAAAAAAAAGGGTGTTACTACATACACACTTCAAGTCGAATCATATTTGAGAAATATGAATACAAAAAGAACCTTGATGTTGATACGTACGAGGAACAAAATTTGTAGAGAGGTTTGCATTTACCAAGCTTAAGGGGTATACATTTAGAATACACCCATGCTAAATGCACCCCTTTTAATTTTCACCAAATACATCAACATCCTTCTGAACCCCTGCTTAATGAACACAATCTAATTTTCATCTCATACGTCAACATCAAGCCTCTAATTATATTTTTCATCTTTTTTTAATGGATGAATTTACCTGATTTTTATTTTATAATAAATAATTCATATATCAACACTCTTCCTTTCCCCACCAGCATAAAACTATCATTACCCTTTACAGAAAGCAATGGGCACAACCCCAGAATTGAGTGGTCAAAACTGAACAATCAAAAAGTCATCAACTCTTTATGACTATTCATGGATTTAAAAGAGACATGTATAGTTTCAAGGGGTTTGAGTTGTTCAAACTTCTCAAGGGTATCATAAATTTTACCCTTTCTGGGTTTTAATCCTACCAAAATAGAGAAACCATCAATTAGACAAAGAAAGATCTAGGAGCCGTTTATATCCGGGTAAGCACTTAGATAAGTCGGATTACGAATATGGAAGTCCCTAGAATTCTACAGGAAGATAAGGACTAAAATCTTAACAGGTAAGTGATGGCGACTAAAGTCTTACTCTTTATCATGATAGACGTTTATGAGCTAAATTGATGTTATATGATGTCGATTTGATGAATTAAAACCTTATCGAGTAAATAGCATAAATTGTACACAGGACAAGGCTTCTCGGTAGAAGACCCCTTACTTTTGAGAAAAAAATATATTAGTACCATGACTAAATAACAAAAAAGAAACAAAACTCACCTGGTCTTGACCGAAATAGGGGTCCACGATTGGGTGAACATAGTCTCGCCTCTGGGAGTCACAAAAAGAGAAAAATCCCGCCGAGAAACGTCACCGCCGTCCGTCACTTTCCTGATGGCAAGTGCCCGACGCAACGCCACCTCCTGGTCTACCATCGCAGCCGCCGATACGCTACTCTTCCATGGCACGATTGTAGATGGGACTCTCATAACAGGCAATCCTCCTTTCCTGTTGTTGTTATTACTACTATTACCGACCTCCTGTTTCTCCTCCTTCCCACCCTTGTCGACCATCGCCAATGGCCCTGAATGACACCGCTTCCGGCCCCGAAATGGGAAAAATAGCAACAAAAGAAACGCGTTTACGAGCATCAATAGGCTCTTCAAAACTTGCATCGAGAGGAGCGCTGTTACACGCCCACTGGCTCCTGAAGTTAACATGATTTCTCCGGCGGCATCGGCCTTGGCCATAGGAATTAGAATTGGAATTGGATTGATTTTATTAACGATCACAGTTTTTCTATGATAAATACTAGCGCCCAAAACACGCGATGGTGATGGATTTCTGATGAGGGAATGAGAAATGGGTTTTGATTTCGGCCTCAAGTGCAACCGATTAGGATGAACAACGACGAAAGCGTCTTTTAATCCCAAACAGATCATATAACAAGGAAGGAAGATTGAAGAACAAATGAAGACCCAGATTAAATTGCTTGAAATTGAAGCACACCACCCTCGAATCAAGGGAAAATTTTTAGTACTTTTATTGAAAATGGGATGTGTTTTAATGGCAGAGATGACGTGTTTCTTGTGTCTCTATTTATCTCCTTCCTTGAAAACTATGATGAAAATGGAATTCAATGGCGGAGGAGTCGTATATAAGCGGAAATCGTAGGGTGGGGGAGAGGTGCAGCGTGTGGCTTACCGCACAGGATTGGTGCCTGGGTATTACTAGATCATTCCCTGCCACCGCTAGTTAATGGTAAAATTAGACGACACGTGTCATCGAAATAGAGCAGACACATTTGATTATGCGGCAACGTGACTTACATAATTTGATTGGACAATGAATGCGTCAACCCTTTGTATCCGCATGACTGACATCTGTCCTCTTCCCATTCGTTTCATGTTTCATTTCATTTCATTTTATCCTTCATTTTTTCATTAATATGTTATTTACTTTTATATAAAAATCAAAATTATTTTCAATATATTCTATATATTGTGTTAAAAAGAAAAATTAAAATTAAATTTTTTAATAAATATTAGAACATCTAGAGTGAAGGTTTCAATTGAGATTTTTCTTCAAGTTTTTATGATAACTTTCACGGTAGGATACATGTCTTTGTTTAGTTACATGTTTTTATTAAAATCCTGATGGTTGAACAAAAATTAGGGTTTTATATACATTCTTTTTTTATTATTATGTTTATTTCTTAACCATTTTATTTTCTTTTAATAAATCTATAAAACAGATGAGTTAAAATTAATACAAAAAATAAAGTTAATTATTATAAAATAAATTTTTTTTTCGTTTATTGTAAATTTTTATACAAGTTTTTGTGTTAATAAGTTTAAATTTAAATTATCTCAGTATATTATTATGTTTAGATTATTTTTCATTTGGTCATATACATATATATATATATATATGATTTATAAATCGTATATTAATAATTGTAAAACATATTTTCTATTTTTAATGGATATTAATGCGTACGTACATATTTTTGCATAATATGATTATTGAAGATAATGGTGACATGTTGATTGATTGGATCAATGAAGAGTATATAATTGAACTTATATTTCAAGGTTCTACCCATAAATTCCAAAAATATCTTCAACAAAATTTGGAGATGCGCTCAAATGAAGTTAATGATCAACTCCGCTCTGACTTGGTTGAACATATTTGATTAAATCAAGATTACAAGTGATTTATATTATCAATTATTATTTGGTGTTACTTTTTATGAAGATTAAAGTTTGTGTAATTTTGCACTTAATTTAATTGTCGTATAAAATTATGGTTATGTTCAAATATGTTAACAAATTAAAATTAATATAGAAAAATGAAAATTAATAAATTATATTTGTGTTTTTCTTATAATTTTATATTATATATATATATAGAAAGAGAGAGAGAGAGAGGTTCATTTGAGAAATGATAAACATTTGAGAAATAAACAAGTGATCCTAGCTCCTCTTTATACGGTCAAGATTGGTCAAGAATTGCGGCTTTGACTGGTCAAGCGAAAAATAGTGGAGTAGTTTCGTAATTTTTATAAATATGTGGCAAACAAGTGCATATGTGAATCCATAAATACATATGTGCATGAGCTAAATAGTTTATATGTGATCAGTTAATTAGTTTATATGTGAATCAGTTAAACAGTTATTACATGGGTTCACATATGAAATATATAGTTCATATGTCAAGCACACGTATTCACACATGCACTTATTTTGCCGTATATTTGTAAAAACTATCAAACTATCCATCTATCTTCCGCATATCATGCGAGGAATTATTCAGTGCTTCACAGTCAAAGCTGCAAATTTTGACCAGATGAAGGGCTAAGGTCACTTCTCTACTTCTCAAATATGTACCAACTCAAATGAACCTATGTTTATTTTTATATTAAGTTTATATATTAACCTATAAAAAATTACAATTTATAAATTACAAAAATGGATAGTGAGGTTTTTGTAAGAACCTCTTTCATGAAGTTTTATTGAGGTTCTTACTTTCTTGAGGTAACAATAATGTGACAGGAAAAAATAGGGCAAATGAGGTTCTTATAGGTTCCACCACTATGAATGCTCTTACATGCATCTTTAACAGATTCTTCATTTTAAAGATTATAAGATCGATTATGATATTAAAATATCCAACATATTTAATAAAATATTATTTATCTCTCTTTCATATTTAACTTCAAAAAATTTAATGGTGGAAAAAACAAAATATTATTTTCACTCAAAAGTAATCATTAGTAAGGAATATTGCATACTTCGAGAAAATTTCATTCTCTCTCCTACTTTTATCATTTTAGAGAATTTATTAGAGGGAAAAAAAATACTTAGGTTGTGGATGGCAAATTAGCTGATAGATAATAAAATAGCTGATGAATAAATCATATTTGGTAAAACTAGCTGATAAGAATGTAAAATGGCCAAAAAAATATCTTGAAAAATTCATCAATTATAATATTCAAAATATAATTGAAACAGATGTCTAATAATATAATATATTAACAAATACAAACTAAAAAAATTAAAAATTTTAAAGGAATTTCAAACTGATTATTTTATATTATACTTTTTTAATTTCTTAATTTTTTAGAA
>NC_037540.1:26780581-26783442 GCF_001531365.2 Cynara cardunculus var. scolymus | reverse complement strand
CGTAAATAATTAGTAAATAATATTGATATTAATGTTTATAATAATTAATATTTATTAATATTAGTAATATTAAAAAATAGTATTTATTTATTATTAATAGTAATAAATAATAATTAATATTTATGAGGATTATAATTGAAAAAAATGACAATAAGCCACCAAAACGCTACTCCAAATAGCGTTTTAATAAGCTAGCTTATGTGCATCCAAACATATACCTAGAAAATAAATTACTTTATTTTACCCAACAATGCCTTAAAGTTAGGGATGGTGATTTGCCCCGACCCGGTAGGTAATTCGGTTCACCCGACCAGAACGGCGACGGGGATTCTTCGTTAACCAGGGCCGGGATCCCCGGTATGCTCAAACCGGGGTTGAGGTTGGGGCCGAGTAGCGTATCCCTCGACCCACCCCCGTCCCCGGTATATAATTTAATTAGTTTATTTTATTAATATATATAATATATAGATTATTTATTTTCCAAAATTAAGCTTTTAGTTTAACAATTGAATTGAGACTCTCCAGACTCCACTAGACCACAACCAATCAATTGCCACGTCACGTAATCACGTTCAGTCTTCACTTCACCAGAACAACAGGCTCGGGGACGGGGGAACGAAGGTTTGACCAGGGGTTGACTAGAAAAGAAACTGGGGATGAGATGCTAATCCTCGTACCCCTGGGGACCAGGGTCGGGGGTCGTTAATAGAAACTGGGGTCGGGGTCGGTGTAACACTCCTAAAATCCAAAGCAACGAACTGACCTAATAACTTTAAATCCAACTTAAGACCATGGTGAAAGTTATTGGTAGCCAACTACTTAAGACTTCTTTCTTGTCATCAACAATGTGGGATTTTCCTAAGATGTTATAAACACCCCCTCTCTAAGACTCATCATACTCGATAAGGTTTGCCCCACAATCTCGATGGTACAATGATCGACTCTAATACTATTTGTAACACCCCAAAGCCTAAAGCAACGGACTAGCCCAATAACTTCGAATCCAACTTAAAATCATTTGGAAGTTATTGGTAGCCCACTACTTGAGACTTATAAAAAGCTAACAGTTCTCATCTTCTATCCATGTGGGACGAGTTGTTATAGCCGGAGAATGTAAAACCCGCCTTATCCTCGCCCCGTTGCCATGCCTACTTAAAATTTCCATTTTCTCCATTTTAAAGAAGTTAGAGCACCTCCAAGAGCAATGCTAAAATGAAAAGAAATGGGGTTTTAACATTTTTGTTACTCTAACAGCGATACTATCCTCTATGCTAATAGACTAAAGAGAAGAGAGACGGTAAAAATCTCTAAATTTAGATAAATCTCTATATAACTTTATAGAAGAGAGAAAAATAATATTTTAATCATATCCAACCAATTAAAGTCATTAAAGTACTTGTGTAGGAGAGATAAATAATACTTTATTAAATTTATAAAATATTTTATTAATATAGTTAATTATAGAATTGTTAAAATAGAGTAGCTGTTGGAGTTGAATGTAATTTTTTTTAGAGATTTTGATTTTTTATGTTTTATTATAGAAAAATTATACCGTAGCTATTAGAGATGCTTTCAATATATCTTTCACTATTTATTTAAATAAAATATTACAAATTTAAATCTGGTAAATTGTAAATATAAATTCATTTGTTTAATCATTTTATGTAAAGTTTCTTTAAAATCTATTAGAATAATAAACTAATAAAATATTTTAATAATTTATTAATGTGAAAATCATTAAAATAGAGACTCTTTTATAGTTAAATGTGTCCTTGTTTAGATATTTTAGAGTATTTCCAACGGGGTTTCTAAAACAAAGAAATGAATTTTTTGTTCTATACTTTATCCGTTATTCTTTTTAAAAATTCTGACTTTTGGTTCCCTATTATATATAAATTACAAAAAATATATTAAAGATGCTCTTGATTCTCTATTTTAAATAGCTATAAAGAATATGTTGGAGATACTCTGACGCTTCAACAAACTTTTTATAGAATGGTTATATTTTGGCTATGTCTGGCAAACTGACTGATAAACTAGCTGGTAATTGATAAACTAGTTGTTGGTTGATAAACTAGCTCATAAACTAATCATTTTTGGCAAAAACTAGCAGATCAAAATGTACAATGATAGAAAAGTGCATCTTAAAAAACTAATCAATTATAATATTTTAAAATATAATTGAAATAAATCTCTAATAATATAATATCTATACTATATTATAAAGTATTTGACAAAAACTCTTAAAAACCATTTTTTATGCATGAAGTACTGCGTATTAATGCATATTACTTAAAATTTAAGATTACAAGTAAATTGTGCGTAAGTACGACTTATTAAAACTCAATTTTGAATTCGTATAACTAATTGCAGATAAACATAATCAAATACAGGATAAACATCTTATACAAAATCGAAAATATAATTATGATAATTATTGAGTTCTAACAGAATCATTATCTTTATAACAAATTTATTGTTAAGCCAAAAATAAATTATTTCACCATTGACCTAAATTAAATTATAAAATAATTGAATTAAAGATAAAAAAAACGAAAACTTTTAAATGGTTAATTTAATATTAATATCACACCTTTTCAATTTTTTATGATGTCTTCAAATTTTTTTATTCAAAAATAAAAACATTATATTTCTTAAAATCATATAAACCATATTATACCAATAAATATAAAAAATAAAACGAAATATTAAAATGAAGATGTATCTCGCTACATTATGCGAGTACCTTTCTAGTATTAACTAATACAAACAAGATGGTAGAGGAAAATTAAAAAAATACAACATATTGATTAGAAGAATGTTAAATTAACTATTATATATATATATATATATATTATAAT
>NC_037540.1:26775465-26780152 GCF_001531365.2 Cynara cardunculus var. scolymus | reverse complement strand
ATACTTTTATTAATAATTAATATTTATGATATTAGTAATATTTAAATTTCATTAATTTTTATTTATAATTAATAGTAATAAATAATAATTAATATTAGTGAGAATTTTAATTGGAAAAAGTGACAATAAGATTCTAAAACACCATTTCAAATAGCTTTTCAATAAGCCAACTTACACACATCCAAACCTGTATTCAGAAAATGAGCTAGATTATAAGCTAGCTTGTTTTTACCAAACCACAAGAATGCTTTCTAGACTTATCAAAGTTCAAGTCTCATTTTTAGACTTTTCACTATATCTCAAGAGTTTACTTAAAATATTATTTCATTCTTGAACATTTAGCTTCAAATATTTCGTATTGATGGAAATAATAATAAAAATCATAACCTCTTAATTAACTAATCATTTTCAAGAAATTCTTTATATTTGAAGAATTTTACAATCTTTTTATAAGTCTTCATTTTGAAGAAAGTTTTGAAAAATCTTTAGAGATGAGAATTGGTATGGATATTAGAAGAGCTGGAATAATTAATACATGTATGATAAATATCAGAAACATAATACATGTATGATAAATATTAGAAAGTTTTGAAAAATCTTTAGAGATGAGAAAATGATATTGATTATTTTATATATTTCAGATAAATATCAGAAACCTAACTATTTTGAAGTTTTTATATTACGATTACTATTATCGGTATTATTATTATTTCTATTATTAAATGTTTTTATTTAGAAAGCATATTATTTTCATCATTTTCCCCATCATATCTGTATTATATTATAAAACATTTGACAAAAACTCTTAAAAACCATTTTTTATGTATGAAGTATTGTTTATTGATACATATTATTTAAAATTCAAAATTACAAGTAATTTTGCATAAGTACAACTTATTAAAATTCAATTTTTAAATTCGTGTGACTAACTGCAGATAAACATAATCAAATACAAGATATACATTCATTTTAAATATTAAAACTAAAATATAATTAAGATAATTATTTAGTTCTAACAAAATATTTAATTATTATATTTATTGTAAGATCCGAATTTTAAAAACACATTCTCGTTAACTTATCGAATTGTACCGTACCTAAATAACGATCGATAATTATTAAGGGGTTAAAACCGCAAAACTTCTAAACTTTTAATAATTATATATATATATATATATATATATATATATAATATGTGAAAAAAAAACAATCCAACGTCTGCTTCATCTTCTTCATGAACCGTCTCATTTTCTCTCATTTCTCTTTCATAATTTTCTTCTCTCTAAAATATTTCTCAAATCATTAAAGCAATCGAAGTAACGATTATATATTCGGAATCCACTCTTCGAACCCTTCATAAAGGTATAAATTTCATTCACTTTTATTAGGGTGTTTACGTTAACATTTTTAGACCGGTTTATAAATGATGTTATGTCTAAGTTTACGGATTGCTATTGTTATAAGTATGATATATTTCATGTTTAGAATGTTAGAATTGGTTAAATTGATTAGAAATTAAAAGGGTAGAGTATGGTTTCATTATGGTTAGATTTGGTGGATATGTGTAACGGTAAACCAATTGTTCGATATAATGCCGAAAAGAGTAAAATTGCATGATTAAGCTTAGGTTAACGACCATTGGACTTATTTTACGGTTTAGTATGTTGAAGTATGTTTATAGCATGTAAATGTAGCGAATCATGAAAGTTGGATAAAAGTTAGTCGGGAATTGCGGAATCGGATTTTACCGACTATGCAGGTCCATACTTTGACAGTGTATAACTTACAAACCGTAAGTCAAAATAAGCTCATATTTTGCAGTTAGAAAGCCCTTAATGCATACTACAACTTTCATGTAGGATTGAAAATCCAATTATGACTCTAAGTGGCTCGAAACAGTGTGTTTTCGGGGCTGTTCGCAATGTATTTAGGATTGATCTGCTGTATTGTAATATTCGTATAAAATAGATGGATAATCCAAATGAGGTGATTTGAGAATCAATAGTTTCATCGCATATAATACTACATCTTTCATTTAGATAGTATTTTCTGTATTGATCTCTAAGTGGGGTAAAAATGCTCCCGAAAATGAGGGTCAAAAGCTGTTAAAGTCGAATCGGAATTATATAAAGCCAAGTGTTGCGTCGATTTCGTAATAAATATTCGGCTGTCGTATTTGAAGTTTAAGTTGTTTATAAACATGTAAGACCTAAGTAGTTTATTAATAGAATTAAGATATGATCTTACGTTGTTTAAGTAATAACCGATTTGCGCATTCGTTAGGCACGCGAGCAAGTCGAACTTTACCATGAATCCCGTTTGACCGTGCTTTACTTCTCTATTCCGCTTAAGGTACGGATATCACTTTTTTTGACTCTTGGGCAACTAGTTGTTGTAGTTGATAACGGTGGTTCACCACTTTGTGATTGATCGTTTAAAAGTGGTCAATAAATTACGTACCTTTATATATATATATATAAATATATATATATATATATATATATATATAAATTCTTGAACATTTATCGTAAACTCTTGAATCTTTATCGCGAACACTTGATTTTTAGTTCGTTGAATTATATGTTTGAATCTTTCAATTTTGTTAAATTGATTGTCATATTTTGAAGWAVTTTCGAGTTTTATGAAGTACTTTGAATGTTGACTTTTTATGAACGTCATTCGGGTAGTGGCAAATGTTTAGTTTTATTGGTTTTCAGAACGACCCAATTAATGGGCGCATTATTTGGGATGCCTTCTATGGCGGCTTTGTAGTCATGGCGTCCTGCAGGTGAACTCGGTCCACAGGGTTAGGCCCAATAGTGGTTTACATGAACCCACCTTGTGGACTAGGCCGATTTTATTGGCTCCAGAGCGGATGGATCGATCCTAGGATTACCCACCATGTGACCGTGGTTAAATTCACGGGGGACTCGGGGTGTGTGCCCGCACGCCGGCCCGATAGTTCGTGTGGTTTGGCCACCCCACGAACACTACATGAATTGACAGATTGTGTTTAAATGATGTTCTGAAATGAGAACCGTGAAACGTCTTGATTTTCTATGAATTCAGTTTCATTGATTTTTAAGTCTTCTGCTTTATTATCGATGTTACGTCTTATTATTTTAAGTTTATATTGCAATCTGTTCACTGAGCCCCGTGCTCAGCTGTGTTCTTGTTTCTTGACACGGCAGGTTCCAAATGATTTTGATAAGGGACGKGASTTGAGATCGAGCGTTTGACTTTTTGGAGTTGGTAAACTCGTTGGTWGATGTATAATATTCTAAACTTATAAATAGTTGATAGAATGTAATATTTTGGATTGTAAAGCATGTTTTAGAAGTTAATCTACGTTTGGAGTTTATTAGTAGCTCTGCAATGTTTGTGTCTTAGAATTAAGTCCCGTTAGTGACACCGTCCGTTCCGGACCACGGGGACGGGGGATGTTACAAATGTGGTATCAAAGCATAGGTTTTGACTTGTAGATAAAGTAAGCTTGACCTGTGAGAAATGGGTAGACATATGAACGGGTATACTAGATTCTAATTCTATCTACCGTTTTTCTAATCCATAACTGTTTTGAATTCTGATTTTCATGTTGTTTTATTTTAGAATGTCGAGACGTGGTCGCCCACGCAAATCCAGATCTCAACCTGAAGGTAACCCAAACCCCAACCCCAATCCAATGGAGGGTGGAAGTGAACCCAATATTGCTGATATGGTCCGTCAGACCATGTCAAGTTTGATGCCTACATATCTGCAGCAGGCTATTCAGGCTATGCAACAAGCAGCGCATAATCTTCATTCAAATCCAAATCCTGTTACTACACCAAATACTGGAATTTCTGCATCCAGTTCGGGTATCCCAATGGGTGAAATATATATATATATATATATATATATATGGCTTGAAAGGTTTAACAAATAAAAACCTCAGTCTTTCTCAACTGCCATAGATTATGTGGATGCCGAACGTTTAAGGATAACTGTAGGTCGGTGGCTACCTAAGGAAACTCCGATTCCACTGGATTCGACACATAGAAAAGATTTTTAATGTCTTAGATGTTCCAGATCAGTATAGGGTCCGTTTGGCTACTTATATGTTTGAAAAAGAAGCCAATAACTGGTGGGAATCTTGTATCCAAACTGATCCATCTGTTAAAGACTTGTCTAGGAATAATTTCAAAGAATTTTTCTTCAAGCAATACTTTACCTCGGCTGATCGTGATGCCTATGTGCGGGAATATGCTACTATCCAGCAAGGCGAGGAAGAAACAATTGCCGACTACATGGCACGGTTTCTTAAATTTTCTCGTTTTGCAGGAAATACTGCAGACACTCAAGTCCAACAAGCTGACAAATTTAAATGGACTTTGAACTCGAGGTATAAAGATTGCCTCTTGAATCAACCTTTTCATACCGTTACTGAAGTGGCTGACGCAACAAAGAATATTGATCGGTCACGACAACAATGGTTAAATTCACGTGTTGACAATAAGAAACGCAGATCTGAATCTTTCTCCCAAAGCAACCCTCGTTTTGTAAAATCAAAGTCGAGCAGTGATACTCAAAAAGGCTCAAATCTATTCATGCCACGACTTCCAGTGTTGTCTAGCAGTGGGAGTCAAAATGTTTCTAGCCCTATTATTAATTGTGATCGATGCAATCTTCGACATCGACCGGGTCCATG
>NC_037540.1:26769543-26771091 GCF_001531365.2 Cynara cardunculus var. scolymus | reverse complement strand
AACCTAGCCCACCTCCCAGTGCATCCCACGTTTCTAGGGGCCCTGTTCTAGAGGGATCCCCTATTGAACAAGGCACGCACATGCCGAACCCAAACCAGCCTACCCACACAGAGGACACTCTTTCGTCCTCTGTGGATCACACAGCCGGGCAACCACAAAATTCTCCTCCATCCTCTCAAAAGGATGAAGGTTTTAATACAAGAGTCCCTTCGCCCAAGGACTCAATACATCCCATAGAAGCATTCGTCAATACAAGAGTCACTAAGGCACACAGAGACAGAGGGTCTAGAACGCCCTCTGTCCCCACTAGATCACTCTGCCATGCTAGGCTCTGAACCTACAAGGCACGAAATCTACAGAACAGTAGTAGGCTCTCCTCTGGGAGATCTGGTGGAAGTCCCCGAGCAGACTACGCAATACCAGTCGCTGAGGGTGCCTCAYRCTCYGAGGCTACTAAATCACCATGTGTTGGTGGTTTAGGTTCCCAGGATATGTATGTGACAAAGGGGGAGCTTAAAACCTTTGCCACAGAATATTCAAAAAGATAGACGAGTTGAAAAGCTTGTTTATCTCTCGATCGATGGCAGAAGACCTTTTTCCAATAACAGAGGCTCTGAAGGAGTTGAGCTCAACCACAGCAGAACTCAAGTCTACTCTTTCAACTCTTCAGAGCTCTGTCCTACAGAAGGAGGATCTTACAAAGGCGTTCAAAGCTCTAAGCCTCAACCCCTCCTCCATCCAGACCTTGAAGACAGAACTTTCAGAAATGGTCGCCTAATTCTCTGCCGACTTCATCTCTGCGGGCTACACGGATTACTCCTCTCTCAAAGACGAATTCAAGCAGATGTTTTCCTCTGTGGTAACATACGGTATTGATACCAAGTCCTCAAGGGCCAACATCAATCACCTTGCTACCCGCATAGATATTGATTCCATGGTTGAAGCTTTGGGTAATCTCGTGTGCAAGCATACAGACCATCTTCTCAAAGAGGCCCGTGCCTCCAATACAGCGATCAGAGACTGCACATCACAACTCGTGAAAGAGGGTGACCTCCTCAGAAGCGAGATCTACAGAAGCGTCTCCAAACTGAAGTGGTCAACAGAGATAGACATCAATCACGCCTTTGAGCTTGCAAATGAGGCAATAAAGAAGATGAAGAAGGAGGCCACCAAAATTTTGCAGAGGTTGGAGAAGGCTCCCCTGGATACATACAAGGCATAAGCCAAAAAGAACCATGACGATCAAGAAGGTGATGATCGTGATCATCATGAGGGGGAGAAGAAGGCTGAGAAGAAGACAAAGCCACAGAAGACTCCTGCCAGAGGCGTCAAGATCGTGGACTCTACAGCTGCCTTGTTCTCAAAAGGCAAGGAAAAGGCACCAGAGCCTAAAGGCAAAGGTAAAGACAGAGTTGTAGAGTCACCACAGAAGGGGTCATCGTCTAGTACAGAGACTCCACAGCCAATAAACGAAGAAGATTACAGAAACGACCCAGCGCTCCTTGAAGCTTTAAAGGCATCCCTGGCAGAGGCTCAAGCCAAGAAGGG
>NC_037540.1:26757435-26768010 GCF_001531365.2 Cynara cardunculus var. scolymus | reverse complement strand
TAATATTGTCAAATAGATCATCCAGAGTAAGTGATTAATATCCAAAACTGAGTTAATCGATCCTATCAATCGTGCACATAAGCAAGTAGAATGCATGATATCTGGTCGACTAGCTATGAGATATAGCAGGGAGCCGATCATTCCTCTATAAACAATTACGTTTACAAGCTTTCCATTTGGATCCTTGTAGAGAGAGAGTGGAGGAGCCATTGTAGTCTTCATAGATGATCTATTTAATAGATCAAACTTCTTCAGCATATCGCGGACATACTTACTTTGACTGATAAAGATGTCTTTGTCTGATTGCTTGATCTAGAGACCTAAAAAGAAGGTTAGTTCTCTCATCATGCTCATCTGGTATTCTTTCTTCATACGATCAGTGAATCGAAAACATAAAGAGGGATTAATAGAGCCAAAAATAATATCATCGACATAAATTTGGACTAGAATGATATGACCATTAACATTCCTAAGAAATAAGATCTGGTCAATCTTTCCACGAACAAATTTCTCAGAGACAAGAAACAAGGAAAGGGTATCATACCCGGCACGAGGAGCCTATTTCAACCCATAAAGAGTTTTATTCAAACGATAGACATGGTTTGGATACTTAGGGTCAAGAAACCCTAGAGGTTGTTCAACATAAACTTCCTCTTGAAGTTTTCCATTAAGGAAAGCGTTCTTTACATCCATTTGGTAAAATTTGAAGTCTCTATGGGCAGCAAAGGCTAGAAAGAATCGAATTGCTTCGAGTCTAGCCACTGGTGCGAAGGTCTCGTCATAGTCGATTCCATCTTTTTGTCTATAACCATAAGCAACAAATCAAGCCTTGTTACGGGTTACCACACCTTCTTCATCTAACTTGTTGCGATAGACCCATTTGGTGCCTATCACTGTTTTGTCAGATGGACGTGGGACAAGGTACCAGACTTTGTTCCTATCATACTCAATGAGCTCCTCTTTCATGGCAATGACCCAACTAGGGTCTGAGATAGCATCACTGTTTTCTTGGGTTCAACTAAAGAAAGAAAGTTGACAAAGAGACAGATATTACCTAGACCACGACGAGTCTCAATACCAACACCTGGATCACCAAGAATTTGATGAATTGGATGGTCTTTAGTCCATCGCTGACCTGGTAGAGGATTATCATCTGAGTAGAAAAGTTCAGGAACAATGGATGATGCTTCAGCTGCAGTATCTTCAGCAATTGAAACAATTGCTAAAGGAGCCTTAAATTCAGCGACTGAAATAGGTTCAGATGCTGAAGGCATTTCATTCTCTGATTGGTCAGTGTTTGAAGTAGAACAAGGAACACAACTAACGGGCACAACAACGATCTCTGAAAAAGACACGTTGGTGTGACTCGCTACAACTAGAATGATCAATGGTTCATCTTCAGCTTCTTAGGCTTCAGTGTTCCTTCAGGTTGTCCATAACGAGAGAACGTCCAGTTTTCTAATTCATCTTCATCATTTAAGATGGGTTTTGAATTAGCTGATTGAGATACATCAAAAGTGACATGAATAGTTTCTTCTATCGTTTGTCGGCGTTTGTTAAATACTCTGAAGGCTTTGGATACTGAATAATATCCAAGAAAGATTCCTTCATCAGCTTTGGGATCGAACTTTTCTAGTTGATCACAGATGTTGAGAATATAACACGTGCAACCAAAGATATGTAGAAAGCTGATAGAGAGCTTTCTACCATGGAAAAGTTCATAAGCTGTCTTCCTCAACCTCTTAATGATCAGCGACCGATTTTGAGTGAAACAAGCGGTGTTCACAGCTTCAGCACAAAAATGAGTAGGGAGATGGGACTCGCTGAGCATTGATCGAGCAGCGTCAATGATTGTTCGATTTCTCCTTTCAACGACCCCATTTTGCTGAGGAGTTCTCACTGAAGAAAAGTTGTGAGAAATTCCCTTGTCCTTAATAAAGTTATCCATAGTACTGTTTTTGAATTCAGTACCATGGTCACTYCTAATAGATCATACTTTAATGTTGTTAAGCACTTCTATTTTCTTGATGAACGATATGATGTCTTCAGGTGCTTCATTTTTTGATCTGAGAAAAAAGACCCATGTGTACCTGGAATACTCATCAACAATGACAAATGTATAATTCTTTCCAGCAATAGATTTCACATTTACAGGACCAAAGAGATCCATGTGCAGTAGCTGAAAAGGCGATGTCACTGAAGAGATTTGCTTTGACTTAAAGCTAGCTCTTTTTTGTTTTCCTTTCTCACACGCTGAGCAAAGAGATTCCTTTGCAAATGAGTGTTGAGGAAGACTAGTGACAAGATCATTTCTACACAACTCACTGAGTGTCTTGAAGTTAAGGTGAGAAAGCCGTTTGTGCCACAACCAGTTGATGTTTGACGAGGCTTTAGAGAAGAAACAGTTATTCTAGTGATAAAAGAATCCATATTGATGATATAGACATTCTCTAGACAAGAACCGATCAAGGAAACCTTCTCATCTTTGTCATAGACATAGCATGAATTATTGGTGAATTTCACTATGAAGTCTTTATCACATAGCTGACTGATGTTGAAAAGATTGTGCTTCAGTCCTTCAACGTATGCAACACGTCTGAATGTGGTTGCACCATTGGTTAATATACCAAAACCTCTAGTATATCCTTTTCCATTTCCTCCAAAGGTCACGGAAGGTCCTCTTTCTTCCTTGTAGTCAATGAGCACGGATTTGTCTCCAGTCATATGCCTTGAGCATCCACTATCTAGATACCATATGTCTTTGACTTCCTGCACAAGGGAACAGTTTAAAAATGCTTTTGGTACCCATCTATTTGGGTCCAACAATGTTAGAGGCTTCATCTACTGAGGCTGAAGAACCAGCATCAGTAGATGGCTTCACTGAACCTGGAGAGATTTTATTGGAAAGGGTAACAACCTCTGACACTAGTGAGATAGAGTCAATGGGTGTCTTCACTGAGCCTGATGAAGAGGCTTTAGTGGAGGGAATTACAACATTTGATACTAATGGCTTAGCATCAGTTGTTGTCTTCATTGACCCTTAAGAAGATGCTCTAGTGGTTTTCTTCACCTTGGTTGCTTTAACAGCCTTAGTGGTTGATTTCGCTTTGGTTGATTTCTTAGCCTTAGCTACTTTCTTGCCCTTGGCTGGTGGACCAGCCTTGGCGGCAGAAGGACAGTTACTGCAATGTGTGTAGTTTCACCACAGTGTTTACACTTCCTAGAGCTGAAGGTAGTTTTGGGGTCAGGAAGTACCACATTTGAAGTGGGACCAGCTCCAAGGATTCCCTTCTCATTAGTTCTAGGAGGAACTTTTGAGGATTTGGAGTCCTTAGATGAAGCATTCACCCTGAGTTGAGTCTTAGATTTCTGAGAAGATTCAGATTTCTTAGTCACTAAAAGATTTAGTTAATAACGCCAGTGATTCATCAAAATCTGCAAGATCAGATTCTGATGAATCCTCGGAGTTAGTAGAATCTAACTCAGTGATAATAACAGGAGGAAGAGAAAAAGAAGAAGAAGAAGATCGGATTTCAGCTGAAGCATCTTCAGGGATTAGAGCTAAATGAGAGCTTTTCATTTCCCTGGAATCTTTAATCAGATTTCTTTTCAGTTGACGAGACTGCTCATGATTAAGCAGTATCCCATAAAGAGAGGACATGTCATTGGACATCTTGAGACACATGGAATAAGTTTCCCAAGACTCAGGCAAACATTCTAGAAACTTCGTCAAAATTTCAGAGTTAGAATATTCCCTGCCTACAATCTTTAAATCTATAAGAAGACAGTTATTGATGTACTTCAGACAAAGTTTCAGTCTTTCCACAGAGAAAGCTTTCATATTGTCTTACTAGATTAATCTTCCTAGATTCTTGAACCTGAGAGGTTCCTTCATATTGAACACATAAAGTGTCCCACATGGCTTTAGAGGTTCTGAGTTTCATCACATAGTGATAAACCTCATCAGGAAGAGACATAGCTATTATACACCTAGCACGAGTGTCTATAGCTATCTTCTTCTTATCTTCATCGCTCCATAGATGAGGGAGCTTTGGAATCTACCGTTCAGGAATCGCGGCAGTCGCAGCTGTTTCAGGAACAGCCGAAGAAATAGCATATGGAACATATGGTTCATTTTCTATATAGTGTGGAATTTCAGGATCCACACCTTCCAGAAAGAGGGACATCCGGTTTTTCCAAAGACTAAAGTTGTCTCAGATAAAACGGGGTGGTTTGGCAAGAGGGCCATTATCTTGAAAGTGTGTGTTTGTATTTTATAAAGCCATTTGAAAGCAGTAAGATTATCTAGAGAAAAAGATAATATAATGCAGAAAAACAACTAAACAATAAGAATAGAGAATACACTGCTTTGATACCACTTGTTGGTCCCGTTAGGGTCTACAAGATGTGTATAACAGTTTGTAGAAGGGGGGGTGAATACAAACACAATAAACTTTTCAAATTTAATATATATATATATATATTGATAAAGAAAGATCAATACAGATTTTACAAGATTGTTTGCGAAAAGATAAGGTAAATAAAACCTATCTAAACAATCTAAGTTACACACAAGTTCTTAGAAAAGAGAAATGATTTGTTGTAAAAGACTTAGAAGGAAATAAGTTCTTTCTGAGTAAGAACTATTAAAAAAGAGATTCTAACTTGCTTTTGAAGATAAGCATATTGTGTTCTTAGATGTGTGTTCTTTTACTTATAAACTTAAGTTAGGGTTCAAGAGTAAGTATCAATATCTCTGCATGGAGATAGAACACATCTATTTATACCCATTGCATTAAACGCACATTTAATGCAACATAGTAGGGTTTGAACACGTGTCAAGCCTTTAGAGAAAGACTTGTCCTTTGCTACAGTGGATAGTACAAAAGCCTATTCACGAGCAGACATCCTTTCATAAAGTTGGTGGGTAGTAGAGTCAACTAATCGGTACCGTACCGTACTATACTTTCAAAAGGGTATGTGTTTGTCCTTTGTGTGTATAAGGACAAGACAAAAACAATCGTGCTCAACAAGCTTCTTTTGATCGCTGAATGCTGGAATAACCTAAAGGTCTCTTCAGCATTCGCTGAGGCTTGGGCAGTCTTCACACATGTGTAGACCAGGTTGTAATCACTAAATACCGCTTCAGATCACGTACTCGCCAGTCTCTAATCTTCAGTTTCAGTCTTCGACTTTTGCTGAAAGTTCTTTGGTCTGAGTTTTGTCTTCTTGAAGTATCGTTGTCGCTGATGGATTTATATTACATGTTCTCAGCGATCACTGAACAGACTCGGTGATGATCGCTGGAACTGAAAGACAGAAACATAAAATATTTCGTATAAGGTAAAAGGGATTATAATCAAATCACTGAGAGAGAGGATCAACATGATGTCGTTTTTGTGAACCAAAATTTTACCCGGTAAATAAATGATAGTGTTAAATTTTACCGATAAGCACTTACCAAGTAAATGTTTGGTAATTAGCCCCTAAGTTTTTGGTTCACGAACATATAGTTTACTACTCTTGTCTTGACTGTCAATTCCACCATTCTACTTGATCCTGTAGCAGAATCAAGTGGAGTGATGGAATTGAGCAGGATTAAGTGGAATGGTGGAATTGATAGTCAGGATAAGAGCAGTCTATTGTTTCTTCATGAACAAGAAACTTGACCTGTTGTCATAGAAAACTAAAAACGATGGTGTCTTTATATGACATTAGATGTTATTTAGTCTATCTTCTCTACATGTGCTTGTTGTAGTTTAATCAATGGCAGAAGCAATTGAGCCTGCCAAAAAGCCAAGAAATGAAGAGATTCGTAGTTGAGGTGAATTATTCTTACTATCTTCTTCACGAGTTTGTTCAGCTTGTTTTCCTTTAGTTACAGATGACAATATAAATATACGCAGCACCTAGAGATGGAGGTTTTTTAATTGCCAATATAATTTAGCATTAATTTTCTGGAACTTGTTAGGTAACTCTTTTGCTTGATATGTGTGAGAGGAAAACATGACCTTTCATCATTCTCCTATAATGCTTTTGCAGAAGGTACAATTGTCTGTTGCATATAAGACTTTAATTATGAAATGGCAGGCGAATATGTTAATAAATTGGTAGTGAAACAAGAAGTGATCCTAAACTAAGGGTGTTTTGGGATTCCGTAGTTCCAATAATTAAGAAAAGCAAGAGAGTGTAATGTAGAGACACGTATCTGAGAAAAGACATGTCTATTTCGAAAGTAGGTGTCCCCAAGAAGGGAACGACACCCCACAAAAAGTACTAGGGACCATGCATTAGGAATATCTTGTTCTAGTATTTGTTGTATGCTTCTTTCTTTCCCTTTGAACATATAAAAAATTTATGTTAAGACTTTATAGTCCAAATTTACACACAATTCTAGCTGCTTCCCGCAATGTTATGTTTTTTGCAGGTGTGATTGAAGAAATAATTTTGTTGAAGAAAGCCATGTGGTCTTGAACATGCTTTGTAGGTAAGCCATATCATTCAAGCTTTAGTGGTAAGATATATAACCAAAAAAGAAAGTAAAAAAAGTTAAATTAACAAATGAAATTGATAACAAATAGGTGGTGATGTTGAAAATTTTTTTTTTTTTTTTTTTTTTTTTTTTTTTTTTTTTTGAGGGGGGAGGGATGATGTGGTTTGGAGTTTCAACCTCCATTTTGCAAGTGTCCAAACTTATAAATGATCTGTCACCTGTAATATTATTATGTTTTAGTTTCAAAAGAAATAGAAAGGTTTACAATTAACATAATTACTATTCCCTTGGTCATGCAATTGAATTGGTAGCTACAAGTAAACAATCAACTAACAACCATGTAGGTTTAAAGAGTAGATGGCCTCGCACAAAATTTATAATGTAAAAGTGACAGATGTTTGGCCATAGCACCTGAAAATGATATAGAAACCACGTTATGTAGATAACTGAATGCCACTACGTGATTATTGTCCTAAATTATACAGTGTCTTAAGAGTTTTAGGCAAAATAAAACAAGAATCATGTCAAACATGTAATGGTACCGAATTGTCAAACATGATTATTGTCCTAAATTATGCAGTGTCTTAAGCTTCTCATCATAACATCCATTATGACCGAAACCTAACTAGTGTATGGTCTGACTTTGGGTCCAAATTTGTAACCATTTAAAGGACAACATGAAAAGAACAAATGGGTTGTTCATAATCTTTCATATGGTTATATAATTGCCACAAGTGTTCATATGTGTCAATTTATGTTCATAATTGCGCCAAGTGTTCATATATGTTAAATTGTGTTCATAATTGCCAATAGTGTTCACATATGTCTAATTTATGTTAATATAAGTACCATGAGGGTCCATATACCAAATATGGCCTTGATGTTTTACGACAATTTGCAGCAGCGACGCTTTTTATTGATAACGCCCGGTGGGATAGCATTCCGTTTCTTATGAAATCCGGCAAGGCCCTCAATACTAGACGGTATACCTTCCTTTTACACTACATTTATTATCTTCCAAGTTTCAAACCAAGTACTTGAATGAAATATGATTTGCAAAATCTCAAGTCACTACAACAAAATCGCATTTATAGGATGTCAAATATGTCTAAGGGGTTGTTTGGTTGGTTTTCCATTAAGTCCGGTATGAATAAAGTTTTCTGTGTGAATTAATCTACCTGTATAGATTGAGAGAAAGTTTTTGTTTGGGAGGGGAAAAAATTGCTTTCTACATAAAGCTCCCCTCTAAAAGCTTACTGAATAAGTCACTTTAAATATCATTAAGCCACTATCAAACAGTGATGTATAACTGACCGAATAGGCTATGAGTCTATTAAATGTTTTGATGGACTATTTTATAGGACTTAGGTTTATAGGATCAAACAATTGTGCATTCTTGTAAAAGTGTTACAATGTTAAAGACGTTTTTAGGCATCCTAACAATTCCTTTTAAATGTTTTTGAAATAAAGTGAGTCGAACCCCATTTTTCAAACGTTTACAGACCATCGAAAGAATTTGCTTCTAACCCATAGGAAACAAAACTTCAACTACTATGCACCATATGTGAATTGGCATTGCAGGGCAGAGATCAGAGTTCAATTCAGACATGTTCCTGGTAATCTATATAGGCGAAACTTTGGGACGGACTTGGATAAGGCTACGAGCTCGTACTTCGTGTGCAGCCTGACGAATCCATTTATCTCAAGATCAATAACAAGATTCCTGGTCTTGGAATGAGGCTCGATCGCAGCGACCTTAATTTTCTCTACAGTACGAGGTAAAAGCTTTGGTTGATCATATGATATCGTAAAAGAATTCAAGAGAATTATAGCACATTTAACGAGAATCTGTATTGATGATGAAGATATTTGAAAGAGATCTCGGATGCATATGAGTGGCTTTTGTTGGATACGATCGAAGGAGAACGAAGATTGTTCATAAGAAGTGATGAACTCGATGCTGCTTGGTCTATATATTCACGCCATTGTTGAAAGAACTTGAAGCCAAGAAGATGGCACAGGATTTGTATATGTATGGCAGCAGAGGATCCGTTGGAGCTCATTATCTAGTGACAAACTACAATGTCCGGTGTGGATGTGCTATTTTTTGTCAATCCTAAATACTTTGTCACATAAAAATTAAATATCTACATTTCCATTTTAATTTGTCCCAAAACAAGTGTATTTTCAAAAGTAAATAGACTGCGGCATGATTTTATTTTTAATCATGTGATGAAGAAATTCGGTACTTCCTCTATAATTAAATATGAAATCGTCATTTCCTTGATTAAAAAGTGGACATTTTTCATTTTGAACATTTATTTTGGGACCTAGAAAATAAATATTTTTTATGGGATTATGTGAAGGTGCTAAAAGGCACGTCGTAGCATAAGACGCGTCCATACCCTTAAGTTAAGTCCGATAGCTTTTGTGTAAAGTGTGGACCCCTTGAGGCGCGCAATGACGTAGGTTTTTTATAAAGCACCTTTTTCCAAGTTTTTTAAAAGAATCTCAAATTTTGTAATGAGCTCTGAGTATATGGGTTTAAAAACGCATTGCATGTGCAATTATTTTTTCATTCGATCTTATTAATACACCATATTAACCTTCAACTTTATATATTAGTTGACTTGCAAAATAACCACACAAACTCATGATTCAAGGCGAGACTAATGTTTCAGAATTCAGATTCACCGGCGTTGCATCATGCGGGTATACCACTAGTTCAAACATATATATTTGTTCTATATTATAAAGCATTTGACAAAAACTCTTAAAAACCATTTTTTATGCATGAAGTACTGTTTATTGATGCATATTACTTGAAATTCAAGATTACAAGTAATTTTGCATAAGTACAACTTATTAAAGCTTCATTTTTGAATTTGTGTAACTAACTGCAGATAACATAATCAAATATAGGATAAACATTCATTTTAAATTTAGAAAATCTAAACTATAATTAAGATAATTTTTAAGTTTTAATAGAGTGTTTAATTATTATCATTATAGAAAATTATAATATTAAACCAAAAATAAATTACTTTGTTATTAAATCTAAATTAACGTATAATAAAAAAATTGAATTAAAGAAATTGCACCAAAAAAAGGAGAATTATTAAATAGTTAATTTAATACTAATATTAATTTAATTTTTTTTCAAAATTTTATGCTATCTTCAAATTTATATTTCATTCAAAAATATAAACATTATTGTTATCTCAATACGACATAAAATCGTATTATATCGCTGCATTATGCGAGTATCCTTCTTTTATTATAAAGTGTTTGACAAAATCTCTTAAAAACCATATTTTATGCATGAAGTATTGTTTATTGATGCATATTACTTAAAATTCAATACTACAAGTAAATTGTGCGTAAGTACAACTTATTAAAGCTTCATGTTTGAATTCGTATAACTAATTGCAGATAAAAATAATCTAATAGAGGATAAACATCTCATTTAAAATATTAAAAAAATCTAAAATATAATTAGGATAATCATTAATTTCTAACAAAATACTTAATTATTATCTTTACAAAAAAATTATATTATTAAACCAAAAATAAAAAAATGAATTAAAAAAATACACAAAAAAAGAGAAATTTTAAATAGTTTGTTTGGTAGAAATATCAATATTTTTTTCAATTTTTTTATGATATCTTCATATTTATATTTTATTAAAAAATAAAAACATTATTGTTTTCTCAAAACCACATAAAAGAGTATTATAACATCGGTTGAGACAAAAAAAAACGAAACACTAAAATCAAGATATATCTCGCTATATTGTGCGAGTACCCTTCTAGTATATATATATATATATATATATATATATAGGGGCAGGTTCAAATGAAAACCATGTCATTCTAAAAAACCGTGTAAACCAAAATCGACCAATAGAAAATTTTCATTCTTTTTTAATTAAATTTAATCAATAAGGGTATTTCGGTCATTTTCATTATTTTTTTTGATAAATAACGAAGTTATTAAGGAATATTAAATAAGGAAATTTATTAATGGAAATTATATGAATGGAAAGATTTAAAGATTTTAATATATTATAATATTAAAAATT
>NC_037540.1:26748966-26756765 GCF_001531365.2 Cynara cardunculus var. scolymus | reverse complement strand
TGGAAAGGAGTTACAAAATGTTAACTTTGTTTACCAAATTTGCCCTTAGTATTGAAATAAAATAAATATTTATTATTTTTTAATTTTTAATTTCCTAAAATAAAGTAAACTAATATTAGCCATTGATCAAGAAAATGGATGGATGAGATTGGTTTACACGGTTTACACAAATGGAGCAAGTTTTTATTTGAACGCTCCTCTATATATATATATATATATATATATATATACATATATATGCATCATAGGTGATTAAAAATATAATAATCAAACAATCACACAACCATAAATTAAATAATTTACTTACCAAATTTCAAAATTACCCCAAATTATATAACCGAAACTTGTTTACCACAATATATATATATATATACTAGTTGTGTATCCGTGCAATGAGGCGGGAGCCATGAATTTTAATGATTTTGAAGTTTCACTGATGTTATTAGAGAAGATTTAACGATGATATAAGCTACATTTAGTCTTTACATATTAATACAATTTGAATAAATAAGAGTTATGGTTCCAATTACAGTCTATCAATGAAAAAAATTGTATGACAGTTTAAAATCTAATATATTTAAAATCCAACATATTTAAACGAGTCCACAAATGTTTTCGATTTACACCAAGAGCAAATTATCAAAAGATCGAGAGCGAAACCAAGAGTTATAGAGCAATTGAATCGGATATGAATGGAAGAATTTTTAATAACTCATGGTGAATATCAGTTTGAATCTCACCTTGGGGATGGGGAGAATACATAGAGGTATGAGAGGGTGAAGGCATGAGTGAAAAGTGTCCAAAATATCTTGGGAACATGCAAAAAAGGTAATAATGTGCATTGGTAACTTGTATTATATGTTATTTTAATTGTAGATTAAGAGATTTTAAGAATGAATGCATAAAGTAGTAGTATTTAATACATTATGAGTTGTTTCTACCTTTTCTTTGTTTCGGTTCTTCTATGACATTTAACGTAGTGTTCTCGAAACCTCTTGTTTTCGAAACTTTTCCAGGAGAAAAAGGAAAAGAAAGGAAAGAAATGAAACGCTGTGTTCTCCAAACTTTTTTTACGAAGGAAAGGAAAAGAAAGGGAGATAAATGAAATGAAAGTTTTGAAACTCTTTTAGGTGAGAAAAAGAAATAGGAGAAAAATTATAATGATAAGTTTCCTCCCAAATGTGAGAGGAAAAGGAAGGAAAGAAAATGAAAGACATTAAATCTGATTAAAAAAATTGTTAAAGTTAAAACACTATCCGATCTTCCATTCTAAATGTTGTATTTTTAAATGGTATATTGATAAAAATAACATATTTCCTTTCTTTTTTCTCCTGTTCAATAACATCAACTTTTTTCTTTCTTTTTCATTCTCTTTCAAAAACACAAATAAAAAAAATTTCCTTTCCGTTTCCTTTCTTCCGAATTTTGAAAACACGGTCTAAGTTTTTTTCAAAAACCTTTCTTTTAGATGTCGAAGGAAAGAGAATGAAAAAAAAATCATAAATTTTCTCCCAAAATTTTTTCTTTCACTTAAATGCTCATTAATGTAGTATATATATATATATATATATATATATATATATATCAATATAATAATTAGAATATTAATGATAGTAAATAACATCTATTAATTAGTATTTAAAAAACATTTATTTATTGATTTGTATTTTGAAATTTGTATTAGTACATGTTTAAGTCCCAAAATACATATCCACAATTTTATAAATTTATAACCATTACACTTTTTAATTAATTAAATGACAATTATATCATTCATAATTGAGAGATTAATGAATTCTCTATCTCTTAATTAAGAGTAGAGTTGGAAAGTGGACATTACTTTTTGAAATTGGACACTTACTTTGAGACAAACTAAAATAGAAACGGATACACTTATTTTGGGACGGAGTGAGTATTTGTTTTTGTTGTTTGTAGACATCATTCGCCTTATAACAATGAATTATTTTCTATAGTAATTTATATGTATTAATTATCGGTTAATATATTTTCATATTATTTATAAATTAAGTTTCTATTTACCACATATTTTGTACATATAATTAGTTGTCGTGCGATTTAGACGTACACATATATATTTCTTAATAAAAATCGGCAAAGGTATCATCGTGTTCTTAAAAAGGGAAAAAAATTTAGACGTACACTTATTTAGTTCTTAATAAAAATTGGCAAAGGTATCATCCTCTTTTTAAAAAGGAAAAAAAAACTTCATCATCAATCAGACAAATAATACATAAATTATCCACATCCTCGTCGTTATTATTACTTATTTTATTTAATATTACAACTTTATTTCTAAACAAATATCTCTCTCTCTCTCTCTCTCTCTATATATATATATATATATTAAATTTCACTAATTAGATTTTATTAACTTTTTTGAATTAATTGAATACTATTTGTTGATGATTCTACCAATAACTAACATATATTTATATAGACAATTTTTGAATCATTAACCAAAGTATTCATGCTACCGTACAACGCACGATCCCCACACTAGTTTTCAATAAACTAACAGGTCCACAATTTTCAGTGAACTAATAATAGCTCTACAATTTTCAAAATAAAAAAATGGAAACTTTTTTCTAGGCTAGACCAAAAACATGTTCGCAAATTGCGGATGTGTTCTTGGTCCCGCCCGAAAAAATTCAATTTTTTGTAAAAATAACGTTACATTCATAAAGAATCATATTGTTAAAAAAATAACATGACATGCATTCAAACTACAAAATCACTAGCTAAAAAAACAACAAAACCTATAACATAACATGTGTTCAAGCTACAAAATCATTTGCAATATTTAACAAAAACAATTTATGATGATATGAGATTAGTATTAACTTATTTCACGAGCCATTACAAAGAAATTACAGAGTTACTAACATGGAAGATCGCTTTGCTAAGAGAATCAAGTGTTTTTTTTTTTGTCGAAAGAACTTTTTTGGGGATGCAAATTTTGATCCCCACTCCGTTGTATTTATATAGAATAATAAGAGAGGTGGGTGGGGATTCGTAATTGCAGATGGGTTGATGGTCAAACGAATTAAAAAACGCTCCTTCCCAAGAATAAGATGCGATTAGGGTTTACTAGTGATGGGTTCAAGTATGTGCGTTAATGTTGTATTCAAGTTCTCCATTTATATTGTTTTGTAATTGTTTGACATTTCCTATTTTCTTAGTATAAATAGGGATTAGCTTCTTAATTATAATTAGTTCTGCAGTTAATCAGATTTAGTGCTGTAATCTTTTCTCTCAAGAAATACAATGAAGATTGGTGAAAATTCTCTCCACTCATATTCTTGATCTTCATCTTGAAGATTATTTTCTAATCTTGTATGATTTGGGCATTTCTATTGGTATCAGAGCTATCTGCAGCAATTTGTTTAGATGATTAAACAAAATTATCGAGGATTTTGCACGATTTTTAGGGGATTTAACAATCTGTTGATCATATTCTTCAACTGTTCTTGATGTTCTTCGGTCCAGAATCGCAATTTTGGCTTGAATCGCTTAGATTTTGATCGTTAATTGATATAATTCATACTACTGAGTTCACATTTACATTTTGAACAACTTTGATTCACATCATTTTCGACTTTAATCAAGATTTGAACCATTTTTTATCGATTTTTGAGTTTTCGAAATCTGTTTATGTTCTTCAAAAACTCAGAAGTTTTGATTCATTTTTTGGTGAAAAGGTGTTAAAATTTGTGTTTTTGCTTGAATCTAGTCCGTATAACTCTTGATCGGATTAAGTGTAAATCACTTAAAGCTTGTACGATTTAAGTCTTGTGATTTTTGTGAATTGATTTTGTGCGATTTAGTTTAAACCGGGTAAGTCTTAATCGATTTAGAGGTAAATCGTTTGTCTCTTGTCCGATTTAGTGAGCGAATTAGTTTAATCCGCCTGGTAAATCGCTTATGTATTGTGCGATTTAGCTATTTGAATTGTTGATCGTATTTTGACCTTGACTTTGCGAACGGATTGTTGATCGAAGTTTGACTTTTTTTGTGAGCGATTTAGTTCATGTTGTGAGCGATTTAATTCATAGTGTGAGCGATTTAGAATTGCTTGAATATTTGAGCGATTTGATTTTGAGCGGATTTGTACGTATTTTGACTTGTTGACTTAGTTGACTTGACTTGTTGACTTTTTACGTCCGTATTTCATTTTCGCAAAATTGATTAAGTGTTGGATTTCACCGGATTTCTCATCCGGATTTGTTGTTCATTGTGCGATTTAACTTTCTTTGTTGTCTGGATATCTAATTCGGATAATTTGTTTTGGTTAGAACTTCAAGACTATCTCTTTTGTCCGAACTTCTAATCTGGATAAGCTTGACCGGATTTCTAATCCGGATAAGTTTGTGTGCTTATATTTTCTAAGTCTTGAATGTGTGCAAATCCTTGTATGCGATTTAATTGAAATATTTTTTGAATCCTAATCCGTTAATACAAATTTTGAACTGTAGTTGATCCTATATCATACATATCTGAGATAATGAGTTCAAGAGAGGCCATGGCTATTGGTACTGACACCAAACCACCTGTGCTATTTAGAGGGGACTATAACCAATGGAGGGATAGATTCCTCAACTTCATTGAGAGAATGAAAGAAGGTGATCTGATCATGGAATCCTTGATGGAAGGTCCTGTTATTTTCTACAGAGAAACACCTGTTGTTCCTGAACAAGGCAGACCTGCACAAAGAGTGATTAAAGAGAAGTTCAGATATACTGCGAAAGAGAAGGAAAGAGCCCATGTTGATGTGTTATGCAAGTCCTACATGATGCAAGCACTGACCAACGATATCTACACAAGCATTGACAGCCATAAATCTTCTGGTCACAGCATGTGGGTTCAAATTGAAAAGATGATGATGGGTTCCAAAATGGGAACTCAGTTGAAAATTACTAATTGTATATCTATGTATGAAGAATTCAAGGTTAAAGACGGAGAGAGCTTTGAAGATGTTTATGATAGGCTTACCAGACTGCTTAATGAGCTGACTAAGAACGGAATCTCTAAAACTGTCATAGAGATAAATGTTAAATTCCTCAGCAACCTTCAACCAGAGTGGAAACCTTATGCTAATCATATCAGATTCAACAAATCGTTATCTGATATTGACATACATGAGGTTTATGAAATTCTGAAGCAGAATGAGGAAGAAGTTTTGGAGGTCCGAGATTCTAAGAAGAAGAAAGAAAAGCAAGTTGTTGATCCTTTAGTGTTTGTGTCTGAGAAGAAAGGAAAAAGCAAATCTGGGAAGCAAGTGAAAGAAATAAGCCAATCAAGTGAATCGACAAGTGAAGGCAGTGACAGCACTGATTCTGACTCTAAAATGAATGAAATCAAACATTCCATGGCGATGCTAACAAAGGCATTCCAAAAGAAGTTTCAGAAACGACCGCACTCGAACAATCAAATATTCTCGTCCGGCTCAAAATACGAATTTAAAGATAAATTCGGTGAGAAAAAGAAATATGAAGAAAAGAGATTTAAGAAGAAGTATGAGAAGAAGTCGGAAGAAAAGAAAAAATTTGTAAAAGACGTAGCTGATGAGCATACAAAGTGCTATAACTGTCGCAAGCTAGGCCATTTTGCTGTAAACTGCAGAAAGCCGGTGACGAGAAATACCGACTATTACGAAAACAAATTCTTCTCTCAAAACAACAAGATGCGGGTAGAGCACTCATGGCAGAAGATGATCATTGGTTAAATTTAACTGATGAGGAGGAAGAATCAGAAGCGGTTGCTCACATTTGCTTGATGGCTAGAACTGAAAGTTGTTCTTTAGATGAAGGAGAAGAACAGAATGTTGAAGAGGAAGAAGAGGTATTGGAGAAATCATGCATTAATCAGATGCATAAGATGATGCTTAAACTCCAATCTTTCCAGCAACAATTAAAAACAGTAAAATTTCGTTCAAATAATTTTGAAAAGGAATTAGAAACGCAAAAAGAAAAAAAATCAAATTATTTGATGAAAATATTGGAAATTTGGACTGGGCTAAATCTCTGTTATCTGAATATGTTTGTCCCTAACAATAATCTTCTTGAAAGCTTCAATAAACAATGGCAGATCTGAGCTTTCTTCATTAACAATATGAGAGGATAGAGAGAGAAAGTCAACACTCAATATATGGTCAAACCTTTATACGTAAATCTGATTTTACAATTGAGCATCCTGCTAAAATTACAAAGCCAACACCCTTTATATAGGGTCAAAATACAAGACAAAGGTCAAAGTCAAACAGTGTAAGAAAAGTCAAATACGACGACTTTTACACAATTATAGACATAATAAACTTTCAAGACGAATACAATTTAACACTGATTTTCATTCCTAACATTCTCCCCTTTGTATTCAGACTTGAAAGAATTTCCGCGCTTTAAGTCTCGTTTGAACTTTGTAGCTTTAAGCCCACTATGTCTTCTTCAAAAACCAACTTCAACTCGAAATCTTCAGACAATCATTTGTTGAGAAAGATCTTCTAACATTCTCCCCCTCGAATGTAGAACAACGATTATCTTCTCTTTTGACAATGTAGAACAGTATCAACAAAAATCTTTATAAACAATGTATAAGATGTGATCTTCAAATAATCTTCAGACAACAAATCACAAATTTTCTCTTTGATAAGAAAACTCTGTTGGTAAACTTWTGAAACGATGATCTTCTCATTCAAAAACTCTCAGTCGTTTTAGCACAGGAATAATCTTTCTGTAATTATCTCCAGTCGCACTCCTTTTTGAGTCTTTTGCCATCATTGAAGTTACTTCCCCTTGATCTTTACAACAAATTCCACTTAAAGTTCGGACATTTCATTCATTATTACATATTCCCCCTTATGATGAAACGAGAAACATTACATCGTACACAAGAATGAATGAAAATTTCCGCGAAAGCCGTCAATTCAGGAAATAGTAAGTAGATCTTTTCCAATCCACTTATTTAATCTTTTCAGATTAAGGGAATGGGAAGATAACAACCAATTTCAACGTATGAAATTGTTTTCAATCTTTTTAAAAGATTGTTCTGTGAGTATAACAGATATACTCAGTACAATGGATGTACTGTATATATGAGACTTTTTTATGCTCATCTCACCAGGTCTTCCATTCAATCATCAATAGCTTAAAAATAGCATATCTATAAATGTTTTGGCAAATTAACAAATAAAATGCAATTTGTATAGTGTAGAAAGATAAAGCAACTAATGCTTCTGTTTAGGCTCAAAAAGATAAACCGTGTTGTTATAACCAGGTTTGAGACAACCTGAGTTGAGGTAATTTATACATGTTTATTATGTGAATTACGTGAAATATGCATATCTAAGTAGAAATGCATGAAGCATATATGTGAAAAGATGTCATGACATATATGATTTATACATGTATGCATGTGGTATGAAGCATACATGAGGTGGTGTTTATTGTATTCGGGTGAAATCATTATATCTTCATGGTTAAGAAATCATGAATTTTATGATGATTTATCCACCGCCCAAGATTATTTCTATTGGAGGAAGCTTTCACCGCCTATGAGTTTTATAGTTAAAATAATCTTCACCGCCTTGGTGGGAGTATTTAAAGAAATAGAAAGATAATATTTTATCTTATCATTTCATATCATTTCATTTGAAGAAAGTTTTGTGGCGGTGAAAAGTGTTCTTGAAGAATCTATTGTTCAAAGTTGTTTGAAGAGATTGTGATTTGCTGTGTGCTTTTTATCTTCAGAACCTGTGATTTGTTAAGGTGAGTTTTTAAACTACC
>NC_037540.1:26746386-26748866 GCF_001531365.2 Cynara cardunculus var. scolymus | reverse complement strand
TGAGGCATGGGGTGATCCGTGGGCAAGTTCAACCGGTTCTGGTTGAACTATTAGATATATCACTCGCCTATAATCTATTACGCACTGAGCAGTCTGATCAGCTAAGGCGATAAGTTCTGGTGGTATTGGCATTATAGAGTCCAAGTCTTCCACTTCAGTATGCTGTCGAATTTTGGTCATGGTGAATGTCGTCCCTTTTTCAGAACTGGATCTAGCCGGTATATCTTCGTTAGCATTCATCATGGCCTTAATGAACAATTGTAGAAACCTCTGAAATGGCACAAACTTCCGAGCTTTAGACGGGAATCTTTTTGCGTTGACCAGCTCTACCAACTCATTCCATATGACTAAAGCGTAGTCATAATTTCTTGAGAAGACGATACCATGAAAGAATTTAAGGAATGAACTACTACAGGTATCTATGCCCGCTGTCTTTGACGTCAGGCATCTATTCAAAATTGAGAACAATAAGTGCCAAATTGATGGCCGGAATCGTCTTTTGAATTGAGTTGGATTGTTCAATTCTGCCGAATATCCTAGACGCTTGATATCCAGACACAGTTGTTCGTCTGATATAAAATCTTCAAAACCAGTAGAGCCTGGTCCGGACAGACGAAGAATTCTTCTTAGACGTTTCAATGTCAGGCGACTGACATATTCGTCAACTTCTCCTTCAAAGTAAATTGTGTCCCCGTCTTTTTCTAAAGTGAGTGTGCTCCAGAATTGTTGTAAATACACCATCAGAACAGGTGTATTTGCGGATAAAGAATATGATATAGGATGGCCTTTCAGAATTTCTAGAATGATCGGGTATTCGGCTGGCATAGCAAAAGAAAAGACATGGTTATTGGGTTTTATGTCAAGATATTTAATCTAAGGGAAAAGAGTTTCTGATGGGATAGGTTGATTGGGCGGGTGAATAGGAATATTATCAGATCTAACTGAAGGAACATGAGATTTCTCGTCAGATTGATGTCGTTGATTCGCCATTAACCTGTAAAAAAAATTTAAAAATATTAGAAACCATTTTATTCAAAAAAAATTAAACTCTAAAACAAAATTAAGACAATTAAAAAAAATTGACACGGGAAAAAATAAAACTCAAAAAAATAAAACTCAAAATAAAACAACTAAGACACGACACTTAGAAAAAAAATGAAAGTTATTGACCGGATTAGGAGTCCGGAAAACATACGAACAAATCTAACACTTAGAAGAAAAACGATTGTGACCGGATTAGAAATCCGGACAACAAAGCATTCACACATGAAAGAACTTAAATCGGACAATCATCAACCGGATTAAGGTTGATCGGATTAAACTCCGATCACCTTGTCCGGTGAAATATCCGTTCAACACACAAAATATTCACAGTAAAAACTCAAAATACATACTAAGAACAAAACAAAATACAAACTAAACACTCAAAATACACACAAAAAGAAATCGAAATACACAAAATACACAATCAAACAGAGATAAAACCGTTTTTTATTTATGTTTATCCTCTTATTTTTCAATTTCAGATTCGATATGAATGTATTATGAAGATTAAGTCCAAACAGTCCACAAGTTCAATATAAATCCATATGATCAAGGTATATGAATAAGAAATCAAATGATGTAGACCTTGATTAACAAAKATGGAACAATAGAATGGATTGACARAGTAGATCTTTGAACGATGAACCAGAGTTGAGCGGAGACGACGATGAACAGTTAAAGGAGATAAAAAGTAAAAAGTAAAAATGAGTCGACTATTTATAGTCAAAGTCAAAAACCGTTCAGATTCTAAATCGCTCAAAGCTTATCCGGATTAGAATAAATCGGTCAAGAGGTGTCCRATTTATGTGATGAAAAATATCTAAGTGATAATTCGGACAATAAATCGCTCAAGGCATGTACGATTTAAAAGAATACCGGTCAAGACTTGTCCGGTTTAAAGATAAATAACTCAATGAAGAAAGATAAATCGCTCAAGTGTGGAATTAAACCGCTCAAACATTGAACGATTTAAAGACTTGGAAAAATGAACTCAACAAACGATTTAATGAATACGGACACATGAACTCATCGATTTAGTTATCCGCTCAATCCCTTGCAAAGTATATCTAATCTTATCCGGATAAGAGTTTCTCATTTAGCCTTTTGTCCGGATGTCTAAATCGGACAATAAATCGCTCAAGTGTTGTCCGGATTTTCAATAAATCGGACAAGCATTGTCCGGATTAGACTAAATCGGCCAAACACTTATATTTCAAAACTCAATTATCTTTCAAAAATTAAATAATACTTAAAATACATGTAAGAAAAATATAAGTTGTTAGTTTAAAACAGATAAAATTCACTTCCCCTCAAAACATGATCAGATAAAAGAAAACATATTCCCCTCAAATATAGATTCCCACAATCAAGAAATTTAAAATCAGATAGGAAAAAATTGAAATACTGACTTGTATTTAAAAAATACAGATATTTGA
>NC_037540.1:26739746-26746086 GCF_001531365.2 Cynara cardunculus var. scolymus | reverse complement strand
CACTTTTGGAATCACAGTAAATTGGAATTTTATTAAAATAAAACCCGTAGTCTCTGAGTTGTGTCTGCATCCATAGCACTTGAGAACAACAGCTTGTAGCAGCTACATATTCTGCTTCGGCAGTGGAAATGGAAACGCAGTTCTGTTTCTTTGATGCCCAGCTGACTAGCTTATCTCCCAAAAACTGTAGATGTCCTGTTGTACTTTTCATGTCTAACATACATCCTGCATAGTCTGCATCTGAATAAGCTGTCAGTTTAAAACCAGTACCCTTGGGATACCAGAGTCCAAGATTAGCAGTCCCTTTAAGATAACGGAAACTGCGCTTAACGGCACTTAGATGGGACTCCTTAGGATTAGACTGATATTTGGCACAAAGATGTGTTGAAAACATTGTATCAGGTCTACAAGACGTCAAATACATCAAAGAACCTATCATACCTCGATATGTTTTCTGATCAACAGCTTTTCTAGAAGGATCAGCATGGATCTTTGTTCCATGAGCCATAGGTGTTTTGATAGATGAACATTTTTCCATGTTAAATTTCTTCAGGATATCTAAAATATATTTAGTTTGATAGATAAAAATACCCGAAGATAATTTTTTAATTTGCAAACCTAAAAAGAAGTTCATCTCACCCATCATACTCATTTTAAAACGAGAAACCATYAARRHAGAAAAGTTTTTACAGTATTTGGGGTTTGTAGATCCAAATATTATGTCGTCTACATAAATTTGTATCAAAATAATATCAAACTTTTTCTTTTTATCTGCAGTTCAAAGTTTGAATTAAAAGATCTGTTTACAAAAATATATCTGATAATATGTAAACAAAACTTCGCACACATTCAACACTTAGAATAATTTATGCACAAACACTTATTCAGATTAGTAATCCGGTTAAGCTTATCCGAATTGAAAGTCCGGTCAACAAGATAGAATATTCAACAAGTTATCCGGATTAGAAGTCCGAACAACAAGTAAATTTAAATCGCCCAAAACACTTAACCAGATTTTAACAAAAGAATGCAAAATTTAGACGGATTATGCAAAATGAAATACGGATAAGGCACAAAATTCAATTTGATTTAAAATTCTCAAATCGGATGTTTTCAACACTTAGTCAAAATTCCAAAATGAAAATCGGACGTAAAAAGTCAACAAGTCAACAAGTCAAGGTCAACTAAGTCAACAAGTCAAAATACGTATAAGTCTTTTAAAAACAAATCGATGAAAAGTCAAAGAAATAAATCGATCAAAAAGTCAATATCCATTCAATCACCAAGGAATATACGATCACAATTATAAATCGCTCAAGTAGACAAATTTAAAGTCTTACCAAGCGGATTCTTTAAATCGCTTATTAAATCGCACAAACCTTAAACTTTTTACCAGTCGGATTATATAAATCGGCCACTAATCCGTTCAAGTTACCAAAGATTTACTAAGCGGTTTGCTAAATCGCTTAATGATCTGCACAAATGTTGTCCGGATAACCTATATCAAGCAACTCAATTCACACAGATGTTAAATCGCACAAGTAATACGCGGATAACACCCTAAATCGCACAAGCTTTAATCGGACTAAAATTCAATCAAAAACACAAAATTTCACACTTTTTACCCAAAAATTGGATCAAAACATGAAAAAATATGAGTTTTGAAKAAAATTTTCCAGAATACGAAAAATCAATTTTCGATTAAAACTGGTTTAAAACTTGCTTAAAATCAAAAATAGTGTGAATCAAGATTGTTCGTAATGCAAAACCGAATCTGGCGAAGTAAATCTTTACAAATAACACTGAAAAATTAACCGATTTAAGCTCAAAAACCCAATTTGGATGAAGAACTCTCAAGAACATTGATGAACATCATGACCCAGATTGATGAATCTTCAAAAAATTCGTGAAAAATTGTGCAAAATTTGTTCAATCCTCTAATCAAAACTGCTGCAGCTTGCTCTGATACCAATTGTGAAGTCCCAAAATCATACAAACATGATATGATCTTCAAGAATTAAGATGAATAGAATAATARAAAGAATATCTTCAAAGAATGATTAGATTGAGAGAGAGAGAATTACAGCTGAAAAACTTGATTACAATTTGCTAATCACTTCATAATGACAATTACAAGGAAAATACTATTTATATAAGGAAATGTAAAGGCTACACTATTACAATATAAAACTACACTAAGGAGAAACTTGAATACAACTTTAACGCTCTAACTCAAACCCAACAATTAATGTTATGCCCAGATCTGTGTGTTTTAAAGGGTTGGTCCTTCATGGCCTCTGGCCCTTCATCGCCTCTGGTCCTTCATCGCCTTTGGACCTTCATCGCCTCTGGTCTTCTTCCAGACTTAGTCATTTCAGCAGCCTCTGGTCCATCACCTGCCTCTGGACCAATTCATCGCCTTTGGTCTTCTTCCAGAATTAGACATTTCAGCAGCCTCTGATCCATCGCCTGCCTCTGGACCAATTCATTGTCTCTGGTCTTCTTCCAGACTTAGTCGTTTCAACAACATTTTCAGATTTTCCATCCTTGGCCCCGATTGCTTTGACAAAACTTTTAGAATAATTAGGATCAATTTTGGTCCCAATAATCAATAAATTATATTTTATTGGAGATTTTATAAAATTAGTAATTTGGGGTTTGCTCAAGCGAGATGTTTCATCTAAGAATATTTAATTTGAATGCAACTTAATAAGAAAAAGTAAATATATATATATATATATATATATATATATATTTAGATAATAACAATAAAAAATGAAAATCACTAATAATAATTTAAAATAGGTTTTTATTTTAATTTTAGTTAAGTCATCAAAATGACGTGTCATCCACATCACCTCATTAAAGTCACACAACATGAATCATATCATTTTAAACTTTTAGGTTACTTGGTTGCTTTTTCTTCCAATAATAGTCTTTTACTTCCTTAAATAAATGAATGTAAGAAACAGTGTCAGATTTAGATTACAATCCAATTGATGCAATGCAACATAAAAGACACCTTTGAAAAGGAAACTTTGGATGGAAAGTTCAAACTTTTCAATTGGGCAAGTTGTTTCTTCCTTGGGACAGTCAGTCTAATGTCTAAAGTTAACAAGTTCCTCCTCAACTCATCATCTTACAAGGTGATGCCTTATCACGCTCCACTCTTCGTCCAATTCAAAGTTCCCTGGACCAAATTCCACGCTGCTAAAGAACGCCTTCAAATCCGTGATTCCATAATCCAACGCCTATGCATAAACACAAAACCATCATCGCCGGACCTCACATATTTTATAGATACAAGATATAAACCAAATTATTCATTAGATTACTTTGATTTGCATTCCTCCACCTTCACGCCAATAAGAGTAACATCTGTCCTAGACCCAGATACGATCTCTTCAAAGTGTAGCGCCTCCTTCACAAGTTGATTCAGTAGATGCAATAAAATTGCATTGAAATCCTTCTTGAATGTCATGTACTTTTTGAAACTCTGCATACCATCAACCTCAATTTGTCATCATCTATTATAAATGAGGTTATTTAAAAGAATATTTTTTTAAATGCATGACCTTCTCACGGATGTGCGAGTAAAATCTAAGTAGGGGTGCATAAGAAACCGTCAACCCGCGAAACCCGGTCAACCCAACCCGCCTAACCGCCCACCCGTCAAACCGCTAACCCGCTAATTAGGAGGGCTGAAATTGGGTTGGGCCTAGCTCAACCTGCCCAACCCGCCAAACCGCAAATTTATGTAACTACTAACCCGCCAACCCAACCCGCAAGGATTGGGTTGGGTTATACTTTTGAATGGGTTGGGTTGGGTTGAGATTTTTTCAAACCGCCACAATTGGGTTGGGTTGTGAAAATGTTGTCAACCGCACAACATAACCCGCATGCACCCTTAAATCTAAGGATAAAGCACCAAGCAATAGACTTGATACCATAAATGCGTCAAATAAGCATTTGGCTTAGGATGATGTTAAACTCAAGATACCAAGAAGGAAAGTTCTGGTACCTTCTGTAGGGCCTTGCACTCCAAACTTCTAAGTAGAAATAAAGGAGTTAAGCAACACACAAATTGCCATGTCCACATCTTCCTGAGTCACATGCTGCCTTAGGTGCATTCTAGCATGAGCTTCTGACATCTTATCATTGATTCTATGTGCCTTACTGCTATTGGAACTCCTTGCCCATCCTCTAAAAAAGAAAAACATAAAAATAATTCTCAACTTGATTTGCCTCATCAACGTTCTTCCCCTTTTTCTTAGCCAACTCTTTCTCAACATATCTTAACCTGCTTGATAGCAAAAAGATTAGTAAGGTTTTATTTTGTATATACTACCCAGCAAGGTAATTCTACCACAAATGTATAGAAAAAATCGAAATCAATATATCATATATATTCAGATTACAGAATCAACTACAACAAATCAATTGGAAAAATCCGAAATCAATATATGATATAGATTAAGATTACATAATCAAGTAATTGGTTGAAAGAAATTACAGAATAAGGTATATCATATAGATTAAGATTACGATACTTCTCGACTGCCTATTGAAGGAAAAGAAAGAAAAGACCATCATAAAATGAAGAGAACAGAACCAAACGTCAAGTTAAAGCCGTCGATTTGAAAGAAGAGAACAGAAGCAGATGTCGATTTGGTTCATTAGTTGTGTACGATTGTTTTAGCATAGGAAATGAAGCTAGGGATATCGATATATTTTTAGCTGATTCTTTCATGGATCAATTACATATTCTGTTGCCAAACCATTTCCTTTAGCAAGCCAATCTTGTACAACTGGAAGAACAGTTTCTCCATTCCTATCAGCTACATCGACTTGCTGTTGAACCCCAAATCGAGTGTTGTCAAGACACAAAACTTGACATCTTAAACCATTAATGTTGGTATTATGATAGACTATATAACCAAATGGGTGTACGATCGGGGGCAAACCATGTATTCAAGTAGCTTTGCGAGCACAGAAACAACAATATCTACAACAGTCATTTCTTTCAGTGATTGTTCTTCAAAAGTACCAAAGCAGAGACTGTAATAAAAACCGGGATCATAAAATGATAGGTGGTGAATTCAAAGTGAGTTCCAGCTTATTGTTTAAAGATCAAAATAGAGATGATGGTAAGAAGAAGAGTAATCACCTAATCGGTTTCTTTGTTCCTTCTCCTTTCGGAGAAATCGCATTTGTTGACTTTCTTATGAACAAAATAGACGCCGAGGGAACCGCTCCGAATCACGCCAAACCGATCTGAACTGCTTCATTTTTTAACCATATTAAACAATGTTACCAAGAGGCTATTTGATTACTCTTTTAGTTATACTACCTTATAAATGCATTATCGTTTGAAATTCACAAACGATGAGAAACTTGGTTGCGTCTCGTCCACAATCTTTTTGGTCCGAAACCCTAGCGAAAAGATACAAATTCAATACAATAAATCTAGGTTAGAAATCCGACCGGCATGTCTCTTGAAACCTAAGAAAATCAACTGCAAGTCTACAACCAAATTTCTAGAGATAAAAATCAATTCAAAACAACAAAAATCGAAACCCTAACACCCGAAGTCAAAACCAAATCAACTCACCCCACCAATACAGATTTAACATAGACAAAAGAAGATCCAACTACATGATACCAGAAAACAAAAGAAATCAGAAGTTAGAGAGACGACGAGTAAAGCAAACCTTGCAATCACGGTTTTTTATGACGATGTGACCTCCCTTACGGATAGTGCCAGCTTACTGAGGGTAGGTCTTAGAAGCATCGGCGTCGGCCTTTGAGAGTGGGAAAAGAACCCAACAGAGAAGTAGAGATTAATAGAGAACTCACCTTGATGGTTTCAAGAACATGAATTGCTGCATTGGGAGAGAAGAAATCGTTGCCCTGGGAGAAGGAATCGATGCTTTGGGAGCAAGAATCGATTTCTTGGGGAGGACATTGAGAGTGGGAAAAGAACCCGGTAAAGAAGTAGTTATTAGTGGAGAACTCATCTTAATGGTTTCAAGAACGTGAATTGCTGCATTACAAGAGCACATGCTATTCTAAATTTTTTCCCGGGTAATATTGCTTTGTGAAAAATGCTTCAAAAATTCGAATCTGAAATTTTAAACCCGGTTTTGATGACCACTCCAGAGTTAAATTCAGACATGAAATTTTCCAGAGTTATGTTGTAAGTCTGCGGGTCGTAACTGAAAATTGTGTCTAGATACATGTTTAGKCGGAAAAAATCAATAATCGTCGCACAAAAACATGACACGTGTCCCCAAAGTTACTTATTTATTAGTATTATAGATATGCATTTATATAAATTAAT
>NC_037540.1:26734368-26738550 GCF_001531365.2 Cynara cardunculus var. scolymus | reverse complement strand
TAAGTACACGTGTTCTCAAAGTTGCTTATTTATTGAGTATATAGATGTTATAAATTAATTAACTTTATATTATTATTAATTAATAAGGTATTAATATTCTTTTAATAACTATATAAGTTAATTAAATTCACATTATTATTAATCAATTAAGTATTAAGTGTACATATTCTTCTAAATTTTTTTCCCGAGTAATATTGCTTTGTGAAAAATGCTTCAAAATTCCGAATTTAAAATTTAAGCCTGGTTTTAATGACCACTCCAGAGTTAAATTCAGACGTGAATTTTTCCAGAGTTATGTTGTAAGTCTGGGGGCCGTAAGTGAAAATTATGTCTAGATACATGTTTAGGTGGGAAAAATCAATAACCGTTGCACAGAAACTTGACACGTGTCCCCAAAGATACTTATTTATTAGTATTATAGATATGCATGTATATAAATTAATTAATTTTATATTATTATTAATTAATAAGGTATTAATATTGTTTTAGTAATTATATAAATTAATTAAATTCACATAATTAATTAATTAATTAATTAAGTACACGTGTCTCCAAAGTTACTTATTTATTAGGCATATAGATGTTATAAATTAATTAACTTTATATTATTATTTATTAATAAGGTATTAATATTATTTTAATAACTATATAAATTAATTAAATTCACATTATTTATTAATCAATTAAGTATTAAGAGTACATGTTCTTCTAAATTTTTTCTCGGGTAATATTGCTTTGTGAAAAATGCTTCAAAAATCCGAATTTGAAATTTTAAACCCGGTTTTGATGATCACTCCAGAGTTAAATTCAGTCGTGAATGTTTTTAGAGTTATGTTGTAAGTCTGGGAGCCGTAAGTGAAAATTGTGTCTAGATATATGTTTAGACGAGAAAAATCAATAATTGTTGCATAGAAACATGACACGTGTCCCCAAAGTTACTTATTTGTTAGTATTATAGAAATGCATGTATATAAATTAATTAACTTTATATTATTATTTATTAACAAGGTATTAATATTCTTTTAATAACTATATAAGTTAATTAAATTCACATTATTATTAATCAATTATTAAGAGTACATGTTCTTCTAATTTTTTTCCCGGTTAGTATTGTTTTGTGAAAAATGTTTCAAAAATGCTAATTTAAAAATTTAAACCCGGTTTTGATGACCACTCTATAACACCCCATATAACATATTGCATGTGACACACATACCGAAGAAATACATGTTTATACCACATTCAGGTCCCTTAGTACAAGAAATCACTATACAGAATACATGACTCAAAAATTCCAAATACATTTCTTCTACTAATCATCGTTCATTAATCAAAACTGTACATATCAGAAACAATTCTTCATGTAGATATGTATCTAGGAAAATATCACATTTTCTCCTTCCCCTTACCATCCGTACCTCCTGCAATACATATTTAAAATCACAAAACGAGGGTTAGACCGAAAAGGTCTAGTGAGATACCCTATTTATGAAATTGCAAGGTGAAATCACCAACACTTTGTACAAAAATAATTTTTTCATATATATAACAAATATATGAACAAATAGGAACATAGTATCAATACCTTTCCACCTTTCAAGCCAAGAATTTTGCTATTCAAATAATATACCTTTAAACAAACCAGGTTCCATATAATGTCACTTTTAAATCTTTTCTAATTAACAAGGTTTATTTAAAGTTTCAGGCCAAACCTGTTATTTTCTCCTCCATAATATCCAGATTATGATTTTCAATAAGAACTTTGATCCCAAATCTTTAAATCACAAAAAAATAAAGATTCTAGATCACGGTAGTCTTAAGGGATATAATAGAAAAAGTTATATCTTATCACACACATACAAATGTCACCCTTATATCAAATGTACACATCTCCTTGATATGCCACCCTTATCCCATGTTACACATCTCCTTGATATGTCACCCTTATCTCATGGTACACCTCTCATTGATATGTCATCCTTATCACATGTACACTTCTCCTTGATATGTCACCCTTATTTCCTCATCAAAACATTTTACGAAAATAATTCCAAGTACACCGCAGTCAATGAAATTATTATCATTCCAAAATCATTTGTATCAAAATTCCCATTTTATAATAAAATAATATTTTTTTTATGAATCAAGTACAAGGTATAATACAAATCCGGTCAACATAAATGTTAGGACTGAAAATCAGTATATAATTGTATTCGTCTTGAAAGATAATTTTGTCTATAATTATATAAAAGTCATCGTGTTTGACTTTTCTTATAGAAGTTTGACTTTGATCTTGTTTAGCTGTTTAACCCTATAAATAGGGTGATATCTTGTAATTGTATGAGAGGAGCTCATTTGTAAGATTCATATTACGTATAGTGAAGTTTGACCAGATTTGAAGTGTTGACTATTTCTCTCTTCTCCATCTCTATAGAAATTATCAGATATGCCATTGTTATGAAGTTTATATGAAGATTGATCATTGTAGGGACACACAATTGGTATCAGAGCAGGTTTGCATGAAATCAGAAAAAGAAATCAATTTTTTTAAGAAATTTTTTCTGTATTTTTCTTGGTGTTCATCTCGTTCTTATTTTTTTTCTTGAGTTTGATCCGAAATTTCTTCAAAATTTTATGTTTTTGTGTTAATTTTGGGATCATTTTGTACATAATCTTGTTGTGAATCTTTGTTTTATACAAAGATTTGCATTTTGATCATCTGATTCCAATTTTTTGATGATTTTGTGTTTTTAAAATTCTTCGTGTTCTTAAAAAGTTTTGTAAAATTCTGTTTTTTTATCCTTTTTTGTTTGAATTTTTTAAGTGTCTTGTGTTTGTGGCTGAACGGATTCTCTAAATCGCTCAAACAATTTTTAAATCGCCTATTTTTTTTGTAATCTTGAGTATATTTCAGCCCAATGCCCATTTGATTTACAGCCCATACCTTAGTTTCATCACTTGCTTCTTGACCGGATATTGGTTTTATCGCACGATTCTTGACCGGACTTCATAATCGCTGGCTTATATCTTGACATGATGAGCGATTTACAGTTTGCTGTGAGCGGTTTACAATCAGGGGGTGTTTGGGATTGCTTATTTAGGATGCTTATCAACTTATTTCAGTTTCGTACCGCCGATAAGTTATTTCTAGTGTTTGGATGAGAAAAAAAGAAAACGGCTTATACCGGTGCCAAACCGGTAATAAGCAGTTTTTGATAAGTTAAACCATCCTGACTTATCAAAATCGACTTTTGACAGATTACCCTTTTAACCCTGTTACCTTTCTCTATACCCTAACAAACGAGAACCACAACAGCCCTGTTACCTTTTCTCTCTATACCCTAACAGAGACGAGGAGAACCATGGCGGTTGGAGATGGTGATGGTCTCATCGTCGCCGACAATCTCGATCTTGTTGGTTCCGATCACCTGTGAAATCTCATCCGTCTTATCGTCACCGGCAATCTCGATCTTGTTGGTTTCGTTCTCCTGCATAGACGAGAATCACAGCAGATTGATGGTGGTTCACAGTGGTTGGAGGTGGTGATGGTGGTACATGGCGGTTGGAGATGGTGATGGTCTTCACCAGGAGATTGAGGGGAGAAGGGGATGAGAAGGCTGCTTATTTAGGTGCAGAGGCTGAAGGGGGATTAGGGTTAGGTTTTTTTTGTATATATTTTGTATTTGTTTTTATTGTCCTTTTTGGTCATTTTACATATATAAACAAAATTTGCCAAACACTAAAAAACAACTTATCAGCTTATTGCTTTTTGGTACCGCTATAAGCTAATCCAAACACTTTTTACAAAACTCCGATTTGATACCACATAAGTTAATAAGCACTTTTACAAAAAAACATAAGTTATTTTAAGGGGGTGTTTGGGTAAGCTTATTTAAAACAACTTATACTTTTTTGTAAAAGTGCTTATTAACTTATACGGTATCAAACTGGAGTTTTGTAAAAAGTGTTTGGATTAGCTTATAGCGGTACCAAAATGCAAAATGACCAAAAAGGACAGCTCATTTTTAGGTTATATTTGAAACCCTAGAATCGTTGGAAGTTGGTTGAAGAAAAAGGGTTCATATTTGAAACCCTAGAATCGAAGGAAGAAGCAGGAAGAAGGAAGAAGCAGGAAGAAGGAAGAAGAAGGAAGAAGCAGGAAGCGAAGGAAGAAGCAGGAAG
>NC_037540.1:26714223-26734058 GCF_001531365.2 Cynara cardunculus var. scolymus | reverse complement strand
TTTTTTTTTTCACATCCAAACACTCAAAATAACTTATCGGCGGTTGTGGACTGAAATAAGTTGATAAACACCTTAAATAAGCTTTCCCAAACACCCCCTAAATAAGCAATCCCAAACACCCCCTCAGAGTTGAGCAGACTTCATCATAACGGTGAGCGATTTACACTTAGCCTATCTCCTTTTGACCGAATTCGGACACTAGAGAAGCTGTTTTGAGCGAATTCGGACAGTAGGAAAATAAGTCTTGAGCGAATTCGTATAATAGGAAAGTTCAGTTTGATCGAATTCGGACACAAGGGAAGTTTGGATTGACCGTATACGGACACCATGTATGAGCGATTTAACATCACAAAGTGAGTGGATTGTGAACGGATTATGGATTGTGAGTTTGATTGTGAACAGGTTGTGATTTGAGCGATTTTGACCGGATTAAGAAACCTCTTGAGCGATTAATCTTTCTGTGGTAGGCGATTTAGCTAGCAAGATAGCCTTATACAGTTTACTCAATCAAAACCTAAATCACAGGTTGTATTGTTCAATTTAGGGTTCTTGTTTGGTTTTACCTTCATCGCAGACACATCGATTTCATTTAAATTTTGCTTATCTTGATTGAAGTTGTATAGTGTATACAGTTTCATTTGGTTCTTGATCATTCAATTTGGGTTTTCTCGGATTTCAACTTGTCCAAGTGAAGGCTGTGTTATACAGACTCTGAAAGGCCTGGATGTACTTGGCAAGAGCTCGTAGGTTTACGTCTTTAGAAACTGGCGATTTCCTTAAAGCAGATTTGAATATCTGGTAACGAGACTCCTCGTCTGGAAGAGGGATGTATATCAACTGATCAAGACGGCCAGGCCTCAAAAGTGCAGGATCAATAATATCAGGCTTGTTGGTTGCATCAATAATAAAGACGGTCTTCTTGGCGGACATTCCATCCATTTCAGTCAAAAGTTTGTCCGTATTGCTCTACTCCTCGGCTGATAACAGGTCACCATTCATTCGGATTCAAAACAGCGTATTATTCCTGTAGGTGATTTGTAAAGTGAATATCAGTGCTGAATTCTTCCATGGCCTTGACATAGTCAACGTGCTGTTTGTCCTTAGACACGAAAAGCTTGCAGGGAAAGAAAAACAGGGAAAGTATCTGTTGATATTTGAATTTGTGTCGTTTTTTTTCATCAACAAAAAGCTGAGTTGGTCTTAATCGGACATCAAGTTCATAGTTCCGGTCTTGTCATAAATCGAACATCTATTTTTGATCATTAATCGCAGGTTCTTGTGTCTGATGTTGATCACTGTTACTTAACCGGAGATTGGTAAATCGCTTGGTTACTTGATTTGATGACCAGATTTCACCTAAATTGATTTGGTTTGACCGGACTCTCAATATCATACAAAGGATCGACTCTTTTAAGGTTTGCCATAAATTGTTTGGTTATATGTTTTCCTCTGTAAAGCACTCTCTACCAGTGGAATGTGAATCAAGTAATCCTTTTGAGTAAAAAGGAAGAGTCTGTACCCAAGTTGAAAGTAGTGGTATTCCTAGGAGGCGACCAAACAGTTGTAGCATCATCCAGTCATGGTTCAGAACCTTGAATCCATGCAGAGCCATTTACTAGAACCATCAGCTTGAAATCTGAATTCATTGTCATCTCTTTTGTTCCACAACAGATATTGTTGTTGCTGATGAAGCTTCTGTAGAAGTTGAAGAGGATTTTGATAATTGCTTAAATCACAGGCTGTGTTACCAGATTTGATTTGATTCTTGCTGTTTCATTAAGGATTTTGAGGTTTATCACACAACAGATTTCCAGTTTTCAGTTTCATCTGTTTTGTTCTAAAACACATAATAGTTTGGATTGAAATTGAGTTTACGGTTTTAAAATATTGCTGTTGTGTGTGAGCAACTTACTGCTGTTGTGTATTCTAATTCAAAACAGACTTGAGTGGTTGTTTGTTCAGCGGATTACAGACTGTGAGCTTTGAGTGGATTTTGAAGATGATCAATGGGGAGGAGCACCAGCAGTAAAAGGGTGCAGGACCATGCTGTGGGATTAATACATACTTGTGAACCCTTGCTTGATTTGTGGAAGACCTAATTGACTCACTTGATGCTTAAGTGTATAATTTGACTTCTGTTTTTTATTGTGATTTGTTTGAAATTTGTTAACTGTCGTTCTGTCATTCTAAATTGCACAGGTGCTTTGTGAAGGGAATGCAAACAGGTTGTGTTGATTGAAGATTAGTGAACCTATTGTGGAGTGTTAAAGCTGCAAGAAGTTCTTTGTATAGGCAATTTTGGTCAAGTCCTTGCTTACAGTAAAGAGAGTTCATCAAAGTGAAGCTATAGTGTATTGTAGTTTGTCTGATTTGTAATTGTATAGGTTACTGTTGATTTAATCTTGAACAGTTGTTTTGGGTTTGTATTTTTTTTTGTTTAATTTTTTTAGATTTTAATTTTTGGATCGTTTATCTGTTTTAGTCTGTTTTAACTGGTTGAGAAAGTTTTTGAACTATTCTGTGTCACATAAACTGTTTTAATCAGTCTTAACTGTCTTTGACTGTTTTTTTAACTGTTTCAACAGTTTTGACTGTTTTTACTGATTTTATACAGTTTTTCGTCGTTTGTCTAAATTCTCATCAGTTTTGTGTTTTTCTGTTTGTGTGTTTTGAGCTTAACTGTTTTTGATTTCTTTTTATTGATTTCATTGCATTAGATCTTGTAATAAATCAATCTATTTCTGAAATGACAGCTTTTTACGAGAGAGAATACATAGAGCTTAAAGAAAAATTCGATAAACTAAATTCTGAGTTTAACAAGAACGTTTCATGGACAATTCATTTAACTGAATATAATGAGAGAGAGAAGGAAGAGAAGAGAGTTTTGCAAGAAAAGTTGAATGAACTTATGAAGACTGTTTCTAATCCATAAGAGACTGATAGCCTGAAGAAAGAGACTGAAGACTTAACAGCTAAACTGCATAGATCTGAACTGCAAGTTGATTTTTTGGAGAGGAATAAAGGATTAGAAATTGAAAAGGTTTTAAGTACAGAAAGGAAGGATTTGGAGAAAGAAAAGAAAAGATTTATTGATTTTGAGAAACGAGTTGATGTTGAACGCATATCTTATGAGAATAAGATAAACTCTCTAGAGCTAAATGCAAAAATGCTTTTAAAGCAAATATCTGATTTTGAGCAGCTAATCATCTTGGAACGGGCCAAGAATGATAAAGAAAAGAAAGACATCTCAGAAGATTGTTAGAGCCAAATACATAAATTATCTGAAAGCATTGCTCTAAAGCAGAAAGCTTTAGATGAAGAAAAGAAGCAATTTGCTCTTGAGAAGAAAAATACTTCAAAGAAGTATACAACTATTGCTAAAGAGCTTGCTAATAAGAAAAAGTGGCTTGACATCGCTTCGGAGAATGATAAGAGCAGCTCAGATGAAGAGAAAAAAGAATTAATAAATCAGAATAGAAAGTTTGAAATGCTTCAAAAGGAATTAGAAGGTAAGTTTTTGGATACTGCAAAGAGATTGTCTGATCTAGAGACAGAACTTGTTGTTAGCTTTATTCTGAAGCTAATGATAACCTTGAAAAAGTTTTATTAAACAATCGGGGCCTAGAAGATGAACTGAAGAAGTTTCTGCGCCAAAACGTCTAAAGTCTAGAAGACTAGCCTCTGTGCTAAAGAGTCACGAAGACCAGAGCTTCTTTCAAAGACTACAGAGCTTCTGTGCAAACCAGAGCCTCTKCAAGGCTCTGTAAGGACCAGAGTTCTTGGACTCYAAGTCCCTTGGACCAGAGCCCCTCTGTGAAGACCAGAGCTTCTGTGAGTGCTCACAGAGCCTCTGGTGATGCTAACAGAGCCTMTGTTGTTTTTGACAAGAGACTCTCTGGCTGTGCCGTCCTCTGTTATCTTTTAGATGATTATCTTCAGATTCCTGATTCTGGATAAGGCTATTCCTGTTCTGGATAGTGTCAAACTTATCCAGGTTTCGTGGGTTAATGCCTATAAATAGAGTGTTTCAGATAGAGAAAAAATACATACAAGAGCATCAAGAGAATTCTCTTTGTAATATATAGATTCAAAATCATATGAGAGTCGATTAGGGTTTCTTGAGAGTTTGTAATTTCTATTTCAATAAAAGAAAAGCAGCCGTTGTTTCTCTGTTTAATCTTCTTGTTTACTTTCTCTTACAAACTTCTAGTGTAAATCGTTCTACTGTCAGATCTGGGTTATAACACTTGTAACTGAACAAAAAATGAGAATTGAACTTAAAGAGAAGTTTGATTTAGTTGCTGTCGAACGAGACCAACTTTTACAGAAAGTCAAAGACTTTTCGTGTGCACAAAGCTTAATTGGTTCTCCATCACAGTGTAAAACTAGCTTTTATGACTGTTCCAAATCGAACAGTTATTCTAGCAGCCCTAAATCTACTGTTTCTAAGAACTATTCTCGTTCTTCTAATCAGTATTATCAAGGGTACGTCATTGGATCACCCAATTATTCTTCTAAGATTAAAAGCATTTGAGTTAGTAAATCTGAATCTGTTTCAACTCGTACTCCTATTGCTACTAATAATCTTCCTTGTTTTGTGAGATCAAATTCTGACTTGATAAATCTTAGAAAGAAAAGGATCATGTGCTCCACTTGCAAATCTACAGATTTTGTGAACAAGAAGGTATACAACAGTCGGAGTACGAACAACAGAGATCAGAAGGACTGGAAAGGTAAGAACATGTATGATCATAATAACTGGTTTGGATCATATTATGTATATAATCATCCTGTTAATAGTGCTGAAAAGAAAATATCTTATAGAAATAAATGGTTTGGAAATTACAACATACCCCAACCCGATACTAACAAAATAGGACCCAAATTCATTTGGGTACCAAAATCTATTTAATTTGGTTTTGCAGGTGTGTCAAATTTTATGCTGATCAAAATACCATATCAGTGATACACCAATGCAGGGGGAGTTGTAATCTATTCCAAACGAGGCTTCTGAACATTTTAGTTCAGGACCCGTGCTTTACTGAGTGTGGTTCCTAAACACTCAGTTTAGGACCCGTGCTTAAAATGTTTCCTTTATTCTTTTTAATTTTTTTGAGCTTATCAGAAACATTACAAATAATCTACTTTCTAGGGGGAGTCTCTAGAAAGTTTAATAAATGTTTTTCGGAAAATAATTTTTTTTGGGAAACGAGTACATTTTCTGAACAGGTATTTCTTGATATTCTACTTGTGTAATTTCTCATCGTACATAACTCCAATACATGTTTCAGCTATTCTTCAAACTGTTATTATCACTTCTCTTATATATAAATCATTTTCGGTGATAATACACTCGTTTGTATTCAAAGATTGTTTTTCTGATATTTTTTTCTTTGATTAATACACATTCGATAATTTTTTTTTTGAATATCAGAATCTGTAAACTTGTTTACAGATCTTCATTCATTTCTCTTGCATATCGAATAATATGATCTTTGTCACATCTTTCTTTCATTGGTTGTGCTTAAAAGCCAAATTTCTTGATCAAATTTTATCTGATCATTGTGCTTATCTGCAATAATATTTTTGATCAATCATTGTGATCATCTGAGCATAAAATGTAATTTTAGGAGGGACTGAGTGCTTAACAGAATTAACTCTATGGAATGTCAGAACCGACAAACCTACCCATGAGGACAACCATATTTGAGTGAGCTTAAATACAAAAGGGTTTGTGTGCTGAGATTAAAATGAAAAAGAGAGGGGTAGTTGTTGTGAGCTAAAAGAATTGATGAGAGTTGTGTCAGGATTAAAAGAATACGAAAATCCTGTTCCAAACTTCAAAAATCCGGGCATACCACATAATCTATTAGTTCTCAATTCTTTGAGACTAATATTGAAAAAGGCAAAGCCCAGGCTAATTCTTGTCACAACCCCATCAGCTACTTATTTATCTCTCAACAAATAAGTGTTTCAATAACACTTGGGGCACGCAACTCATCTTCTATCAATTTCTCATTCGGAGAAAGTTGATATTGAATCAGAAGGATATATGTCCCCCCCTTCAAGTCTTCTTGATCACTAATTGAGTCTGATAAATTTGTGTAGTCCACACGGTTTATCTTTTTGAGCCTAAACAGAAGCATTAGTTGCTTTATTTTTCTACACTACACAGATTTTGCATTTTATATGTTAATTTGCCAAAACATTCATAGATATGCTATTTTTAAGCTATCAAAGATTGAATGGAAGACCTGGTGAGATGAGCATTAAAAAGTCTCATATATATAGTACGTCTGTTGTACTGAGTATATCTGCTATACTCACAGGCTAATCTTTCTATAAGATTGAAAACAATTTCATACGTTGAAATTGGCTGTTATCTTCTCATTCCCTTAATATAAAAAGATTAAATAAGTGGATTTGCAAAGATCTACTTACTATTTTATGAATTGACGGCTTAGGCGGATGATTTCATTCATTCTTGTGTATGATGGAATGATTCTCATTTCATCATAAGGGGGAGTATGTAATAATGAATGAAATGTCTATTTCCGAACATTATAAAGGGAATCTGTTGTAAAGATAAAGGGGGAGTAACTTCGATAATGACAAAAGACTCAAAAGAAGTGCGACTGGAGATGATTATAAAAGGTTACTCTGATGCCACAACGCCTGAGATTTTTGAATGAGAAGATCATTGCTTCAAAAGTTTACCATCAGAGTTCTCTTTTCAAAGAGAAAATTTGTTAGAGTTTGTTGTCTGAAGATTCTTTGAAGATCACATTTTGTACATTATTTTTGAAGATTTTTGTTGATATTGTTCTACATTGTCAAAAGAGAAGATCATCGCTGTTCTACATTCGAGGGGGAGAATGTTAGAAGATCTTTCTCAACAATTGATTGTCTGAAGATTTCGAGTTGAAGTTGGTTTTTGAAGAAGACATAGAGTGCTTAAAGTTTCAAAGTTCAAACGAGATTCAACGCGGGAAAATTCTTTCAAGTCTGAATACAAAGGGGGATAATGTTAGGACTGAAAATCAGTATATAATTGTATTCGTCTTGAAATATAATTTTGTCTATAATTGTATAAAAGTCATCGTGTTTGACTTTTCTTATAGAAGTTTGACTTTGATCTTGTTTAATTGTTTGACCCTATAAATAGGGTGATATCTTGTAATTGTATGAGAGGAGCTCATTTGTAAGATTCATATTACGTATATTGAAGTTTGACCAGATTTGAAGTGTTGATTATTTCTCTCTTCTCCATCTCTATAGAAATTATCAGATCTGCCATTGTTATGAAGTTTATATGAAGATTGATCATTGTAGGGACACAAAATAGGCTTGGCCGGACTTCATCTCCGGTCAAGTCTTGGCCGGCTTACCAAATCCGGACAACACATCGCCCTAAAGCTTGTCTGATTAAACACTTAGAATAATTTCAACACCTTTTATCCGGATATCAAGTCCGGACAACATATTGTCAAAGCTTGACTGATTTAGAATAATTCGGTCACCACATGGTCGTATTCATACTTCTCCGTTCAAAATGTTTAACATAATATTCATAAATCACTCAATGCTTGACCGGTTTAAAACTAAACCGCTTAACGCTTGACCGGTTTAGGGCTTAATCACCCAACCCTTGTCCGGTTTAAGACTTAAATCGCTTACATCTTGACCGGTTTAGGTCTAATCCGAACAACACTCTTACGATTTAAACTTCCAATTGTACAAAAAGATTTTATTCAACAAATTATGCATTCCAAAGAGAAGTTAAGTATTTAAAAACCACTCACCTTTTTGAAGCTTTCTTGAAATGCTATTGAGAATCAAATCCGGTCACCTCTTCTTCTTCTAAATCATACACTTACTCTCAATTATTCAAAAATGGACAAAAAAAATATAAAGGGGGCTTAACTCCTCTTTTTATACTTTCTTTTTCAGGAAAGTCGGCTACTAAAGCCTCCCCCCTTCACATGCAAGCATACATGAGACTCTAGTACACACACATGTATAATCACATGTACATAATCACACATACATATACACCTATGCATGTACTTCATTATGTATATAATTATTCCCACATATTTAATGCATACTCATTTATGCATAGAATTTCACATACTAGCATGATCAAATATAACAATTTATCATGCTGTCACATAAACATTTGTAATAAATAATCACGTATTTATTAACTCGGGTGATAACCAAGATCCGGTTATCATATCATCCTCCCCTCAAAATAATTCCGTCCCGGAATTCCTTTAATCAAAAAAGCTAAGGGTATTCTGATCTCATCTTTGACTCTAATTCCCATGTTGCTTCCGGCCCTTTGTGAAACTTCCACTGAACTTTTACCAGACCTATTTTTTTGTTTCTCAACACCCTGATCTTTCGGTCACAGTTTCTGGTGTTTCCACAAAGTTCAGCTTAGTGTCTAATTTAACCTCTGGCAACGACACAACTAAACTTGGATCCGCCAAACATTTCCGTAGATTCGACACATGGAAAGTATTGTGAATCAAACTCAATTCTTCTGGCAGTTCTAACTGATATGCTACTTGCCCAATTCGCTTACTTATTCTGAATGGTCACACATACCTTGGACTGAGTTTACCTTTCTTTCCAAATCTAACGATATGTGACAGCCGTCAAATTCGAACTCCCAGGTTAGCTCTAATTAAGTTTGTATTAGTGTTATTGAAGATAATTTATAAGATTAGGAGTTAGTTAGGTTAGTTTGGTCAAAAAATTTCTAAGAGATTCCGGCAGTTGCTTAGAAAGTCCGGTTCCAACCCGAAATTATCTGAAACGTCCNTTCAAAGGGCATTAGGCACGAGATTGGATTTAAGCACTTCATATCATCCTCAGACGGATGAACAAACGGAAAGGACGATTCAAACATTAGAGGATATGTTGYGAGCCTGTGTGATAGACTTCGGAGGTAGTTGGGATAACCATCTGCCATTGGTCGAATTTTCTTACAATAACATCTATCATACCAGTGTTCAATGCGCACCTTTCGAAGCCTTGTATGGCCGAAAATGTAGATCCCCACTCAGTTGGCAGGAAATAGGTGATAGGCAACTGATCAGGCCTGACATTATCCAGGAGACAACCGACAAAATTGCAATCATCCAAGAAAAACTTAAAGCTGCAAGGGATCACCAGAAGAGCTATGCCGATAATCGAAGGAAACCCTTGGAATTTCAAGTGGGTGATAAAGTTCTTCTAAAAGTATCACCGTGGAAAGGGGTTGTGTGATTCAGAAAGAAAGGAAAGCTTAGTCCAAGGTATGTCGGTCCATTCGAAATACTCGAAAGAGTAGGACCAGTTGCATACAAGCTCAGCTTACCCCCGAAGCTTAGTGCCATCCATGACACATTTCATGTGTCGAATCTTAAGAAGTGCTTAGTCGACGAGTCTTTAGTTCTACCTCTGGAAGATATTCAAGTTAATGAACGACTATGTTTTATAGAGGAGCCGATCGAAATTCTCGATCGTAAGGTTAAGMAGTTGAGGCACAAACAAATCCCAATTGTAAAAGTTCATTGGACTTCGCGGCATGGACCGGAATATACATGGGAAAGAGAAGATTCCCTGAGAAGCAAGTACCYACATCTTTTCCTTAACAAGTTTTGATTTGGAGTGAACAAGTAAATTTCGGGACGAAATTTCTCTAACAAGGGGAGACTGTGACAGCCGTCAAATTCGAACTCCCAGGTTAGCTCTTATTAAGTTTGTATTAGCGTTATTGAAGATAATTTATAAGATTAGGAGTTAGTTAGGTCAGTTTGGTCAAAATATTTCTAAGAGATTCCGGCAGTTGCTTAGAAAGTCCGGTTCCGACCTGAAATTATCTGAAACGTCCCATACAGTACCAAATGCTCTAATTTATACCCAATTTATATAAAACATAAAACACTAAGTTTTAGTGTTTTAAATGTAAAACCTTTCTATTTAAATGAATTTAGTCATCATGGGTTTTTAATTTGAAGAAAAATGTCAAAATTGAGAAAAATGACATTTTGCATTTTGGGCTTTAGTTTTTATTAAAAAAAAAAATTAGAGGGTGGGCTTGGGCCATGGGATGGCCGGCCACTTTCCCCCTTTTTCCCTCCCTTATTCTACATATAAGTAGAGTTATTTCTTCATTAATCATCATTACTCTCCATTTAAAAATTCAAACTCCTCTCCTCTTTCTCTCCCTAAAACTCAAAGGTCATCTTGAGAAATCATCTTCATCCTTCATCATCTTCAGCCGATTTTCTTCTTTTCTTCATCATATTAGCAAGGGTTTTGAAGATACTACACTCCTTTCATYAACAATMAAKGTAACATCTTCATCTCCCTMTTTTTCTTGTAAATTTTGGAAGAAAAACCCACTTTTTATGCATTCTTTATCTACTATCTTCTAACTTCCGAAAATTATGAGTTTTAAGGAGAKATTATACACCAAAAACATGTAAAAATGTTTATATGATGGTGGTAATCTATGACCCAAACATTAGAACTCAAAAAGATAGGTAAAATCATGATTTTATGTGAGTTTGTTTCTTAAAAATGATATATTTTGGTGMTGACAGATTATGTGCATGTGCACAAATCGTCTATATCTTGTAAATGATATGTTTAAATGTTATGAGATTTCTTCTAAAAGTTTATTTATTGAGTTGGGGTTGTAATCCAATTGGTCGCACTCAAAAACATTGAGTTTTGGCTCCCCAAATACTCAAAACATTATATATGTGCATCTGAGAGTTTTTCAGTARRTAAACCCTACTTTAAACAGCCATAACTCTCTAGATAATCATTCAAAATCATTGATTTTTCTTCTGGATGTTAGTTTAATGAGTTACCTTTCAAATTCCACCGATTTCATTCAATATTGTGGTGATTTGAGATTTTAACTACTCAAAACAAAGTGAACATGCAATCTGTCCGAGTCTTACAGATTTGTATATGTATGTTCCAATGACCATATCTCTTTCAAAACTCGATGAAAAAGGATGATTATTCTTTTGAGAGTTAACTATATGAGTTATCTTCTACATGCAAGTGGAATCACATGAAAATATGGAGTTTTGTTCTCCAAACACCTAAAACACTTTAGGTGTGCAAACTGTAAAACCACTAGTAGGTAACTCCTACTTTGTATGCTAATATATTTTTATTTACTTGCTCTTTGTGTATGATTCTTCTTCTTAAATGTTCTTTTATGAGTTAGGGTTCATATGAACCCAATTTCACTCAAAAATATGAAGTTTTGAGGCATTAACCAATTTAATTAAGTTAAGTGTGTAATCTGTCAACTAATGACAGATGTGTGCATGTAACTTTATGGTACCATATCTTCCTCTTAATTAATCCAAAATGAGTGATTTTTAGTTTGAAAGTTTCTTATAAGTGTTAAATTTATAATCCAACTTGAATTTCTGCAGAACACTTAGTAGAACTCTTTTAATGAGTATTTTACTAACATGGTGTAATCTACCATATCAGTTGTGATAAATTGAATTGCATAAATTATTTGAATCATTATTGCATGTCCAAAATACATGAAATTTGGTCACGATGACTATAACTCAGTGCTATAGCCCATGTAAAAAGATAGTAAATTATCTCTGTTAGGACTAAAAATCAGTATTAATTGTATTCATCTTGAAAGTTAAATATAGTCTATAATTGTAAAAGTCAGCGTGTTTGACTTTTCTTATAGGAGTTTGACTTTGACTTGTGATTGAGACTTCATTGCTTGAGCGGAGAGTTATCCGCACACATTTTGAGCGGATTATAAACCGGACAGAAGCTTAAATTGTTCAAGGACTTCACAGTTTGAGCATTAAGATCAATCGGAGTCTTAATCGCTCAGGTAAGTATTTCAAACTCATCATTCGGATTTTGAAGTTCAATCTTGCTGTGTCGTGTTCGATTTGAAACAATGATTTCAAACTGTGATCACACACAGTTCTGATCAAGTTAAAACAAACAGTTTTGTCTTGTTTCTTGTGCTCATTTTATTCTATTTTGCCTAGACTGCTTGATTACAGAGAATCGATTAAAGAGAACCTAAATCGATTACAGGCTTTGTGATTGTTTTTTATCACACAAACCACACACAGTTTCTTTGTCTTTGTCGATTTTTCTGTCTTGCTGTTTCTTGCTGTTTGTCTTGATTGCTGTTGGTGAGGCTGTTGTATTTCATTTACAGAAGCAGATTTGAGTGAACTAGTGAAAGGATAAGGACTTAGAGATTTGAGGAGTTTAAAATTATTGTTGAGCAGTTTAGACTGTTTGCTCACTGCCTATTTCTTGTTTCATCACACAAAGAAGAGAAGAGATCTCAAAAGTACACGTGCACTACAATTAAATCCAATATGCTTGTCCATTGTGAGGAAGTTGGCCAACACTGAAGCATTGAATGGGAAGCTAGTTATTCCTTTCTCAGAGCCGCTGTCACTGTCCTCATATAATTAAAACTTTCTCGCAGTGACTGGATCATCAAGCTGCATGATTGACGACTGGCCTGTTTCAGACTAGGCAGCATTTGCTGAATTGACATTTGTTTCAGTTTCTTCACAGAAGGAGATTGTTTTAAGTGGCTGTTTAGAAACTGTTTTAAGAGTTTCTGTTTTGTTTCATCATTGACAGCCTCTTTTAGCTACATAGATCTTGCTGATTGATTTGTGGTATGTTTGTAGTTTTGGAGATTGAATTTGCTGGCTTGTTTTGGAAAGATTGGTTATATTCTAGCTACACTGATAGATTGGTTATATTGTTTGTGTGTTTTGAAGCCGTTTTGTGATTCTGGAAGTGTGAAGCCCGTAGGCACAGACTGGTGTATCTGTTTGTCTTGTGGGAAGGTTGTGTGTGAATAAGAAGAGAGGGCAGGACTTGTGAATTTTTTTTACTAATAATTGACCTGAGTTTAAACACACAGGTGGGACAAAGCTGTTTGTTCCTGCTGTTTCCTTGAGGACTTGAACAGACTTGGCTATAAAAGCAATAGTGGACAGCTCAGTCCTTTGGTTTAGACAATTGACATCAACTATTTTTCTTGATCAAGACACCCACGTTGGTCAATGAAGAAAGGGTTGTAGAAGAAGCAACAATTGAAGAAACTGTTGCCATCTTGAAGCTATTAGACAGATAGTTGGATTAAATTGTTCAAGCTAACAACCTAACTGTGTTCTTGATTTGATTGTTCAACTGTTTTTGTGACAGGTACATCAAAGTACACTTTGGAAGATTTTAAGGCATAACAAGCTTTTATTAGATACATAGCCCAGGTGGGACAAAGTGTACTTGCACAGAAGACTCCGATAGTCTGAACTGCAGTTAGAGGGAAACTAAAAGTTGAAGATAGAAGAATTGTGTGTCTGAGATCAAGTCTAAGCATACTCTGAAGAGAGTTCATATCAGTGAAGCTACATTGTAGCTATATTTTAGACTTGTGTTGATAATTGTAAAACTTTTTGTTTTGGACTTGGACATTTATTTCTTGGGCTTATATTTGTTGTGTTTTTGGTTTTGTATTTTGTTTGTCTAGATTTTATTTTTGGATCATTGTATATCTGTTTTGTGTGTCTTTTAACTGTTTGAGAATTTTTGAACTGTTCTGCGTTGCGTAAACTGTTTCTTATCAGTTTTAACTGTCTTTGATTGTTTTAACAGTTTTTAACTGTTTTTAACGGTTTTGACTGTTTTTACTGATTTTTGACAGTTTCTCGTCGTTTTACTAAATTCTCATCAGTTTTAGTGTTTTTTCTATTCTTTTTGAGCTTAAACTGTTCTTGTTTCTTTTATCTGATTTCACTGCATAGATCTTTAACTGATCAATTTTTTTCTAATGGCAGATATTATAAAGGAGTTGAGAGAGAAGATTGCTGAGTTAGAANAGAGTGGTGTCGATGTTACCTTTCGAGAAACCCGATTTTACCAGAAATTCTGACAATATATCGTACCAGGCTCTCGGGGCTTGTTTAAGACTGTAAAGTGCTTGATCAAGGATGTATACATGATCTGGCTTTGACTGATCAACGAAACCGTCCGGTTGAGAAACATATACTTCCTCTTTGTGAAGACCATATAAGAATGCTGTCTTGACGTCCATCTGGTACACTGTGAAGCTTTTGTGTGCCGCGTACGCCAAAAACATTCTTATTGCTTCTATCCTTGCAACCGGGGCAAACGTTTCATCATAGTCAACTCCTTCTTGTTGATTATATCCTTTAGCAACGAGCCGAGCCTTATTTCTGACAACAACCCCATCTTCATCCTTTTTATTCTTGAATACCTATTTAGTACCGATAATCGTCTTTTTATCAGGACAAGGTACCAATCTCCAGACTTTAAGTGCTTCAAACTGGTTCAGCTCTTCATGCATTGCAATTATCCAGTTCGGATCTGCTAAGGATTCGGAAACCTTAGTCGGTTCAATGTTACTCAAGAATGTGGAATATAGACATTCATTAGCAGTCGTGGACCGTGTACGAATAGGTGCTGAAGGATCACCAATTACTTGATGTATTGGATGACTTCGGGTCCACTTCGTGTTATGAGGTAAAGGAGTATAACAACTTTGATCTGAATTTTGATCAATGTATTGAAGTTCAATCTTGTTGTGTCGTGTTCGATTTGAAACAATGATTTCAAACTGTGATCACACACAGTTCTGATCAAGTTAAAACAAACAGTTCTGTCTTGTTTCTTGTGCTCATTTTATTCTATTTTGCCTAGACTGCTTGATTACAGAGAATCGATTAAAGAGAACCTAAATCGATTACAGGCTTTGTGATTGTTCTTTATCACACAAACCACACACATTTTCTCTGTCTTTGTCGATTTTTCTGTCTTGCTGTTTCTTGCTGTTTGTCTTGATTGCTGTTGGTGAGGTTGTTGTATTTCATTTACAGAAGCAGATTTGAGTGAACTAGTGAAAGGATAAGGACTTAGAGATTTGAGGAGTTTAAATTTTTTGTTGAGCAGTTTAGACTGTTTGCTCACTGCCTGTTTCTTGTTTCATCACACAGAGAAGAGAAGAGATCTCAAAAGTACCCGTGCACTACAATTAAATCCAATATGCCTGTCCATTGTGAGGAAGTTGGCCAACACTGAAGCATTGAATGGGAAGCTAGTTATTCCTTTCTCAGAGCCGCTGTCACTGTCCTCACATAATTAAAACTTTCTCGCAGTGACTGGATCATCAAGCTGCATGATTGACGACTGGCCTGTTTCAGACTAGNTTTTCAGTAGGTAAACCCTACTTTAAACAACCATAACTCTCTAGATAATCATTCAAAATCATTGATTTTTCTTCTGGATGTTAGTTTAATGAGTTACCTTTCAAATKCCACCSATTTCATTCAATATTGTGGTGATTTGAGGTTTTAACTACTCAAAACAAAGTGAACATGCAATCTGTCCGAGCCTGACAGATTTGTATATGTATGTTCCAATGATCATATATCTTTCAAAACTCGATGAAAAAGGATGATTATTCCTTTGAGAGTTAACTATATGAGTTATATTCTGCATGCAAGTGGAATCACATGAAAATATGGAGTTTTGTTTTCCAAACACCTAAAACACTTTAGGTGTGCAAACTGTGACACCACCAGTAGGTAACACCTACTTTGTATGCTAATATATTTTTATTTACTTGCTCTTTGTGTATGATTCTTCTTCTGAAATGTACTTCTTTGAGTTAGGGTTCATATGAACCTAGTTTCACTCAAAAATATGAAGTTTTGAGGCATTAACCTATTTAATTAAGTTAAGTGTGCAATCTGTCAACTAATAACAAATGTGTGCATGTAACTTTATGGTACCATATCTTCCTCTTAATTCATCCAAAATGAGTGATTTTTAGTTTGAAAGTTTCTTATATGTGTTAAATTTATAATCCAACTTGAATTTCTGCAGAACACTTAGTATAACTCTTTTAATGAGTATTTTACTAACATGGTGTAATCTGCCATATCAGTTGTGATAAATTGTATTACATAAACTATTTGAATCATTATTGCATGTCCAAAATACATGAAATTTAGTCACGATGACTATAACTCAGTGCTATAGCCCATGTAAAAATATAGGAAATTATCTCATTTTAGAAGTCTCTTGAATTTGATCATTTTTAGGTATCATTAGTTTCTGCCCAAAAATGAGATTTTGGGATTATTTGATTTTGTAAGTTTTGATCTTTTTATTGGACTATAGCATTGCTTCTGGTATAAATTAATACATTAACGAGCATATGGACATTATGCATATTTGGACTATGGATAAKCATATGGGTCATAAGTAGACAAGTATGGACTTAGGACTTATTAAACCCCATAAGTAGTGTTGAATCCATAAGAGATGGTTTTGGATATTCCTCTTTGATAGGGAATCGTTGAACTAGTGTGGTGATCGGATCGTATCTCTATTTTGCGGAGCATTGCAAAAGAGTGAGTATTCACGGCCCCTTTTTTTTAAAACCTTTCGTTATTTGGGGGTAAAAGCATGTATAAAAATAGTGATGTTTTGTATGCAATATTCATTGCGTTTAAATTGTGGATTCAAATTGATTCTTATGAATTATGTTTTGAACTGAATTTATGAATGCGAGCACTAACACCTTGTACTTAAGTAATAGTTGTGTTTGGGTTAATTCAAAAGTCCCGGTGTGACACTACTTATTAACTCGTTTGAGCCGATAGTTTAAGTGGATAGCGCTATTTGGACTGACAATCCCACCTTCTGCTGGTGAGTAGAGGTGCATATAACTAAAACAAGGGTTCTACACATGTGGGGTTTAGTCCCACCGTTGAGGTAGTTTGGTATAAAAGGGCGTAGGTGTCAGGTTTAGTAGTGGCCCAACACTTAAAAATTTCTTGGAGTACATTGTGCCTCGTGTGTAAGTGTTGCGAGTAAGTAAAAGATTTACTCGAATTAAATTTTGCATAAAAAGATTTGTTGTGCATTGAAAACATGTGAACTCACCAACTCTTGTAGTTGACACTTGTTTTGACGTGCTTTTTCAGGGGTAAGAAAGGCTCATGGTGACACTTAAAAGAAGCCGTGTCACAATCATCACCTTCAAATTTCTTTTGTGTTTAATTTACAAACTTGTCTTTGGGATTGTAAACTTTGGTTATGATGTATTTAAATTTTAAAATGCATGGTTGTGTTATTTATACTCTATTGCTATGAGACTCTACCTGCCATACCTCGCGTTTCCGCTTTAGCGGGGTGTGACAGATACCCTTCCACGGCGAAATTTTCAGCATCACAAAATCACCTACACAAAATTCGCTTGGCTTTCGACGATTATCTACATAACTTTTCTGGTGATCTTGTGCTGTTTTAATTCTTTCGCGGATCTGTTCAATTTTCTCAGAAGTTTCTTGGACAATTTCAGGACCTGTCATCTGCCTTTCACCCACTTCATTCCAACACAACAGCGTTCGGCATTTGCGTCCATATAACACTTCATATGGTGCCGCTTGTATGCTGGAATGGTAGCTATTGTTGTATGCAAACTCTATCAATGGCAAGTGATCTTCCCACGATCCCTGAAGTCAATAACACAACTTCTTAACATATCTTCGAGAGTCTGGATAGTTCTTTCACTCTGCCCATCAGTCTGCGGATGATAAGCTGTACTTAGACAAATTTCAGATCCCAAAGCTCTTTGTAACCCTTCCCAGAACTTTGAAGTAAACCGACTATCTCTATCAGATACAATAGATAATGGAACACCATGTCTGGTTACAATTTCTTTGATATAAATCTGCGCCAGCTTTTCTAAAGAGTACTTCTCTCTTATTGACAGAAAATGCACAGATTTGGACAGACGATCAACAATTACCCAAATCGCATCCTATCCCTTTGGAGTTCGAGGCAATTTAATGACGAAATCCATAGTAATGTGATCACATTTCCATACAGGTATCTCTAAAGATTGAAGGCTTCCATACGACTTCTGATGTTCAATCTTAACCTGTAAACATGTCAGACACTATTCCACATATCTAGCTATGTCTTTCTTTAATCCTGGCCACCAATAAAAAGGTTTCAAATCTCTATACATCTTATTGGTACCTAGATGGATAGAGTACCAGGACTTGTGGCTTTCATTTAATATAATGTTTTGGATATTTCCAAAACATGGTATCCAAAATAGCCCTAGAAAACACATTAGTCCTTCCTTATTCTGTTCCAAGGTTGAAATCATCTTTCCCAACCTTTCTGTCTTAATAAACTCTTCTTTTATAGCTTCTTGTTGACATTTATGAATTTCTTTACGAATATCAGGGATCAAGTTCATTCTCATTGCCACAGCTTTAATAGTTCCACTCTTTTCTTTCCTGCTCAAAGCGTCAGCCACCACGTTAGCTTTTCCTTAGTGGTAAAGGATTTCACAATCATAGTCATTCAATCCACCGACGCTGTCGCATATTTAATTCCTTCTGGCTGAACAAATGTTGTAAACTCTTATGGTCAGTATAAATCTGACAATTTGTTCGCAGAAGATAGTGTCTCCAAATTTTCAGAGCAAATACCACTGCAGCTAATTCCATGTCATGGGTTGGATACTACTTCTCATGATCTTTCAATTGCATTGATGCATAAGAAATCACTTTTCCTCTCTGCATCAGAACACATCCTAACCCTAATTTTGAAGCATCTCTGTAAACCACAAAGTCTTCAGATCCATCTGGTAGAGTCAATACCGGTGCGCTACAAAGATAATCTTTTAATAATTGAAAGGCTTCTTGCTGTTCTCCTTCCCACTGGAATTTAACGTTCTTCCGAGTCAATTTAGTCAATGGCACGACTATCTTAGAAAAGTTCTGAATGAACTTACGGTAATAACCAAGCCAATCCCAAAAAGCTTCGGACTTCAGAAGGATTTTTTGGAGCTTCCTGATAAGTGTTAATTTATTAACCTTATTACGTCATTTTCTTAACCATTTTCCTTTGTTTTATTTGCCCATTAGTATCTTAATTGAGTATTTTTATGTCTTTTTCATATATTAGTAGTAATATAATATATCTAATGTTGATCCCCTGTTTATGCAGGTTTTTGATGATTTTTGGGCCCGATCTTGCAGCAGTCTTGTAGGACCAGGAGTGGCAAAGTCCTATAGTACCTGTCCGTGAGCTGCACTTTTGCCTGGGCCGAGAATTCGTGGGCCGAGAATTTGTAACAAAACTTGTTTTGCAAGTTTTGTTACTTGTCTTCCAAGCTTCCTCAAAGTCAAACTCTATTTTCAAGGTTTTCATTAGTCATCTCTCCATCTAATCAAGTACTTGTCATCCATCATGTCTTAATTTAATATTAATTAATAATATTTAGTTATTAATTATTTAATTTTAGTCCTTTACATTTCAGTCTTTATATTTCAGTTCTTTACATTTCAGTCTAACTTTTACTGCAATTTACATTTCTGTCATTTAATTTCCAGTAATTTACTTTAAGTCATTTAATTTCCAGTACTTTAAATTCCAGTATTTCCATTTCCTTTAATTTACTTTCTATAATTTACTTTTCTGCAATTTACTTTCTGCAATTTACTTTTTCGTATCAATATTTATTTTTCAGTCCTTACATCCTTCGAGAGAAGAAACCGAGCGATGAGGGGCTAACGCCTTAGCTTGGGGTGTGTTGATCATCTCTCTCAGTGATTTGATGATAATCYCTTTTTCCTTTCACGTTGTATTTGTGTTTCTGTATTTTCAGTTTCAGCGATTATCACTGAGTATGTTCAGTGATCGCTGAAGAACTTGCATTGTAAATTCATCAGAGACAACAATACTTCAAGAAGACAACA
>NC_037540.1:26712893-26714193 GCF_001531365.2 Cynara cardunculus var. scolymus | reverse complement strand
AATAAGTCTGAATCTGTTTTATCTCATACACCTGTTGGTACTAACAATCTTCCTTGCATTGTGAAGTCTACTAATGATTTGATTAATCTTAGCAAGAGAAGGATTATGTGCTCAACATGCAGAACCAATAATTTTGTCAACAACAAAAGATTCAACAGGTGGCATGAAGATAACAGTTATCAGAACAGTTGGAAAGGTAAGAACATGTATGATTATAATAACTGGCATGAATCATATCTTATATATAATCATCTTGTTAATAGTACTAAAAAGCAAATACCTTATCGAAATAAATGGTTTGGTAATTACAACATACCCCTAATACTAACAATATAGGACCCAAGTTCGTTTGGGTACCAAAATCTACTTAATCTGGTTTTGCAGATGTGTCCATCTTATGCTGATCAGAGTATCATTTTTGTGATACACCAATGCAGGGGGAGTTGTAATTTGTTCCAACAAAGGCTTCTAAACACCCAGTTTAGAACCCGTGCTTTACCAAGTGTGGTTTCTAAACATTCAGTTTAGAACCCGTGCTTAAAATGTTTTCTTTTTCATTTTTGAGCTTAAAAGATTCATTACTTTAATCTACTTTCTAGGGGGAGTTTCCTAGAAAGTTCAATAAATGTTTTTTGGAAAAGTGATTTTTTTGGGAAACGAGTACATTCTCTAAACAGGTATTTCTTGAGATTTTACTTGCGTAATTTCTCGTCGTACATAATTCCTATACCTGTTTCAGCTATTTTTCAAATTGTTATTATCACGTCTCTTATATGAAAATCTTTTTCGGTGATAATACACTCGTTTGTATTCAAATTTTGATTTCTGATATTTTTTTTACACTGATTCACATTCATTCATTTTTTTAATATCAGAATCTGTAAACTTGTTGTTACAGATCTTCATTCATTTCTCTCGTATATACCGAATAATCGAATTGTTGTCGCATCATTCTTTATTGATCGTGCTTAAAGCCAAATTACTTGATCAACTTTTATCTGATCATTATGCTTTAAAGTAATAATATTTTTGATCAATCATTGTGATCATATGTGCATAACGATAAATTTTAGGAGGGACTGAGTGCTTATCCGAAATACCTCTATGGAATGTCAAAACCGACAGACCTACCTAAGAGGACAACCATATCTGAGTGAGTTTAAATACAAAAAGGGTTTGTGTGCCGAGATTAAAATGAAAAAGAGAGGGGTAGTTGTTGTGAGCCAAAAGAATTGACGAGAGTTGTGTCAGGATTAAAAGAATACGAAAATCCTGTTCCAAACTTACATAATCCGGGCAT
>NC_037540.1:26670594-26712253 GCF_001531365.2 Cynara cardunculus var. scolymus | reverse complement strand
GAGTAACTTCGAAATTGGCAAAAGACTCAAAAGAAGCGCGACTGAAGATAATTACAAAAAGATTATTTGTGTGCTACAACGACTGAGAGATGTTGAATATGAAGATCATATTTACAAAAGTTTACTGAAGATTAATTTTGAAGATCCTTTGAAGATCACATCTTGTACAGTGTTTCTGAAGATTGTTTCTTTTTTATTCTACATTGTCAAAAGAGAAGATCACCGTGATTCTACATTCGAGGGGGAGAATGCTAGAAGATCTTTCTCAACAGTTGATTGCTTGAAGACTACAAGTTAAACATTTCTTTTGAAAGAAGACATATTGTGCATAATGTTTCAAAGTTCAAACAAGGACTCAAAGTGCAGAATTTTCTTTCAAGTCTGAATACAAAGGGGGATAATGTTAGGATTGAAAATCAGTATTAATTGTATTCGTCTTGAAAGTTAAATATAGTCTATAATTGTAAAAGTCAGCATGTTTGACTTTTATTAGACAGGTTTGACTTTGACTTGTCTTTAGATGTTTGACCATATAAATAGAAGTTAGTCTTTGTAATTGTAGGTAGAAGAGCTTATTTGTAATATACATTACGTAAAGAAAGGTTTGACTAGAAATATAAAGATAGACTTTCTCTCTCTATGTTCTTGATGTTCTTGAATGCTATATCCAAATCTGCCATTGTTATGAAGCTATAACGAAGATTGATCAGTGAATTTAGGGACTCACAATGACAGACCTACTCGACTTCATACAAGTTTGACTTTCAACTAGCTCTGGACCTGGGAGTAGCTCATTTGAGTGTCGCTGCACCAAACGAAGATATGCAAGGCATCAATAGCATTCCCTCATGGACTGTGTTGGTGGAACCAGAGGTGGGGGTGGTCTTCCGAGATCACTTAGTTAGGAGCAGAGATACCTCCCCTGGAGCAAAATAAAGAGAAAAAATTATCCTAAGGTCAATTCACAACATGCTGGAGTTTCGAGAACTTCTTAGGAGGTTAATCAAACTTTTAACACATCTAAACCTTATTTTTGTAAGCATTTTTCTATCTTTTCAGTCAATCTAATTTCTTTTCAATCGTATTGTACTTTCTAGATAGTTAATGTAAAACAGAGGTTTATTTTAACCTCTGGCTTCAACTAGACTTATGTTTTCAATTCAAGTAAGAGCCTGCCTTATTTACACTTAGGGGGAGATTGTTAGACCCCAACTTGTGAAAGTGTAAGTAAGAAGTGTCTTACTCTAGTCAATAGGACTTATTCTATTGACGTGATTTGGACCAAGAGCTCTCATGCAAAAGAGGTCAAGAATCAGAGCTCTTACTCAAAGAGTGAAGGTTCCCTTCATACAGAACCCGCGCTCAATCTCCGTGGACGATCATGCCTTATGCGCCAAAAAGCATAAGCGCTTGATACAAAGCTACAACTCCAGACATAGATCCTCTGCATAGTACATGTAGAGCCTCTACATATGCAGAACCTCTGCATAGTACATGCAGAGCTTCTGGTCTCCTTCTCCATGGAATGCGTGTGCAAGTCCAGACACTCTCGCAAGCGTCAAATAGATTTAAGGCGGCTTGACTTAGTCCGCTCCACTTTTCAAGGGAAGTCAAAGATAAGGATGCGGACTCGGCAACTCAGAGATTCAAGCCTTTATTATAGCATAGTTGTTTGACCTAGGCGTATATAAGGAGGCTTCCTCCTCAGGTTCAAATTACCCGAGAGTGCCGATTGAATACATTTTTATTCTGAGAATACGTTTTAGATTGATTGTTCTTTACTTTCATCTAATAAAATCATTCGACATATTCAAGTCCTTTCACTGTTCTTATATATTTTGAATATTTTGCTTAATCATCCTTTATACACTGTTTGTATTTCAAACTTATTATTTATCAACTGTGTTTTCTGGGAATTAAGAGTATCTGGGTTCCAACAAAGATCTCAATCTTCTAAAAAGATCTCATCTAATGATGAGGTCTGTTCCTAGACATCTCCAACCCAACACTAAAACCATAAATACGAAGGTATTTTCATTTTCAACCCACCATTAAAAAACTAAAAAGTAGAGGTTAATAAAGTTTGTCTCTATATTTGGAGGTCAATAAAGTTGACCTCTATAAATTAAATATTCATATAATATTAATTTTTTATAATTATCTATAATATTAAGTTTTTATACATACATATATTATCTTATTATTATAAAAATATTAAATATGTTTTTTAGTGTGTCATTGAAGTTGGTTTTTTTGTTATCCAATGGACCCACCGTTTTTAGTGTTTAATTTGGGAAAAATCCAAAAAAACCCAATGGACTTTCATGTTTTGAATGATTAAGTCATTGGACAAATTTTTTGAATGAATAAGTCATTGGACAATTTTTTTGAATGAATAAGTCAATGGACTTTTTGAAACTTGCTAAATAAATCGTTGGATTTTTGAAAACCTATTAAATACATATTATTATTTAAAAATGTAACATGCAACCTCTATAGCAGCAACAGGTAAAACTACAAAATTAAAAAAAATCTTGAAATTTTGTTAAGGAACACGGAATGAAACAAGGTTAGATGATGGGTGGAGATGGTCTTCGAGCGGCGAGTGTTGGTGGTTTTTGAGAGGGAGAGCAAAAGGGAGATAAACGGGCGCTCGAAGCCTAATACGGTTTCAAGTGGTGGCATGGAGCAGTGATGGAGGGCGGTTCATGGTGAGGAATTGAGAAAGTAGACCATGATGGTTGCCGTCGATAGAGAAGAAGGATCGACTAGAAGAGGTCAGCGATTGTGAATGGAGTGGATGAGACGACGTGATGAAGATGTTGGTGGAAGATAGTGGTGTCGCATAGTGGTCGCATGGAGGGGGTAGACCACGATGGTCCGATGACAGGTGGTGGCTTACGAATGGAGATAGTCGTCAACAGTGAATGGAATAGAGGGACCAACGATGATGAAGCATGGTGAGAGGGAAAATAGACTGTTGAAGAAGACGGTAAAAAGATAAGACGGTGAAACTAGGGTTTTACCAGTTTTACATTCTTAAAATAAAAAAGAAAAAAAACATATTTTGGTTTTTCAAAATTTTACATTCCTAAAATAAAAAAGAAAAAGAAACTCTTTTTGGTTTTTCATGTTTTTCAAAAATTTTGAAATTGAGAAAACAAAATTAAAAGAAATAAAAAGATAATCACGGATATAAAAAAAAATTAATAACAAACACTCTTTTTTATTATTGTAAAAGAATTATATTATTTTTAAGAAAAACAAACTAATAAATAAACAGGAAGGTAAAAGTCTCGGTTCATAAATTATTTATGCTTAAAGAACTTTCCTATACATATATATGTAAATGGAGCGGATTATTCACGTTTGGAATAGTTTTTATGGGTTCTTTTTAATTTGTAGTTTATTTGCTATACAAGTTGCAACTTTTAAGTAATAAGGATATATTTAATACGCTTTCAAAAGTCCAAGGATTATTTAATACGTTTTAGAAAATTGAAAAAAAATTATCCAATAACTTAATCATCCCAAACAGGAAAGTATATTAGGTTACTTTTGGACCTTTCCCTTTTATTTTTAGTGGTTGGGTTGGATATTGTCTAATATACTCAATATTTATGAATTTTTTATTTATACCCTTCCTTATATACACATACACATTAACACATACAAATCAAATAAGAACCACAAAAAGGTTGAAAATTGTGAGAACTTGTTTTCATGCAAGAAATGATGACTCAACTACAAGAGCTACTTGAGAAATGATTCGTGTGACCGAGCTCTTCACCTTGGCGAGCTCCGGTACTTTTTGTGAAGAAGAAAGACAAATCTATGTGGATGTGTATAGATTACAGAGAGTTGGACAAGGTGACATTGAAGAACAAATACCTGCTTCCTAGAATTGATGACCTCTTTGACCAACTACATGAGGCGAGATGCTTCTATAATATTAATCTTCAGTCCGAATATCACCAAGTAAGAGTAAGGGGTGAAGATGTTTCAAAAATGGCCTTCCGGACAAGATATGGCCATTTCGAATTTTTTGTGATACAGTTTGGGTTAACAAATGCTCTGAACGTGTTTATGGATTTGATGAATAAAGTATGTCGTTCCTTCTTAGACAAGTTAGTAATGGTATTCATTGACGATATTCTTGCTACTCCAAGAATGAAGTCCAACACGAACGTTGTCTTCGGGAAGTTCTTAAAGTTCTATGAAAAGATAAATTATTCGCTAAGTTTTCAAATGCAAATTTTGGCTCCAAGAGGTCCAATTTTTTTGACCATGTAGTATATATAGATAGATAAAAGTGGACCCATCCAAGATTAAAGTGTTGGTCCTAGCTGGATCTACAAGAGTTTAGAAGCGATCAGTTTGTAGAGGGGGGATAAATACAAACATATTAACTTTCACATTTAAAAGTATATATTGATAAAAAGAATCAATACAAATTTTTACAGATTGTTTGCGGAATATACAAGGTAAAGAAAAATCTATCTAAAATAATATAGAAATACACACAGATACACTTAGCAAATATAAAAGATTTTTCGAAAGAGATAATACTAGAAATTTGTTCTTTTTGGGTATGCTTCTTGAATTAGAGAGAGGAATTCTAATATACTTGTATCGCATATTGCATGAGTGGAGAGAGCACTCAACTATTTATACCCATTGCATTAAGTACAATTCAGAAGAGGCAGAACACACGTCAAGCTTTTAGAGGAAAGCTTGTCCTTTGCTACAGTGAATAGTACTCTTGTCTACTCATGAGCAGACATCCTTTCATGGAGTTGGTGGGCACTAGAGTCGACTAATTAGCTCCGTGCACTACGATACTCTTGAGAGGGTATGGAATTGTCTTTTGTATATGGAAGGACAAGACAAAAACAATCGTGCATGACAAGCTTCATTTGATCGCTGAATGCTGGAATAACGCTGAAGGTTTCTTCAACATTTACTTAGGCTTGTGCAGTCTTTTTACAAATGTTGACAAGGTTGTAATCACTGAATACCACTTCAGATCACAAATGCACTAGTCACTAATATTCAGTTTTAGTCTTCGATATTTGCTAGAGGTTCTTGGATGTGAGTTTTGTCTTCATGAAGTATAGATGTCGTTGTACGATTACAATACATGTTTCTGCGATCAATGAACAGACTCAGTGATGATCGCTGGAACGGAATAGACAGAAACATAATACTTCGATAGGTAAAAGGGATTATCATCAAATCAATGAGTCAAAGGATCAACAATCTCTCCCTATATGATGACGACAAAAAAACCTAAAGAAAATTGCTTTAAGGTATAATAGTAAGGAAAAGTTACACGTAAAGTACATGTCCCTTTTAACTATTTTGGGATCTTTTTCAGTGATACATTTTTTACTCTATTAGTTTTCTTAAGTTACAAGGTTAAGAAAAAGTACAAGAAGGGAAACTGAAACTGAAAACATGTTCACTGGCTGAAGATTGTCAGTGAATGTAAGAGCTTACTGGAACTCATAGACATGTGTCCCTATTACTATTTTCAGGGATCTCTTTCAGTGATACTAATAAAATACTTATATTATTCAAAAGGAAGAATACAAGTATTACAATAGTACATTCTAGACTTATTACATATAAGTTTTACACTGAAGGAAAAGACATAGAAAGATAAGATTTAAAATGAAAGATAAAATTTACAACATAGAAAATTTTAACTGATCTAAGTCGTTGAAGTCGATGTAACCATGTACTTCTTCTTCAACCATCTTTCGACGTAGAAATTCTTTTTTGATCTTGCGGTCTGTCATCTCACCATAGAGGTCATTGTCCAACCAATATCTTAGATAATCAAGATGTTATATAGGATAGAGACGGAGCTCAGACACTCTTTGAAAACTATGTTCACCATCATAGTCAAGGAATATGAATCCAAACTCAGGCTTTAGGTGCACATAGTTGGGTGTGTAAGGACCCTTTGCTGGCAAAGATAGGTTCAACATAAAGATGTCTTGCTTCTTCGAATTCTTTAGGACTTCCTCCAGGGAGAACTTTGTTTCATGTTCGTTCCTCAAAGTTGTTCCATCATTAGAATCTGAAGGATTTCTTCTTCCACCTTTCTTCAACATCGGCTTTGTAGGTACAACAACAAATTTGTACATCTTGTTTATCAGATGGCCGAGGATATATTCAATTATTGGCTTGTGCCTTGACTTTGAACGTTGAATGGCCTGACGAATTTCCAGCCATTCAACGTAGCCGTATCGTCCAAGGTAGGCAGGGTACTCGATGACAGAGTCAAGGTTGTCTCTGATGATATGCATTGAGATAATCATTCCATCGTTTTTCTTAGGACCACTGATTATGACATTAGTGATGTGACAGGGACTAGTTCTTTTATTAAGTCGATCTTCACTCCATTTCTTGTCTCGGTCATTTAGGTTCATTGCTTTTTGATGTTCAGATTCTTTAATTGAGAGCAATTTAGCTTGTGCCTTGATAGCATTCACCATCTTTTTGGACATTTTCTTTGGAAGAACTTGAGAATCTAGAGAGTTGGCCAGCTTGAGGCTATCCTCAGTTTGTTGTTGTTGAATTTGGAGTTCTTCCTCAGCCTTAAGAGCTTTGAGTCTTTCAGCTTTTGTAATTAAGTCAAACTCACCACAACTAGATCTACGAAGAGGAATTTTTACTCTAGTTTGGTCGAGTGACTCCTTAAGCTGAGTCATCTGTTGGTCGCTAGGAACACTAGAAGTTGGGTTTTCAGGTACCCATTCATCTAGACGACCACAGGTAGTAGAAGGAATAGTATAAGAGAATTGATAGAGAGAAGTGACGATGGCAAACCTTGTGAATTGATAAGATTGAAGAGAACTTTCAGGTTTCCTTCTTCACAACACTTTTGTCTTTGGAGGAGGTGTTCTGGTTCTTTGTACATGTTTCCTTCTCTTTTTCCTTCTCCTTCTCCCCCTGAGATGAAGATTCCCTGAGAGAGACGCCTTTTAAAGCAGTAGCTGGTTTGGTGTGGTATTGAATAGTGAAGTCGTCGACATCATCGTTTTCATCATCATCATCACCAATATCTTTTCCAGCATCAGGAAATGAAAGAGAATCATCAGCTTCATCGTCATCTTCATCGTCTTCATCCTCATCTTCATCTTCCTTATCACCAGCACTAGCTGTAGAGGTGGAAGGTCGTTATCTTGAGCATCAGCTTTGACGACATCATCAATTTCCTCAGCTTGAGCAACAACTTTAGCTACATGGGAAGTGATGACATCAGCTTCATTTGCTTCAGCTTTTTCAACTTGAGCATAAACATCAATTAGTGTTGTAGGGACAAAAACAACTAAGTCTTTCTCCCCCTCTTTGTCATCTTTAAGACGAATGGTGAGGTCATCAAGACTTTTAGCAACGATATCCATTCACCGTTCAAGATCTGCTAGAGATTGAGCTTAAAGAAGACCCAGTTAGAGCACTTGATCCAGCGATAGACAATTTTCAACTATGAATGAGGGTGCACGAACTGGCACTGGACATTGAAGAAGATCCAATATATGTTGCATCATCTCACCATGCTTGGTAAACTAAGCTTGTGCTTCATCGGCTTTGTTGTTGAGAGTAGAGATGGCCTCAGCGTTGATGTAGACATCGGCTTGCACAACAGATAGCAATTCCTTCACATTAATGACTTCAACTTTAACAGCTGAGAGGTCAGAAGAAAGGTCATCCCTTAGAGGCATGTCTTTATGGACTTGGTCCATTTTGATCAAGACAGTCTCTATTGCTGGGAAAATCAGCTTTATATGATCATTTATGTTGTATTCTTCTTCCATGGTCAGCGATCCTTCATATCAGGGACCTAAAAAGAAGAGGTTTGAGCATAAGATAACTCAGGGTTAGAAGAAAAAAAGGGTAGGTTGGTAGAGTACCTGAGGGGTCATTAACACCATCTGAAGGATTGATGCTAGTTCTATCCTGGTTGCCATTGAGATGATAGCCTTTCGTTGACTGAGGTATCTCGAGAGGAGCAACCTCAAGTTCTGTGGTGATTGCTTCATCATCAGCGAGGACAATCACTGATGAATCACCATCATGTGTCGAGACCCAAGAATAAGGAATAAGACAAGATGGCTGAGAGTAGTGGAAGTGGGTGTTCAATAGTGGCTATGCTGATATTCTCACATTCAATGATTTGGGTCACTGAGGCGGTTGGGAGAGGAGCCACATGTACGACAGTGATTGAAGAAATCACTGAAGAGCTAGGAGGGGTTATAACACTAGTTGCCTCGGGGGTGAGGATTGATTCATTGACTAGAACCTTTTGAGAGGTAACAACCAATGATGTGAGTATCCCCTTTTTGGCTTTTTTGGCCCTCGAAGGAGAACCAAGAGTGGTTTGAGATGAGGATCTTTTAGACGAGAGGGTGGTGGTGGTTGGGATAGACTTGGGGGGGGGTTGCCTTAGTCTTGACCACCAGATCCAGGGAAGAAAGACATACTGGCATAGTTGGAGAAGATAAAAAGTACATCCAGGCACAATTGTAGAAGATGAAAACGTACTGCAATGTGTACTGTGTGAGATGTCCATAAGAGAGGATAGGGCAACATTTTCAGATAGCCAGGTTGCCTTATGTGGAGTATTTGTTGCTAAAGATCTTAGCGAACACCATACACAGAAATCTGGTGTAAGGCACCACTTTTTTCCTTTGGCGCTTGTTCAGCTTCAACACTAGGTCACGCCAGCAAAATTGATTGGCCTCTAGAAAATGTTAGAAACGCCAATGTTCAATGCAACTTTGGACGCTTTGATCTTGTCCACCAGTTTTTCCTCCCATACATTGAATGAAATGGGAAAACAAATATTTTAATTCTGCTGACATGTGGTAATTCTCAATTTTTGAGAGCAATTTGAGGGGATCGCTAGAGTCCTTCTTTGTTGGCCAGACATAGCCAATATTTTCTAAGCAGAAGATGATATCCTCAGTGGAAGGTTCACTGGAATAAGGACCTTTTGGTAGCTGGAGAGCGGTCCTTAGTGTGGCTACACCAAAACTGACGATCATTCTGTTAAAGGTGAAAAAGATTTTCTCCACCGGTTTACCAGTCTTGTCAGTTTCTTGCTTGACTTCAACAGTACGCCAAAACTGCTGAAGGACTTCTTTCACCATGACAGGTCCATGGGAGATAGCAAAGAAATTCGGAGAGTTCTTGAGGAATCCTACAACGTCCTCATAGTGTGGTTTATTGGAAGGAATGTCTAGAAGCGCCACATGGTTGTTAGGCTTGAAAGACTCTTCGTCAATAGAGAAGCTAACGTTCTTGGCAGACATTTCTGTAATATATAAGAAAAAAATAGAAGTTAATTTGGTTTGTTAGAAATCCATACAAATGTAAACCTTAAGTTCTGGATCGATAAAACTTCTTTTGAAAAATCCATAATAAGATTTAGGGTTTTTCAAGAAGAATAAGTGTATAGAAACTTAGATTATAATCAAGTATAAGAATGTGTTAATAATCTGTATGTTCGTTATTTAAGTGAACAAGTTCTTAAATAACGTAACAAGAGTTTCTTAGAAGAAGAACAAATCAAAATAAGAAGAAAAGAGTTATCAACAGATGATTTTTAGAAGAAGAAGGTTGATGGTTTTGAGAGTTCTTTGAGTTCTTGCTTGCAAAAGTCTTAGAGACAGAGGTTCTACAAAAAGTTTTTTGTAAGCGTAAAGAAAAATGAAAGAAGAGGTCTCATATTTATAGGTAGGAGGAGAGAGAAATGAAAATAGGAGAGATAAAAATATTTCATAAAAGTTGTGCAATGATGAAAAAGTTAGCACGTCCTCATTCACGATTGGATGGAATTACGAGGGGTCGTTATGTCAGAATGGTACGCACGTCTCAAAAAATCGTATCATTTAAAACAAAATGACGTCATAAGACGTTTCATTTTCCTTGTTTTAAGCAAAAAATTTAAGTTATTCAAAAACATATACTGAAGGATATGTATTTGAGAGTATATCTTTTTAAATATAACTTTAAAAAGGTTTTGTGATAAGAAGAATCACTGAAGAAATTTTAACTTTTAAAACGTTACTGATTGAGAAAAGTTTCAGTGATGGTTTTTGTTTTAAGAAAAGATAAGTATAGCTTTGAGAGATATACTTGCTTAAATGGTTCAATGATAGAAGAAATACTGAAACAATCTTTTAAAACATTTTGATCATTGAATATGAAAAGATTCAATGATAGTATTTTGAAAAGAGAGAATAAGTATACATACCTTAAAGAGAGAAGATATATTTACTCAAGAGTTCAGTGATAGAATAAGAACACCGAATCATTTCACTTACTGAGTAATGCTTATAACTGAAAGACTTAATCCTCACCATTCAGCATTCTAAGTTCACTGATCAAGATGTTATATTTTGTCTCATCAAGAAGCTTTGTAAAAGGTCAGGGAGTTGGTAATCAGTTGAAATAAAGTGAAGTTCAATATTACCATTGATAACATGATGTCTGATAAAATGATATCTAATCTCAATATGTTTGGTCTTAGAGTGAAGAACAAGATTGTTTGTAATGGCTATAGCATTGGTGCTATTGCAATAGATATGGATCTTGGAAAGATGTAGATCATAGTCGTTGAGTTGGTTTTTCATCCAAAGAACTTGGGCATAACAGCTTCCAGCGGCAACATATTTGGCTTCAGCATTTGATCTGGACACATAATTTTGCTTTTTACTTGCCTAACTTACCAACTTTCCACCCAGAAGCTGACAGCCTCCAGTGGTGCTTTTTCTATCAATTTTGCATCCTACAAAGTCACTATCCGAGTAACCTATAGGTCAAAATCTGAACCCTTGGGATACCAGAGACCCAAGTTACAAGTTCGCTTTAGATATCTGAATATGCCTTTTACAACAATTAGATAGGATTCCTTAGGTTCAGATTGATATCGTTCACATAGACAGGTAGAGTACATGATATCTGGACGACTTGCAGTGACATACAACAGAGAGCCAATCATTCCTCTATAAATAGTAACATTTACACAATTTCCGTTTGGATCCTTGTTTAGTGAGAGAGGTGGAGCCATCCGAGTCTTCATAGATGAGCTGTTGGATAGATCAAATTTTTTCAGCATATCTCTGACATACTTACTTTGGCTGATAAAGATACCTTTATCTGATTGCTTGATCTGGAGACCTAGAAAGTAGGTTAGTTCTCCCATCATATTCATATGATATTTTTTCTTCATGCAATCAGCGAACCGAAAACACAAAGACAGATTAGTGGAACCGAATATAATATCATCGATATAAATTTAGACTAGAATGATGTGACCTTTAACTTTCCTAATAAATACGGTCTGGTCAATATTTCCATGGACAAATTTCTCAGAGATGAGAAATAAGGAGAGGGTAACTTACCAGACACGAGGGGCCTGTTTTAACCCGTAAAGAGCTTTATCCAATCTATAGACATGATTTGGATACTTAGGGTCAAGAATTCCTAGAGGTTATTCAACGTAAACTTCACTGTGGAGTTTTACATTAAGAAAAGAACTCTTTACATCCATTTGAAACACTTTAAAGTCTGTATGGGCAACAAAGGCTAGAAAGAGTCGAATAGCTTCGAGTCTAGCCACTGGTAGGCAGGTTTTGTCATAATCGATTCCTTCTTCTTGTCTATAACCTTGAGCAACAAGGCGAGCCTTGTTACGAGTTACAATACCTTGTTCATCTAACTTATTGCGATAAATCCATTTGGTGTTTTTCACAGTTTTGTTTGATGGACATGGGACAAGGTACCAAACTTTGTTCCTATCAAACTTAATGAGTTCCTCTTGCATGAAATGACCCAACTAGGGTCTGAGATAGCCTAATTTATTTTCTTGGGTTCAACTAGAGAAAGAAAGTTGACAAAGAGATATATATTACCTAGACCACGGCGGGTCTGAATATCTGCACTTGGATCACCAAGAATTTTATGAATTGGATGGTCTTTTGTCCATCGTTGAGCTGGCAGAGGATTGTTATCTGAGCATTGCTGTTCAAGTAGAGAAGATGAGGCTTCGGCTACAAATTCTTCAGCAATAGATTGAATTACTAAAGAAGCCTCAAAGAGAGATTCAACGACTGATAGAGGTTCAGATGCTGAAGACATTTGATTCACTGATTGGTTAGTGTTTGAAGTAGAGGGAGGAATGCAACTAATGGGCACTACAACAATCTCTGAGGAAGATTCGCCTTGGTTATTAGTTGCAACTGGAATGATAAGTGGATCATCATCAGCTTTTGGAGTATCAACATTGGGTTGATTGCTGAAGGAAGCTTTAGGTTGTCCAAAATGAGAGAACATCCATCTTTTTAACTCTTCATCATCATTAATGATGGGTTTAGAGTTAGCTGATTGAGATTCATCAAAGGTGACATACATAGTTTCTTCTATGGTTTTTCGATGTTTGTTGAATACTTTGAAGGCTTTGGATACTGAATAATATCCAAGAAAGATTCTTTCATCGACTTTGGGATCAAACTTTCCACGTTGGTCACGGTTGTTAAGAATGAAACAAGTGCAACCAAATATGTGATGAAAGCTGAGAGAAGGATTTCTTCTATGGAAGAGTTTGTAAACTGTCTTCTTGGATCTCTTCACGATCAACGATCATTTTTGAGTAAAACAAGTAGTATTGACAGCTTCGGCCCATAATTGAGTAGGGAGATGAGATTCGTTGAGCATGGATCGAGCAACCTCAATGATTGCTCGATTTCTTCTTTTAGCAACTCCATTTTTTTGTGGAGTTCTCACAGAAGAGAAGTTGTGAGAGATTCCCTTGTCCTCAAAGAAGCTATTCATAGTACTATTTTTGAATTCAATTCCATAGTCACTTTTGATACATCATACTTTAATGTTGTTAAGTACTTCCATGCGTTTGATGAACGAAATAATTTCTTCAGGTGCTTCACTTTTGGATGTAAGAAAGAAGACCCAAGTGTACCTGGAATACTCATCAACAATGACAAGTGTATATTTCTTTCCAGCTATTGATTGCACGTTGACTGTACCAAAGAGATCTATATGCAATAACTGAAGTGGAGATATCACTGAAGAGATTTGCTTAGACTTTAAGCTAGCTCTTGTCTGTTTTCCTTTCTCATACGCTGAGCAAAGAGATTCCTTTGCAAAGGTGTGTTGGGGAAGACTGGTGACGAGATCATTTCGAGACAACTCACTGAGTGTCTTGAAGTTGAGATGAGAAAGCTGTTTGTGCCATAGCAGTTGATGTCTTATGAGGCTTTAGAGAGAAAACAATTGTTCTCAATTAGAGAAGAATCCATGTTAATGATATATACATTTTCTAGACGAGAACCGGTTAGAGCAACCTTATCATCCTTGTCGAAGATGTAGCATGAATTCTTAGAAAATTTTACTATGAAATCTTTGTCACACAGATGACTGATTCTAAGAAGATTGTGCTTCAGTCTTTAAACATATGCAACACTTTTGAAAGTAGTTGAGCCGTTGGTTAATTCACCAAAGTCTTTGGTATATCCTTTTCCGTTTCGTCCAAAGGTTACGGAAGGGCCTCTTTCATCTTTGTAGTCAATGAGCAAAGATTTGTCTCCAGTCATGTATCTCAAGCATCCACTATCGAGATACCAAATGCCTTTGATTTTTTGCACAACGAAAATAGATTAAGATTGCTTTGGTACCCATTTTTCTTTGGGTCTTGCAGAGTTAGAGACAATATCCACTGAAGCTGAAAACTCAGAGTCAGCAGATGTCTTCACTGAGCCTGAAGAGGAGGTTATAGTGGGATTCGGAGCAACAACCCCTAACGCTGAAGGCATAGAGTCAGTAGGTGTCTTCACTGAGCCTGAATAAGAGGCTTTAGTGGTTTTCTTCACGTTAGTCATTTTCACAACATTAGTGGCAGATTTCACTTTGGTTGATTTCTCAGCCTTGGTTACTTTATTTATTGTAGCTAGAGGACCAACCTTGGTAGTAGAGGGACACTTACTAGAAATATGTGTAGTTTCACCATAGTGTCTACACATCCTATAGTTAAAACCAGCTTTAGGGCCAGAAAGTATCAAAGGAACGGAAGAGAGACAAGCTCCAAGGATTCTCTTCTCATTTGTTCTAGGAGGAACAACCGAGGATTTAGAGTCCTTGGGTGAAACATTCACCTTAAGCTTTGACTTATATTTATGAGTGGATTCAGATAGCCTTTTGCCAGAAGAAGAAGACGAAGGTGCACAAGTTGAAGGAATAGATCTTTATCTATATGACTTGTTGGCTTTCTTGGGAAGATGTGCTATGACAATGGATTTACCTTTGTCTTTGCAACCTGAAGTCGAAGGAGTTCCTTCACGATGACTCTCAGTGAAAGAAGACTGAGAGAAAGAAGTGTCAGGAATAGAGGAGACAAAGGTGCCAAACTTTAGCATGGATCTATCAGTGACACATTCTTCTTGATCATAGGAGAAGCCTAGACTAGTCTTAATCTTGGCGGGGATCTGAGCGTTGTTGATATTAGAAGCCTTGACGAAGGCTTTGGACCACCCTTCAATGGCAGCCTTCTCATCCTTGAGTTTAGCAATAGCTTCCTTACGTTTAACTATAGCCTGTTCATGCTCGATACTGATGGTTTGGTTTACAATGACCTGATCCTTGAGATCTTCCTTGATCTTGGTCAACTCCTTGATCTTAGAATGACAATTTCTCAACTGTTCTGCTTTGGATTTGCCATTTAGGGCATTGTAAAGATCAACCGTCAACATATCTAACGCCGATAGGCTATCAGGGATAGAAGAAGAAGAAGAAGAAGAAGAAGAAGAAGAAGAAGAAGAAGAAAAAGAAGAAGAGGGTTCATTTAGGGAACATACCTAAGTAGATATAGATTATGGGGGATCACAAGATAATGATATATCAGAAGATTCTTCCTTGACATCCTTGGCCATAAGATAGAGGTAGGCCGTGTCTTCCTTATCAGAAGAATTAGCCCAGTCATGTTCTTCAGCGACAAGACCTTTGCCTTTACGCTGAGAACTCTTCATCTTTCTGTACTTTTCATTCATCTTTTGATATTTGTCATCTTTGGGCTTGAAGGAAGATGAGGTTTTGGAAGATGTCGTCGCAGTTTTCTTCAACCTGCATTTACTGGCAAAGTGACCTTTGCGCTGACATTTGTAGCACGTTGCTGAAGCGTTGTCAATGATATTTGACTTTGGCTAATCCGATATGGTCAGTGAGGGAGATATGCAGAAATTGATATTTTTGGCAAACATTCTAAAAGATTTAGTTAAAAGGCCAGTGACTCATCAAACTCTACAAGATCAGAATCTGACAAGTCCTCAAAGTTATTAGGGTCTAACTCTGTTAAAGAAAAAGAAGAAACAGGAGGATTAGAGGAAGATAGGAGACGAGCTGAAGAATTCTCATAGATCAAAGCTAAAAGAGAGCTTTTCATTTATGTGGAATCTTTAATGAGTTTCCTCTTCAGCTGATGAGACTGCTCATGATTAAGTAGTATCCTATAAAGAGAAGTAACAGACAGAGAGGACATATCATTGGACATTTTGAGACACATAGAATAACTATCCCATGATTCTGGAAAGCATTCCAGGAACTTTGTCAATGTCTCAGAGTTGGAATATTCTCTTCCAACCATCCTCAAGTCGATAAGGAGACAGTTAAAACACTGATGTACTTCTGACAGCGAAACATTCTTTCCATAGAGAAAGCTTTCATATTATCTTACTAAATTTATTTTCCTCGACTCTTGTACTTGAGAAGTACCTTCATATTGAACACAATGTGCGTCCCACATGTTTTTTGAGGTTCTAACTTTCATCACAGAATGATAAACCTCATCAGGAAGAGACATGACTATTATAGACCTTGCATGAGTGTCTATAGCCACTTCCTTCTTATTTTCATCGCTCCATTGATGATGGAGCTTTGGAATCTGTTGTTCAGAAATGGTGGCAGTCATAGCAGTTTCAGGATCCGCCAGAGATATAACATATGAAACATAGGGTCCATTTTCTATATAGTGTAGAATTTTAGGATCCACACCTTCCAAGATGAGAGACATCCGATTCTTCTAGAGACTGAAGTTATCTATAATGAATCGGGGAGGTTTGGCAAAAGAGCCATTGTCATGGAAGTTGGTGCTGGTGTTTTGAAAAGCCATTTGAAAAGCATTAAATTATCTAAAGATGAAAAAGAGATAATAAAATGCAGATACATAACAAAACAAGACAAAAAGCAAGGCCTACTCTAATACCACTTGTTGGTCCCAGCCGGATCTCCAAGAGTTTAGAGGTAATAAGTTTGTAGAAGGGGGGGATGAATACAAACAAAGTAACTTTCACTTTTAAAAGTATATATTGATAAAGAAGGATCAATACGAATTTTTACAAATTGTTTGCGCAATAGACAAGGTAAAGAAAAACCTATCTAAAATGTTAGGAATGAAATTCAATATAAAATTGTATTCGTCTTGAAAGATAAATCTGTCTATAATTGTATAAAAGTCATCGTGTTTGACTTTTATTAGGATAGTTTCACTTTGACTATTTTGTATTGTTTGACCCTATAAATAGGGTGAAGTCTTTGTAATCTTGAGAGGATTATTCATTGTAATAATACGTTATAGAGAAGTTGACCACATTTGGAGCATTGACTTTTTCTCTCTACTTCTCCTACATGTTCTTGAATGATAAATCATGTCTGCCATTGATGAATTGAAGATGTATTGAAGATTGATCATTTTAGGGACTTATAATTGGTATCATAGTAGATTTGCAGGGAATTTGATTTGAAGATATCATCAAGAGTTGCACAATTTTTCTGGAGATTCATTATATTGTTCTTGAAGTTCATACTGTTCTTGAATGTTCATCTTTGTTCTTCATAAATTTCTCTCAAATCTTTCATTTTTGGATGATTAATTGTTAAAATTGTGTTCATTGTGTACGCTTTTGAGTCGTGAATCAGTGTTATTCTTACAATTTCATGATTTGATCATTGTCAGTAAAGATTTGAAGAGATTTGTTAGTTTTATGATTTTTTGAAAATCTTTGTGTTCTTATCAAAATTCATCAAAAAGATAGATTTTGATCCATTTTTGTATGAATTTTTGGTAATTTCTATGTTTGTGTGTTAGTTTGATCTAAGTTTTAATGGATTTTTGATTGAAACTTGTTTTTCTTAAATCGCTTGGCTCTTTTCATTATGTTGACCGGATTAAGAAACTGCCTTGATTCAATATCTTGAGCGATTTACATATTAGCTTTGAGCGGATTAAGGTAGGATGTTGAGCGGTTTAGGCAATGACTTGACCGGATTAAGGAACATCCTTTCAGCCTTGAGCGATTTGTCCATGCAGTGAGCGATATAATTCCATGAAGTGAGCGGATTTGATCGGATAAGGATCATAGTGGTAAGTGATTTAGGCAGTGTAGTGTTTCAAGTTGTGTGCGATGTATTCATTACTTTGGGCGATTTAGCTTAGGCTTTGACCGATTAAGACCTTAGGCTTAAGCGATTTATTTAGTGTGTTGGGCTATTTAGCTTAGGCTTTGACCAATTAAGATCTTAGGCTTAAGCGATTTATTCAGTGTGTTGGGCGATTTAGCTCACTCTTTGAGCGACTTAGTTCTTCCTCGCACACCTCTTGACCGAATTAAGACCATGTGGTGTGCGATTTAAGTACATAGGATGAGCGATTTAGAGACACTCATTGAGCGGTGTTGAGTGTGTTAGTATTACATCGCTCACTCCTTGAGCAATTGCCTTAGGCGATTTAGGTACTTCTTAGGGCGATTTAGGCTAAGTATTCAGCAAGTTAGGCTTAGTCTTGAGCGAGTTCGACTTAAACCTTGTGGTGAGCGATTTATACTTGATGTGTTTTCAAGCTTGAGCGATTTATTTCATGCTTTGAGCGGTTTATACACACAATTCTTGAGCGATTTAGTCTGGTCTTGAGCGGACTTTACTGAATTTAGAAACTGCTTTGAGCGAGTTAGTCTTTATCTTAAGCGGATTAAGTATTCGGGCGATAGTGTGATTTTTGAACAAATTTGATTGGACATTGATATTTTTGCATGCTAACCAAGTCCGGCCATTATTATTGCATGTGCATGGTTTTTCTTATTCGGACGACCATTATTAAAAACTTTGCATGGATTGTTATTGGTATTGATTCATACTGACTTTTCATCTGTTTGTGAATTTGAGTATTGAAATTTGCTTGTGAAAATTTCATCTGTTTGAGAGTGATTGTGTAATATTTTTTTAGAGTGTATTTCTTGAATCAATTTCTTGAACTGCATAGATTCTTTTTTTGATCAATCTTATTTTTCTTAATGGCATATATTCTTGAGAAAGAGAATAAGGAGTTGAAAGAGAGACTTACAGAGTTGGACAAGAGCTTACAGAGTTATAAGGAGAAATATCTTAATATGTTCTACGAGAACCATGACAATGTGGAATTTATTGCAAATCTTCAAAAATATCACAAAGTAGCATTGGAAAAAGTTGAGAATGATTTCATGAATAAAATTAATAAACTTGAGAAAACTCTGAGTTCAGTGAGGAAGGACTATGATGATGATTTGAGAACTTGGAGTAAAGCTAATAAAGACATGTTCAATAAACTTCAAGAGCTACAAACTGAAAGGAATTCTTTTGGGAGAAATAGTAAAGAGTCAGAGGTCTTAAATGATAAATCTGAGAGTGAGTTGAGTCAGTTACATAAATTACTAGAGTTAGAGAACGAAAAAGCTCTGAAAGCTGAAAAGAGCTTCAGTTTTGAAAGAATATAATTTGACAAGGAAAAGAAGAGACTGTGTGATTCAGAGAAAAGGTTTGGAGCTGAACGTATATCTTATGATAATAAGATTAACTCTCTAGAGTTAAATGCAAAAATGCTTTTAAAGCAAATATCTAATTTTGAGCAGCTGATCATCTTGGAACGGGCCAAGAATGATAAAGCAAAGAAAGACATCTCAGAAGACTGCCAGAGTCAATTACATAAATTATCTAAAAGCATTGATCTAAAGCAGGAGGCTTTAGACGAAGAGAAGAAGCAATTTGCCTTTGAGAAAAGAAATACTTCAAATAAGTATACAACAATTGCTAAAGAGCTTGCTAATAAGAAAAAGTGGCTTGATATCGCTTCTGAGAATGATAAGAGCAGCTCAGATGAAGAGAAAAGATAGTTAATAAATCAGAAGAAAAAGTTTGAAATCCGTCAGAAGGAGTTAGAAGTTAAACTCCTGGATACTACAAGGAAATTGTCTGATCTAAAGACAGACCTTGAAACTGATCTGAAGATGAGAACTGAACTTAAAATTAAGTTTGATTTAGTTACTGCTGAAAAAGACCAGCTTTTACAGAAAGTCAAAGACTTTTCTTGTGCACAAAGTTCAATTGGTTCTCCATCACAGTGTAAAACTAGCTTCTATGGCTGTTCCAAATCGAATAGTTATTCAAGCAGTCCTAAATCTACTGTTTCTAAGAACTATTCTCGTTCTTCTACTCAGTATTATAAAGGGTATGTTATCTGATCACCCAATAAATCTTCTAAGACTAAAAGCATTTGGGTTAATAAAGCCGATTCTGTTTCATTTCATACACCTGTTGTTACTAACTCTGTTCTTCCTTGTTTTGTGAGATCCAATTCTAACTTGATAAATCTTAGCAAGAAAAGGATCATGTGCTCCACATGTAAATCAACAGATTTTGTGAACAAGAAGATACATAACAGATGGAGTACAGACAACAAATATCAGAAAGTTTGGAAAGGTAAGAACATGTATGATCACAATAACTGGTATGGATCATATTCTATTTCTGATCATTCTGTTCAAAGTGCTAAAAAGAATATATCTTATAAGAATAGATGGTTTGGAAGTTACAACATACCCCAACCCGATACTAACAAAATAGGACCCAAGTTCGTTTAGGTATCAAAATCTACTTAAGTTGGTTTTGCAGGTGTGTCAACTTTGTGTTGATCAGAATATTATATCAGTGATACACCAATGCAGAGGGAGTTGTAATCTATTCCAAATAAGGCTTCTGAACATTACAGTTTAGGACTCGTGCTTTACCGAGTGTGGTTTCTAAACACACAGTTTAGGACCCGTGCTAAACCTGTTTCCACTTTTATTCTTTTGAGCTAAACTGAAACATTACTCAAATCAACTTTCTAGGGGGAGTCTTGATAAATGAGTTGTTTTTGAGAAACGAGTACTGTTTCTGAACATGTATTTCCTGAGATTTTACTTGTGTAATTTCTCTTCGTACATAACTCCAATACTTGTTTCAGCTAATCTTCAAACTGTTATTATCACGTCTCTTATACGAAAATCATTTTTGGTGATAATACGCTCGTTTGTATTCAAGTTTGTTTTATGATATTGTTTTTGGTTGATTGATATACATTCAATATTTTTTTAATATAAGAATCTGTAAACTCGTTCTTACAGATCTTCATTCATTTCTCTCGCATATCGAATAGTCTGATCTTTGTCATATCATTCTTTCGTTAATTGTGCTTAAAGCTAAATTTTTTGATCAATTTTATCTGATCTTTGTGCTTTATATGCAATATTATTTTTGATCAACTCTTGTGATCAAATGTGCATAACTATAAATTTTTAGGAGGGACTAAGTGCTTATCAGAAATACCTCAATGGAATGTCAGAACCGACAAATCTACCCATGAGGGCAACCATATCTGAGTGAGCTTTAAATCAAAAAAGGTTTGTGTGCCGAGATTAAAATGAAAATGAGAGGGGTAGTTGTTGTGAGCTAAAAGAATTTACGAGAGTTGTGTCAGGATTAAAAGAATATAAGAATCCTGTTCCAAACTTATAAAATCTGGGCATACCACACAATCTATTAGTTCTCAATTCTTTCGAGACTAATATTGAAAAAGGCAAAGCCCAGGCCAATTCTTGTCACAACCCCACTAGCTACTCATGTATCTCTCAACAAATAAGTGTTTCAATAACACTTGGGGCACGCAGCTCAACATCTATCAGTTTCTCATTCGGAGAAAGTTGATATTGAATCAGAAGGATATATGTCCCCCCCTTCATGTCTTCTTGATCACTAATTGAGTCTGATAAATTTGTGTAGTCCACACGGTTTATCTTTTTGAGCCTAAATAAAAGCATATGTTGCTTTATCTTTCTACACTACACATATTTTGCATTTTATATGTTAATTTGCCAAAACATTCACAAATATGCTAATTTTAAGCTATCAATGATTGAATGGAAGACCTGGTGATATGATCATTTAAAAAAGTCTCATATATACAGTACATCTGTTGTACTGAGTATATTTGTTATTCTCACAGGTCAATCTTTTTATAGGATTGAAAATAATTTCATTCGTTGAAATTGGTTGTTACCTTCCTATTCCCTTAAATCTGAAAAGATTAAATAAGTGGATTTGCAAAGATCTACTTACAATTTCATGAATTGACGGCTTACAGGGAGGATTTCATTTATTCTTGTGTATGATGGAATGATTCTCATTTCATCATAAAGGGGAGTATGTAATAATGAATGAAAAGTCCAATTCCGAACATTACAAGGGGAATCTGATGTAAAGATCAAGAGGAGTAACTTCAAATTTGGCAAAAGACTCAAAAGAAGTGCGACTAGAGATGATTAAGAAGATTATTTCGATGCTACAATGTCTGAGAGTTGTTGAATGTGAAGATCATCATTTCAACAGTTTACTGATAGAGATTTCTCATTGTAAAAGAATGTTTGTGAGCTTATCTGAAGAAATTCATTATTGGGGAGAATGTTTAAAATTTGTTGTCTGAAGACTAAAGATTGTTATTATTTCTGATTCACATTGTCAAAATAGAAGATCATCGCGGTTCTACATTCGAAGGGGAGAATGTTAGAAGATCTTTCTCGACAAATGATTGTCTGAAGTTTCAAGTTGAAGATTGTTTTTGAAGAAGAAATAATGTGCTTAAAGTTTCAAAGTTCAAACAGGACTCAAAGTGCGCAACTTCTTTCAAATCTGAATACAAAGGGGGAGAATGTTAGGAATGAAATTCAGTATAAAATTGTATTCGTCTTGAAAGATAAATCTGTCTATAATTGTATAAAAGTCATCGTGTTTGACTTTTATTAGGATAGTTTGACTTTGACTATTTTGTATTGTTTGACCCTATAAATAGGGTGAAGTCTTTGTAATCCTGAGAGGATTATTCATTGTAAATTAATAATACGTTATAGAGAAGTTGACCACATTTGGAGCATTGAATTTTTCTCTCTACTTCTCCTACATGTTCTTGAATGATAAATCATGTCTGCCATTGATGATTTGAAGATGTATTGAAGATTGATCATTTTAGGGACTTATATAAAACAATCTAGAAATACACACAGATACACTTAGCAAATATAAGAGATTTATCGAAAGAGATAATTCTAGAAGTGTGTTCTTCTTGGATAATTCTAACCTACTTGTATTGCATATTGCATGTGTGGAGAGAGTACTCAACTATTTGTATCCATTGCATTAAATGCAATTTCAGAAGAGACAGAACATGCGTCAAGCTTTTAGAGCAAAGCTTGTCCTTTGCTACAGTGAATAGTACCATTGTCTATTCATGAGCAGACATCCTTTCATGGAGTTGGTGGGCAATAGAGTCGAATAATCAGCTCCATGCAGTATGATACTCTTGAGAGAGTATGGGTTTTTCCTTTGTGTGTGGATGGAAAAGACAAAAACAATCATGCATGACAAGCTTCATTTGATCACTAAATGCTGGAATAACACTGGAGGTTTCTTCAGCATTTACTTAGGCTTGTGTAGTCTTCACACATATGTTAACCAGGTTGTAATCACTGAATATCGCTTCAGATCATGAATGCACTAGTCACTAATCTTCAGTTTTAGTCTTCGATATTTTGTTGAAGGTTCTTGGGTGTGAGTTTTGTCTTTTTGAAGTATAGCAGTCACTGAGGATTACAATACATGTTTCAGCAATCAATAAACACACTCAGTGATGATCGCTGTAACAGAATAGACAGAAATATAATACTTCGATAGGTAAAAGGTATTATCATCAAATAAATGAGAGAGAGGATCAACATAAAGCAATGATGAATTGGGAACCACCAACTAGTCTAACTTAAATAAGATGTTTTTTGGATTAGTCGACTACTACCAAAGGTTCATCCAAGACTTTTCAACGATCGATTCGTCATTAACGTCCTTGACAAGGAAGAATGTCATGTTTGTGTGGTTTAAAGCTCATTATCAAGCTTTTAGAATTGTTCAGAAGAAGCTGTGTGAGGCACTTGTCTTATCTCTACCTGAGGGATCAGAAGATTTTTATGGTTTTTCGCGACGCCTCTATGATAGGCTTGGGATGTATGTTGATGGAAAGTGGGAAAGTAATAGCTTATGCATCTTGCTAACTCAAAGAACACGAGAAGAACTACTCAACCCACGATTTGGAATTGGCAACGATAGTTTTTTCATTTAAGTTGTGGCAGCACTATCTCTATAGAATGCAGTTCACTCTCTTCATCGACCATAAAAGTTTGAAATATATATTCGATCAAAGGGAGCTAAATATGCATCAAAGAAGGTGGTTTGAGTTATTGAAATATTACGATTATGAATTACTTTACCACCCCACTTAAGCGAATGTTGTGGCGGATAAGTCAGAAGGGTCACAATGGGGGAATTCAAGTGTTACTCACAAGAATCGATGTAGTGTCTAGTTTAATCGAGAAAATCAAAGAGTGATAAGCCGAGTAACTTCTAGAAGAAAATATCAAGACGAAAGTCATGGTGAAAAAATGTAACTTGTTGACGGAAGAGGGTCTTGGTCTCAAACTTTTTCTAGGCCTGGATGCCAAAGTTAAGAGGAAACCAGCAGTTACTTTTGGAGGACGCTCATAAATCCAAGCATTCCATTCATCCCGGTAGCCCAAAAATATATAGAGATTTAAAATAAAATTGTTGGTTGATGATCATGAAGCTAGATGTGGAAAGTTATGTGGAGAGATGTGTTACTTGTCTTCGAGTAAAAAGTAGAACACTATAGGCCATACGGAAGTCTTCAATCCTTGAAGATTCTGGAATAGAAGTGAGAACACGTCACAATGGACTTTTTAACAAGATTATCCGGGACATTGAGGGATCCTAACATGATTTGGATGGTCGTGGATCGATTGACCAAGAGCGCTCATTTTCTAGCAATGCAAGAAACCTTATGAATGGATAAGTTGGCAAAGTTATATATTGACGAGGTAATCTCAAAACATGTTGTACCTTTGTCTATCATTTTTGATTCGGATGTTTGTTTCACTTCCAAATTTTGGAATGGTCTATAGAAGAAGTTGTACACGAAAATAAAGTTGAGCACACCGTATCACCCTCACATGGATGGTCAAAGCAAAATAATTATTTAAACTCTCGAGGACATATTGAGATCATGCATCAATGACTTTTTGGTAATTGGGACTCTCACCTACTGTTGCTGGAGTTTTCTTACAATAATAGTTATCACTCAAGCATCTAGATGACACTGCTCGAGGCCTTATGTTGGTCCCAGCTGGATCTATAAGTGTTTATAGGTAACAACGGGGGAATGAATACAAACACATAAACTATCACTTTTAAAAATTATATATTGATAAAGAAGGATCAATAAAAATTTTACAAATTGTTTGCGGAAAAGATAAGGTAAAGAAACCTATCTGAACAATCTAAAGATACACACAATTACACTTAGCAGAGAGAAAAGATTTGTTGTAAGAAATAAACACTTAGAAAAGTGTTCTTCACTTGTCAAAAGTGGTTCTTTTTTTTGAGAGAGAGAGAGAAGTGAGACAAGTAAATTCTTGGGTAAGTTTCTTAGAGAGGAAGAGTGATAACTAAGTAGAGAACACCCATGTATTTATACCCATTGCATTAAATGCAATTCAGAAGATACAAAACAGGTGTCAAGCTTGAAGAGGAAAGCTTGTCCTTTGCTACAGTGAATAGTCCTTTTGGTTGTTCATGAGCATACATCTTTTCATAGAGTTAGTGAGCACTATAGAGTCAATTGAGTGGCTCCGTACAGTACTATACTCTAGAAAAGGTATGGGTTTGTCCTTAGTGTGTGGAAGAACAAGACAAAAACAAGTGTTGGAACCCAGATTCCTCTTAATTAACAAGATACACAGTAAATCAGAGTATGAATGAAATCGTGACTGCGCAACTGTAATGGTTTAACAAATTATTCAAGACAAAAGTAAGAATGTAAAACAAGCTTGAATAAGTCGGAAGTTTTATTAGATCTTCGAGTAGTAACAGAAACTCTCAATCTAATAATATTCTCACAAGAACTCTCTATTCAGGAGCATAGTCTAATTTGGAACTTTTAGGTAACTTGTAACCTGAGGAGGATGCCTCCTTTTATATGACTAAGCTAAACATAATCCTCTAGAATCTTGGCTTTGAACTCTAGGTTCTTGTTTCGCATTCTTAGCATTCACGTTCCTTGGAAAGTGCAGCGGACAGAGTCAACGTTCTAGATTGTATTAGGAGTGTTGCGGATAAGTCTGAACCGAGCACGCAAACTACGAAAGTAGAAGTCCCAGAAGCTCTGCATGTACTATGTAGAGGCTCTATGTTTGGAGTGTTTCTCTGTATCAAGTACTTAACCTTTTTGACGTTTAAGTCTTGACCTTCCATTGGATAGAGCACGGTCTCTGTACTTGAGACACTTAGCTCTTTGAGTAAGAGCTCTGTCTCTTGATATCTTCTACTTAAGAGCTCTTGGTCCAAATAGCTTCAAAAGACTAAGTCTTAACGACTATAGTAAGAGGCTTCTTACTTACACTTTTACAAGTTGGGATCTTACAATCTTACTTACACTTTTACAAGTTGTAAATAAGACAGGCTCTTACTAGAATGAATACACAAGTCTAATCAAAGCCAGAGGTCAAAAAGTACCTCTGTTTTACATTGACTATCTAATTGTTTTTAGAGTACGATGAAAAGAAAATTACATGACTTGAAAGAAAAACAAAAAATAGTTGGTACTTACAAAGGCAGAGGCAATACAAGGAAAAAAGATCCCAGGGATTAAGATTTATCAGATCGCAATCAATGAAGGTGCAGATCTGCCCATGGGATCGTTCCACTTTATACTCGTGGAAAATTATATGGTTATGGGCAAAGGTCCTCTTTTTGATGTCCAATGAAGGTTGATTTTCCTACAGAGATGGGCAGCGTAAATTGACGGATGAACCTCTGCCTTATGTTTTCCTGTGACATCGAATGAAGGTTGATTTTCTATGCTGGCACCTCATTCCTCTAACTGTATAGATATTGATATATGTCTTCACTGTTGGTCGTATCTTTGATAGGCTTCTCCCTTGGTATGGGCCTCATCATCGCATCCATTAAGTCCTTGATCTCTTGCAGGCGATTAGAGGATGGTTTGGAGCTCTGAGGTCTGCTGCTGATGGCTTCTTGATAGCTTGCTCTGACTGGACCTTCCTGCCTTAGAGCAGGCGTTACGACTTTGGTCCTTTGAGAGGGGACCTTTGCTCTGTGAGTCTAGTGGTGTGGTGGCAGCACGACGATGGTTACCCTCGCAGTTAGTGGTATGGCCATTGGAGGAGGAGCATTTATTATTCTATGTTGCGTCTTTGGCTCTACTATGTTTACCACAACTACCTCATCTTCATTCATCCTAGCGGGTTGAGCAGTCTCCATGAAGTACTCCGCGAATGATGAGAGGCTTGATGAAGATGAAGAGGCATAGATGGAGAAAAGTTTAATCGCATTCTCTTCATCAGGCGTCTGCTCTGCCTGGTCATCTACCTCTGGTGCAGCTGGAATCGTTTCTTCTCTGGTTGCTGCCTCTTGTTCATGCACAACCCTGGATGCTTGTCTTGATGGCATTGAGGCTTGCTCTTGTTGAGTGGAGGCAGAAGGGGCAGCAAGAGGAGTTGCAGTTTTTGCTACAGATGGCTGTTTCTCCCCCTCTTGACAATTTTGAGGACCAGATTGATCTGGATCCTTATTATCATCAAGCCTTTTCTTCTTGGACGATTCGGAAAATATGGAGGGTTGCTTGGTAGTCTTGTACTTAGGCTTCTGCACATCTGTGGGAGCCATAGCTTGGACCTTGGCCTCGATGAGTTTGATGATGTCTGGTGCTACCTGGGTGGCTTTATTGATCTCAACGCCAGCCCAGAACTTGAATGCAACAAGGGAGCATCGCATGTGTACAACCGCTTACTTGGTTGTGTTATTGAAGTCCAGGGTGAAATCAACCACCTTCTGAAGTAGATGATCACCCAGAACCTGTATTGCCGTCTGGGTGATGTAATCGTCAGCGATGCTTAGAGGAATGAACGATGTTTGATCATGAGAATTGGACGTGGAGGCCGTATCCAGCTGTAGATGAGTAAGAACCCTTTGCAGGGTTTCTGCGATGATTGTTGTTGAGAATTGGACGTGGAGGCCGTATCCAGACGTGGAGGCCGTATCCAGCTATAGTCTCTAAGCCATGTGGACCTAGACCTTACTCTGAATAAGGTTGGGAGATTTCTAGTGTAGAGGAAACGAATTCCTCTATAGGGGAGAGTGGCGTGGCATGGGGAGACATGCCACTTATCTGTTAAAAAGGGAATGATCTTCTTGAGAGGATGAGTCATGCAATGTGGATTCTCTTTGGCTTAAGTGGCCAGAGGCAGATGCAACCTTTGGTTGGTTTGGCTGGTTGGGGTTTGAGGTGTGCATCTCTGTTCCAATTACCCATGTTGCTTGACCAACTGAGTCAAATTATATAGATGCAGTGGGAGTTGAGCTAGGAATATAGGTGTGCCTATTTTGAGTCATAGCCTGCTCCGGCTCTTCTTGAGCCAGGGCACTGCCTCCCTCTCCTTCCTCATCACCCTCATCGCTCTTGAAGCTCTCTAAAGATGAGCTCTCATCATCACTCTCTTTCTGCTCTCCCTCGGAGTCATCTGCGTCAGAACTTGAGATGTGTTTATGTTGTTGACATAGAGCCTCTTATTTCTTTTTTCCTCCTCCCTCTTAGGTTTCTCTTCTTTTTCTCGCCTCTCCCTCTATTCCCTCTCTCTCTTTCTCTTTTCCTCCTTGTCCGTTTGTATTTTGGCAGCTTGCTCTTTCTGTGCTCCTTCTTCAAGCGTTAAACACATGTTTTGTGATTGAGCTTCCTGCCTCTTCCTCTTCACCTCTCTCGCTCTCTCCTTCTATGCTTTGTCTTCAAGCGTTAAACGCCTATTTTGTGACTGAGCTTCCTGCCTTTTCCTTGTCTCCTCTCTCTCTATCTCTCTCCCCCCTCACTTATTCTCTCTCAGGTAGAGGTCTTTCTACCTTCTCTCCTACTTGGGTTATCTCTACGCATCTCGAGGTTCAAGGCATCGGTTCTAGCGCCTCGCGTACACGTTTGTAGGCTCTCCTCACCTCCCTTATCTTCATGTAAGATACCAAATTTGTTGGAACCGGCCGCTTAGCTGGATAGCCATCCTTGGGCACAGTCACCTTGTGACATCGATATTCTACTCCTCAAGACTTGGTCTTAGAAGAAGACCTAGAAAGTGCAGGAAGAGTAGAGCCGAGGATCTTTTCCTTTAGAGACGTCGAGGATCTTCTTTGCGATAGTGGCCTTGAATTTTGTATACAAAATCAAGAAGTAATCGAGTGGGAGATCAAAGAAGATCCTATAGACTATTTGCAGGATGTTCGTTGAGCACATGTCTTGACTGGCTATCTTGCCCGTAAGCGAGCAGTTAACCAATGTGAACAACACATTCCACATTGGCGGCAAGTACTATTGACGATACTGAGATGGGTACCGGATCTGTTGGTTGTAGTTCAACATCTTCAAAAAAGAGACCAACTTGTTCCTGGTTGGGAGAGGTGCGTACTCGTTCAAACCAAGGTCCGTCTTGGTGGGTAGTTGAAGGACGCGGAAGAACAATGGCTTTGAAATACAAACATTAACGTATTCTTTGGTTGAAGGGAGATAAAACTCACTGATTATCCCACATTGAGAGTCGGTTGTGTTGCAAGATTGCCAAAATTCTTGAATAAATCGCTCATGAACAGCGTCATTAGCATTGGTGAGCGTAGGGTTGAGAAAATGGTGGTGGAGAATATCCACTATAGGGTGATACTTGGAATCGAAGCTACCCAAGATCAAGTAATGGGAGCAACTATTGGGTTTCAAGGGAAGTGGAATGACGTTCTGGTTGTGTTCCCTCGATAGATTTGAGAGTGGTAGTGTTGGTTTGTGAGTTTGATTCGGAAGAAGACATTTTTGCAGGTTTCTTGGAGATATGGGTTGAAGATGATTGTGTACAAGTTTTTGGGAAAATTTTAGGGTTTCGAGAAGAGTTCTTAATTCGATATTTCATTTAGGGTTTTGAGAACAGGTAGGATTGCGAATAACTTACATGGAATTAAATATCGAATGGTCGAACAGGGATGATTTTTTTGATGATGGTGGTGAGTGTTCGTCAATGGCGGTTGGAATTTCTTTAGAGAAAGCTTAGAGAGTAATTTTGAAATTTTTGAAAGCATAAAGAAAATTTGAAAACGGAGATAACTACTTCTTTAAATAGGGATTTCCTTTGGAGTACTTGAGTAATTATCTTCCCGAAGCATAAAAAACAGAAGAGTTTTCTTTGCATAGGTTGTGGGGAGAAGTTGCGTGGCTTGACAGGCTATGCGTCCCTCCTCCCTTATTTGAAAAATTATGGTTACAGGCGGTGATCTTTCATAAGTGACCGCTCAAAAATTAATTAAAATATTAAATATTCAATTACACCTTCAGAAAAAAAAAAAACAAGTGTTTTTGAACCAGAGTTTTGTTTTGATAGGAATGGAAGAAAATCTCTGTGTTGAAACGTAACACTTGGAATAAAAGAAAAGACACATACTCTGGGTCATCGAGAAAGAAAACACTGAATATTGTGAGACAAAGATGTTGCATAGAACATGTAGAAGCTCTGTACCAGAACCATTCAAGAAGACAGGCAGTCGTCATATTGAGATACTAAGTTTCATGGGTCAGAGCATCAGTATAGTACATACAGATGCTCTGTGTCTGAAACTATAGTTCTTAAGAGTGCGAGTCAGAAAGTCAAGGTTCTGGAGACAGAAGCTCTGTATAGTATATACAGAGGCTCTATTTGCAAGATTTGGGTGTGTTTCAAAAATGATGAGACCAGAATATGGTGTAAGAAAAGTTACATAGCTTAGGAGTGAATACATAGACTCATGGCTGGACTATACATAGATTCTATCTTCAAATTTGGAAATTTAATGAGATAGACGCTCTGTATAGTACACACAAAGGCTCTGTATGGTTGACGATCCGATGCTCCCCCTTGAATTGGGTTGTCTGTGTTTCTCCCCCTTGAACTATGCTTGGATCACAAGATCATAAGAATTGTACTAGCACTAGGACAAGGTATATAGAGACTCTGTATAAGATATACAGAGGCTCTTTAGAGACAGAACTCAAATACTCTTTGAAAGTTGTACTCGCCATCAAAGTTAATGAATATAAATCCATACTCAGGCATGAAATGCACTATGTTGGGTGTATAAGGACTCTTCCCTGACAAAAAGAGAATCAACATAGAGATATCTAGCTTCTTCGAGTCCTTCAGGATTTCCTCTAAGGAGAAATTAGTTTCATGTTTGTTCCTCAGAGTTGGTCAATCATTAGGATCTGAAGGTTTTCTTCTTTCTGGCATCAATGCTGGCACTGAAGGAACAACAACATACCTGGACATCTTCTTGATAAGATCATTGAGAATGTCTTCGATAATCTTCTTGTGCCTTGACTTCGAGCGCTGGATGGCTTGGCATATTTCAATCCATTGACCATAGCCATATTGACCAAGGTAAGAAAGATATTCGGTGATTGCATCAAGGTTGTCTTTGGTGATGACCATGGAGATGAGCATTCTTTCATCATCCAACCGGCCGCTGATTGTGACGTTTGAAATACGATGGGGACTTATTCTTTTCTTTACATGATCTTTGCTCCCTCTCTTGTCGTGGTCTATCAGCAATAGTGCTCTCTGATGTTCACTTTCAGCTTTTGAGAGCAGTTGAGCCTAAGCCTTGACAGTGTTCATCTTCTTTGACTTCCGTTGGGAAGAACTTTAACAACAAGTGACTTGGCCAGCTTGAGGTTGTCTTCATTCTGTTCATGTTAAATGCATAGTTCTTTCTCGACCTTGAGTATTTCCTCTCTTTCAGCATCTATGAGGAAGTCGAACTCACCACAACCAGGGGTACTCCCTCATCTGAGTCATCTATTGGTCAAAGAGAGCTCCAGATATTGGGATGAAAGGTATCCTTCCATCTGGATGACCGCAAGGAATGGTGGAGGTGATAAGAGAGAAGAGAGATTGAGAAGTAATGGGAGCAAACCTGAAGCTTTAAGCAATCCTTGTGGGGTCGATAGGCTTAAAAAGAATATCCAGGTTCCCATCTTTAGCAATACCTTTGTTCTTGGAGGCGTTGTGCTGGTTTCCTTGAGATTTCTCTTTCTCCCCCTTGGATGAAGATTTCCTATGAGAGACTCCGTTTTGAGCGAGGGCAGGTCTAGTGTGGTATTGAATGGTGAAGATAATCATCGTCTTTATCATCATCATCACCTAAGTCTTGTCTAGCAACAAGAAGGGAAAAAGAGTCATCTTCTTCATTATCTTCCTCATCACCAACATTAGCTGTAGAGGTGATGGGAAGGTCTTCGTCTTCAATAAGAGCTATGATGACATCGTCATCATCCTCGGCTTCAGCTTCATGGGATATAACGACATCCTCAAAGTGAGGGATGGAAATATCTGATTCAACTGCTTCATCTTCAGACTGTAGGATCAAGGTTTGAGGTAAAGAGCCTTCGACTTTTTCTGCTTCAGACATTTCTTCTGCTTCAGACCTTTGAAATTCAGCTTCAGCTTCAGACGTTATTATATTAGTGGTAACAAAGAGGTATGTATTTCTCCCCCTCTTTGTCATCAGCAAGACTAGAGGTGAGATCATCAAGATGTTTAGCAATATCTTTCCTGCGCTGCTCTAGGTCGGACAGAGCCTGACCTTGGAGGAGATTAAGATCAAGCACCTGATCCATAGAATGTTGATCAGCAGATGTGAAGGAAGGTTCAGGAACCAGTGAGGGGCGTTGAAGAAGGTTTAGTATCTACTCCATCAACTCACCATGTTTGGCAAGTTGTACTTGCACTTCATCGGCCTTGTTATTTAAAGCAATGATGGCCTCTGTGTTGGTGCGTATATCAACTTGCACCGCAGACAACAACTTCTTCACCTCATTAACCACAACTTTGATAGCTGAGAGGCCTAAGTTGAGGTCTTCCTTGATAGGCATGTCTTGGTGGACCATGGCCATTTTGTCCAAAATAGTTGCTTCCGTCGAGAGTAGGAGTTTGACATCTTCAACCATATCATAGTCAGTCTCCATGGATGAAGGTTCTGCTGCATAAAAACATGAAAGAAAAAGAAAATTGAGCATAAGGAATATCTTGGTTAGAAGAAACGAAAGGGTAGGAAGATGGTAGAGTACCTGAAGGGTCTTCAACATCATCTGAAAGATTGACACTGGTTCTCTCAAGGTTACCTTTGAGATAGGCTTCCTGTGACTAAGGAACTTCGAGATGAGCCACCTCAGGTCCTGTAGTGATTGATTCATCACTAATAAGGACAATCATTGATAAATCAATAGCATGTGTTCAGACCAAAGGAGGAGGGAAGAGAAAATGGTTGAGAAAGGTGGGAGTGAGAGGTCAGCAGTGGCAATGTTGATATTCACACCTTCAGTGATTTGGCTCATTGAGGCGGCTGGGAAAAGAGCCAAAAGTATGACAGTGTTTGAGGATATCCCTAAAGAGCTAGGTGGGGGTAGAAGAGAGATCGTCTCGGGGATAATGCTTGTTTCAATGACTGATACATGTTGGGAGGTAACTTCCAACGACTTGGTTAGCCCTTTTTTGGCTTTAGTGGCCCTCAATAAAAGACCAAGAGTGGCTTGAGTGGAGGTCCTCTGAGAGGATATGGTGGTGGTGGTGGTTGGTAGATTGAAGGGGGTTTGCCTCAGTCCTGACCACCTGTGGGAGAGAAGAGGAAGCGGTAGAGGACATACCTGTGCCATAAGCAATGGCAAGCATTGGTGCGAGAATACCAATCTCTACATGTTTAGACTTGTGGTCCAAGATTCTAGACCCAAGCCTGTAAACAGGCATGTTACCTTCTGTGGGATATTATTCCCAAAGATTTTAGCAAATACCATGCACGGGAACTTGGTGTAAGGGACCATTTTCTTGCTGGCGCTTGTTCATCTTTAGCGCCAGGTCATCAAAAATAACGCTAACAAAGTTGATCTTCATCTGGCGAATGACAGAAACGCCAATGTTAAGAGCCACCCTTGAGGCTTGGTCTTGGCCACCAGTCTTGCCTCCCATACATTGAATGGAATGGGAAAACAAGTATTTCCATACAACAGACATGAGATTCTTTTCAACTTTTGACAGCGACTTGAGGAGTTCGCTGGAGTCCTTCTTGGTTGTCCAGTTGTTGCCAATATCATCAAGGCAGGAAACAATATCTTCAGTGGAGGTTTCACTGGAGTAGGGACCCTTGGGTAGTTGAAAAGCGGTCCTCAAAGTGGCAATGCCAAAACTAATAGTTATTCTGTTGAAAGTGAAGGAGATTTTCTCCACCTGGTTCCCAGTCTTGTTAGTTTCTTTCTTCACTTAAACAGTGAACCAAAACTGCTGAAGGAATTCTTAACCATGACAGGTTCCAAGGTTAGCGTATGAGCAATAGGAGAGTTCTTGATAAAGTTAGCAGCATCCTTGAAATGAGGTTTGTTGATGGGGATATCCACAAGCACAACATGGTTGTTTGGTTTGAAGGACACTTCATCAATGGAAAAGTTCACATTTCTGGCTGCCATTTCTGTTTATAAAAGAGAAAACAAAAGATAATACAAGTTTGTTAGAAAGGTAACTTTTAAGTTTTGAAAGAGAAAACTTCTTTCGAAAAAACCACTAGAATATTTATGGTTTTTTCAAGATGAATAAGTGTTTTGAAACTGAGATTATAACCAAGTAATAGAATGATTCAATAATTTGTTTGTTAGTTATTCAAGAGAACGAGTTCTTAAAATATCTAAGAAAATTTTCATAGAAGAAGAATAGCAGTTTAATAAAGATGAAGGATTATCATCATTAAGTTTTTGAAGAGAAAGGTTGAAGGTTATTTGAATGTTCTTGAATCTTGTTTTGAGAAAGTCTTGAGAGCAGAGGTTTGACAAGAATTTATGTAAGTGCAAAGAAGAAATATGAGAAGATATCTCATATTTATAAGTAGGAGGAGAGAGAAATGAAAAGAAGATTGAGGGAAATACAACTTGAAAATATGTGCAATGATGAAGGTTTGAATGTCCTCATCCATGATTGGATGGAATTCCAAAGGTTTGCGTGTGTCAGAAGGACATGCGCATCTAAACAAATCGTATAATTTAAAACAAATGACGTTATATTAAAACGACTATTCATTTTCTATTTTCTTTTAAACAAAACACAAATGTTTAAGTCTTTCAAAAACAAAAGGGATCACTTAATATAGAATATTCAGTATCAGTTTTTAAGAAAATATATTTTGAAAAGATACAAGTTTAAAAGATTTAGTGATAGAGAAAAACACTGAAGAATTTTACTTTTAAAACGTTTGATCATTGAGCAAGAAAGGAATCAGTGATAGTTGTTTTAAGAAAGGACAAGTAAATATACCTTAAAGATATACTTGCTTAAAAGTTTCAGTGATGGAAAGAACATTGAAATATTTCTTTTAAAAAACAGTTTGTTCCCTTAGAGAAAGAAGATATATTTACTCGAGAGTTCAGTGGTAGAGTAAGAACACTGAATCATTTCACTTACTGAGTATTGCTTATAGTTAGAGGATTTAATCCTCAACATTCAGCATTCCAAGTTCGCTAATCAAGATGTTAATTCTTGTCTCATCAAGAGGCTTTGTGAAAAGGTCAGCGAGTTGGTACTCAGTTGGTATGAACTGAAGTTCAATATTACCATCCATAACATGATCTCTGATAAAATGATATTTGATCTCAATATGTTTGGTCTTAGAGTGAAGAACAAGACTATTTGCAATAGCAATAGCAATAGCACTAGTGCTATCACAATAAATAGGGATCTTTGAGATCTGTAGATCATAGTTACTGAGATGGTTTCATCCAAAGGATTTGCGCACAACAACTTCCAACTACAACATATTCATCTTCAGTAGTTTATGTGGACACTGAGTTTTGTTTTTTGCTCGTGTAGGTCACAAACTTTCCACCTAGAAGCTGACAACCTCCAGTGGTGCTTTTTCTATCAATTTTGCAACCTGCAAAATCACTATATGAATAACCAATAAGGTCAAAACCTGAACCCTTGGGACACTAACGACCCAAGTTAGAAGTTCCCATAAGATATCTTAAAATGCATTTTACAGCAATCAAATGAGATTCCTTAGGTTCAGATTGATATAATGCACACAAACAAGTAGAGTACGTATTATCTAAATGACTTGCTATGAGATACAACAGGGAAATGATCATTCCACTATAAACAATAACATTTACAGGCTTTCGATTTCGATCCTTATTCAGTGAGAGAGGAGGAGCCATTGGAGTCTCCCTAAATGAGCTATTGGACAGATCAAACTTCTTCAGCATATCTCTGACATACTTACTTTGACTGATAAAGATACCTTTATCTGATTTCTTGATTTGAAGACCTAGAAAGTAAGTCAGTTCTCCCATCATGCTCATATGATATTCTTTATTCATGCGTTCAACGAACCGAAAACACAAAGAGGGATTAGTATAACCAAATATTATGTAATCAACATAAACTTGGACTACAATGATATGACCCTTGACTTTCCTAAAAAATAGGGTATGGTCATTCTTTCCAAGGACAAATTTCTCAAAGAGGAGAGATGAGGAGAGTGTATCATACCAGGCACGAGGGGCCTGCTTTAACCCGTAAAGAGCTTTATCAAATCTGTAGACATGATTTGGATACTTAGGATCAAGAAACCGTAGAGGTTATTCAATATAAACTTCCTCTTGAAATTTTCCATTAAGGAAAGTACTCTTTACATCCATTTGAAACACTTTAAAGTCTCCATAGGCAGCAAAGGCTAGAAATAGTCGAATAGATTCGAGTCTAGCCACTGGTACGAAGATTTCGTCATAGTCGACCCCTTCTTGTCTGTAACCCTGAGCAACAAGAGAAGACTTGTTGTGGGTCACAACTCCTTGTTCATATAACTTATTGCGATAAACCCACTTGGTGCCTATCATAGTTTTGTCAGACGGACGTGGGACAAGGTACCAGACATGGTTCCTATCAAATTCACTGAGTTCTTCTTGCATGACAATGACCCAACTAGGGTCTGAGATAGTCTCATTGATCTTCTTGGGCTTAAATAAATAGAAAAAGTTGACAAAGAGAAAAATATTACCTAGACCACGTCTTGTCTGAATATTTGCTCTTGGATCACCAAGAATTCAATGTATTGACTGATCTTTCGTCCATCACTGAATTGGTAGAGGATTATCATCTGAGATTGGAAACTCAGGTATAGAAGATGAGGCTTCAGCAACAGATTCTTCAGCAATTGATTGGATTGCTAAAGGAGCCTGTTGGTTCCAACCGGTTCTATAAGAGTTTAGACGAAAAGTTTATAGAAGGGGAGATGAATACAAACACAGAAAACTTTCATATTTAAATTATACATTGGTAAAGAAATATCAATACAGATTTTTGTTGATTGTATGCGGAAATAGACAAGGTAAAGATAACCTATCTAAAACAATCTAAGTTTACACACAGATATACTTAGCAAAATAGAAAAGATTTGCTGAAAGATAAAGATAGAAAGAAGTTCTTTTGGGTAAGAACTTGTTAGAATACTTGAGAGGGATTCTAACTTGCTTGAAGATAAGCATAAGTTTCCTTTTAGATGTGTGCGTATATGTGTGTGTTCTCTAAATGGAGAGAGCACTCATCTATTAATACCCATTGCATTGAATGCAATTTAGAAGGGTTTGAGCACGCGTCAAGCTTTTAGAGAAAATTTTGTTCTTTGCAACAGTGAATAGTACAATTGCTTATTCATGAGCAGAATCCTTTCATGGTGTTGGTGAGTACTAGAGTCAACTAGTCGGCTCCGTATAGGACTACACACTAGAAACGCTATGGGTTTATCCTTTGTGTATGGAAGGACAAGACAAAAACAATCTTGCACAACAAACTTCGTTTGATCGCTGAATGCTGGAATAACAATGAAGATTTCTTCAGCATTCGCTGAGGCTTGGGAAGTCTTCACACATATGTTAACTGTTATAACTAGGTTTTCTGCAAACCTGGGTCAAGGTAACCTTATGTGTTTATTATGTGAAAGATGTGATAGCATGCATGTTATCTTGATATAAATGCATGGAGTATGTGCATGTGTGGTAATCTGATATTATACATACATGTGGAAATATTATATGAGTATAGGCGGGTAGGTGGTAAAATATTATATGAAGATATTATTATCAAAACTTTATGGTTAAGAAAGGTTGATTTTTAAATTAATATCTTCCACCGCCTAAAGACTTTTATATTGGTAAAATGTCCATCACTGCCTCATTTTAAATATAAAAGAAAGAAGAAAAGATAAAAATCCTATCAGCTTTCTGTTTTACAAGAGTAAGCGTTTAAGAAAGAAAAAGAGTTTAAAGGCGGTGAAGGTGTTCTTGAAAAGTATTCTTGAAGAATATTGTTGTTTAAAGATTCTATTATTTGTTGTGTGGTAACCTGCAGAATCTGTGATTTTAAGGTGAGTTTTTGAATTACTTTTTCTTTACAAACTGTGAGTTTTAATCTACTGTTTGATTTTATAAACTGTTGGGTATTGATGGTTTGAGATTTAAAAAGAATTTGGTAAAACTGTTTCTAAACAGTTCTAAAAGAAATGTTTTATGATTCTGAAATTGTAATCTGTTTTGAAGAGATTAAAGCAGAAACTCTTCTTTAAAAACAGTCTTGGGAATAATACCCTGTTTTGAAGATTTAAAGAGGATTATATGATTTGAGAAATCATTTACATAACAGATTGTTCTTGAGGCTTAAAAATGGTTTTGAATATAAACCTATTTTAAGACAATGATTGCTTAAAACTATGAATGAGGTTCACTTTGACAAAAATGACTGCATCCTGTCTTTGGATGAAATAGTTCATATGAATTTCAGAGGAAATAAGGATGGTCGTTGTGTGTGTGATGGATATAGTTATTGCTATTAAGGGGAATTTTGGATGTAATAAGGATGGTCGTTGTGTGCATGGTATAACTATTGCTATTATATCTTTTCAGATTACAACAGATTGGAGTTCTCACTCTTTGGTGATTCGAGAATTTAGAGATGTTGTTCTTATTAGAAATAATAGTATTGATGTTATAGTTACGGGAAAATATGGCATATCGTCATTAATTTTGGTTAAAAGTGTTTTGGAACAGAATGTTAATTTTTATGAGGAACCAGAGGGTTCTGGATATTGATTTGAGAAATATGCAAGTTCTTACTAAATGTACTAGTTGGACCAGAGGCTCTGTATCTATTGATAAGAGCTTATGTGTCAAAATCTTATTTTAAGAAAATGATTTTATACTTAGAATCTTTTTATAAAAAACATACCATAGGGGCTCTGATCGGCTTACACGTTGAACCAGAGGCTCTGGTTGGTCTTGTCTTTTGAACCAGAAGCTTTGGTTATACATGAACTCTTATTAACCATTCCTTTTTATGAAAAAAGCTATCTTATTAGTTGCAAAGTTAATTAAAGAACATTATGAGAAGATAACCTGAGCAAGAGGCTCTGTTTAGTACAGCCAGAGGCTCTAATCGAAGAACTAGAGGCTCTAGTAGAGGAACTAGTGGCTCTGGTCCTGATTAGTAAAAATATTTCCAAGTATGGCATTTGGAACCAGAGGCCCGATGGACTTAAACAGAATGTGATTTTATCTTCTGATTTTCAGAATGGTATATTTTAAATAAATGATTTGGTGATCTACACCCTACATTGTATAAAAAGGGAATCTCACTAGGCATTCATGTCTAACCCTCATTCTGTGTTTTCAAATATGTATGCAGGTGATGATAATAAGGGAAAGAGCATTGTATGATTATTTCCCTATGTGCTTAGCTGTATGATGATCTTAATTAATCAGGTTTTGGAATATAGATGTTAAGATGCAAGAACACGTACTTTTGGAATATTTGAGTTGTATAATGTATAGTAAAATCTCTTGTATTATGGACCTATGTAGGATTAACATATAATCTATGAATGAATTATGTCTAATATGTAATGTATGGATTTTGGGGTGTTACATTGACCATGTTGTAATCACTAAAAACCACTTCAAATCACGAACGTGCCAGTCACTAATCTTTCAGTTTCAGTCTTCGACATTTACTGAAGGTTCTTTGGTGTGAGTTTTGTCTTCTTGAAGTATCTCTGTCACTGTAGGATTCACAATACATGTTTCAGCGATCACTGAACAGACTCAGTGATGATAGATGGAACTGAAAGAACAAAAACATAATACTTCCAAAGGTAAAAGAGATTATCATTAAATCAAAGAGGGAGAGGATCAACAATCTCCCCATATTTGATGATAACAAAGGAACATAAAGAAAGTTGCCTTATCAAATAATAGTAAGGAAAAGTTACATATAAAGTACATGTCACTTTTAACTATTTTGGGATCTTTTTCAGTGAGTCAATTTTTACTTTATAAGTTTTCTTAAGTTACAAGTTTAAGAAAAAGTACAAGAAGAAAAATTGAAACTGAAAGCATGTTCACTGATTTAGAGATTGTCAATGACTGTAAGAGAATACTGGAACTCATAAACTTGTGTCCCTATTACTCTTTTCAGGGATCTTTTTCAGTGAAGCTGATGAAATACTTATAATCATTCAAAAGGAAAAATTACAATTGTTTCAGTCAGTACATTTCTAGACTTACAAAATATAAGTTGTACACTTAAAGTAAAGACATAGATCAAAAGATATTCAGTAAAAGACAAACTTACAAGACATAATTTTTTAACTAATCTAAGTCGCTCAGGTTGATGTTGCCAGGTACTTCTTCTCCAAGCTCCTTTCGACGTAGAATTTCTCTTTTGATCTTGCAGTTTATCATTTCACCAAGTACATCATTGTCCAACCAATATCTGATATACGCGAGATGTTCCATTAGACAAGGATGTAGCTCAGACACTCTCTGGAAGATGTGTTCGCCTTCCTAGCCAAAGAAAATAAATCCTAACTCAGGCTTGAAGTGCATAGTGTTGGGTATGTAAGGACCCTTCTCTAGCAAGGAGAGATTCAGCATAGAGATGTCTGGCTTCTTCGAATCCATCAGGACTTCATCTAGGGAGAACTTTGTTTCATGTTCATTCCCTCAAGGTTAGTCTATCATTAGGACTTGAAGGTCTTCTTCTTCCACCTTTCTTCAGTGTTGGTTTTTCAGGTACAATGACATATTTTGACATCTTCTTGATCAGCTCGCTGATGATGTCTTCAATAATCGACTTGTGCCTTGACTTTGAGCATTGAATGGCTTGGCGAATCTCCAACCATTCATTGTATCCATAGTGACCTATGTAGGAAGGATATTCCATGACAACATCATGATTGTCTCTGGTGATGAGCATTGAGACCAGAACTCCACCATATTTCATCCATCCACTGATTGTTATGTTTGAGATAAGGTGAGGACTGACTCTCTTGTTCAGGAGTTCTTCGCTACATTTTTTGTCTGGGTCGACCAGCTTCATCGCTTTTTCGTACTTAGCTTCTACAATAGAAAGTAGTTTAGCCTGGGCCTTGACAACATTCACCATCTTTTAAGACATCTTTTTTGGAAGAACTTTAGCAGCAAGAGACTTGGCCAACTTTAAGTTGTCCTCAGTCTGTTGTCGTTGAAGTCTGAGTTCTTTCTCAGCCTTGAGTGTCTCGAGTCTTTCAACTTCAGATAGGAAGTCAAACTCACCACAACTAGAGGTATGAAGAGGGATTTTTACTCTAGTTTGGTTGAGTGACTTCTTCAGCTGAGAGATCTGCTGGCCGGTGGGAATGCTGGAGGTTGGGGTTTTTAGGTACCCATTCCTCTAGCCGACTGCAGGTCGTAGATGTGATGGAGAGTTGACAAAGAGAAGTAACAGTGGCGAACTTGGAGGAATCAGTGCTTAAGGGCTCAAGAGGTTGGAAAAGTACCTTAAGGTTTCTTTCTTTAGCATCACCTTTGTCTTTTGTCTTGGTGTTATGGTTCTTCTCCGAGGTCTCCTTCTCCTTCTCCCCTTGCGATGCGGAATCCCGTAGAGAAACTTATTTCATGGCACTGGCAGGTTTCTTATACTGAATGGTGAAGTCGTCATTATCATCATCTTCATCATCATTGTTAGCTCTCATTTCATTTAATGTAAAAGTATGGAAAAAGTAAATACTGCAAGTGTTGACAGAAGAGGTTCCACCA
>NC_037540.1:26668842-26669579 GCF_001531365.2 Cynara cardunculus var. scolymus | reverse complement strand
GACAAAATTATGGTCGAGTTGGGAAGTAAATGCAAATGATTGTTAATAATGGCTATACCTAATGAAATCTTCAAGTGCATCGATCATTGTCAACTGTCCATGGACATCTGGGCAGAACTAGAGAAGCAAATTGAAGGAGGMAAGAAAACCCTTAAAAACAATCGATCAATTTGCATTGATGAGTATCACAGCTTCAAGGCAAMARAYGKTGAGTCCCTGTCGGACACATACTCGAGACTGAACACGTTGATCAGCAACTGTAAGAGGTATGGTGTCATGCGAACGGCAGAGGAAAATGACTCATTATTCTTGAAAAGCCTTGGGGTTGAGTGGATGCACCTCACTATGTCCGTGAAGGCCACCCTAGACTTGGAAATGTGGACTCTAGCAGACTTGTGTGGATCTCTTAAGAGCCAAGAGCCTTAAGTCATGCAGATGAAGAAGAACTACGGTGGCCCTCTGGCTCTAGATGCAGAGGATGGATGCTCTGTGAAAGGGAAGGAGGCACAGAAGGAAGAGAAGTAGAAGAAGAAGAAGAAGAAGAAGAAGAAAGTATTGATTGCAGAGAGTGATGACAGCTCTGAGGAAGAAGTCTCCATGAAGGAGATGATAAAAACTCTTGCCTTGATTACCAGAGAGTTTAGGAAGGTTGGAGAGAGGAAAGAGTTTAAAAGTTTCAATCGAAGAAACTTCACAGAAGGAGAGAGATATGAGAAAAGAGAGAAGGAACAGAAGCC
>NC_037540.1:26667535-26668742 GCF_001531365.2 Cynara cardunculus var. scolymus | reverse complement strand
TCAACTCTTCTGGAAGCTCTAACTGATATGCTACTGGCCCAATTCGTTTACATATTCTGAACGGCCCTACATACCTTCGACTGAGCTTTCCTTTCTTTCCAAATCTGACGACACCTTTCCACGGCGAAATTTTTAACATTACAAAATCACCTATACCAAACTCAATCGGCTTTCGATGATTATTTGCATAACTTTTCTGGCGATCTTGTGCTGTTTTGATTCTTTCGCGAATTTGTTCGATCTTTTCAGAAGTTTCTTGGACAATTTCAGGACCYGTYAGCTGTTTCTCACCCACTTCATTCCAACACAACGGCGTTCGACATTTACGTCCATATAACACTTCATATGGTGCCGCTTGAATAYTKGAATGRTAACTATTGTTATATGCAAACTCTATCAATGGCAAATGATCTTCCCATGATCCCCCGAAATCAATAATACAGCTTCTTAACATATCTTCGAGAGTCTGAATAGTTCTTTCACTCTGCCCATCAGTCTGTGGATGATAAGCTGTACTTAATCGAATTTCAGACACCAAAGCTTTCTGTAATCCTTCCCAAAACTTTGAAGTAAACCGACTGTCTCTATCAAAGATAATAGACAAGGGAACACCGTGTCTGGTAACAATTTCTTTGATGTAAATCTGCGCTAGCTTTTCTAAAGAGTATATTTCTCGTATCGGTAGAAAATGTGTAGATTTAGATAAACGATCCACAATTACCCAAATCGCATCATACCCCTTCGAAGTTCGAGGTAACTTCATAATAAAATCCATGGTAATGTGATCCCATTTCCATACAGGTATCTCTAACGATTGAAGGCTTCCATAAGGTTTCTGATGTTCAATCTTAACCTGTAAACATGTTAGACACTGTTCCACATACCGTGCTATATCTCTTTTCAATCATGGCCACCAATAAAAAGGTTTTAAATCTCGATACATCTTATTGGTACCTGGATGGATAGAATATCGGGATTTATGACTTTCATTTAATATCCTACTTCGGATATTTCCAAAATATGGTACCCAGATTCGCTCTTGAAAGCACATAAGTCCTTCATCATTCTGTTCCAAGGTTGAGATCATTTTACCCAACTTTTCTGTTTTAACAAATTCTTCTTTCACAACTTCCTTCTGACATTTCAGAATGTCTTTATGAATATCAGAAATTAAATTTATTCTCATTGCCACCGTTTAATGGTTCCA
>NC_037540.1:26662828-26665540 GCF_001531365.2 Cynara cardunculus var. scolymus | reverse complement strand
AAACACCTTTTGTTAGTTGGGCAATTTCTAGATAGATGACCCGCTTCACCGCATTTGTAACATTTCCTTGGGTCCATCTTGCATTCACCTTGATGAACTTGTCGACATTGTGAGCAGACTTTCTCGCCGATCTTTTGTTTCGATCTGTTATCATATCTTACAGTTTTTGGTCTTCGAAAAGATGAAGGCCCTTCCCATTTTCTTTTCTCAACAAATTTCTCTTCACCTTGCCGATTCTTATTTCTTTCAGTAACTTCGACAGCATTAACAGCCAAAGAGAAAGTTTCAGGGTTCATAGCAATCACTAACTCTCGGATAGAAGGTTTCAAATCCCAAATATATCTTTCTACTTTTTGGGATTCTGAAGATACATAATGCTCAGCAAATCGGGAAAACTCAATAAATTTCTCAGTATATTCCCGTACAGATCTACTCCGTTGCTCTAACTAAAGAAATTCTTCCTCCATTTGTCTTACTGCTGTCATAGGACAAAATTGTATTTTAAATTTACTCACAAATTCCTCCCAAGACATTGTTTGCAGTATATTCGGTTGTGCCGAGGACTCCACATCCCACCAATATAAGGCATTAGATTTGAGCATAGATACTGCAAATCTAACTTTATCTTCTTCAGAACATCTACTAGTGTTAAATACTGATTCAATTTCTTTTATCCAACACATTGCTTTAACTAGATCTCTTTCTCCTAAAAAGGTTGGAGGTTTACATGTTAGAAACATTTTTATAAATCCTCCCCGATTATTGCTGCCTGCTGAAGGAACTGGAGGATTAATTCCAACTCGCTCAGTTTCTATTCTAGCTGGCAGTCCCATAATAGATATTAGAGTTTCCCTCAGTTTTCCCATTTCTTCTGCTAAATAATTTCTTGTTATAAACTCTGATTGTTGCCTTTGTTCATGTTGAGCATTCCCAGAGTGAGATTCCTCATGTTCAGAGTGTATTTCAGTTTGACCCCTTCCATGAGACTGACTTCTTCCTCTACCACGTCCCCTTGGTCTTTCCCGACCTCTATTTATGGACATGCTAGTTGGTAGATTTATGGGTGTTTCTTCCCTCTCCTCAGATTCTGGACGGGCCACTCTTTCAGATCTTCTAGTTCGACTAGACATCTRCAAAGTTTAGTATTAATAATCACATTTTCATATTCCCAAATATAATGAAGTATTCAAGTTCAGATGTGTACATGTAAATTCATAATTACATTGGCCAGATGTAATTAAAATTTACCTTACACACTGTTCTTTTAACTCATCATATTTATTTCCAATGGTGCTAACTATGTCCGGGACCCTTAACATGCAATAAAACAGTTAAAGTCTAGGTATCATGCTGTTAAAATACCTAAATCCCTTAAACTCAGGCTCTGATACTATTCTGTAACGCCCCAACCCACATATTGCATGTAACACATATTTCATACCAAAGAAATACATATTCATTTACCATTCAGGTCCCTTAGTACAAGAATCTTTCATGACCAAATACAAGGTCCAAAAATTCAAAATACATATCTTGCACTAAACAAAACTGTTCATAAAAAACAACTCCTTATCCAAAACGCATATAAGAAAAACATTATATCTTTCCTTTTCCCTTACCTTCTATACCTCCTGCAACACATATTTAAAATTACAAAAACGAGGGTTAGACTGAAGAGTCTAGTGAGATACCCTATTCATGTCATTGCAGGGTGAAGGATCACCAAAACCTTTATAAAACAATTATTCATATATATATATAACAAATATATGAATACACAAGAACATAATACCAAGTCATTTTCCACTTTTCAAGCTAATCACGCAACTATTCAAATCTCATACTTTTGAACCAATCGGGTTCCATATAGTGCCACTTTTAAACCTTTTCTCATCAAACGAGGTTTAAACAAAGTTTCAGACTAAACCTGTTCTTTTCTCCTCAATAACATCCAGTCTATGATTTCCAATTAAGAACCTTGATCCTAAATTCTTAAATCACAAAGAAATAAAGATTCCAGACCTTGGTAGTCTTAAAGGATATAATAGAAAGAGTTATATAAAACCACGCACATACAAATGCCACCCTTATATCAAATGTACACCTCTCCTTGATATGCCACCCTTATCCCATGGTACACCTCTCCTTGATATGCCACCCTTATACTAAATGGACACCTCTCATTGATATGCCACCCTTATATCAAATGAACACCTCTCCTTGATATGCCAACCTTATCACTTCATCAAAATATTTACAAAATAATTCCAAATCGACCGCAGCCATTGGAATTGTTATCAGTCCAAAAATCATTTATATGAAAACTTCATTTTATGATAAAATAACAATTTTTTTCAAAATATTTTCAACACAATCCGGTCAACAATCCGGTCAACAAATCCTGGTCAACAATCTAGTCAACATCCGGTCAACAATCCGGTTTAAACACTTAGGATTTAGAATCAACTTTGTCCGGATATCATGTCCGGACAACATACCACATAAGCTTTGGTCGGTTTAACACTTAGAAGCAAAATCATCTTTGTCCGGATATCAARTCCGGACAACAATCCGCTCAGGACTTGACCGGTTTAAATAAACCGCTCACCACTTGATCGATTCACCATCCGGACAATAAGCCGCTCAAGGCTTATCCGGTTTAACTAATCCGGACAATAAGCCGCTCAAGGCTTATCCGGTTTAAACTAATCC
>NC_037540.1:26625981-26661753 GCF_001531365.2 Cynara cardunculus var. scolymus | reverse complement strand
CACAAGATTAAACAATTTCATGAAAAAATTTCATAAGATTAAACAATGAAATCGACAGATGAAGGTGGTTTGCACGGTTTACACAAATGAGGGCGGTTTTCATATGATCACTCCTCTCTCTCTCTCTCTCTCTCTCTCTATATATATATATATATATATCGGGGTTGGTTCAAATATTAACCAAGATTATTGTGTTAACTTTGTTAACCAATCTTGGCAATTGATTCTTACAATAAAGAGTTGTGATTAATCATTATAAAAATTAAAATTTTAAATTTACAATTTCAAAGAACATATGTGAACAAAGGAGAAAAAAATATTTAGGTAATTTTCTTTTTTATGTAAATCCCATATCATTAATTGGGAGTTACAAAATAAAAAAATCTCATTATTTTTATTAATTTATCTTTGTTAACGTAAGAACCATACAAACACACACACACACACACACACACACACACATATATATATATATATATATAAACTCTTGTGTCAAATACGAACAAAAATTGACATATATATGAACTTGGACTTTATAGCATTTATGAACACAATATGCATATAATAATAATAGTTGCTACACGAAAGTAAATAAATAAAAAAACAGGTATGAACACAATATTAACAATTTGTGAACAATAGTTCCTTCATTATGAACACATTTAGGAGCAAGCCAATGTTGATATATGCAGCTAGTGTGCATATGAACACAATATGAACAGTTTGTGAACAATAGTTCCTTCATTATGAACACATTCAGGAACAAACCAATGTTGAGATATGCAGCTAGTGTATATATGAACATAATACGAACACTTGTGAACAATTCTTTAACAATTACATATGAATTCGAATTCCGATTGTAGTCGTAGACGATTTTAACCTTTTCATTCTCATTGTTGTCGATTTGTTTTCCAATAGGTTTATCCATATTACTCGGACGATATCGAAATCTTTACAATCGGAAATTCTTTAACAATTACAAAATCAATATCATTTTGGATAGAATAAATCAAATTACAAAACATGAACACGTATAAAAAAATATCAATATTACATAATCATCAATTATTGAGATTTTTAGATTTGTAACTCCCAATTAATGATTTGGGAGTTATATAAATGACAAATTACTTAATTACCCTTGTCATTAATATATGAGTTATATGTGAACCTAAAGAAAAGATGAAATATGATTGGTTAAGCATGGTTAACAAAGTTAACACAAAAATATTGGTTAGTAATTGAACCAAGCGCTCTCTCTTTATATATGTGTTTTTTGTATATGTATAAATAAACAATATATATTAATTTGCCTCTATGGTACATTAATTTCTCTATTAATATTTTATAAGCATTGATGATGCATTTAATATGGACACGAAAATTTCAAACGAATTACATAACAACTCACCAACCACAAAACCAATAAGCCATGGCTGAATTGATCACCCTATTCCAACATTGAAAGCATACCATTTTAAACGCACTTCAAACTAAACAACTTTGTTCAATTTTATTTTAGAAAGCTTATATTGGGAACTCTATTTCATGAATATGTCATATATATGTATAATTAAGAAAGCTTATTATATTTTAATGTAATTAATAAATATTATTATATTTGTGTTAGATAAAAAATGTATTATAACTTTGTAGACAAAAAATCTTTTATAAAAATTGTTATTAGATTTTCTATCACAAAATATTTTATTATAGACATCAAATTGAACCTTCTAAAAATAAGTTACTTAAACAAGAACAAAACAAATTAGATTTCATTTTCTGTTGCTCTATTTTACATATGTATTTGTTGAAGTCAATAGTGAGTTAAGTACTGTTAGGTCAAATATTATTGTATCTGAGATCACCGATTACAAAGATTATGTTGAAGAATGAAGGAGTCAAAGTGAAAGTCAACATGAGTAAATAAAGTCAAAGTTGTCAACATGAGTGAAAAATCAACTTTATAATTAGAGCTAAGTTGTAGTTACTTTGTAGTTTGACTTTGTAATTAGTCAATCATATAAATAGTTCTTGTTAGTTTTGTTGTTAGAAAGAACTCATATTATAATATTTTTAGAGAGAGAAACATGTTCTAGGGAGAGAAACAATCAATGACACGATGATTTGAGCTTTAATTGTTATTCTTGATTGTTTAGATACATTATTATTTGATCATTGTGGGATTAACAATTGATATCAGAGCAAATTCAATTTGATTTGAAGAAGATTTGAACAAAATTTTAAATTTTTTCGTGTTTCTTGAAAAACTTATTGTTTTGATCTCGATTTTGATGGTTTTGATGAATTTTGTTTAATCTTTTGATATAGATCTATTTGAAACATATCATGGATCATTCCTGTGAATTTTCATCATCTACTTTGAAGTTTTGACATCCAATTTGTATTTTTGATGATTTTTGGTTTTTCGAGTTCATGAACACTAGTTCTTGAAAAATTGATCAAATTCTTGTTATTTGATTCGAACTTGTGATTAGAACCTTCATTTATTGTGCTTTTGCATCATTTTCGAGCTTTATAATCATATTCTCATCATGATTTGTTAAGTTTTTGTGATTTCATGTTCGATTCGATCAAGATTCAAGTTTATCGCAAGGATTGAGTATGAATATCTATTGCATAGTTGTGTGCGATAGTTGAATATATCACACCAGAGGTTTGTGATAGTTAGTCTATATTGCACAAATCTGCAATAGTTGGATTTGTCGTACAAAAAGTCTGTAATAGTTGGAGTATATCGCATAGAAGTCTGCGATAGTAGGAGTATATCACACATAAGCCTGCGATAATTGTGAATATCACATAACTCTTCCGCGATAATTGGTCATTTATATGCGATAGTTGCATATATCACATGATACTATATGAGATAGTTTGAGATTATCGCATAATTATCTACGATAGTTGAGCATTGTCTACGATAGTCAAGTATATCGCACATAACTTTTATGATATAGTTAGGTTCTGTTTATTTTTACCAAAAAACTCTTAATACCCTCTTAAGTCTGAATCTATCAGACCTTAGGGCATTAAGGGTGTTTGTTTTTTTCCCAATTAAGAACTTAAAAACTCTGATTAGGTCTGAATTAATTAGCATTTAGATAAACACTGAAAACCTCTTCTTGCGTCGCCTACCTGGTCTCTCTCAAGCTCTCCATCGCTGCGTCTGTGGATCTCTTATCTCAAGCTCTCGATCTCTCTCTCAAGCTCTCACCTACCGTCTTCTACCTCTCAATCTCTCGATTTAAAGTATCCATCTCGATCTCTCAAGCTCTCGATCTCTCGATTTTGTTTCTCCTTGATTGGTTAATTTATGTTTTTCCTGGTTCATTAAAGGGTTTAGGGTTTACCTCCTATAAGGGGTTTTTGAATGTGAAGCCCACGGTTCAAATCCTATAAGGGGTTTTTGTATGTGAAGTCTTTTAATAGCATTTGAAAGAAGAATCAATAGTGATATTAATGGCTTCTGTCTTGGTTAATGGATTTCTCATAGTTGATTGCACATACAACCATTTTGTTTGGTAAGAGACTATGATTCATTTTGTTTGGTAAGAGACTATGATTCAACCACGCACTACAATGATCTATTAGATTGTGTTCTTAAGGTCCATTGAAAACAAGAAACCAAGGGCAGGCACACACACCTAGTAGACAGAACGATAGATCAAAAAACCGGTATGTTTCACTGCAGAAAAAAACAGAAACAACTAATCAGTGCATAAGAAGGCATATAAAATAACATGTTGTAAACAGAACTTGGTTGAGTTATAGTTGTTGTAGTAACAGAACTTGATGTTGGTTGAATTGCATCCTGGGCAGTTGAGAGCATAGACTTGAGCTTATTAAATTGTTAAATTCAGTAACAATCACAAATACAGAAAGAAACATACCTGGAAACAAGAAGTTAAATACTTGAAAACCATGGCATATCAGTGTCAACACAATTCATAAGGTGCAAAAAGAAATAAAGGAAGGAGGTTTATAAAACGTTCAAAAAACAACAATTGTTGCACTTGCATGAGATGGATAAAGTACTATTTAAAAATTAAACATAAATCATGATAGACATTCATCCATCTTTGCATTCACTTCTTAGCTCCACAAAACACATATAGGTGATTAGGTGTCATGTGCAGTACCTAGTCGCACAAAAAAATCCATTTTTGAAACACTATTCCATCATCGGGGGACACAAAAAATTCGGGATACCAAGTAAAATAGCAAGGATACCCAGGACTAGAGTAGAGCCAGAATGAAACAAATATCACATAACCAGGACTTAGGAGCTTAATGACATATGTAGCAGATACTACAATTTGAGAAATAGTGTAACTTTTGTGATAACTGGGTCCTGGTTATCACTCGATGTAATTAATACGTGAATATTTGTTATATGATTACATGTTAGCATGATAAATTGATATATTTAATCATGTTGGTATGTGAAACTATATGCGTGAGAATGCATGATTATATGCATGTATGCATGAGTATGTTATGAGATGCATGGATAATGAGGAAGGGTGTAGCCGACTTTCTTGTTAAAGAAAGGTATAAGAGGAGGGTCTTAGCCTCCATTTCATCTTCTTGCTATTTTGGGACCATAATTGAGTGATTTAAGAAAAGAAGTGTTGATCGAATTTCTTGTTTTGATTGGATTTTGAAGTTGGACTCAGCCTTGCTTTCAAATTTCATAAGGTGAGTGGTTAAAATGTTTTAAATATCTTTGAATTGCATAATTGATTGTGTTTTAAAAACTTTTCACCCGATTTAAGTTTAAGTTTAAATCGGATGAGGGTTGTCCAGATTAGAATAAACCGGACAAAGGGTTGACCGGATTGGGTATAAATCGGACATAGTGTTGTCTGATTTAAAGTAAATCGACTATAATGTTGATCGGATTGTTAAGTTGGGAAAATTCTATCTTTGTAAATCAGTCAATGGTTTTAAACGGAGAAGTAGGAATACGGTCAAGGGGTGACCGATATATTTATAAATCGATCAAAAGGCTACCCGATATGTTTTTAAATCGCATGGTATATTGTCCGGTTTAGTGATAAGTCGGACAAGGCGTTGAGAGGATTATTGTCCGTATTAGTAAATCGGACAAGTTGATTAAGAGTTGTCTGGAATGATAAATCGAAAAATTTGAATAGTGTTGTCCGGATTGATTAAATCGGTCAAAGCTTGACCGGAGATGAAGTCCGACCAAGTCTGTGTTGATGACTTGTTTGATAAGCTGGTGGGAACAAGTTATTTCTCCAAAATTGATTAAGGTCGGGGTATCATCAGCTTAAGGTCAGGGAGGAAGACATTGCTACAACAACTTTTCAAACTAGGTACGCGCATCATGAATTTTTAGTTATGCCATTCGACTTAACTAATGCGCCCGCAACTTTTATGGATTTGATGAATAGGGTATGTAAGGAATATCTTGATAAATTTGTTATTGTATTTATTGATGATATTCTTATATACTCTAAGATTAAAGAGGAACACGCAGAACATCTTCGCCTAATACTAGAACTTCTAAAAAAGGAAAATCTGTATGCAAAGCTGTCCAAGTGTGAATTATGGTTAAGGAAAGTTCAGTTCTTGGGTCATGTTATATCGGAAGCAGGGGGAAGGTAGATCCAGCCAAAATAGAAGCTTTTTGGGAAGCCCCGTAAACTCCTTCTGAAGTCCGAAGCTTTTTGGGATTGGCAGGCTATTATCGTAAATTTATTCAAGACTTTTCTAAAATAGTAGTGCCATTGACCAAATTGGCTCAGAAGAATGTCAAATTTCAGTGGGAAGAAGAATAACAAACAACCTTTCAACTGTTGAAAGATCATCTCTACAGTGCCCCAATGTTGATCCTACCAGATGGATCAGAAGATTTTGTAGTATATAGTGCTACTTCGAAGTTGGGATCGGGATGTGTTCTGATGCAAAGAGGAAAGGTGATTTCATATGCGTCAAGAGAATTGAAAGATCATGAAAAACAGTGTTGGAACCCAGATACTCTTGATTTGCATAAATATTGTTTGCGTGAATTAAGAATCAAGAACAACAAAGTATTTATATTGATTAAACAAGATATTCAAAGAAGAAAGTAAAACAGTAATAATACTTTGAATAACCGAATGCTTTTATTGAATGATAAATAATTGAAGAACAAAAATAATTTCACAAGAATTTGCGTAAAGTATAAGTCGGCTCCTTCAGGTTATTTGAACCTGAGGCGGAAGCCTACTTATATACACCTAGGTCTAACAAACTAAGCTATAAAAAAGGCGTGAAACTTTGAGCTGACTAGTCTGCGTCCTTATCTTTGACTTTCCTTGAATAGCGGAGCAGACTTGGTCAAGCCACCTTAAATCTATTAGACACTTTGCGAGAACGTCTAGGCTAGTGCGCTTTCCATCAAGAGGGTAGTCAGAAGCTCTGCATGAGCATATAGAAGCTCTGCATGTACTATACAAAGGCTCTGTATATGCAGAAGCTCTGCATGTACTATGCAGAGGCTCTGGGTCTTGGAGTTGTTGCCTTAGGTCAAGCGCTTATGCTTTTTGGCGCACAAGACTTGAACGTTCACGGAGATCGAGCGCGGGCTCTGTATGAAAGGAACCTTCACTCTGAGTAAGAGCTCTGGTCCTAGATCCTCTGCATGAGAGCTCTTAGCCAGACAGCTTCTATAGACTAAGTCTTATTGACTAGAGCAAGATACTTCTTACTTACACTTTCACAAGTTGGGGTCTAACAATCTCCCCCTAAGTGTAAATAAGAAGGACGCTTACTTGATTTACAAAATAGAAGTCCAATTGAAGATAGAGGTTAAAAGATACCTCTTGTTTACATTAACTATCTAGTGAAGTACAATACGAATGGAAAATGAAAATTACATTGACTAAAAACAGAAAAGTATTTACAAAAGATAGAAGGTCTAAGCTCTTTGAATTCTAATGAACTTCCTAAGAAGTTCACGAAACTCAAGCATGTTTCGTATCGACCTTAGGATAATCTTGGCTCGCTCCTTAGCTCCAGGGAGTTGTCTCTGCTCCTGACTAGATTGTCTCGTATGTAGCACAGAGTAGAGTTAGAGTACTTATAATTCTGGTTGTCTCAAAAGAAGATATTCTTGTTATGCTCATTTCGAAACACCACTCCCACTTCTGGTTCAACCAAAACCGTCTAGGAGGGGATGCTGTTGATGCCGTGTAATTCTTCATTTGGAGCATCCATTGTCAGTTGATCCACTCCTAGATCCAGAGCTAGTTGGAAGTCGAACTTGCTTATGAAGTCGAGCAGATCTATCATTGTTTGGCGAATAGCAGAGTTGGCAACATCGAACTTCACTCCCTTGTCCTTCTTGTAATCTGTAAAGTAGAATAGATGAAGAAGATCCCACTGATTTAGATCAATGAGGTCACAATCTGTGAATCTACATATCCGTCCGTGAGTCCTCTCTACTGTGTACTCGTAGAACACTATCTGATTATGCACAAAGGTGCGCTTCTTTATGTCCAGGACTTGTTTTATTCCATCAGCAAAGTGGACTGTAGTGATTGGTTGAGTATAGCGATCGAGGAATCTCTGCCTGATGTGCTCTTGAACCATAGGATGGAGACTGATCTTCTGGACCGGTGTCTCTTCTTTTAGGTTGTAGAGGAACTGGTAGATCTCCTTGCTGTTTGCCTTGTCCATGATGGATTTGTCGAGGGATGTTGGCGTGAACATGGCATCCATACTTGCTTTGATCTTTTGGACACGATCAGAAGGATGCTTCTATTTTTGCCCGCTGGTTGTGCCTTTTGAGTCTGCTCTATTTGGATTGACAGGTACTTGCCTCATTGCAAGAGTGACAATCCTGGTCCCTTGAGCAGGGACCCTAGCTCTGTGGGTTTTTGGATGTGGTGGAGGAGCAGCAACGGTTACTTCTTCTAGAGGTATGGCAACCGAAATGTGCATGAGTGACGGATCAACAACATTCACAGGGACCACCTCTTCTTTTTGTTGTGCTGTTATTGAAGGAACAGCCATGTCCATTGCGTACTCAGTTGAAGAGGACAGAGCCAGGTCTGAATCATTTGATCTATAGACAGATAGAAGATCTATCACTTCTGTAGGCTTTTGTGGCCCGGCTGGCTCTGCCTCTGATGTCATGGGCATTTTCCCTTTGCGAAGCGCCTCTACGTTGTCTGGCGCTGGTTGGCTTTGTCTGCTCTGCCTTGATGGATTTTGAGTTTGTTGGCGTGGGGCAGAGGACGTTGGTGCAGAAGGGGTAGCCATAAATATTGTGCTTGAGATGGCTGTAGGAAAGTTCTCCCCCTCTTGACGATTTTGAGGTCGAGACTCGTCTGGGTCCTCATCATCGTCAAGTCGCCTCCTCTTTGAAGGTTCTGCACAAGGAGATTGATATCTCTGTCGCTTTGGCCTCTCATCTGCTGCTCGAGACATTGATTTGATCACCTCCTCGATGGTCTTGAGGAGTTTGTGGATTACAACGGCAACCCTCCACACTTCATCATCTGAATGGTAGTTGGATCCGGCAAGAGTGTCGTTGATGTCCTTTGCTGCTTTCGTGGCTTTGCTATTGAAATCCGTAGTGAAGTCCGCCACCTTCTATAAGAGCCTGTCACCCAGAGCATTCATGGTGTTCTGTGTGACATAGTCCACAGGTACATTCAGAGGTATGAGGGTCTGGTTGTTGAGAGATGTAGACGCCTCAACCCTCTGTAGAGATGCAACGACCTGTTGTAATATTTCTGTATTGGTTGCCGTCAAGTCCATGAGAGTATTGATACGAGAAGCATTTGTCGTAGACTCAGCTCTTAGTACTGCCAAGGATGCTCGTATCTCATCTAGAGCAGGTGTAGAAGGTGATGGCTCTACACGGGCCATGATGAGTTTTAGCTCTTCCAAGGAGCACCACATAGTGGTGAAAAGGGAATGGAACTCTTCCCTAGTGACATATGCAGATGGTGTAACCTCTGGCTGAACACATGGGCCAGATTGAGTCTCCGTTCTTGGGACGCCTTCATTCACGACTTGATTGACGTTAGTCGGGGAACGACATCCAGAGGATCCTCGTGGTTCTCCTTGAAGAGAATTCACTACCTCTGTTCTGTCAGGGAGAGGACCCAAGGCTGGTTCAGAGCCAGCTAGAGGGCTCTCCATGAGTGGACTAAAAGACTAGTCGAGAGTCTCAAAGTCTGGTGCACATATTCCTTGCTCTGAACAAGGTTGGGAGTCTACACGTGCAGAGGAAACAAATTCCTCTGTATGGGAAAGTGGCGTGATATGGGGAGACATATCACTTATGTTTTCAAAGGTTGCACCCTTTTGAGAGGGTGTTCCCTATGGCGAGGCTTCCCTTTGGCTAATATAACCAGAGGCAGATGCGACCTCTGGTTGGATAGGCTGGCGAGGGTTCGAGTGTGCACCTCTGTTTCAATGATCTCCGTGTCTCGACCACTAAAGTCAGATAAAATGTTTGCACTGGGAGTTGAGGAGGTAAATCTAGTGTGCCTATTTAGCCTAGGCTGCTCTGTCCCGCCCTGAGGCAGAGCAACTGCTGCACCTTCTCCCTCTTCTTCTTCTTCCTCGCTCTCTTCTTCTCCCTCACTTTCTTTTTCTTTCTCACTCTCTTCTTTTTCACTCTCTTCCTCCTCTTCCTCACTTTCCTTGCTTGTGTAAGACCTTGCAGCATCGTCATAGTGCTCTTGGTCATCCCCTTGGTTTGGACTAGAGGAGTGAGCCAAGGTTTGACGAGCCTCTTCTTCTGCTCTGAGCCTGGCCTCTTCCCTCAGTCGAGCGATTTCTGCTTGGCGAGCCTTTTTTACTCGCTCCTCCTCTTCTCTAGCATAAGCAAGCTCAGCTAATCTTTCTTGCTCTGCTCGTTCTGCCACCTCCTTTTTCTTCTTCTCTCTTTCAGCTTTCTTTTTCCTTGCCTCCTCTCGTTTTCTTTCTTTTTCTTTCTCTTGTTGTACTCTCACCCTTTCTTCCTCAGCTCTCATTGTCTCTTCTCCTACTCTCACTGTTTCTCCCTCTGCCTAAGGCATTGATGTGTCCTCAGTTCTCTCTGCTTCATAACCCTCCTTGTTCACTATTGGTCTGTATTGAGTGAGCATGTTTACCTTGTGAGGAGGTAGACGACCCATATCAATATTGTTGTCGTCAAGAGCTGGTCTTAGGAGAAGACCCAAGAATTGGGGAAATAATAGAGATGACAACTGTCTTCCTTTGGCCACTTCTTGGCCACGGCTGCCTTGAACTCTGTGTAGAGTATCAAGGAGTAGTCAAGAGATAAGTCGAAGAAAATACCATAGACGATTTGAAGTACGCTCGTGGAGCACATGTCGAGGCTCCCTATCTTCCCTGTCAGCGATCGGTTGACCAATGTGAAAAGTGTATTCCACATTGGTGGTAGGTATTGACGACGATACTGTAACGGGTATTGAATGGCCTTGTTGTACCCCAAGAACTTCAAGAAGGCTACTATTTCATCCCCGGATGGGAGAGGGGCGTACTCAGAAAGCTATAGTTCAGTTTTCATTGGGATTTCAAGAACCCACGAAAATATAGACCTTGAAATTCGAACCGTGACGAATTTCTGTATGGCAGAGACAAAGAAATCTCCTACGATTCCTCTTTGAGATTCAGTAACGGCGCAAGATTGCCAATATTCTTGTATGTATCTTTCAAGAACCAGGTCATCCGTGTTGGTCAAGGCTGGGTTTAGGAAGTGGTTTTGGATGATATTGATGATGGGATGATATTTGGTGTCGAAATTGTCAAGTTGGAGGTTTAGGGCATGGTTATTTGGTTTGATAGGAAGAGGAACTAGGTTTTGACTGGTATCTTCCATGGTTTTGTGGGTTGTGGTATGAGTTTGGGAGTTTCCAGATTCCGAGGAGGACATGGTTGCATGTTTTGGGTTTGGAAGGGGATGACAGAATTTCTAGGGTTTCAAGAAGTAGTTCTTGAATCGAGAAATAGGACGGAGGAAAGGATTTGTGGTACTTACTTGACAAATAGGTTGATCGGTTGAAGATTGAATCGATCTTTGAACACTGGTTTGAGAGCTTCAAGTTGTGGCAATGGCGGTTGAAGGTTGAAGACGACGGGAGTTCTTGAAAATTTTTGTAAGCGTAAAAGATTAGTTTGGGGGTAAAGATTTGTTTAAATAGGATAAAATAAAACACTTGAGTGTTTTAGCCCCCAAATGTCAGGTAAAAAACTGAACCAGTTTTGTCACAACCTGTGGGGGCGCGCCACGTGGAGTGCCAGCTGCAAGTGGCGCCTCCCACGTTTGAAAAGATAAGCTCACAGGTGGTGACACTTAATGAAGGTAACAACTTCTACTAAAAATAAAAAGAAACCTTACGCCTTTTTAATAAAATAATATATTTTGAAAAACTAAAAAAATTCAAGTGTAAATACTCTGGTTAGTGAAAAGTAGAGGTTTTGAGGAGAACCAGAGTACTACGTGCAGAAGAGAACAACATACCTTATGATCTCATACAAGGACTCGTGATTGGACTATACATGTCCTCTGTAGAAAACTTGTTATGTTTAAAGGCAAAGGCTCTGTCCTCTAATCATAGAGAAGTTTTGAAGTAGAGGCTCTGTATAGTATATACAGAGGCTCTATGTGACATGATTTCGTGCTCCTCCTTGACTTGAGCTCTTCCTATCTGCTCCCCCTTGAACTATGCTTGGATCATTTGAGATAAGTAGAGCATATGCATAATAATCAAGATACAGAGGCTCTGTATTACAAAACAACTAGAACATTGAGTAAGAGGCTCTGCATATACTATGAAGATGCTCTGTCTCATGGATCAATACAAATAAACAATAAAATAGAAGTATGCATAAAAGGATGCAGAGGCTCTGTATAGTGCATACAGAGGCTCTGGTTTAGTTTGAAAGATTTAGCATACCCAACTTGCTAACTAGAAAATTAAATCTCTTTTCATCAAGAGCTTTTGTAAAGATGTCAGCAAGTTGTAAATCTATACTTACAAAGAACATTTCAATCGTACCTTTCTCTACATGGTCCTTGATGAAATGGTATCGAACATCGATGTTCTTTGTTTTTGAGTGTTGCACAAGATTGGCTGTGATTGCGATAGCACTTTCTGAGTCACACAAAATTGGAATCTTCTCAAACTCTACGCCATAGTCTTTCAGTTGAGTCTTCATCCATATCACTTGGGAACAACAACTGGCTGCAGCTACATATTATGCTTCAGCTATGGAAATAGAGACGCAGTTCTGCTTCTTCGAGATCCAGCTTATGAGCTTGTCCCCAAGTAATTGGTAGCTCCCTGATGTACTCTTTCGATCGAATTTACAACTAGCATGATCAGAATCTATGTACGCAATAAGATCGAAATTATAATGCTTTGGATACCAAAGACCCAAAAATTGAGTCTCTTTAAGGTATCTAAAGATTCTTTTTACCGCAGAAAGGTGAGATTCCTTTGGATTTGCTTGAAAATGGCCACAGAGACATGTGGCAAACATGATGTTTGGTCTACTAGCCGTGAGGTATAGTAGTGATCCAATCATTCCACGGTACATCTTAACATCCACCGGTTTTCCAGATGGATCTGTGTCAAGCTTAGTACCCATAGCGATTGGTGTTCTCATGGTGGAAGAGTTATGGAGTTGGTACTTCTTTAATATGTCGTAGACATACTTAGCTTGGCTAATGAAGATACCATGCTCCCTCTGTTTTACTTGCAAGTCGAGGAAGAAGGTCAATTCTCCCATCATGCTCATTTCAAACTCGTCCACATATATCTGTACTAAGAGCATATCACCTTTATACCTCTTAATAAACAAAGTTGTATTGATTTTAGCTTTTTCAAAACCAGTAGATAAGAGGAAAGACGAGAGACGTTCATACCAGGCTCGTGGTGCTTGCTTAAGTCCATACAGAGCTTTGTCTAAGAAATAGACATACTCTGGATGTGTGGAGCTTTCAAACCCCGGAGGTTGTTGAACGTAGACATCCTTCTTCAACTTACCATTCAAGAATGCTGACTTTACGTCCATTTGATAGACTTAGAATCCCTTATGTGCAGAGAAGGCTAAGAACAAGCGTATAACTTCTAACCTTGCTACTGGCACAAAGGTCTCGTCATAGTCTATGCCTTCTTCCTGGCAATAGCCTTTTGCTACGAGCCTAGCTTTATTTCTTACCACGATCCCATCCTCATCCTTCTTATTCCTGAAAACCCATTTACAGCCAATTGCAATTTTATCCTTTGGTAAAGGAACAAGAGTCCATACCTTATTTCTCTCGAATTGTTGGAGCTCTTCTTGCATGGCATCGACCCAACTAGGATCTTGTAGGGCTTCATGTACCTTCTTAGGCTCTACCATGCTAAGGAAGTTTATGAATAAACATTTATTAGATGTGGCAGCCCGTTGTTCTTGTTGTTTGTGATCTTCAGAGGAAGCAGAGGTGTGTGAAGGACCAGAGTCAGATGTTCTTGTTGTTTGTGATCCTTCACTTACACTCGCAGATGCATCTCTTGGTGCACATACAGAGATGTCTTCGTCACCATAGAAGTCTTCAAATAGGAGCCTGAGTTCTAATTCCCTTGACTTCATTTGAGAATTGGAAGTCTGTTGGTTAAGATCGAGTCCAGAGCTGAGGTACTCTGAAGTCAAATGTTCTTTATCGTCGAACGAGACGTTGATGCTTTCCATGACCGTGTTGGTTCATTGATTGAAAACTCTGTATGCCTTTGCTTTTGTTGAATAACCAAGGAACTTGCCTTCATCGACCTTCTTATCGAACTTGCCAAGTTGATCTCGATCATTTAAGATGAAACATCTGCAACCAAAGACATGTAAAAATTTGACGTTAGGCTTTCTTTGATTAATTAGTTCGTAAGGCGTCTTCATGTGCCTCTTTACCGCCATTGCTCTATTTTGAATAAAGCAGGCAGTAGAGATTGCTTCTGCCCAAAAACGGGCTGGCAGACCAGAGCTAGCTAGCATGGTGCATGCAGCTTCGACCAGAGTTCTATTCTTTCTTTCTACGACACCATTTTGTTGTGGTGTCCTTGCTGCAGAAGTTCTGAGTTATGCCCTCTGTGTCCACGTACGCGTCGATCTCTGCGTTCTTGAACTCTGTTCCATTATCACTTCTCAGCTTCTGAATTCTGCTTTGTAGAAGTACTTGAATCTTGGTCATTAATTTGATTAGCAGCTCTGGTACATCTGATTTCTGCCTTACAAACTCAATCCAAGAATATCATGAGTATTCATCAATTAAGACTAAGATATACTTCTTACCAGACAAGCTCTGCACAGAGATTGGACCACAAAGATCCACATGAAGCATATGCAGAGGTTTGACGCAGGACACATCTCTCTTAGTTTTATGGGATGCTCTTTTGAGCTTTCTCATTTCACACACAGAGTAGAGATGGTCCTTTTTGAACTTTATAGAAGGAAGTCCGTCAACCAGATTATGCTTCACAAGCTTCTCTATATTTTGGAAATTGAGATGAGACAGCTTGTGGTGCCAGAGCCAAGCTTCTTTGCTCTTGTGAGACACGAGACAGAGCGTCTCAGAGTTTTCTCTTGGTGAGATGTTCAGGAGATATAAATTGCCTTTCTTAGCTCTTAGCAACTCCTGACCTGATTCTGACATAATGGAGCAAGCTTCCTTTTGGAACTTGACATTGTAGCCAGAATCACATAGTTGACTTATGCTCAAAAGATTATGTTTAAGCCCAGAGACATAAGCAACCTTAGAGATAGAAACCTTACCTTGTAGTAGATCCCTGCATCCCTTTATTTCTCCTTGTTTATTATCCCCAAAGGTCACCTTTCCTCCAATCTTCTCTCCGTATGAGGAGAGCAACCTCTTATTGCCGGTCATGTGTCTTGAGCATCCAGAGTCAAGATACCAAATGTCCACATGCACTTCTGCAAAACAAATTATAGGGATTTAGGTACCCATTTCATAATGGGTCCTTGATGATTAGGGACAGAGGGTTGCTTTTTAAGCTTGGGAAGAGGCTTCGTCTCTTGACCTGAGTTAACAGATTTGGCTTTAGGAGCCTTCTTTCTCTTCYGGGTCTTCTTAGATTTWGACTTTGATGACCCARAGAGAAAACARTTAGGATCAAAGAARTGYTGTTTTAATTTCAGCAACAGAGAAACACATTCACAATTATGAAAACATTTTGAATGACAAAATGATTTATTAGTTTTAAAGAATAAATTATTACAATCATTCCTAGCATTGGTAGTTCTAGCAAACTTCGTATCTAGATCTGATTGTTTTAACATAGAATGAGTCTTCTCTGACTTCTTCTTCCCTACACCTTTGGCCTTCAGAGGCCTCTCTGAAACAGACGAACTAACGTTAGAGCAAGCAGCGGATTTTCCCTTCTGTTCCGGAGTGAATTTAATTGGCTTAGATTTGGAATTTGAGCCCTTTGAAGCAGAAGAAACTGACTTTGCACTCTTTACACTGTACTCAAACTTGGAAGCAGATTTAGCATTTATCGTCATGCTTGCACGACCAGAACCTAGGAGAATCTTTTTCTCAATAGGAGGTTTTGCAACCTCTGGTTCTTTGGCAACGACCTCTGTCTTAATTTGCTCTTCAAACAAGTTCACCTCTGACTCAGAGTCAGAGTCAAGAAAATCCTTGTGTGAATGTCAAGATACAGAGGTATCATTAAGAACTTGAGGTTCTTGTATGCATGAGCTACAAGCTTCATCCGTCTTTTGTTTTAATGGACTTTCAAAAGTATACGAGGAGTTACACTCAGAAGAATCTGCATGACCTTTAGGAGGATAGTTCAAGGCCTCAAGCAAGTCTTGCTCGAAGACCTGTCTTATCGTTTCTATAAAGCCATCCATCAATTTTGAATCCACAGTTTTAAGAAAATTACCTATGGATGAACGCTTGATTTCATCTGGTTCAGGTCTGACAACTTCACTTTCAGTCTTAAGATGTTCAAGATTTGTAGAGCCAAAGCAAAAAATCTCATTTGTCTTCTGTATGCATTTTAAATCAACTTATGGCACACATTTTGAAGAGTAAGAGATGTTTTTGAATTTCAACTTAGGGGTTCTGGCTCCGCTTTCAAGCTTACATCTTTTAAATGGTGAGGTTGTATGCAAAATAGGACAATCTGGTTTCTGTTTTTCGCCCAACCTAAACACGGATTCAAGAGTGTTTTTCCTCTTCCAGGTGAGGTCTTGGTCTATATAACGTATTCCTGCTTTATCCTGTTGAGAGTTAACTTTTTCGTACACCTGCTGAGCATCTTGATATTTCTTAATCAAGAGCTCTTTTCTTTGTAAGCGCTGGTGTAGGAACTCCCTTTCTTTTTGAAAATAGTCTTTTAGGGCTTCAGAGTTTAATCTGTCTCTCTCTTTTTCTATTAGCTCTGTATCCTTTTTCTTTATAGCCGCTTTTAATTCTAAGCACTATGTTTAAGACTTTTTTCAGTGGATCGTTTTGTTTGTAAAAACTTTTCATTTTCCACTGATAACTCTTGTTTTTCTACAGTCAGTAGCTCTGTCTCTTGTTCAAAAAATAGTTTTTCCTTTTCCAAGGATTTTCGTTTAGATTTTTCGAGAGAGAGCTTTTGCTGTAGATTGACGAAATCGTTTGTCAAAGCAGAGATGCTCTCTTCCAGGTCAAAGTGAGAGTAACTAGAGATAGAACATACCTGGGAGTCGGAGTCAGATCCAGACTCATTCTCGACAGCCATTCCACAGAAGTTGGCTTGATCTTCTTCATCAGATGAGGAGTCAGAGACCCAATTCTCCTGTTTTGCCATGAGACTCCTTTGTGATCGATTATACTTGTACTTATTTTTGTAGTACARTTCATCTTTCACAAGAGGGCCTCTGCACTCTTTGGAGTAGTGCCCCATCTTTCCACATCTGAAGTATCAGACGCCTTGCTTCTTCTGGTCTGACTGCTCTTCCTCCTTCTTGTTGGGAATAGGAGGAGGGTTCCTTCCATCAAAAGACTTCCCTCTGCTTCGGTCACTTTGTCTTCCTCTTCTGTCGAAGACCTTCTTTCCAATTTTCCTTTGGAATTCCTTGGTGATTAGGGCCAAGGATTTCGCAAAGGCGTTAATGTCGTCGTCTTCAGAGCTAGATGCTCTGTCTGTATCATCATCACTCTCCAATATGAGAACCTTCTTTCCATTCCTCCTTTCTTCTCTAGGTCTCTGTTCTCTATGTGGCTGGTATGTTCCTGTCTCTTTTGAATCAGAGACAAGAGCATAGTCCATTCCTCCAGATTCTGGTTCGCCTTCTGCATCTCTTGTTCTTGTGCCTGCAGCGTCCCATATACATCATGCAGAGTCCATTCCTCCAGATTCTGGTTTTCCTGGAGGGACATCGTCAGATTACCCCATTCAGCGTTCAATCTCTTTAAGTCACACTTGCAACATTTGTTGATCAGCGTGTTGAAGCGATGATAAGTCTATTCTAAAGACTCATCAGGGAGTGCCTGGAAGCTGTTGTATTCATTGAGGCATTGAGCACGACGATTCTTCTTCATCTTGATTCCCTCTTCCAACTGGTTGGCAAGTTGATCCCAAAAGTCCTTCGCCGAGTCGCACGCATCCAGTGATTGGAATATATTATTGGGAAGCGCCATGATCAAAAGTCGTTTGGCCTTTTGATCCACGTCCACTCGTCGTTTATCTTCATCGTTCCAGTCACGATGAAGTTTGGGTACTCGCCTGGCAGGTACCTCAACTATATCACCAACAGCAGGAATCCTAGGAATGATGGTAGTAGGGACGTATGGGCCATTCAAGATTGACTCATACAATTCTAGGTCAAGACCCTCATAGAAGATAATCATTCGGATCTTCCATTGGGGATATTCTTCCCTAATGAGAGTCGGAGGTTTTGTTAAGGAGCCAACACTATACATGGAGTTCCATGATTTAGAAGACGACATTTTGAATTGAAATTTTTGAGAAAAGAACTTTGACAAGAAGGAAGATCGACCGAAAAACAATTTCTAGATTACTCAAAAGCAAACATTTTTATGATTGAAAAATAGGAGTGATAAATCTTTTAAAAATGAATAATCAAAAGAAAATTAAGAGTATTATCCAGTCGGATATCGATCGACTAGTCAATTGATTTGATTAGCAGGCTCTGATACCAATTGTTGGAACCCAGATACTCTTGATTTGCAGAAATATTGTTTTCGTGAAATAAGAATCAAGAACAGCAAAGTATTTCAATTGATTAAACAAGATATTCAAAGAAGAAAGTAAAGCAGTAATAATACTTTGAATAGCCGAATGCTTTTATTGAATGATAAATAATTGAAGAACAAAAATAATCTGACAAGAATTTGCGTAAAGTATAAGTCGGCTCCTTCAGGTTATTTGAACCTGAGGCGGAAGCCTCCTTATATACGCCTAGGTCTAACAAACTAAGCTATAAAAAAGGCGTGAAACTCTGAGCTGACTGGTCTGCGTCTTTATCTTTGACTTCCCTTGAATAGCGGAGCAGACTTTGTCAAGCCGCCTTAAATCTGTTAGACGCTTTGCGAGAATGTCTGGGCTAAAGCACGCTTTCCGTCAAGAGGGTAGCTAGAAGCTCTCCATGAGCATACAAAAGCTCTGCATGTACTATGCAGAGGCTCTGTATATGTAAAAGCTCTACATGTACTATGCAGAGGCTATGGGTCTTGGAGTTGTTGCCTTAGGTTAAGCGCTTATGCTTTTTGGCGCACAAGACTTGAACGAGCACAGAGATGGAGCGTGGGCTCTGTATGAAAGGAACCTTCACTCTGAGTAAGAGCTCTGGTCCTTGATCCTCTACATGAGAGCTCTTAGCCAGACAGCTTCTATAAACTAAGTCCTATTGACTAGAGCAAGATACTTCTTACTTACACTTTCACAAGTTGGGGTCTAACAAACAGTATCCAACTCATGATATGGAATTGGCATCGGTAGTGTTTGCTCTGAAAATTTGGAGACATTATCTTCTGGGAACAAAGTGCCAGATTTATACTGATCATAAAAGTCTGCAGCATTTGTTCAGTCAGAAAGAACTAAATATGCAGCAGCGTCAGTGGATTGAACTTGTTAATGATTATGATTGTGAAATCCTCTACCACCCAGGGAAAGCGAATGTGGTAGCTGACGCTTTGAGTAGAAAGGAAAGGAGTGGGACTATTAAAACTGTGGCGATGAGAATAAATTTAGTCCTTGATACTCAAAGAAATTCTGAGATGTCAGATAGAAGCCATGAAAGAAGATTTTATTAAGTTAGAAAGGTTGGGTAAGATGATTTCGACTCTAGAACCAAACAATGAAGGAAATTTTGTGCTTTCAAGGGCGAATTTGTGTACTGTGTTTTGGGGATATCGGGAATACTATACTCAATGAAAGTCATAAGTCCCGATACTCTATTCACCCAGGTACCAATAAGATGTACAAAGATTTGAAATCTTTTTATTAGCGGCCCGAATTGAAGAGAGATATAACCAGATATGTGGAACAGTGTCTAACGTGTCTACAAGAGAATATTGAGCATCAAAAGCCATATGGAAGCCTTCAATCTTTGGAGATTCTTGTATGGAAATGGGATCACATTACAATGGATTTCGTCATGAAGTTACCTCGAACTCCAAAAGGGTATGACGCGAYCTGGGTAATTGTTGATCGTCTATCTAAATCTGCGCATTTTCTACCTATAAGAGAGAAATACTCTTCAAAAAAGCTAGCACAAATTTATATAAAAGAGATTGTAACCAGACACGGAGTTCCACTATCTATTATCTCTGATAGAGATAGTCGTTTCACTTCAAAGTTCTGGGAAAGTTTGCAAAAAGCTCTAGGGTCTGAAATCCGAGTAAGCACAGCCTATCATCCACAAACTGACGGGAAGAGTGAAAGGACTATCCAAAATCTTGAAGATATGTTGAGAAGTTGTATTATTGACTTCGAGGGATCATGGGAAGATCATTTGCCACTAATAGAGTTTACGTATAATAACAGTTATCATTCCAGCATCCAAGCGGCACTGTATGAAGTATTGTATGGACGTAAATGTCGAACGCCGTTATGTTGGAACGAGGTAGGTGAATGGCAGTTGACGGGTCCTGAGATTGTTCAAGAGACTTCTGAAAAGATTGAACAGATCAGTGAAAGAATCAGAACAACACAAGATCACCAGAAAAGTTATGCTGATAATCGTCGAAAGCCGATTGAGTTTTATGTAGGTGATCTTGTGATGTTGAAAATTTCTCCATGAAAAGGTGTTATCAGATTCGGAAAGAAGGGTAAGCTCAATTCGAGGTATGTTGTGCCGTTCAGAATATGTAAACGAATCGGGCCAGTGGCGTACCAGTTAAAATTACCAGAAGAACTAAGTCTGATCCATAATAGTTTTTATGTATCAAACTTGCGGAAATGTTTAGCTGATCCGAGTCTCGTTGTACCGTTACCAGAAGTCAAACTGGACAGTAAGTTAAACTTTGTGGAAACACCAGAAGCCGTGATTGACCGAAAGATCAGGGTGTTGAGAAACAAAGAAATCAGTTTGGTTAAAGTATAGTGGAAATTTCATAAGGGGTCAGAGGCAACCTGAGAATTAGAATAAAAAATGAAAGCAGAATATCCGTGGCTCTTTGATTAAAGGAATTCCAGGATATAATTCTTTTGAGGGGTGGATAATGTGATAACTGGGTCCTGTTTATCACCAGAGGTAATTAATACGTGAATATTTGTTATATGATTACATGTTTGCATGATAAATTGATATATTTGATCATGTTAGTATGTGAAACTATATGCGTGAGAATGCATGTATGAATATATAAATATGTATGCATGCATGAATAGTAATTATGAAAGATTGCATAAGTGTGCATGATTATATGCATGTATGCATGAGTATGTTATGAGATGCATGCATAATGGGGAAGGGTGTAGCCAACTTTCCTGTTAAGGAAAGGTATAAAAGGAGGGTCTTAGCCTCTATTTCATCTTCTTGCTATTTTGGGACCATAAGTGAGCGATTTAAGAAAAGAAGTGTTGATCGGATTTCTTGTTTTGATTGGATTTTGAAGTTGGACTCAACCTTGCTTTCAAATTGCATAAGGTGAGTGGTTAAAATGTTTTAAATCTCTTTGAATTGCATAATTGATTGTGTTTTAAAAACTTTTCACCCGGTTTAAGTTTAAGTTTAAATCAGATGAGGGTTGTCCGGATTAGAATAAACCGGACAAAGGGTTGACCGGATTGGGTATAAACCGGACAAAGTGTTGTCCGATTTAAAGTAAATCGACCATAGTGTTGATCGGATTGTTAAGTTGGGAAAATTCTATCTTTGTAAATCGATCAATGGTTTTAAATAGAGAAGTAGGAATACGGTCAAGGGGGTGACCGGTTTATTTATAAATCGATCAAAAAGCTACCCGATATGTTTTTAAATCGCATGGTATATTGTCCGGTTTAGAGATAAATCGGACAAGGCGTTGAGAGGATTGTTGTCCAGATTAGTAAATCAAACAAGTTGATTAAGAGTTGTCCGAATTGATAAATCGGACAATTTGAATAGTGTTGTCTAGATTGATTAAATCGGTCAAAGCTTGACCGGAGATGAAGTTCGACCAAGTTTGTGTTGACTGGATTTGTGCATTAACTTATGTATTATTCATATAATTATCATTTTGATATTCTTTTAAAAAGAATGAGAATTTTTTATAAAGATGACCTTGAATTGATGATATTTCATTAGAACATTTATGACTACGGTCTGTTCTATATGGAACTGTTTTTGTGAAATGTTTTGATGAAGAAATAAGGGTGGCATATCAAGTAGAGGTGTACCATGGGATAAGGGTGGCATATCAAGGAGAGGTGTACCATGGGATAAGGGTAGCATATCAAGGAGAGGTGTACCTTTGGATATAAGGGTGACATTTGTATGTGTGATGTATGATATAACTCTTACTATTATATCCTTTAAGATTACTATGTTCTAGAATCTTTATTTCTTTGTAATTTAAATGTTTAGGATCAGAGTTCTTATTGGAAATCATAGTCTGGATGTTATTGAGAAGGAAATAACAGGTTTGGCCTGAAACTCTGAATAAACCTTGTTTAATTAAAAAGGTTCAAAAGTGGTGTTATGATAAACCTGATTGGGTTTTGGATATGTTTATCGAAAGCTGAGAGATTGGCTTTAGAATTGAAAAGGTATTGGTAATATAAGGCATTTGTTCATATATTTGATTATTTATATTAAACGTTGTTTTTAAATAAAAGTTTTGGTGATTTTCACCCTGCAATAACATAAAGGGTAACTCACTAGACCTTTCGGTCTAACCCTCGTTTTGTGATTTTAAATATGTATTGCAGGAGGTGCAGACGGTAAGGGGAAGGGGAAAATGTAATATTTTTCCTATGTGCATATTTGCTGGAAGATGTGGCTATGCTATGTGTAGTTTTGTTAGAAGAATGTGGAATAGTACAAGAATTGTATTTTCAATTTTGGGACCATGTATCCTATAATGGTAGATTCTTGTACTAAGGGTCCAATGTGGTGTATAAACATGTATTTTTTATATATGAAGTATGTGTTACATGCAATGTGTGGTATGAGGTATTACAACTTCTACCGATAGTGATGATCTTGAAACTCCAATACTTTACATCAACCTAATACCCAGAGAATGAGTTAATACTCTGAACTTTTTTGACTTGACATCATCTGCTTAACAAAACTAGAACTTTTTAGGGTTTTTTTTCATATAAAAAACAGGTTAAATATATATAAACTGACCTTAGGCAGGGTCTGCAAATGTGTAAATATAAAGAAGTAGGGAAAGAATGTTTTGGAATTCTATTGTGTTTTGGCTTTCTTTGGTGAGTTAGATTTGTATAATGACTGATGACAAAAGCAAAGGATTTTTTTTTTGACTTACTGTTGTGAAATCAAACTATTTTAGTGTTGCTTTTTGTTGGTGGGTTATTTGTATAATTGCTCTTGAGTCATCATCCAAAGATCAGCTAGTCTGATTAAAAAGAGACATATGATTAATTAGCCATAATTTACTATATTATCTTTTCAAACCCAGGTCTTGTGTTTGGTGATAAAAATATCTATATACATATGACAAATACATTATTAGTGGCATATTGATTGGTGTTGTCTGCAAACTAATGTGTTACACATGAGATTGGTATTTGCTTGCAAACTAATATGTTGTCTGCTTTTATAACATATTTATTTTGCAATATGTGATTTTTTTTGTATGCTAATTATTGATGGATGAGAATCTGCATGTGAGGTGGACGAATGAACTTACCAAACGCTTTTTAAAGACCTGTATAGAAGAAGTCAATAAGGTGGGGTCGAAACGGAGGTAGTCTTCGTAAAGAGACTTGGGTGAAGTTAGCAATCACAATTGAGGAAGTGTGCCATGGCAAACTCACCCAAAAGCAATTAAAAAATCAATATGATTATTTAAAGGGAAAGTATTCGGGATTGGTGTACTTAAGAAATTGAACAGGTAACATTTATGACCTAGGAAATGAATACATTCACCTTAACCAATCAAGAATGGGAAGATTTCTTCAAGGTTAGTTTTTTTTACCTCTTTGGATATTAAAGAAAAAAGCACAGGAATTATATAAATAATAATACTTAATTTAGATGCAGGGACATCCAAAAGCAAGAACATTAAAGACATCACCATTGATATACCCTGAATTATGTATAGCTTTGTTTGAGGGGACTTCTGCTACCAGATCTCGTGCTTATGCCCCTAGTTCAACCCATGAGAGGACTACGATTTCATAATCATCATTTACATCCAACATCCACACTACTCAAGATATTAAAAATGAGGCGGATGGAGATGAGGAGGAAGGACCAACTGTTAATAAAGCGAGCACAATTCCGTTTAGACCAAATAAGAAGAGTAAAACCAAGGTCAACATGGACGAATTGGCCTTAGAAATGTTGGTCCCTTGAGGGTCTACAAGATACGTAAAATAGTTTGTAGAAGGGGGGCGGGATGAATACAAACACAATATTTTCAAATTTAAAATGTATATTGMTAAAGAAGATCAATACAAATTTTACAAGATTGTTTACGGAAAGATAAGGTAAGAAAAACCTATCTAAACAATCTTTGGTTACACACGAATCTTAGCAAACGAGAAAAGAATTGTTGTAAAGAAAATTTCTTTTACTTAAGCTAGGAAAAAATGCTTAAAGTAAGAATTAGGTTAAGAGAGTGAGTTGCGCGCACTCTGCATGGATAAAAAACACTTCTATTTATACCCAATGCATTAAATGTTCATTTAATGCAAAATGATAGGGTTAGAGTGCGTGTCAAGTCTTAAGAGGAAGGCTTGTCCTTTGCTATAGTGAATAGTACAAAAAGCACTATTAATGAGCAGACATCCTTACCTAAAGTTGGTGGGCAATATAGTCAACTAGTCGGCTCCGTACCATACCAACGTTTAGAAGGGTATGGGTTTGTCCTTTGTGTGCATAAAAACAAGACAACAACAATCGTGCTAAGCAAGCTTCCTTTGATCGCTACACGTTGGAATAACCTGGAGGTCTCTTCAGCATTCGCTGAGGCTTGAGCAGTCTTCACACATATGTAGACATGCTTGTAATCGTTTAGTACCGCTTCAGATCACGTACTTGCCAGCCTCTAATCTTCAGTTTCAGTCTTCGACATTAACTGAAGGTTCTTTGGTGTGAGTGTTATCTTCTTGAATTATCACTGTGTCTGATAGAATTACAATACAAGTTCTTCAGCGATCACTGAACAGGCTCAGTGATGATCGCTGGAACTGAAAAGACATAAACATAAATACAACGTATAGGTGAAAAGGGATTGTCATCAAATCACTGAGAGAGAGGATCAACAATCTCCCCCTATTTGATGATAACAGGACAACATAAAGAAAGTTGTCTAATCAAATAACAGTAAGGAAAAATTACATATAAAGTACATGTCCCTTTTTACTACTTTCGAATATTGTTTAGTGAGTCAGTCTTTACTTGAGAATTTTCCTTAAGTAATATCTAAGAGAAAATTACAAGTATGGAAACTGAAACTGAAAGCCTATTCGCTGACTTATAGATTGTCAGTGAATGTAAAAAGTAACACTGGAACTCATAGACTKGTGTYCCTATTACTTTTTTCAGGGATCTTTTTCAGTGAAGTACATGAAATATTCATTTTATTATCATTGGTAATATTACAAGTAGTTTAGTACATGTCTAATGCTTACAGACTATAAGAATAATCACTGAAAGTAGACATAGTACCAAAAATTTACAAGAAAAAGTAGATTGTTGTTATAAAGAGAAACTATTCTAGAACACTTAGATCTATGTATCTAGGTACATCTTCAACAAGGTTTCTTCGACGTAGGAATTCCCTTCGTATCTTCAGATCTACGACTTTTCCAGGCATGCTATCATCTATCCAGAGCAAGAGGTAAACCAAATGACCCATTGGACATAGATGTAGCTTTGACATTCTCTGAAATCTGACTTCACCTTCATAGTCAAGGAATATAACTCCTAACTCAGGTTTGAAATGCACATCATTGGGTGTATAGGGACCCTTATCTGGCAAGTCAAGATTCAACATAGAAATGTCTATACTCTGATGACCTTTCAGGATTTCATCTAAGAAGAACCTTGTTTCATGTTCGTTCCTTAGGAATGGTCCATCATTAGGATCAAAGAGCTTGAGTTTCTTCTTCCCACCTTTCTTCAGAGATGGCCTGTCAGGGACCGCGACATACCTGGACATCCGTTTGATGAGATCGTTGATGGTGTCCTTGATAATCACCTTATGTCTTGACTTGGATCGCTGAATGGCTTGTTTGATCTCCATCCATTCGTTGTATCCATATCGGCCAAGGTAGGAAGGATACTCGATGATGGCATCAAGATTGTCCCGGGTGATGAGCATTGAGACCAGCGTTCCACCGTCTTTTGATCATCTGCTAATAATGACGCTGATAATCGGGAGGGGATTGTTCTCTTCTTCAGCTTTTCTTCGCTCCATCGCTTGTCCTTTTCCACCAGCTTTAGGTTCTTCTCATACTCAGCTTCTGCAATAGAAAGAAGTTTAGCCTGGGCTTGGACAGCGTTCACCTTTTTCTTGGACTTTCTCTTGGGGAGAATCTTCGCAGCTAGTGACTTGGCCAGCCTTAAGTTGTCTTCAGTCTTCTTCTTCTAAAGCTCTAGCTCTTCTTCAGCCCGTAATGCCTCGAGTCTTTCAGCTTCAGAAAGGAAGTCGAACTCACCATCACTAGAGGTACGAAGAAATTTTTTTACCCTAGTCTGATCGAGTGACTCCTTTAGCTGAGTCATCTGTTGGTCGGTAGGAGCATTAGAGACAAGGTGATCAGGGACCCACTTCAGTCGACCGTAGGTGGTTGATGGAAGTTGAAGTTGATACTTTGAAGTGATTACTACCTGAGAGGTAGAATCTTCAAATAAAGGTTGTTGAGGGATATTAAACAATACCTTCAAGTTTCCTTCTTCAGCGACCGCCTTGCCTTTCGACTTGGGGTCCTGGTTCTTTGATGGAGCAGATTCACCTTCCCTTTGCTCCCCCTAGGATGCAGAATCCGTGAGGGTGACTCCCTTGGTGGCGGTTGATGGCTTCTGGTACTTGATGGTAAAGTCATCTTCATCATCATCGTCGACGTCACCATCTAGGTTACTTCCAGGGTCTGGGATGGTACGTTCATCATCTTCATCATCATCATCTGCGTCTTCATCATCATCATCATCATCACCAGCAGCACCAGTGATGGAAGGAGCATCATCCCTAGGGATGGCATCGACTACCTCAGTTGGAACAGCTTCGGTGCTCGTGATTACAGGAGCAACAACCGCTTCAGCTCTAGGAGCCTCAGCTTCAGCTTCAACTGTAACAGATATTGGAGCAGCAGCAGGAGAAGGAGCAGCAGCAGCATCAGATGGTCCAACAGCGTTGGACCTCATATCCCCCTCTCTGGCTAAGACTTGAGAGAATTGGCCAGAGAGTTCGTCCAAGAGCTGACGCTGGAGAACCATCATTTCCTCTAGCCTTGACAGAGCACTGGCTAGAGTTTTCGTTGCCTCACGCGTCTCATTGAGTTGGGCGCGATTATTGGCAGAGAAAGAAGGTGGGATCACTAGAGATGGTTGACGGACAACATCCAGGATCTGCTGAAGAAGACCAGTATGCTGAACAACGAGAGCCTGAGCATCGTCAGCCCTGCTGGAGAGAGCAGCAATGGCGTCGGTGTTGTCTTGAATAGCTTCTTGGAGAGTCAGGAGGTGACTCTGAACTTCTTGATCGTCCGCTTGAATAACTAAGAAGTTCGCATCTAGGTCAGCCTGGCGGGGCATCTCTTGGTGGACTTCAGTTATCCTGCCGAGAACTGAATCAACAGCAGGGAGGAGAAGTTTGATGTCAGATGTCGTATCATAGTCATCATCAATCTCTTCATCCCCTCTATCTTCTTTCTCGCCCTTGTCCTCTTCCTCTTCTTCAACATCTGGCTGATGCATCGAAGAAGGACCTGCAAGAGAGGAAGTGTGAGCAACAAAAGGCTTGAGGTTAGTAGAAATGAAAGGGTAGGAAGATGGAATACCTGAGGGGCCATCAATGACATCCAAAGGATTGTCACTGGCGTGAGCAAAGATGTCGTCGAGAGGATGGACATCTGTATGCTGAGGAGCATCGAGAGGAGCAACCTCAGGTGCTGTGGTGTGTGTCTCAGTATTAGCGAGGACAGTCGCTGATACTTCATCGATACGTGTAAATACAAAAGAAGGAGAAGAAGAGAAAATGGTTGAGAAGAGATGTGGGTGTTCAGCGGCGGCAGCGCTGATATTTACATCTTTAGTGATTTGGGTCACTGAGGTGGTTAGGGTAGATGCCACTGATACGACAGTGATGGGAGGGATCACTGAAGAACTAGGAGACCTTTCGAGATTAAGGCTAGTTTCAATAGCTAGTTTCGGTGGCAGCGCTGATATTCACTCAGGGTTAAGGCTAGTTTCAATAGCTGAAACCTTTCGAGAGGCTTCAACCAGAGACGTAGTTGTCCCCTTTGTGGCCTTCTTGCCTCTCTGAGAAGAACCAACAGTTGGTTGGGGGGGATGTTTTGAAGGGGTTTTGGTGGCTTGGCTGTACTCGGGGGGGGTTACCCTTGTCTTGCCACCTGAGGATAAGAGGTAGTGATGGACACAATAGAAGTTAGCGCCACATCACTGTCCCTCAGCTTATGATCCAGAATCCTGGATCCAAGCTTGGGAACCTGGAGGTTTCCTTCCGTGGAGTAATTATCTCCAAAGATCTTTGCAAAGACCATCGAAAGGAACCTGGTGTACGACACAACCTTTTCTCGCTGGCGCTTGTTCAGCTTGAGCACCAGGTCATCGAAAATGACCGCAGCATAATTTATTTTTTCAATGCTGAATCGCAGATACACCTATGGTCAAGGCGATCCTAGAGGCCTGATCCTGGCCTCCAGTTTTTCCACTCATGCACTAGATGAAATGAGAGAACAGGTATTTCCAAACAGCTGACATCCTGTTCTTCTCAATCTTTGACGAGGACTTCATGGGAGCATTTGAATCCTCCATTGATAGCCAATGACGTTGAGACATTCGATGATCTCGGCCGTTGTGGGTTCGCTGTCGTAGGCGCCTTTGGGAAGGCGAAGAGCCGTCCTCAAGGTGTTCACGCCAAATTTCACTTCCATGCGGTTGAAGGTGAAGTTGACTTGTTCAACTTGGCATCCAGGCTTGACCTCGACATCGATGACTTCAGCAGTGAACCAGAACTGCTGAAGAATTTCTTTAATCATGATGGGCTCATGGTTGAGTGCGAAGCTCAACGACGACTGTTTGAGGAAGTCGGCCGCTTCTTAGTAGTCCGCCTTGGATGAGGGGATATCCAACAAGGCAATGTGGTTGTTGGCCTTGAAGGATACCTCATCAAGAGAAAAGTTTATATTCTTGACTGCCATCTGTTTTAATAGTAAGAATAAGATAAACAGGTTGTTAGTGAAAACCAAGATTGTTTTGTAGAAGAATATAGAAAGGTTTTTGAAACAATAAAAACTTCTTTTGGAAAATCCTTAAAGAAGATTTAGGGTTTTTTCAAGTAGAATGTGTATACAGAAACAAGAATATAATCAAGTAAAAGTTGATTAAATAATCTTTGTAGTTTAACATTTCAAGAGAACAAGTTTCTTGAACTTATTAAACTTATTTCTTATAACATAAGATAAAGAAGATATTGACCTTTAAAGATTAGAGAGAAAAGGTCGAAAGGACTTTGAAGATCGAGAGAGTTCTTGCTTTGAAGAAATTCTTGCAGAGGTTCATCTAAGAATTTTGAAAGCGTAAAGTGAAAAGTGGAGAAGAAGTCTCATATTTATAGGTAGGAGGAGAAAGAGAAGGAATATAAGAGAGTGAAAAGACGACGGTTAGGGAAAGTGGCCATGATGAAAAATGGCATGTTCTCATCCATGATTAGATGACATTAAATGAGATAGCATAATGACAGTACATTTTTGCGCGTCTCAAAGCGTTACGCATAGTAAATAGAGAATGTCATCATTAATACGGTTCATTAACTATTTTCTTTAAAAAACGAAGGGTTTTTAAGAAAATGAAGAGTCATACAATGTTTGACTAAACAATAAAAAGATCGTTTAAAACATTTTATCACTGAAGATGAAAGACTTCAGTGAGGGTTGTAAGGCATCAGTGTCAGTGATAAGAGAATCATTGAAACTGACATTTGAAAACAAACATTTTAATCACTGATCGAAAAGGTTCAGTGATCATTTTTTATTTTTAAGAGGAGTATAAAGATATACTTATAGATATGGTCAGTGATAGGAGAATCACCAAAACCAGCTTTTAAAACATTAGTCACTAAAGAAAAAAAGGTTCAGTGAGGGTTTTAAGTCGAAGAAAAGAGAAGAATAGTCATACCTTAGAGAGAATATATATATTTACTCAAAAGTTCAGTGTCAGAAATAAAGCACTGAATTATTTCACTTACTGAGTGATGTTAATAGCTGAAAATTAGTCTTTGGTGTTTAACATTCCAATTCGCTGATCAAGATGTTGAATCTTGTCTCATCAAGAGGCTTGGTGAAAAGGTCAGCGARTTGATACTCAGTTGGAATGAAGTGAAGTTCAATATCACCATTCATAACATGATCTCAGATAAAATGATATCGGATCTCTATATGTTTGGTCTTGCAGTGGAGTACAAGATTATTTGCAATTGCAATAGCACTAGTGCTATCACAATAGATAGGAACTTTTGAGAATTGAAGATCATAGTCTATCAGCTGGTTTTTCATCCAAAGGATTTGGGCACAACAACTACCAGCGGCTACATATTCAGCTTCAGCTGTTGATATGGACACTGAGTTTTGCTTCTTACTTGTCCAGCTCACCAACTTTCCACTTAAAAGCTAATAGCCTCCACTGGTGCTTTTCCTATCAAATTTGCRACCTGCAAAATCACTATCCGAATAACCTATTAGGTCAAAACCTGAACCCTTAGGGTACCACAGACCCAAGTTTGGTGTTCCCTTTAGATATCTGACGATACGTTTAACAACAATCAGATGGGATTTCTTTGGTTCAGTTTGATATCTTGCACATAAGCTTGTGGAGTACATGATATCGGGTCGGCTAGCTGTTAGATACAGCAGGGAGCCGATCATTCCTCTATAAACAGTAACGTTTATAGGTTTTCCATTTGGATCCTTGTTGAGATAGTGTGGAGGAGCCATTGGAGTCTTCATAGATGAACTGTTGGATAGATCAAAGTTCTTCAGCATGTCACAAACATACTTACTTTGGTTGATAAAGATACCTTTATCTAATTATTTGATCTGAAGACCTAAAAAGAATGTTAGTTCTCCCATCATGCTCATCTGATATTCTTTCTTCATGCGATCAACGAACCAAAAACATAAAGAGGGATTAGTGGAACCAAATATAATATCATCGACATAAATTTGAACAAGAATGATGAAACCCTTAACTTACCTAAGAAATAAGGTCTGGTCAATCTTTCCACGAGAGAATTTCTCAGAGATGAGAAATGAGAAAAGGGTATCATATCAGGCACGAGAAGCCTGTTTTAACCTACAAAGCGCTTTATCCAACCTATAGACATGGTTTGGATACTTAGGGTCATAAAACCCTGGAGGTTGTTCAACATAAACTTCCTCTTGAAGTTTCCCATTTAGGAAAGCGCTCTTTACATCCATTTGATAGACTTTGAAGTCTCTATGGGCAGCAAAGGCTAGAAAGAGTCGAATTGCTTCGAGTCTAGCTACTGGTGCGAAGGTTTCATCATAGTCGATCCCTTCTTCTTGTCTATAACTCTGAGCAACAAGCCGAGCCTTGTTACGGGTTACCATACCATCTTCATCCAACTTATTGCGATAGACCCATTTGATGCCTATCACTGATTTGTCAGATGGACATGAGACAAGGTACCAGACTTGGTTCCTATCAAACTCAATGAGCTCCTCTTGCATGGCAAGGACCCAACTAGGGTCAGAGATAGCATCATTGATTTTCTTGGGTTCAACTAAAGAAACAAAATTGACAAAGAGACAGATATTACCTAGACCACGACGTGTCTTGATACGTGCATCTGGATCACCAAGAATTTGATGAATTGGATGGTCTTTAGTCCATCGTTGAGCCGGTAGAGGAATTTCATCTGAGTAAGCGAGTTCAGGAACAGAAGATGAGGCTTCAACTGTAGTATTTTCAGCAATAGGGACTATCGCCAAAAGAGCCTCAAATTCAACGACTAAACCTGGTTCAGAAATTGAAGGCATTTCATTCACTGATTGATCAGTGTTTGAAGTAAAAGGAGGAACACAGCTAATAGGCATGACAACAATCTCTGAAAAAGATGCGTTGGAGTGACTAGCTGTAACTGGAATGATGAGTGGATCATCTTCAGCTTCAGGAGATTCACTGTTGAGAGGAGCACTGTAGGAAGCTTCAGGTTGTCCATAGTGAGAGAACATCCAGTTTTCTAATTCATACTCATCATTTAAGATGGGTTTTGAATTACTTAATTGAGATTCATCAAAGATGACATGAATAGATTCCTCTATCATCTGTCTTCGTTTGTTGAATACTCTGAAGACTTTGGATACTGAAGAATATTCAAGAAAGATTCCTTCATCACCTTTGGGATCGAACTTTCCAAGTTGGTCGCAATTGTTGAGAATGTAACAAGTACAAACAAATATATAAAGAAAACTTATAGAAGGTTTTCTTCCATGAAAAAGTTCATAGGCTGTCTTCTTGAATCTTTTGATGATCAGCAATCGATTTTGAGTGAAACAAGCGGTGTTGACAGCTTCAGCCTAGAATTGAGTAGGGAAATAGGATTCGCTGAGCATTGATCGAGCAGCCTCAATGATTGTTTGATTTTGTCTTTCAGCAACCCCATTCTACTGAGGAGTTCTCACTGAAGAAAAGTTGTGAGAGATTCCCTTGTCCTCAAAGAAGTTGTTCATAGTATTTTTTTGATATCAGTGCCATGGTCACTTCTAATAGATCGTACCTTAACATTGTTGAGTACTTTTATTTTCTTGATGAACGAAATGATTTCTTAAGGTGCTTCATCTTTGGATCTGAGAAAGAAGACCCAAGTGTACCTAGCATACTCATCAATAATGACAAGTGTAAACTTCTTTCCAGCTAAGGATTGCACGTTGACTGGACCAAAGAGATCCATATGCAATAGCTGAAGAGGTGCAGTAGCTAGCTCTTGTGTGTTTTCCTTTTTCACATGCTGAGCAAAGAGATTCCTTTGCAAAAGAATGTTGAGGAAGACCAGTGACAAGATCATTTCTTGACAACTCGCTTAGCGTCTTGAGGTTGAGATGAGACAGCCGTTTGTGCCATAGCCAGTTAATGTTTGACGAGGCTTTAGAAAAGAAGCACTTGTTCTCAGTGAGAGAGGAATTCATATTGATGATATATACATTCTCTAGGCGAGAACCGGTTAAGGCAACCTTATTATCTTTGTCAAGAACGTGACATGAATTCTTCGAGAATTTTACTATGTAGTCTTTATCACACAACTGACTGATGCTAAGAAGATTGTGCTTCAGTCCTTCAACATATGCAACACATTTGAACGTTGTTACACAATTGGTTAATATACCAAAACCTCTGGTATATCCTTTTCTGTTACCTCCAATGGTTATAGAAGGTCCTCTTTCTTCCTTGAAATGAGTTAGCAGAGATTTGTCTCCAGTCATTTGTCTTGAGCATCCTCTATCAAGATACCATATACATTTGACGTCCTGCATAAGGAAACAATTTAAAAATGCTATTGGTACCCAACTATTGGGGTCCAGCTTTGTTAGAGGCTTCATCCACTGGTGCTGAGGAATCAGTATCAATAGATGGCGTCACTAAACCTGGAGAGGTTTGAGTGGAAAGAGGAATATCCTTTGACACTACTAAAGTAGTTTCAGCGGAGGTCTTCACTGAGCCTGATGAAGAGGCTTCAGTGGTAGGAACTACAACGTCTGATGCTGAAGACGTTTCAGTAGGAGTTGTCTTCGCTGAGCCTGATGAAGAGGCTTCATCGGTTTGCTTCACTTTGGTTGCTTTTGTAGCCTTAGTGGATGATTTCGTCTTAGTTGATTTCTTAGCCTCGGCTACTTTCTTGCCCTTAGCTAGCGAACCAGCTTTGGCGGTAGAAGGACACTTACTGGCAATATGTGTTTTCTCACCACAGTATTTACACTTCTTAAAGCTAAGAGTAGCTTTAGGGCCAGGAAGTATCAGACTAGAAGCGGGACCAGCTCCAAGGATTCCCTTCTCATTGGTTCTAGGAGGAACCTTTGAGGAATTGGATTCCTTAGGTGAAAAGTTCACCTTGAGCTGTGACTTGGATTTCTGATGGGATTCAGATTTCCTAGTCCTTGAAAAGGAAGAAGCTTTACAAGCTGAAGGAATAGACCTAGATCTATTAGACTTGTTAGACTTCTTAGGAAGGGATGCCGTGACAACGGATTTACCTTTGTCTTTGCACCTAGAACTCGAAGGAGTTTCTTCAAGATGACTCTCAGTAAAAGAAGAAGACCGAGAGGAAGAAGTTGTGACATTCTATCATTTCGAAGTTTCAGGTTAGCATTTTATTATAGATCCTATATTTAGAATTATAAATTTATTAGGATCTAGTCATGGTGGTTAGAGTACATCTGACTTAATACCCAKAATTCTTAGCTTRGAAGATCCGCCTCAGYAGGCAARTGATAAAGTTAACTAATGTAATGCCAAATATTTTAGAAATGTTCCAAATAAAACAAAGTTGATATTATAAACTTTTAAAAATTAAAAGACAAAAGTCCCATTTGAATGTCCGCTTGATTTATCAAAAGATGGAGTTTTGGGTTTATTAATGTCATTCTATTTATGTTGGGTAAATATTTTAGTGGGCTTATTCTTATCAAGAAAAATAGAAGTTTTATTTAGTTTGGGCCTTTAGAGGCCAACCCATTTTCTCTTTAAAAAGCCTCATATAAATACCCTTCATCTTTTGAAAACTCCATTTTCAAAGTATTATCAGTATAAACTCTTCATCTCTCTAATCTCTCTTTAAAAGAAATCACCCTCCAGCCGATTCCCTCAAGCAAGCTTCTAAAAAAATTCTGTCAATCTTGAAGAATACTCAAGATTTCAAGAAAAGATATGATCCTAGTTATCTCACCTTTTTATAAAATAACTCAAGTTTTTGTCTTCCTAAACCCGCATCTTGATCTTGAAGCTAAAAATCCTGGAGAATTAAAAGAGGGGAGATTATTCATCAAAGACATGAAAATGTCTTCAAAAAAGATAATAATCTATGATCCATGTTCTATGAACTACGAAGTAGGAGGAAACCTATTGCATGCGAAGTATGAGCATGTAAGGTTATATCTTGAAGTATGATAAAATCTTGCATGCATCTTTAATCTGTTCTATCTTCCTCAAAACTCAATAAAATCGGGAATTTTTCTTTCTGGAGATTAAACTTAATTTGATAGCCTGAAAATGGTGTTAAAATCCTTGAAAAATGATGAGTTTAGACTCCAAATGACTGTCACTCGAAGAGTGTGCAATCTGATTTGGGGGCTATGTCACTCAAAAAGGATAAGGTAATGATGATTACTCTAAATCTATCTTCAGTTCTAAAAAGTCTGTTTAACTTCCTTTTATAGTAGATATAAAATTTGGTCATAAAAAGAGGTATACAAGGTTCTTTTTTGGCTATTATTTGTAGAAACAAAAATGTCAGATTTAGAATTTATATTCTCCAAATGACAGCTTTTTGTATGAAGGGTTTAATTTCAAAATATACATTTTTAGAAAAATAAATAAAAATATCTACTTTAATATATAAAATTCATTGGCATTGCATAGGATATAACTTGACTATATCTCTGTCGAGAACCTTTAGGTAATCTAATTTCTGGTCGTTGGACAATTTAGGAAGGTTAGGGCAGGACGTTCAGCGCTTGACACGTCATCAAACCCTCGGATATTCATCATCAAACCTGTGAGTTCTCATGGCCCCATTTTTAACGCTTTGTTTATTGTTTTGGGGGAAAACATGAGATTAAGCAAACTATGCATGTTACTTGTTTGAAACCATTGGACTAAGGAACTGCTTAGTCAAGTTTTGTTTGA
>NC_037540.1:26608450-26625966 GCF_001531365.2 Cynara cardunculus var. scolymus | reverse complement strand
GAACTGCTTAGTTAAGCTTTGTTTGAAACCATTGGGCTAAGAAACTGCTTAGTCAAGTTTATTATGTCATGAAATATTGACTGTTATTGCACTTTGAAATAAATGCTAAATTGATGTGCTTGGGAGTATATTTTCCTAATAAAGTCCCCGTCCGTAAACGCTACTTGTTAACTTGGGCACGTCCCCGGGCCGTGGTATTGTGGATAGCCGCTATTGTGTTGACAGTCCCATCCAGAAAGGGGTGCACATTACCTATGTTTTCTTGTCTAATCATGTGGAATTTGAACCACCGCTGAATTAGTACATCTACGAACTGTGGGACCTAAGTAAGTGTATGGGCTACTTTTGGTCGTTCGTAAAATAATGGGGCAAGTTGGTCAGGTAAGGCTCAGTAGCGTCTCAAGTTTTTACATCGTGAAAGATTTACATTTATTWAGTGCAAAAGATTCGCATAAGTTTGTAAATATTTGGTTTGTGCATTAAATTGTTTTATGCATGTGAAAACCCGTGAGCTCACCAACTCCTTGTAGTTGACTTGTTTTATGTTCCATGCTTTTCAGGTAACAAGTAAGTTTTGCAGTACCTTGGGAGCATGCTTGTGGCAAAAATGTTTAAGTTCGAATCGGAAGTTTTGTAAATGAACTGTTTATCAAAATTTTTGGTTATGATATTAAACTCGTTTTATTTTGTAAAATTTAAATAGTTTTATTTATTAATTGTTGCTGTGATTCGCTTGCCTGTTACATCTCGTGTTTCCGCTTTAGTAGGGTGTGACAGAAGTGTTGGGAATAGAAAAGACGAAAGTACCAAACTTGAGCATGGACCTGTCGTTAACACATTCTTCCTGATCATAGGAGAATCCTAGACTAGTCGTTATCTTGGTGGGGATCTGAGCGTTAATGATCTCAGAGGCGTTGATTGAAAGTTTTGCACCACCCTTCAATGGTAGCTTTCTCAGCCATGAGTTTAGCGATTGCTCGCTCACGCTCAACGATAGCCTTCTCACAAAAAACAGTGATGACTTAGTTTACAATAACCTGATCTTTAATATTTTCCTCGACAGAGGTCAGCTCTTTGATCTTAGAATGACAAATCTTCTATTGCTCTTGAAGATCAACGTTAAGCATTTATGCTTTCGATTTTCCATTGAGGGCATTGTAAAGGTCAACCGTCAACGTATCTAGTGCAGAAAGACTAGAAGAAGAAGAAGAAAGAGGATTCATTTAGGGAACATACATGAGTAGTAGAAGATGTAGATGGCTCAGAGGAGGTAGATGCTTCTGAAGACTCTTCATCTGCATCTTTGGCCATCAAGCAAAGATAGACTGTATCTTCCTCATCAGAAGATAATTCATCGGATGATTCAGCCCAGTCATGCATTTCAGTGACAAGGCCCTTAGCCCATCGCTAGTTGTTCTTCACCTTTATGTACTTCTCCTTCAGTTTTAAGTATTTTTCATCTTTAGTCCTGAAGGAGGAGGTGGCTTTAGAAGATGGCGTTGCAGCTTTCTTCGATCTGCATTTACCTGTAAAATGTCCAGGTCGGTGACAATTGTAGCAGACAACTAAAGTCTTATCTATTCATTCAGACTCTGGCTTTTCCCTAAGGGACAGTTGAGGAGATTTGCGATAGTTTCTTTTTCTGGCGAATCTCCTGAAAGACTTAGTCAGGAGGGCCAGGGATTCATCAAAATTTGCTAAATCAGATTCTGGAATATCCTAAAAAATAAAAGAGTCTATCTCTGTAATAACAATAGGAGGAAGAGAAGAAACAAAAGGGGTAGAAGAAGTTTCAGCTGAAGAAGCTTTAGAGATCAAAGCTAAAGGAGAGCATTTCATTTCCCTGGAATCTTTGACTAGATTCCTCTTCAGTTGACAAGATTGCTCATGGTTAAGCAGAATCCCGTATAAAGTAGAGAGATAAAGAGTGGACATGTCATTGGAAATCTTACGACACACGAAAAAAGTGTCCCAAGACTCAGGAAGATATTCCAAAAACTTAGTTAAAGTTTCAGAATTGAAATATTCCCTTCCGACAGCCCTTAAATCAATAAGGAGACAACTAAAACGTTGATGTACTTCAGACAGCGTCAGACTTTCCATGGAGATAGCTTTCGTACTGCCTTACTGAATTGATCTTTCTGGTTTCTTGAACCTGAGTGGTTCTTTCATATTGAACACAAAGTGTGTTCCACATGGATTTAGAAGTCTTGAGCTTCATCACAGAATGATAAACTAATGCAGAAGAACAGTTCAACAACTTTGAGAAGATAGAACACTGCTTTGATACCACTTGTTGGTCCCTTGAGGGTCTACAAGATAAGTAAAACAGTTTGTAGAAGGGAGGGGGATGAATACAAACACATTATTTTCAAATTTAAAATGTATATTGAGAAAGAAGATCAATACAAATTTTATATGATTCTTTGCAGAAAGATATGGTAAGAAAAATCTATCTAAACAATCTTTGGTTACACATGAATCTTAGGAAATGAGAAAAGAATTGTTGTAAAGAAAAGTTCTTTTACTTAAGCTAAGAAATGCTTAAAGTAAGAATTTGGTTAAGAGAGTGAGTTGCACACACTCTGCATGGAGAAGAAACAATTCTATTTATACCCAATGCATTAAATGTTCATTTAATGCAAAATGATAGGGTTAGAGTGCGTGTGAAGCCTTAAGAAGAAGGCTTGTCCTTTTCTATAGTGAATAGTACAAAAACACTATTCATGAGCAGACATCCTTACCGAAAGTTGGTGGGCAATAGAGTCAACTAGTCGGCTCCGTACCATAGCAACGTTTAGAAGGGTATGGGTTTGTCCTTTGTGTGCATAAGGACAAGACAACAACAATCATGCTAAGCAAGCTTCCTTTGATCGCTGAACGTTGGAATAACCTGGAGGTCTCTTTAGCATTCGCTGAGGCTTGAGCAGTCTTCACACATATGTAGACAGGCTTGTAATCACTGAGTACCGCTTCAGATCACGTACTTGCCAGTCTCTAATCTTAAGTTTTAGTCTACGACATTAACTGAAGGTTCTTTGGTTTGAGTGTTGTCTTCTTGAAGTATCGTTGTCTATGATAGAATTACAATGCAAGTTCTTCAGGGATCACTAAACAGGCTCAGTGATGATCGCTGGAACTAAAAAGACAAAAACATAAATACAACGTATAAGTGAAAAGGGATTATCATCAAATCACTGAGAGAGAGGATCAACAAGAAATGAGGGGTGCACTTCAAACACTTGTTACACAACAAACCATACTTGTTGCATAACAAACTGCACTTGTTGCACAACAAACCTCAAACCTGAATGCTTGTATTGAATGGTTAGACACTATTGGCCTTGATAAAAGGAGTCCTCTTTATGGTGCAGCCACTGATTTTTTTTTGCAGTCAACATTATTAAGAGAGACATGGTTGACGATCCCTTCAGACGCTGATATATTAACATCATGGATTTCAAGGACGACAAGACGAATGAGGCTCATGGATTAATTTTAGGAATTTGAGTAAGTTATTTCATTATGTGATTTGTATTTGAACATGTTATTTGCTTATGTGTTTGATATTTGACAATTTGGTTACATGTTTTGGATGTTGAACTAGTTGTTATTTGGTAATGCATTTGTATCAAAGTTTACTTCTATTTGGCATTTTATTTATGTTTTTAACAGGTTTATCATGGATAATAATCAAATCATCATTGATAATAATAAAAAACTATACTTCTCATCATCATATTCTTGTATATGTTCTACTTGTGACAAAAGCGATTGAAAAGGAAAAAAGATAATACATCTGCAATGACTGGACGTCAATTTACGGATGAGCTACTTGAAGGTAGTGATCGACAATGTAGTGAGTTGTTGCGAATGTTCCATGAAGCTTTCATTCGACTATGTGATCACTTTAAAGCAAAAAGGTTGGTTAACGGATAGCAAACATATATTGGTCGAAGAAAAGATGGTTATCTTCCTGATGATTATAGGTCATAATCAACGTTATAGAGTGTTGAAAAACAGGTTCCAGCACTCAACACAAACAATTCATAAAAAATTTCATGAAGTGTTGGATAAAATGATGGAGTTTGCAAAAGAGATAATAGTTCCTTCATCATTCAATCCTAATCCAGACATCCCGGGGAATAATAGGAGGTTACGATGAATATTTAAGGTAAATAATAATTCGATAATAGTTGTATAATTCCCTTCCTAAATTTATTTTAACTATTAGCTTTAATGTAGGGAGCAATTGGTGCCTTGGATGGAACTTTAATACATGCTATCGTCCCTATTTAAGAACAACATTTATATAGAGGACAAGGAAAGGGTGAATGTTATCAAAATGTTTTGGCAATTTGTGATTTGAACATGGTTTTTACATTTGTTGTTGTCGGATGGGAAAGAATTGCACATGATTCTAGAGTTTTGTCTAAAGCTTTAACAAATGGTGATATTGGATTTCCATTTCCTCCTCCAGGTATACTATTGATTTTACAAGTAATATGTTTACTATATTCATTTGAACAAACATGTTATTTATTGTTTTCAGATAAATATTATCTATGTGATGTTGCGTATACAAATACTTAAGGATTTATATTGCCGTATCGTAATGTTAGATATTGATGAGTCCAGATTTCATACAAACATGGTATGATCTTCATATATTGTGATGAACTTCAAAGTAGAAAGAAGATGATTAGATTGAGAGGAGAGAGAATATTACATCAGCAAATCTTGATTTTCAGATTAATGACAAAACTTAATTACAATTACAAGGTAAATCCTATTTATACTAGGAAATATAAAGACTGAGCTATTACGAGGAAACTATACTAAGGAGAAACTTGAATACAACTTTTAAGCTCTAACTTGAACCCAACATTCTCCCCCTTTGGATTCAAGTTTGGACTCTTGTAAACTTCATTTTGCGCAGTCCAAGTATTTTCTCCAACCTTCTCAGAGCATTTCTATACTGAATCTTTTCCTCGAGCAAATTGATAGCGTTGACGAGCAAGTATCTTTCTTTGGAATTCATTTGTTMAGATCCAGTAGCCTTTTCGTCCATCACCCTCTTCGAGTCCAGCGTCCTTCGTACTAACTTGATCGTGCCGTTAGAATACTTATTCAACTCGCTGAATCTTATGAACTTTTTAACCTGAAGTTGAGCATAGTAGATAACCCCGAACTCTGGATTTTCAAGAACCATGTAGACTGGATAGCCGTCAATGTCTTCAAGATCTTGATTCGGTCTTTTGAGGTTGATGATTCGCTGGTTGTCCTCAAGACCCATTTGAATATCAATAACCATTGACAACTTTACTTGACTTCGAATGAATCTTTTAATGGCTTCCAGAGCTACAAGTTATCCTTCTCTTCTGATTGTCATATTCTTGAGTTCGAAGAACATGTATTCGAGATCATCTAAATATAAGTTCGTGAAATCGGCTTCGCTGAACCTCCAGATCTGGTCATCCTGTCTTGTAACAGTGAACACAAGATACCAGATTCTTAAGAGCTTCTGGGCATCAATCTGCTTAATAGTGACAATTCTGTGCTTTGTACGAACTTGACTTATAGGCTGACACTTAGCTTTCAAAAGGTGATGGTATTCAGTTCTGAAGTCTTTTGGCTTATTGTGAATTCCTAGAACTCTGTCAGCATAAAGCAGTTTTCTTTGACGAACGAAAATCCTAAAGTAGATATCTTCTAAATATGGCTCTCAGATTCTATCGCGATCATAACCAAAGAAATTTGCTCTGATATGGAAGGGAACGTAGTTCTTTGTGAAAATTTCTGTAGGATCAACAGTCTCTTTTGGAACACTGATTTCAGGCGCATCAGGTAGAAGAGCGGTTGATGATTCTGGAATAGACTGAGGATCACCTTGAATGGGAAAGACTGGATCTTCTTCTTCTATATCAGCTTCAAAGTCAAAATACAATCCAGTTGACTCATCAACGTTATCAACGTCTTCACCAAAATCCCGCTCTCCACCCAAAATAGTAAAGAATGCACTGTTGAAACCTACGTTGGCAGACAAGTCCATTAGCAACCTTGTTTCTACTGTGGAGTMCGCCGGCTTTTCAACCATTGGCTCGATCATTGGACTTGCCTCCACTTCTTCATCTTCAATAATCACGGCCTCAATTATTCTTTCCCGAACTGTTTCTAGGACATAATCTTTAGCAGTAACGTCCTGAGGTAGTGACTCTTCACTCAAACTTGCACCTTGTAGAGATGTCTCAGCCAATCTCTGCTTTTTCATCTCCCCCTCATGACTATCAGGATCCTGATCGTCATGTTTTCTTTTAAGAGATTCGGCTTGAGACTTGCAAGTTTCTTCAAGTATAGACATCCTTTCGACAAGAGCATCCATTGCAMGTTTCAGATCAAGGGTATTAGATGTGATCAAGTGACTAACTTTAGAGAAATTTGCATTAATCAAATCCTGAAAAGTCAAAAACTCTGAGGCTCGAATCATAAGGTTAGCATCTATTTGTTGACGGAGAAGACCAACTAAATCTGCATCTTCCGCATCTTCGCTTTGGGAAGCCATCAATTTAGCATATAGTAAAGATTTCAGTTCGCCTACCGATTGTTCTTGAACTGACGGTTCTGGTACAGGTGGTGGTGATGGCGCAGATGGTGGCTCTTCTACAACATGCTCTTTTCCCTTTATCAACCTCTTCAAGCTAGCAATTTGTGCGTCAAAGTTTTCTTGAACAGCCTTTAGGGCGTCGTCCAAATATTCCCGTGACACAAAGTCGGGTAAAATCACACCTGGATCACTTAGATTACCAGTTGAAACAACAGTTGAGTAAACTGCTGGGCCTACGTTCAATGTTGGCGTAATGTTAGCATTGGTAGGACTTCCGACCTATCTTCGTGAAATGTCAAATGACATCACTCCGGTCGTTCCGGCTAGTTCACTAAGAACTGCACTTGGAACAACAGATGCTCCTGACTCTTGTGTACCTAAGTGTATCGGTTCTAGACTCGAGGTGCACAGAATCGAAGTCATAGGCTGGGGTAGCGGCCTACTTGTTTCAATAACTACATTCTCCAAGTGATAAGTAGTTAGCGTATGTGCTAAATCCCCGTGAGAAATTGAAACAATTGGTTGTTGAGAACCAATTGAGTGGATAGGAAGGGTGTGCAAATGCATAGCTGGGCTAGCTATGTCTGCTTCAATACTAACATTCAACACATGAATGTCAGTAGTAGATGTGGTTGCCCGGCTAACTATTTCGGTTTGGGAAGGTGCTTGTTCTTCTTTTTCTGCTCCACTCACACCCTCTCCATGTTCTTTTGCTTCCCTTTCTCTCAAACTCTCTTGTTTTTCAACTTCAACTACCTCATCTCCTCCTCCAGTAGATATATCTTGAAGAATGCGWTCATAKTCATCAAYATTAAACGATAGAGATCTTAGACTGGGACAAGGTTGTTGAGCTGCATATTCATGGAATATCATAGCAATACCATCAGCAAATGTTCCAATATGCTGCGCATTTGTTGCATCATCATCATCATCATTGTTATCATCACCAGAATCTGCTCGTTTATCTGATTCAGTAGCTTCTGAAGAAAGAGAAGCTCTGGCAGTTAAAGTGCGTTGCTGATCAGAAGCTCCCCGCACCAATTCACCCCTCCCAATTACATTTTCTCTCAGCTGAATACCCTGTTCAGGTACCCCTTGTGCCTGAACTCTCTCTTCTACTTCTATATCTCTCTCAGCTAAGACATGGGGTGATCCTTGGGCAAGTTCAACCGGTTCTGGCTGAACTATCGGATCTATCACTCTCCTATAGTCTATAACGCATTGAGCGTTCTGATCAGCAAGWGCAATCAACTCTGGTGGAACAGGCATAATAGAATCCAAATCTTTAACTTCCTTATGCTGTCGAATTCTTGTCATAACGAATGCTGGCCCTTTTTCCGAATTCGGTCTGGCCGGAATATCTTCGTTGGCATCCATCATGGCTTTAATAAAGAGTTGTAGAAACCTTTGAAACAACACAAACTTTCTGGCTTTGGACGGGAACCATTTAGCATTGACCAATTCAAGCAATTCATTCCAGATTACAAGTGCATAGTCATAGTGTTGTGAAAACACTATGCCATGAAAGAATTTTAGGAACGTGCTGCTGCATGTATCAATTCCTTGGGTTTTTGACGTGAGGCATCGATTTTAAAGCTTTATTCAAAAATTTCGGATTTTCAAACCCCAACCCTTCCCGAGGGTTAAAAATCTAGATTCAGATGGTTTGTTTAGGAAGATGGTTTGATCAGTTTGTCCRCGTTTAWATAAAATTTCTTCTTTTTCCTTCAGAATTTTATTTAACTGAATTATTTTTAAGTCAAACTTACTTATTTTGGAAATATGTTCGTCATTAACTAAAACTAATGATTTATATTTTTCTTTTAATTCGGATAACTCGGAGATTTTCATCGTCGACGAGCAATGAACAAGTACGAAAAGTTTAATCATTCTCATGCAAAACTTAAAAATGTTATTGAACGTTCTTATGGTGTCTTGAAAGCACGTTTTCTGATATTTAAAAAATGACACTATTTACACTTGAGGTTCAGAGAGACGTTGTTATTACATGTTTTGCTGTACACAACTTCATATGAAAGGAAGGTTTAAGTGACGAGTTATTTTCTGAGTATGATAAAACCAACGAGCAAGGGAACGATGACGAGGATGAGGCAGAAGAGGTTCAATCGCATGGGAGTGCCGCTGAACAAACATATATGGCTAGTTTAAGAGAAGAAATTGCGATACAGTTAATGCAAAAAGAATATTGATTCTAGTTGTTAAGAGACTTTGTTCATGTTTTCTATTGTGTGTTGAATCAATTGACGTATTTCAGTTGAATATTATAATGTGTTAAAAATAGATGAATATTTCAGTTGAATTTAATTGAAATGAATTGATTCAGATTTCAAACTTCTGACGTAAAAACAAACAGTCTGACTGATTCAGATTTCAGATGTAAAAACAAACAGTCTGACTGATTCAGATTTCAGACGAAAAAACAGTTTGATTGATTTAGATTTCAGACTTCAGCACCACCTCTTAAAAATCAGAAGTGAAATCAGAGTTCAGACTTCAGCACCCCTTAAAAACCAAACGCCACCTTATTGTTCATTCTTGTTGTGTGTAATAGTTGACCAAGGTTTTGTGATAGTTGACTTCATGCGATAGTCGACTTTTAAGGGTTGACTTTCAGAGTTTAACTTGTTAGATCAAATAATAGAACACTTTTCAAGATGTCAAAAAATGTTCTATAAACTTATTGTAACGTTTTTATACGAGATCCACAATTGATTTGTTTTATATAATTAAATCGTATAAATTACGCTATTAGAAACACTTAGATGTTTCCGAAGTGGTCGTTGCATATATAGTCATTTGACTTGAGATCATGGAGTTTTTTCTATGTGAGTGGCTTACTTTGATAACTGATTCTAATAATTTTTGGGTGATAGAATGGCTGTTGGATATGTATGTTATGTATCACTTAGTAGTACTAGCATGGATCAAGATAGGATTTGTTCTTCTTGGATGACAAGAGTGATACCCCAGGCCCCTCGATTGGATAGTACTAAGGAAGTATATGTATGTCATGAGATCTTCTAAGGCATGGACCATTATACCAGGCATGGGATAGATAATATTTATTTATTATCCAACTATCATTACACTTGTATAGATAAAGACACATTGTGAGACAATGGTATTGTTGGTTGGAAGAATATTTCATCCAATTCAATTCTTTCTCTATATATTACACAAACTCTTTTTCTCTCTTCCAAAAAGATGGAGATTGTACCTACCATTTGGGGAAGAAAGAAGATATCCTCTCCTGGCTTAGGACATCATATGGATCTAAATCATTTGTATGGATACCATGGAGACAATGAATCGAGTTTGTTGGATTAGATTCAGATACGGTATCAAAGGGTTGCTGCTCGTTTTGGTAAAATCTTGAAACACTCATCTTACTCCATATTTTATGGATTCTTGGAGGAATGCAATTATTTTCCCCTAAGTTTATGACTCTCGTATTCGAACAAAAATAAAACTCGTACTTTCAAAGACTATTAAGACGGTTTGCTGGACGAATTTGGGGACACACAAAACTTGTTTATTAGAAAAACAAATAACAAATGCACCATTTGTTTGATAAAATAAGAGAGCTAATGATGTATATGGAATCATTCATTGATATTATAACACCTTTTTGTATGATTTTAATAAAACGATAATGTTTTAATGTTTGAATGAAATATAAATTTGAATATCTTATAAAAACATGAAAAAACATATCGATATTAGTATCCAATTAACTATTTAAAAGTTCACGTTTTTGTATAATTTTCTTAATTCGATTTTTTATTATAATTAATTTAGATTTAATCACAAAGTAATCTATTTTCGGTTTAATAATATAACTTGTTATAAAGATAATAGTTAAGTATTCTCTTAAAACTCAATGATTATCCTCATTATATTTTAGATTTTTTATATTTAAAATGAGATGTTTATCTCCAGTTTGCTACACGTATCTAAAATGAAGCTTTAATAAGTTGTATTTACGCATATTTACTTATAATATTGAATTTTAAGTAATATGCATCAATAAACAGTACTTGATACATAAAAAATGACTTATAAAAGTGTTTTTGTTAAATGTTTTATAATATAGTATAGATAAACAATAATCACTAAATATCGATTCATCATCATTGCTTGAAATTCTGAAATATTGTTGTTAGGGTTAACAATGCGACCTTCTTAATCATACACTGCAATTGCGTGTTCACATAGTTATCAACTCCATTGGATTCCATCATATATAATCAATAGATCAAAGAAGATTAAACTTCAAGAAAAACTTGATTTCGAAAAAGAATTGAAGACTAACTTTTATAAATTAGTGTTCTGCGATCTCAACCAGATTCGCTATTTTGGAATCAAGGACCATGGACGGACTTATGTATGTGGTATAGGTGGCACGTGCCACCGTATTATTTCTCCGCCGAAGGGTAGAAAAATTAGATTTTGTAAACGGTGCAACCGTATTAATTTGTTGTGTACTACTGTATGTATTTTGAAACTACCGTATGTATTTGGAAACTACAATGATAACAAGTTTTATTTGGTAGAGTTGGTTTGCAAGGCTTTTATTCCACCCCACACCCAAGTCCAAATCATGTTAATGTCATTTTCTTAGTCAAACGGTGCCACCGTTTGATAAAAAATCCGTATATTTGTTTCTTATAGTCAAACGGTGTCACCGTTTGAAAAAAAATTCCTATATTTTTTTCTTATGGTCAAATGGTATCACCGTTTAAAAATTTTTATAGGTCCGACCCTATCAAGGACACAGAATAATATTTGTAATTTCTTGTATCAACATTTCTAAAAATGCCTTTTCGATGAACAAATTTGGACCGTTTTGATTGAATGTTATGGATGGCCAAAATGGATCCCCTATATTCTCAAAACAATCAGGTTTTTAATTGAAACTCCATTACCACGCTTAAATACCCCTCAACAATCTAGACAAGCAAACCACACTCGATACAAACCATTTGTCAATCAATGCATTTATAATAATTCATTTAAAATATACAGTGATGAAAATTGAGCATACCAATTTTAAATTATTATTAAGCAAACTACAATAATATTGGGTGTATAGCTACGGCATTAAAACTGTGCAAGTGTTTCTAATAGAGTAATTTATACGATTTAATTATATAAAACAAATCAATTGTGGATCTCGTATAAAAACGTTACAATAAGTTTATAGAACATTTTTTCACATCTTGAAAAGTGTTCTTTTATTACACTTTTGAAGTGTTCTGAAAAGAGGAAGAGTGTGGAAAGAGATTTTGAAAGTGAACAAAAAGTTTTTGAGGAAGAAGTCTTGAAACTTTCAAAAAAGTTATTTGGATTGGAAAAAGATCTAGTGACTAAGAAGAATATGAGATCTGATTTTTCAAAAGAAAATGTGATTTGTTTACTGAAGAAAGAGATCAATTTGTCAGAGAAAAACTCAAAATCTTGAAGCTTCTTCAAAAACTGTTGCTAATCAAGTTCCGATTTCTACTGAAAATATTTCTTTGCGAAATAAACTATTTGAACTTGAGTTAGAGCTTGAGAATCAAAAGTCTAAATATTTTAAAGATAACAAGATTTTATCTAACAAAGTTCAAGAACTTGAACAAACAATTTTCAAAACTAAGCAAATCATCAAAGAGAATTCAATTAAAGTTGAATCTCTTGAACAACTTAGTTCAGATATTACTATTCTTTCACCAATGATGATTCAACTTATACTGATTCTGTAAAATTGCTTCTTGTTCAGTTCGTGAAATTGATTCTTTCACACCAATCAGTGTCTGTAAGAACAAATAGTTTTCAAATGTTGAATCAAAAAGTTCTTCTAACAGACATAACAAATCAAATGGTTTTTCAAAGCGTCAGACTCATTATTCTAATATGTTTCATAAAGATTCTATAGCTAGTTAAGATAATCATTCTACAAAGGTGAAAATGATTTAGAGAAGAAAATCAACTATAGATAATTATGTTGTAAACAAGTCACATAAATCTCCTATAGTTGATACAAAGTCCTTTGTTTCTTGGACTAATTTTCCTTATTTTGTCAGGTCTATCAATAAATTTATCAGTCTGAGGCAAGAGAAGTTGTATCGTTCAACATGTGGAACAAATGATTTTATAAATTAGAGGTATGTGAATAAATGGTATGGTACTTACAGTATACCCGATTCCCCAAAATTATTGGCTTCAAAGCTAAGACTAGCCTCCAAGGATCCATTAAATGTTGGGTACTGTTAATCATCTCTCAGTGATTTGATGATAATCCCTTTTCACTTATACCTTGTATTTATGAAACTGTCTTTTCAGTTCCAGCGATCTTCACTGAGTATGTTCAGTGATCGCTGAAGAACTTGCATTGTAAATCTATTAGAGATAGCAATACTTCAAGAAGATAACACTCACACCAAAGAACCTTCAGCAAACGTCGAAGACTGAAACTGAAGATTAGAGACTGGCGAGTACGTGATCTGAAGCGGTATTTAGTGATTACAAGCCTGTCTACATATGTGTGAAGACTGCTCAAGCTTCAGCGAATGATGAAGAGACCTTCAGGTCATTCCAGCATTCAGCGATCAAAGGAAGTTTGCTTAGCACAATTGTTGTTGTCTTGTCCTTATACACACAAAGGACAAACACCATACCCTTTGAAAGTTGGTACGGTACGGAGCCGACTAGTCGATTCTATTGTCCACCAACTTTAGGTAAGGATGCCTGCTCTTGAATAGTGCTTTTTGTACTATTCACTGTAGCAAAGGACAATCCTTTTTCTTAAGTCTTGACACGCACTCTAACCCTACCATACTGCATTAAATGTCCATTTAATGCACTGGGTATAAATAAAAGTGTTTCTTCTCCATGTAGAGTGCACACAACTCACTCTCTAACCCTAATTCTTACTTCAAGCATTTTCTAGCTTAAGTAAAAGATCTTCTCTACAACATTTCTTTTCTTGTATTTGCTAATACTTAGTGTGTAACTAAAGATTGTTTAGATAGGTTTTTATCACCTTATCTTTCCACAAACAATCTTGTAAAATCTGTATTGATCTTCTTTATCAATATATATTTTAATTTTGAAAATATTGTTTTTGTATTCATCCCCCTCTACAAACTGTTTTACTATTTTTGTAGACCCTCAAGGGACCAACAGGTACCAAAATCTTTCTAATTTATTTTGTAGGAAAGTCATGTGCATTCTTATTCAGAATATTCATACTACATGACTAGTCAATCAAAAGATTATGCTACTTTTGAGGGAGAGTACTATATTCTATAAGTGAATGAATTTTTAATTTTTCAATCTGAGAAACTTACTTGTGTTTGTTTCTATTTCAATTTTATATCAATTCTTGAATTCCCATGTGTTATATTTTCTTGACTTAGTTATTTCCACGTCACATATATTCATTGAAATTTTTGGTGAAAATACACTTGCTTGAATTCTCATTGCTTAAATTCAATTCATTTTATATCAATGATTCAATTCTTATCTGAAATAATAATTGTGACTTGTTCTTCACAATTAAACATTCTAATCATTATATATTTGTTTGTAAATGTTGTGCATAACGAGTCTTTCTGTTTAGTGTTTGAATTTGTTTCAACAATTCTAAACAAATATTTTTCATGGTTGGTTTCTGAACGCTTTTGTTCAGAACCTATTCTATATTTGTTTTAACTTTGCTTCAATGAGCTACTAGAACTGGTAGTTCTACCCAAGAAGTAATCCTTGAGTTATTGAGAGGTGAAGGGCATTAAATAAAAGAGTGGGGGAGATAACTCATACGTTTGAGAAATCTCATTGTGCTGAGCAGAAAAATGTAAATGAGAGTTTTCTTAGAAGGGAGGATTTTTATTAAAAATAGATTGTAACATAATAAAGTTAAAAGAAAAGAAAACTCTACCCTAACCACTTGAAGCTGGAAACCACATTAGTATTGGTTCATAATTCTTTCATGACCATCATTGAAACAGACAATGAGCCTATGCCAACTCTTGATTTAATCCCACCAGCTACTCATTTATTTCTTAACAAAGAAATAGTTAAATTTTTCACGGGGAAGCAACATATAATCTATCTAGTTTTCATTTGGAAAACTTGGAAATTAAAAAAGAAGAAAGTTTGCCCCATCTTTGCAGTTCAATCATGTATATTGAATCTATCTTGAGCTTTAATGATAATATTTTCTTTTACACTTTCACATTCACGTGTCTTAGTGATTTACCTCGTATATCTTTGTGATATTACCATAACAGTTTGAGAAGTTAGATCTATTTTTTAAGAGGGGGAAATTTGTTTTGATATAGATATCGTTCTGAGGGGAAGGAATCAAGTTTGTTTGACAATGTTTGAGAATATCTAAAGATGATTTGTTAAAGTCTTTTATTATTCATGACGTTCAGGATTTTCTTAATCATCATGAGGGAGAGACACAATATCAAAGACATATCAAAGACAAGAAGAGAAGAGGAATACATGACGCATAGACATGAAAAGATAATGCAGATGTTACAGGGAATAAATTATGTTCAAAGATGTTTGTGATTAGTATTGATGTTCAAAAGTGAAGCTTAACTGGTAAATTGTTGTCAAATTGTTGATGAAATGAATTATATCTAAATCTTTTGAATCAAAGGTTGAAAAGTCATTAGATTTAAATATTGTAGATGATTTGAAGGTTGATATTGTTTTGAAGTATTGGTGTTGACTTGTTGAGGCTTATTGTTGACATATTTGTTAAAGTTGTTTGAAGAAGTTTGTCCATAATACTAGATTCTTTCATGATATATGGGTGTTGGGCTTAGTACACCTAGTGTCAAAGCGTCAAGCCTAAATGTCTAAAGCTTATCTGTTGATTGAAAAAATTTATCTTGAAAATCTGTTAATTGTTGATTATCAAAGACTATCTCAAGGTGATTTCAAGTCAAAGATTTTGATCTGAAGATTTTGTTTGTTTAAAGAAAGGGGAGATTATTATTTTTCAGGTTCATCTTATACAAAGTTTGATCGTCTTCAATGAGGAGATTGTTAAAGACAAAGATTTGTTGAAATGAAGACAAACATATTTGTTTTTGAAGAATGTGATCTCAAATCCAAAGAGGGAGATTGTTAGGTTAAATATTATTGTTTCCGAGATCACCGATTACAAAGATTATGTTAAAGAGGAGTGAAAGTGAAAGTCAACATGAGTAAAGTGTCAACATTAGTGAAAAATCAACTTTATAATTAGAACTTAGTTATAGTTTACTTCCTAGTTTGATTTTGTAATTAGTCAATCATATAAATAGTTCGTCTAATTTCAGTTAGAAAGAACTCATTTTGTAATATTCTAGAAAGAGAAGTTAGAGAGAGAGAAACATGTGCTAGAGAGAGAAACAATTAATGACATGATGATTTGAGCTTTAATTGTTGTTCTTGATTGTTTAGATACATTGTTACTTGATCATTGTGGGATCAACAACTACAATAAAATTGGGTCTATAGAGTGCAAAAAATGATTAAGTATCCTAATAAACTGTTCCATATGACTTAAGTTTAATTGTATGTCTTATATAAAAGTATTGCAAGAATTTATAGAACGTTTTTTTGAAGGGTGTTAGACTAATACCGACAAACTGTGTCTGCAAAAACTCAACAATGATAAAGTCAGTGACCACAATTGTTGTTTATATCTGAAATCGAATTCTGGGCAAATGAGATATTTTACCACATTTTGGAGGGCCTCAACCACTACATCACAACCCCTGTGGTTAAATTTATAGGACACTCTTGAACGTTTTAACAAGTTTTTCAGGATACCTCTAGAAATAATAGAACACTTCAAAAGTGTAATAAAAAAACACTTTTCAAGATGTCAAAAAATGTTCTATAAACTTATTGTAACGTTTTTATACGAGATCCACAATTGATTTGTTTTATATAATTAAATCATATAAATTATTCTATTAGAAACACTTGCACAGTTTTGATGTCGTAGCTATACATCCAATTTTATTGTAGTTTGCTTAATAATAATTTAAAATTGGTATGCTCAATTTTCATCGCTATATATTTTAAATGAATTGTTATAAATGCATTGATTGACAAATGGTTTGTATCGAGTGTGGTTTGCTAGTGTGGATTGTTGAGGGGTATTTAAGCGTGGGAATGAAGTTTCAATTAAAAACCTGATTGTTTTGAGAATATAGGGGATCCATTTTGGCCATCCATAACATTCAATCAAAACGGTCCAAATTTGTTCATCGAAAAGGCATTTTYGGAAATGTTGATACAAGAAATTACAAATATTATTCTGTGTCCTTGACAGGGTCGGATCTATAAATTTTTTTAAACGGTGATACTATTTGACCATAAGAAAAAAATATAGGAATTTTTTTTTTCAAACGGTGGCACCGTTTTACTAAGAAAATGACACTAACATGATTTGGACTTGGGTGTGGGGTGGAATAAAAGCCTTGCAAACCAACTCTACCAAATAAAACTTGTTCTCATTGTAGTTTCAAAATACATACGATGGTACACAACAAATTAATACGGTTGCACCGTTCACGAAACCAAATTTTTTTACACTTCGGCGGGGAAATAATACGGTGGCACGTGCCACCTATACCACATACATAGGTCCGTCCATGGTCCTTGATTCCACAATAGCGAATCTGGTTGAGATCGCATAACACTAATTTATAAAAGTTACTCTTCAATTCTTTTTCGAAATCAAGTTTTTCTTTGAAGTTTAATCTTCTTTGATATATTGATTATATATGATGGAATCCAATGGAGTTGATAACTATGTGAACACGCAATTGCAGTGTATGATTAAGAAGGTCGCATTGTTAACCCTAACAACAATATTTCAGAATTTCAAGCAATGATG
>NC_037540.1:26601354-26608190 GCF_001531365.2 Cynara cardunculus var. scolymus | reverse complement strand
TGATTAAATCTAAATTAATTATAATAAAAAATCGAATTAAGAAAATTATACAAAAACATGAACTTTTAAATAGTTAATTGATACTAATATCGATATGTTTTTTCATGTTTTTATAAGATATTCAAATTTATATTTTATTCAAACATGAAAACATTATTGTTTTATTAAAATCATACAAAACGGTGTTATAATATCAATGAATGATTCCATATACATCATTAGCTCTCTCATTTTTATCAAACAAATGGAGCATTTGTTATTTGTTTTTCTAATAAACAAGTTTTGTGTGTCCCCAAATTCGTCCAGCAAACCGTCTTAATAGTCTTTGAAAGTACGAGTTTTATTTTTGTTCGAATACGAGAGTCATAAACTCAGGGGAAAATAATTGCATTCCTCCAAGAATCCATAAAATATGGAGTAAGATGAGTGTTTCAAGATTTTACCAAAACGAGCAGCAACCCTTTGATATCGTATCTGAATCTAATCCAACAAACTCAATTCATTGTCTCCACGGTATCCATACAAATGCTTTAGATCCATATGATGTCCTAAGCTAGGAGAGGGTATCTTCTTTCTCCCCCAAATGGTAGGTACAATCGCCAACATTTTGGAAGAGAGAAAGAAGAGTTTGTGTAATATATAGAGAAAGAATTGAATTGGATGAAATATTCTTCCAACCAACAATACCATTGTCTTACAATGTGTCTTTATCTATACAAGTGTAATGATAGTTGGATAATAAATAAATATTATCTACCCCATGCCTGGTATAATGGTCCATGCCTTAGAAGATCTCATGACATACATATACTTCCTTAGTACTATCCAATCGAGGGGCCTGGGATATCACTCTTGTCATCCAAGAGGAACAAATCCTATCTTGAACCATGCTAGTACTACTAAATGATACATAACATACATATCCAACAACCATTCTATCACCCAAAAATTATTAGAATCAGTTATCAAAGTAAGCCACTCACATAGAAAAAACTCCATGATTTCAAGTCAAAAGACTATATGTGTAACGACCACATCGGAAACATCTATGACACTCATATGACATCTAACGAAACGTTCTGTTAGGTCATCTATTGATTTGGTGATTATCCGTGTATATGTCCTACTATATATCAACATTGTAGTTATTGATTTCTCTGTATATTGGTTTCTTGGTACAAACTGAATAGCCCTTGGCAAAATATAAGACAAGCAAAAGTGAAGATAGAAGGCCACCAATGTGATTGTGTAGATCAACTGTCTAAAACATACACCAAGACTCCAAATAGTTGATTTGAAGCTTGAAGTTGATTTGAATCTACTAGTTGACTTAAAGAAGATCTTCATACACCAAGACTTCAAGTAATTGATTTAAAGCTACTATCAGATTGAAAGAAAATCTTCCTACAGACTGATTATATCTCTACAAAACTTGCACCTGATAAGGACATTCCTTATTTAGTAGGTTTGTCTCCACATGCTTTCACATGTGAAGGTACAAGTGTGTAACAGTACTCCGTGCATGCGAAGTACGATGAAAAGGATACATAGTAGTCAGGTCAATGTATGTCATCTTATCCCAAGGTGATAATGTAACACCCCACATTCCATATTTGCATATAAACATGTATTATATATTTCAAGAAATACAAATATCACATCTTCGGTCCCAATAGTACAAGAACCTATATTACATAATTACAACCAAAAATTACCAAAAATAACATTATTGTACACAACTTGTATAAATAACAAGTATTCCAAAATTCAATCAGATATCATGCTGATCTTCATACAACAGGTACAACAGGAGAATTTCACATTTTTCCTTTCCCCTTATCCCTTGGCAAGGTTGGAGCTGTAATGCACATTTTTGAAAACACAAAATGAGAGTTAGACCTTGAGGTCTAGTGTGAAATTCCCTTTCTTCGCAATTACAGGGTGAAGATCACCAAAACCTGTTATAAAAATCACCTTTGCAAACATACAATATATTTTGATTTTGTAAATCAAAACTCCAATATCATAACTCTATAAGAGTTATAAATCTGCCTCGCCATACATGGAATATAACCACTCAGGTTCTCGCATCATTCTGTGAGGGATTACCCAGAGCTCCTCTGGCTCTTAAGGACTAGAGCCCTTTTGGTTGACCAAAGCCTCTGATCTCTACGTAAAAAAAATAACCAATGCACAACCAACCAAAGGCCCGACTCTGGTTCTCTACTATAGTTGTAAAAGATAATTAAAAAGGTGAAATTTATAAAGTTATGACAAGGTCAAGAGTTTAGATACAGAGGTTAGACAAAAAGCTCAGACTTGTTAAATTCAATGATACAAAGCCTACGTATAGCACATATAGAGCCTCTGGGTCAAAATGAGTTTTGAACACTTAAAGATATTCCACCACAACCAGAGCCCCTCTGGATTTTTATAAAAAACTTTACTCTTTTTAAACAACTGAAATTTCTAATGTCCATATCCCAAAAACATTTGCTATTCGAAACATAGGCAGTTAATGCCTCTTGCTATAAGCCATTTCCCCCTTCTCAATAACATCATTGTTATCATTTCAATAAGAGCAATAATTTGAAGTCTTCATGTCACAAAGAAATGTTAACTCAGAATTATTGCATCTTATGGATGTGACAACAAGAGTTATAAATGTAACACATATCTCACAATTGCCATCCTTTGTGATAACCGGGTCCTGGTTATCACCTGATGTATTTATTATGTGAATAAACTGATCATGTGGATACATGCTTACATGAATTTAATATGTGAGTATGTGCATTTTTATGCATGGGAATATATGCAAAATATATGGGTACATATGCATATGATGTGATTATATACATGAAATATGTTTGATTATGTGTATGCATGATATGAAAATTATATGTATGGTTTTCATGAAAAAGTTTTATATACGCATGGGTGGTGTTGGAAATATGCATGCATGTGAGGGGGGAGGGTGTGACCGCCTTCCAAAAAGGGAAAGTGTATAAATAGATGTTTTTGTGGAGAGGCAAAGTTTCGTTTCTTTTAGAAATTTTGAGAGAATTTTGAGTTTGCTTGCTTATCCGGAGATCTAAATTGGTTTTGCCTTCATCTTCAAAACCTGAGCATTTGCCTACGAGGTGAGTGGTTTTAAACATCTTGTTACATACAATTTCATTGCTATTTGTTGAATTCTGCTTTTGATCTTGAAAATACATGTTGACCGGACTTGGTTAAATACCGGACATAGTGTTTTCCGGATTAGGGGTACCCGGTTACTGTGTTGACTGGATAAGAAGTTGGTGAGTTTTTGATTATGTAATCCGGTCATAGAGCCGTTCGGGCATATTCTAGTCCGGCTAGGGTGCCATCCGGATACGGCCTAACCTGGTCATAGTGACGTCCGATTATGTTTTAAACCGTTGATCATGTCGTCCAGATTGAGTTTGGTGTATATCAAAGTTTGTTGTTTTAAACATGTTGTCCGGATTTGGAATCCGGTCAAGCTTGTCTAGACATGTGTTGTCTGGATAGCTTGTCCAGATATACATTTTCGTACAAAGTGTTAAGTGTTTGGAGTTCTTTAGGATTTTCACAATTTAACAATTATTTGGGTTTAAATTTGTTATTGTGAAAGAGGTATTTTATATCTTTTAAAGAAAAGATAACGTTCCTACCAAACGTTGTGACGTAAGTCTGTTTTGGTATGGAACTGTGTTTTGGGAATTGTTTATATCAAGCGTGGTGACATAAGTCTGTTTTAGTACGAAACTGTATTTTGGGAAATGTTTCTACCAAGCGTGGTGACGTAAGTCTGTTTTGGTATGGAACTGATTTAGGGAAATGTTTCTACCAAACGTGCTGACGTATGTCTGTTTTGGTATGAAACTTGTTTTAAAAGGTAGTTCCCCAAGACGTGGTGACATTTGTCTATTCTGGCTTGGAATTAGGTGATAGGTACTTCCAGACGTGGTGACTTATGTTTGTTCTGCCAAGTAACCCTGTTTTAATGAAGGAATAAGGATGGCATATCAATGAGATGTGTACCTTGGAATAAGGGAGATATTGTAATATATGGATACTATTATAACTCTTGTTATTATTACTAATTAGATACAATGACTCTAAATCATCGTTTCTTTGTAACTTGATGAATTAGAGATATTGTTCTTGTTAGAAATAATAATTTAGATGTTATTGAGAAGGGGTAAATGGTTGTCATGAGAGGAATTTATTGCCTAGACTTTCTATCAATGTTTTAATACATACAGAGGAGCTCTGGTTGGTCTTGAGCATGGACCAGAGGACCTCTGTTATGTAGAAAGGTTTTTTTTTATACTTTGAGGATTTATAAATCAAAGGCTCTGTATGTTTCATACAGAAGCTCTATATTTTAAAGTTTTATGTTTTATTCTTTAAGATTGTCTTTTTATCAAATTTATTTATAAATAAAGTTTAAGAGTCAGAGGAGCTCTGATTCTAGTCTTGTTGTCCTTTTTAAATCATGTTGTGCTTTTATAGACCTAAGGGTTGTATCTGGTCTAGAGGACCTCTTGTTGGTCATTGTTTCACCTAGACACAGAGGCTCTGGTTAGTAGAACCAGAGGCTCTGGTTGGTAAGCGGAAGGGGGCTCTGGTTTGTAGAACAAGAGGGGCTCTGGCCTGTAGCAGAGAGGCTCTGGCCTGTAGAACCAGAGAGGCTCTGGCCTGTTGAGTCAGAGGGGCTCTGGCCCGTTGTGGTAAAGTTTCATTTTGAGCTCTGGGTTATAGAAGGGTGCATTTGCATTATGGAATGATATTAAACCGTTGATCTTTTTTTGTTCATGTTGGAAACTGCATTATTTGGCTGAAATGCAATTATTTATGTATAAAGTTATTTTAACAGATTTTGGTGTTTATCACTCTGCATATGCAAAGAATGGATTTACTCACTAGACCCTTCTGGTCTAATCCTCATTTTCTGTTTTAAAAATATGCAATGCATGAACTGCAGGGTTAAGGGATATTAAGGGGCAGGGGAAAATGTGATTATTTTCCTTACTTGATATCTACTTTTGAAGATCAGCATGAGATTGCTTATTTTGAAGATACATGTTGTTATACATGTGATAGTACAAGATTTTATTTTGGAATTTTTCATATGTAGATTTTGTACATATAAGAATCCATGTACTAGTGGGACCATTGTGGTGTAAACTGTATTTCTATTAATGAAATATGTGTTATATGCAAATGTGGTGTTTGGGGGTGTCACAGAGTGGTATCAGAACTTTGTTTAAGGGATTTAGATATTCAAAGTATGATGCCTAGACTTAAATTGTCATTTGCATATTAAGGGTCCCGGACATAGATAGTATCACTGGGAATAAAATATAATGGGTTAAAGAGGCCAGTATGTAAGGTGAACTCGAATTACAAATGGCCAATGTAACTATGAATTTACAGGTACATACCTATACTCGAATACCATATTATATTTGGGAATGTGAATATGTAATTTTTAATATTAAAATATCTGCAGATGGCTAGTCGATCACAAAGATCTGAGAGGATCGCCCGCCCCGAGTCTGAAGAAAAGGAGGAATCTCCTGTCAATCCTCCAACTAACACTTCTGGGAGTCGAGGTCGGGGAACAATCAGGGGCAGAGGCCGAGGAAGAAGTCAAGCTCTAGGAAGAAGTCAGGCTGAGATTCGCCCTGATCAAGGCGAATCTATTTCTAGGAATGTACATCAGGAGCAGGGGTAACAACTCGAATTTATAACTAGAGACGTTCTGGCAGAGGAGATGGGAAAACTGAGAGAGACTCTGGTATTCATAATGGGATTGCTGGTCAGAGTAGAAACTGAACGAGTTGGAGTTACTTCTCCAGCTCCTTCAGTAGGACATAAAAATGTTCCTGACTTGCAAACCTCCGACGTTTTCAAGAGAAAGAGAACCAATAAAGCAATGTGCTGGATAAAAGAAATCAAATCAGTATTTAACACCAGTAAGTGTTTTGAAGAGAATAAGGTTAGATTTGCAGTGTGTATGCTGAAATCTAATGCCTTATATTGGTGCGATGTGGAGTCCTCAACATAGCCAAATATCCTGTAAACGATGCCTTGGGAAGAATTTATGACCAGATTTAAGACATAATTCTGTCCTCAGATAGCAGTAAGGCAGATGGAAGAGGATTTCCTAAAACTGGAGTAAGGAAATAGGTCTGTACGGGATTATACTGAGAAGTTTATCGAGTATTCCCGTTTTGCAGAACATTTTATCTTTTCAGAGTCCCGAAAGGTGGAAAGGTATATTTGGGGTCTGAAACCTTCTATCCGGGAGTTTGTAATAACTATGGACACTACTACCTTCACTTTAGCCGTAAATGCTGTGGAGGTTACGAAAAGAAACAAAAATCGGCAAGGTGAAGAGAAAGTAGTAGAGAAGAGAAAGTGGGAAGGTGATAGGATCGATTAACTCAGTTTTGGATATTAATCACTTACTCTGAATGATCTATTTTACAATATTAGTGCAGCGGAGGCAATAAGAACAAACAGAGTAATAATCAATGAAGAAGACAGTTGATGAATGAAGAACACGAGAGAGAAGCTTCAAATGATTTTCAATTGATTGAAAATTGTTTACAATACGATATGGAAGCACACTGAATTACAAAGGCCTACGCTGCTATTTATACTCATTCCTAACGGCTTTTCTGACATGTCCTAGACGTACAAATTTATCTAAACTGTTCAAATAAAGCAGATTACAAACAGTCACGTGATAAGCACGAGCAGCTAATAAACCTAAGTAAAACAGTAAAGAAGTTCTTCACAGAAGATAAAGCTGCAGA
>NC_037540.1:26598289-26600849 GCF_001531365.2 Cynara cardunculus var. scolymus | reverse complement strand
ATCTTGATCGCCTCCAAGATGCGAGACACTTCGCTCATCCTTAGATGTCCTCTGTCCACTTCTGCTGCTGTCCTTCTGAATATCCATTCTAGCGTCTCTGTTGAGTACTTGTGTGATTCTGTTGGATCATAGAACCTTAGGATTTCATCCTTATCCAAATACACAAACCCAAAAGTAGGGTTGTGTATAATGGAGTTTGGATGATACCTAAGTATCCAACCAGGCCTGCTGTAAGGAGGGGAGATCTTTAGATCTTTTTGGACTAACCTGACCGCGAGCTCGAAGTCCTTCTGGCTGTAATATCTTACTTGTGCACGCATGACCTCAAGCAGCCTTCTGAGCGATATGGAGTAGCTTGACCTCCTYTCCATGTAGATGTTGAGAATTTTGTGCATGTAGATGACATCAAACACACAGAGGTTGTGGAGGTCAGCGTCTGTGAATGTATACAGGTTGCCATCTTCCCTCCTTACTACATACTGAGCATAGAGCACCTTCTTCTTTAGCATAGTCCTTGGAGAAATTGTCTCTAGGGAAGTGATCATGTGCTCTGAGAAGACTTGCTCACGAGGCCTTGTAAGCTTAGAGAACTGGAACTTGGCGGCGGCAGAAGGAATCCCTGTAAGATCTGGATCATAGGGAGGCTTTGTGTCTACTGAAGAGTACCTCCACACTTGAATTTCTTCCAAAGTAGTAACGGGCTCTGTTCTAACTTTTGGCATTGGAATCTTGCTCATAGATTCGAATATTTCAGACACCCTTCCTACCGTGGCRGACTCTGGCACCTTGGCTTCTTCTTCTTCCAGAATTGGCCTCTGGGTTGATCCCTCTGCAAGGATGGGTTTGACAGTTCCTTGCAGAGCATCAAACGTACCCGTGGACGTTTCTTGGACTTGTGGGAGTTGTGAAGAGCCTTCTCCTGCTCTGTGAGGGATGGGACCTCTTCCTTTCTTTGCTTGAGCGTCTGCCAGGGATGCCTTTAAAGCTTCAAGGAGCGCTGGGTCGTCTCTGTATTCCTCTTCATTTATTGCCTGTGGAGAYTCTGTGCTAGACGACGACCCCTTCTGTGGTGACTCTACAACTTTGCCTTTTCCTTTGCCTTTAGGCTCTGGAGCCTTTTCCTTGCCTTTAGAGAACAAGGTAGCTGTAGAGTCCACAATCTTGACACCTCTGGTAGGAGTCTTCTTTGGCTCTAGTGCTTTCTTCTCAGCCTTCTTCTCCCCCTCATGACGATCATGATCATCACCCTCTTGATCGTCATGGTCCTTTTTGGCTTCTGCCTTGCATGTATCCAGGGGAGCCTTCTCCAACCTCTGTAAGATTTTGGTGGCCGCCTTCTTCATCTTCTTAATTGCCTCATTTGCAAGCTCAGAGGCGTGATTGATGTTGATCTATGTTGACCACATCAGTTTTGAGACACTTCTGTAGATTTCGCTTCTGAGGAAGTCACCCTCTTTCACGAGTTGTGATGTGCAGTCTCTGATCGCTGTGTTGAAGGCACGGGCCTCTTTGAGAAGACGATCTGTATGTTTGCACACGAGATTACCCAGAGCTTCAACCATGGCATCAATCTCTCTGCGGGTAGCTAGGTGATTGATGTTGGCCCTTGAGGACTTTGTATCAATACCGTAAGTCACCATAGAGGAAAACATCTGCTTGATTTCATCTTTGAGAGAGGAGTAATCCGTGTAGCCCGCAGAGATGAAGTCGGCAGAGAATTGGGCAGCCATTTTTGAAAGTTCTGTCTTCAAGGTCTGGATGGAGGAGGGGTTGAGGCTTAGAGCTTTGAATGCCTTTGTGAGATCATCCTTCTGTAGGACAGAGCTCTGAAGGGTTGAAAGTGTAGACTTGAGTTCTGCTGTGGTTGAGCTCAACTCCTTCAGAGCCTCTGTTATTGGTGAAAGATCTTCTGCCACCGTGCGCGAGATAAACAAGCTTTTCAACTCGTCTATCTTTTTGAATATTTCTGTGGCAAAGGTTTGAAGCTCCCCCTTTGTCACATACATATCCTGGGTACCTAAACCACCAACACATGGTGATTTAGTAGCCTCGGAGCGTGAGGCGCCCTCAGCGACTCGTATAGCATAGTCTGGTCGGGGACTTCCACCAGATCCTCGAACATCTCCTAGAGGAGAGCCTACTGGTGTTCTGTAGATATAGTGCCTTGTAGGTTCAGAGCCTAGCATGGCAGAGTGATCTAGTGGGGATAGAGGGCGTTGTAGACCCTCTGTCTCTGTGTGCCTCACTTGTGCCTCTGAAGCACGTTTTCGGTGGTCACTCTTGTGTGAAGAAGCAACGAATGCTTCTGTGGGATGTATCGAGTCCTTGGGCGAAGGGACTCTTGTATTAAAACTTTCATCCTTTTGAGAGGATGGAGGAGTATTTTGTGGTTGCCTAGTTGTGCGTTCCACAGAGGACGAAAGAGTGTCCTCTGCATGGGTAGGCTGGTTTGGGATCGGCATGTGCATGCCTTGTTCAATAGGGGATCCCTCTAGAACAGGGCCCCTAGAAGCGTGGGATGCACTGGGAGGTAGGCTGGGTTGTGTGCCTTTGGCATCTT
>NC_037540.1:26589200-26595611 GCF_001531365.2 Cynara cardunculus var. scolymus | reverse complement strand
CAAATTGAACTAGCTCGTCTTGCATAGCATCAACCCTGAAGGTGTCTGCAAGAGCCTCTGCCACTGTTTTGGGTTCAATTTCACTTACATAACAAGTAAATAAGCAGAAATTCGCCGTGGCTCGCGTCTTTACACCGGCAGAAGGTTCTCCATTGATTTGAGATTAGGGATGGCTTTGGGTCCACTTAGTAACATGTTGTGGTGGAGCAGAGGGCACTGTTTCTTGAGCAATTTGASGTKGAGGTGGAGATGCAGAGTCTTGATCAGGTTCTTGAGCTTCATTGGAGGATGAAACTGGAGGACTTTCATTTATTGGAGTAGCTTCTKGTGGAGAAGCTTCTGGAGAAGGGGTCACAGAGGATGAAGGGAGGGGAGCTTCCTCTGTGATGGATGTCGTGGAAGGACTTGCTCTGGATGCTTGATCTGGATGGACAATTTCTGCAGAGGATCTTTCTAAATCTGTATCATCTTCGTACCACTCTGCAAAAAGTTGCTCGAGTTCTGGGTTATTGTAGCATTTGGAGATTTGTTGGCTTGAATTTTCAACTCTTTTGTGAACTTGTCCTTCGTCACTTGAAAATAATCATCAAATCTGACGTTTGTGCTAACAACCACTATTTGAGTCCTGGGGATGTAGGCTCTGTATGCGGCAGTGTCCCACGCATAGCCAATGAAGATTGCATCATCACCCTTGGGCTTAAACTTTCCCATCGACTCTCTGTCATTTAGGACGAAGCATCTACAACTAAACACATGAAAGAACTTTATATTTGGCCTTCTATTATGTAGAAGTTGATAGGGGGTCTTCTCAAAACGCTTCACCACCAAGGACCGGTTTTGAGTGTAGCAGGCGGCGGAGACAACTTCTGCCCAAAAGGATAATGGTAGCCCAGAGGCATTCAGCATCGTTCTGGCAGCTTCAACAAGCGTCCTGTTCTTCCTCTCTACTACTCCATTCTGTTGCGGAGTCCTTGGGGCTGAGAAGTTGTGAGTTATTCCAATAGAGGCTAGGTACTCTTCGATCACAGAATTCTTGAATTCCGTGCCATTATCGCTCCTTAGTACCCTAACCTGAAAAAGCATGAAGAACTTGCAATCTCTTTAAGAGATTGATTAGTACATAGGGAACTTGAGATTTCTTACGAATAAACTCTACCCATGTAAATCTTGAGAATTCATCAATGAGTACAAGGATGTACTTCTTTCCTCCAAGCCCTTTATCTTCCCCTTATGGTTTCCACCAAAGGCTACAGAGCCTCCTTCTTGCTTTAAATAGGAAGACAGAAGCTCTAATGTACCAGTCATGTGCCTCGAGCACCCTGAGTCAACAACCCAGGTAGACACATGCTGTTGTTCCTCTTGGTCATTCATGTCAGAGGAGTCTGACTTGATGTCTGCCATCCCACAGAAGAGCTCTTCCTCTGTGTCCGAGTCTTTCCTTGCGAGAAGACCCTTCTGTTCGTCTTCGTCAGATGACTCGTCTGTTACTAGCTCACTCGATTGAGCTAGCAGACACTTCTGCTGATAGTATTCAACCTTCTTTTTATAGAAGGCTGCATCTTTAGGACCCTTCTGTGGTGCCCTTGGCCCTTTAGACCAGCAGTCTGCAGCAAAGTGGCCTGGTTTGCCACATTTGAAGCAGCCATCTTTAGGCTCTTCCTTCCTTTGCTCTTCAACCCTCTGCAAGGGCTTCTGTTCCTTCTCTCTTTTCTCATATCTCTCTCCCTCTGTGAAGTTTCTTCGATTGAAACTTTTAAACTCTTTCCTCTCTCCACCCTTCCTGAACTCTCTGGTAATCAGGGCAAGAGTTTTCATCATCTCCTTCATGGAGACTTCTTCTTCAAAGCTGTCATCACTCTCTGCAATCAAAACCTTCTTCTTCTTCTTCTTCTTCTTCTTCTTCTTCTTCTTCTTCTTCTCCTTCTCTTCCTTTTGTGCCTCCTTCCCCTTCCCAGAGCATCCATCTTCAGCAACTAGTGCCAGAGGGCCACCATAGTTCTTTTTCATCTGCAAAACTTGTGGCTCTTGGCTCTTAAGAGAGCCAAACAGGTCTGCTAGAGTCCACAATTCCAGTTCTAGGGTGGCTTTCATGGACATTGTGAGATGCATCCATTCAACCCCAAGGATTTTCGAGAATAATGAGTTATTCTCTTCTGCCGTTCTCGTGACACCATACATCTTGCAGTTGCTGATTAATGTGTTCAGTCTCGAGTATGTGTCCGACAGCGACTCATCGTCTTTTGCCTTGAAGCTATGATACTCATCGATGCAGATTGATCGATTGTATTTAAGCGTTTTCCTTCCTCCTTCAATTTGCTTCTCCAGTTCTGCCCAGATGTCCATGGACAGTTGACAATGATCAATGCAGTTGAAGATTTCATTCGGAATAGCCATAATCAACAATCGTTTGCATTTACTTCCCAACTCGACCATGATTTTGTCCTCATCGCTCTAGTTCACCTCAGGACGTGGTTCATAGTGCTCGGTTCTAGTTGCTGGAACTCTAGGAATTAAATTCATGGGAACATAGGGAGGATTGTACAAAAATTCACAAATTCGTGGATGAATGCCTTCCAGAAAATTTACCATTCGAACTTTCCATTGAGGATACTCCTCACGTATGAGCGTGGGAGGTTTAGATTGCGAACCAGTGCTCATAAAAGAAGTATTGGCCAGAGTCGCCATTGATAGAAGAAGAATATGTAGGAATAAGAAGAAACTGATGAAATAGTGAAGAACAGAGTAACCTGAAGAAGAAGACTGGTGTTCTTGAGCGTAAGGAGATTAATACCAAGAACAGAATAAATCAAATTAGAATTTGATTCCCGCTCTGATACCAATTGATAGGATCGATTAACTCAGATTTGGATATTAATCACTTACTTTGAATGATCTATTTGACAATATTAGTGCAGCGGAGGCAATAAGAACAAACAGAGTAATAATCAATGAAGAACACAGTTGATGAATGAAAAACACGAGAGAGAAGCTTCAAATGATTTTCAATTGATTGAAAATTGTTTACAATACGATATGGAAGCACACTGAATTACAAAGGCCTATGCTGCTATTTATACTCGTTCCTAACGGCTTTTCTGACATGACCTAGACGTACAAATTCATCTAAGCCGTTCAAATAAAGCAGATTACAAACAGTCACATGATAAGCACGAGCAGCTAATAAACCTAAGTAAAACAGTAAAGAAGTTCTTCACAGAAGATAAAGCTGCAGATCCTCTGTGAGCCATCCCAGAGGCTCTGCTGGATGTGACTTGAGAACACTTGATTCCAGAGGATCATCTTCTAGAACCTCTGTGATAGACAACAGAGGTTCTGTCATCTTTGACTTGTATGCTTTGATTACAGAGGACCAATTTCCAGAACCTCTGTGATAGACAACAGAGGTTCTGTTACACTTCACTTGTACGATTGAACATCTTCTGTTGTTGGTCCTCTGTGGTCTTCTGTGGTGGAACCTCTTCTRTCAWMACTTGCWGTATTTACTTTTTCCATACTTTTACATTAAATGAAATGAGAGCTAACAGAAGGGTCTTCAGCCAGTTTTTGAAGACCCAAATTCATTAAGACAGACAATCGCCCTTCTCAGCTGCCATCTGTTAGAACTTATCCGCGGTGTCAGTAGGTGCACCAAGAAAATTGTCCATCTGAGCTGAAAAGATGTTATCGGTGTGGTGAGGTAGGGCATTTGTCAAGGGATTTCACTACACTCAAAAGGTGTTTTCAGTGTAATTCACTTCACCATATTCGGTCGAACTGTCCACAGTTAAGAGCTCCTCGTTTGACAATAGGAGGAAATGCTCCAAGTAACCATGGAAGGCCTAGTACACCGAGAGGAGGTCAGAGTGGGGCACGGGGCCGATAATTTCAAATGACGAATAATGAGGCTGAAGCAACCCCAACTGTGGTAACAAGTATCTTTCTTGTCAATTCGATGACTGCTAAGGTGCTATTTGATTCGGGTGCGAACTTTTCATTCGTATCACCCTTATTTGATGAAACTGCATGTATGACTTCTGTGCCACTTGACAAAATATTAGTAGTTGATACTGCTAATAGTGAAGAATCTGTTGTATATGTGTTCAATGATTGTATGGTTGATATTGAGGGGTGTGGGCTGCCGATCCGACTTTTTCCTATGTCAATGAAAGAGTTCGACGTTGTGGTGGGGATGGATTGGTAAGCAGAGAATCAGGACAATATTTTGTGCAACAAGAAGATGATCAGTATTGATCTATTGGGGAAAGGACCGATTGCTATTTATGGTTATCGACAGGATCACCATACTAACTTGTTATCGGTTCTACAAGCTTGAAAGTGTGTTCAGAAAGGATACTAGAGTTATCGGGCTTATGTGGTAGATTCAAKGAAGGAAAAGAGTAAACAGGAGTTGATTCCAGTTGTGTGTGACTATCCGGAACTCTTTCCAGAAGATTTGGCTGGTTTGTCGCCAGATAGATGTATTGAGTTCATAATAGATTTGGTACCCGGGGTAACATCAATAGCAGGGCACCGTATTAGCTTGTGCCATCAGAGTTGAAAGAGTTGATTAGTCAGTTAAAGGATCTCTTTAACAAGGGTTTCATCAGACTGAGTACCTCACCTTGGGGTGCTCCGGTTCTGTTTGTCAAGAAGAAGGATGGATCAATGCGGATGTGCATTGACTATCACGAATTAAACAAACTGACCATTAAAAATAAGTATCCTCTACCAAGAATCGATGATCTTTTTGATCAACTGGTGGGAGCCAATTACTTTTCTAAGATCAATTTGCGGTCAGGATATCACCAGTTAAAGGTCAGAGAGGAAGATGTTGCTAAGACTGTTTTCCAAACTCGGTATGGACATCATGAGTTTTTGGTTATGCCTTTCGGTCTAACCAAAGCTCTTGCAGCTTTTATGGATCTAATGAACCGATTATGTAGTGAATATATCGATAAATTTGTTATTGTGTTTATTGATGATAATCTTATATACTCAAAGTCTAAAGAAGAGCATGATGAGCATCTTGTTGGTCCCGTGAGGGTCTACAAGAAGAGATAGTTTGTAGAGGGGGGATGAATACAAACACAATATTTTTAAATTTTAATTATATATTGATAAAGAAGATCAATACAGATTTTACAAGATTGTTTGCGAAAAGATAAGGTAGTAAAAACCTATCTAAACAATCTTTAGTTACATACTAAGTCTTAGCAAATACAAGGAAAGAAATGTTGTAGAGAAGATCCTTTATTTAAGCTAGAAAATGCTTGAAGTAGGAATTAGGGTTAGAGAGTGAGTTGCGCGCACTCTGCTTGGAGAAGAAACACTTCTATTTATACCCAGTGTGTGATAACTTGATCCTGGTTATCACCCAAGGTAAATAATATGTGATTATCTGATTTAAATGATTACGTGATAGCAWGATAAATTGTTACGTTTGATCATGCTGGGATGTGAAAATGTGCATAATATGAAATGCATATGTTATATATTTATATGTATGCATGGTATATATATTTATATATATATATATACATGATGTATAATATGCATGCATGAGAGTTTTGTTAGAAAAAGGGATTGTGTTAGCCGCCTTTCTTGTTTTGGAAAGTATAAAAGGGAGGCTGAGCCTCCATATTTTATCTTCTTGCTTTTGAGTTCCTTGTTGTGCGATTTAAAAGAGAAGAGAGGTTGACCGGATTATTTCTTGTCTGGAGATTCAAGATGATTTCAAGTGTTTGACTTCAAAAGCTTGTTAAGGTGAGTAATTTCTAAACTCTTTTGCATAAAATTATTATTGGTTTTATATGAATCTTGTTTGTTTTTGGAAAGAAATCAGTCTTTTGCTCAAGTGTTTATCCGGGTTTTAAACCGGACAAGGCTTGTCCGGATTGTTTTAAATCGCTCAAGTATTGAACGGTTTAGTTTTAAACCGGTTAAGTGTTGATCGGGTTATGATTGGTAAGAATGATTATCTTTTTGAACTGAGAAGTATGAATACGACCAAATGGTGGCCGAATTATTTTGAATCGGCCAAGTAATGAGCGAGGTATTATCCGGACTTCTTATCCGGACAAAGTTGCTGAAATTTATTTTAAGTGTTAAATCGGACAAAGATTATGCTGTGTGTTGTCCGGATTGTTGACCGGAGTTGAAGTCCGGCTAAATCAAGTTGACCGGATTTAAAGTGATGCCTTGTGTTTTTTATAAGAAATGTTATTTTATCATAAAAAGGAAGTTTTGAAAGAAATGATTTTTGTATTGATAATAATTTCAATRGCTGCRRTCTATTTGAAATTATTTTGTGWAATATTTTGATGAGGAAATAAGGGTGGCATATCAAGGAGAGGTGTATCATGGGATAAGGGTGGCATATCAAGGAGAGGTGTACCATGGGATAAGGGTGGC
>NC_037540.1:26582150-26588925 GCF_001531365.2 Cynara cardunculus var. scolymus | reverse complement strand
TTTTCCATAAAGATTTTGGTGATTTTTCACCCTGCAATAACATAAGTAGGGTATCTCACTAGACCTTTCGGTCTAACCCTTGTTTTGTGATTTTAACTATGTGTTGCAGGAGGTACGAACAGTAAGGGAAAGGGGAAAATTTAATATTTTCCTATATGCATTTCTGCTTGAAGATCTGTTTTGATGTACAGTTWTGATTATTTAGTACAAGTAATGTATTTGAATTTTTAGACCTTGTATTTGGTCATAATAGATTCTTGTASTAAGGGACCTGAATGGAATGATATCATGTATTTCTTTTGTATGAAATATGTGTTACATGCAATCTATGGCTTGGGGTGTTACACAGTGCATTAAATGGACATTTAATGCAGTATGGTAGGGTTAGAGTGCGTGTCAAGCCTTAAAAGGAAGACTTGTCATTTGCTAAGTGAATGGTACAAAAAGCACTATTCATGAGCAGACATTCTACCTAAAGTTGGTGGACAATAGAGTCGACTAGTCGGCTCCATACCGTACCAACTTTCATAAGGGTATGGGTTTTGTCCTTTGTGTGCATAAGGACAAGACAACAACAATCGTGCTAAGCAAGCTTCCCTTGATCGCTGAATGCTGGAATGACCTGAAGGTCTCATCATCATTCGCTGAAGCTTGAACAGTCTTCACACATATGTAGACAGACTTGGAATCACTGAATACCGCTTCAGATCACGTACTCGTCAGTCTCTAATCTTCAGTTTCAATCTTCGACGTTTGCTGAAGGTTCTTTGGTGTGAGTGTTGTCTTCTTGAAGTATTGTTGTCTCTGATAGAATTACAATGCAAGTTCTTCAGCGATCACTGAACATACTCAGTGAAGATCGTTGGAACTGAAAAGACAGAAACACAAATACAACGTATAAGTGAAAATGGATTATCATCAAATCACTGAGAGAGAGAGAATCAACAATCTCCCCCTATTTGATGATAACACGATAACATAAAGAAGGTTATCTTATCAAATAATAGTAAGGAAAAGTTATATATGAAGTACAAGTCCCTTTTTACTATTTTGGGATCTTTTTCAGTTAGTCAGTCTCAGCTTGAAAATTTTCATAAGTTATATCTAAGAAAATTGCAATTACGGAAACTGAAACTGAAAGCTTATTCACTGACTTATAGATTGTCAACGAATGTGAAAAGTAACATCGGAACTCATAGACTTGTGTCCCTATTACTTTTTTCAGGGATCTTTTTCAGTGAAGTACATGGAATACTCATTTTATTAATCATAGGAAATATTACAAGTATTACAGCACATGTCTAGAACTTACAAAATATAAGTATAATCACTGAAAGTAGACATAGTACATGAAGTTACAAGGAAAAATGGATTGTTGTTACAAAGATAAACTATTCTAGAGCTCTTAGATCTATGTACCCAGGTACATTTTCACCAAGTTTTCTTTGACGTAGGAATTCCCTTCGTATCTTCAGATCTACGACTTTTCCAGGCATGCTATCATCTATCTAGAACAAAAGATAAACCAAATGATCCATTGGACATAGATGTAGCTCTAACATTATCTGAAATCTGACTTCACCTTCATAGTCAAGGAATATAACTTCTAACTCAGGTTTAAAATGCACAGAGTTGGGTGTATAAGGACCCTTATCTGGCAAGTCAAGATTCAACATAGAAATGTATGTACTCTTATGACCCTTCAGGACTTCATCTAAGGAGAACCTTGTTTCATGTTCATTCCTTGGGAATGTCCATCATTAGGAACAGAGAGCTTGACTTTCTTCTTCCCACTCTTCTTCAGAGTTAGCCTGTCAGGGACCTTGACATACCTGGACATCCTTTCGATGAGCTTGCTGATGGTGTCCTTGATAAGAGTCTTGTGTCTCGACTTGGATTGTTGAATGGCTTGTCTGATCTCCATCCATTCGCTAAATCCATAATGGCCTAGGTAGGAAGGATACTCGGTAACGAAATCAAGATTGTCCCTGGTGATGAGTACTGAGACCAGCGTTCCACCGTCTGCTAATGCTGACGCTGATAATCGGGCGGGGACTGAGTCTCTTTTTCAGTTTTGCTTCGCTCCATCGCTTGTCCTTTTCCGCTAGCTTTAGGTTCTTCTCATGCTCAACTTCTATAATAGAAAGAAGTTTAGCCTGGGCTTGGATAGCGTTCACCATTTTCTTGGACTTCTTCTTAGGAAGGACTTTTTCAGCTAGTGACTTGGCCAGCTTCAAGCTGTCTTCAGTCTGCTTCTTTTGAAGCTCTAGCTCTTCTTCATCCCTTAATGCCTCGAGTCTTTCAGCTTTAGACAAGAAGTCGAACTTACCACCACTAGAAGTACGAAGAGGGATTTTTACTCTAATCTGGTCGAGTGACTCCTTCAGCTGAGACATCTGCTGGTCGGTAGGAGCACAAGAGATGGGTTGATCAGGTACCCGCTCCAGTCGACCACAAGTTGTTGATGGAATATGAAGTTGATAATTTGAAGTAATCACTACCTGAGAGGTAGAGTCTTCAAACAAATGTTGTTGAGGGATATTGAACAATACCTTCAAGTTTCCTTCTTCAGCGACCGCCTTGCCTTTCGACTTGGGGTCCTGGTTCCCTGATGGAGTCAATTCACCTTGCCTTTGTTCCCCCTGGGATGCGGAATCCCTGAGAGTATCACCTTTGGTGACGGTTGATGGCTTCTTGAACTTGATGGTAAAGTCATCTTCATCATCATCGTCGTCGTCGCCATCTAGATAATTTCCGGTGTCTGGAATGGTAGGTTCATCATTGTTTTCATCATCATCATCATCTTCATCATCATCATCATTACCAGCAGCAGTGATGGTATGGGAATCATCCCTAGCGATGGCATCGACAACCTCAGCTGGAGTAGCTTTGGTGGTCATGATTACAAGAACAGCAACAGCTTCAGCTCTGAGAGCCTCAGCTTCAACTGCAGCTGTAGCTGATACTGGACCAACAGCCTGAGAAGGAGTAAGCACAGCATCGGATGATTCACCAGCATTGGACCTTATCTCCCCCTCTGGCTAAGACTTGAGAGAATTGGCCAGAGAGTTCGTCCAAGCGCTGACGCTGGAGAACCATTATATCCTCTAGCCTTTGCAAAGCACTGGCTAAAGTTGTCGTTACCTCACGCGTCTCATGGAGCTGGACGCAATCACTTGCAGAGAAAGAAGGAGGGATCACTAAAGCTGGTTGACGAACAACATCCAGGATCTGTTCAAGAAGGCCAGTCTGCTGATTAGCAATAACCTGAGCATCATCAATCCTGCTGTGAAGAACAACAATGGCATTGGTGTTGGCTTGAACAGCTTCTTGGAGAGTCTGGAGATGACTCTGAACTTCTTAAATGTCTGCCTGGATGGCAAGGAAGTTCGCATCAAGATCACCTTGGTGGGGCATCTCTTGGTGGACTTCGTTGATCTTGCTGTGGATGGTATCAACGGTTGGAAGGAGAAGTTTGATGTCTGATGCCATATCATAGGCATCATCGATCTCTTCATCTCCTCCATCATCTTTCTATCTTTCTCCTCCATCATCTTTCTCTATTTCTTTCTCTTCCACTTCCTGAGCATCAGACTGATACATCGAAGAAGGACCTGTAAAAGAAGAAGTGTGAGTTGAATGCTTAAGGTCAGAAGAAAAGAAAGGGTAGGAAGATGGAATAACTAAGGGGCCATCAGTGACATCAAAAGGATTGTCATTGGTGTGAGCAAACATGTCCTTGAGACGATGGACATCAGTATGCAGAGGAGCATCGAGAGGAGCAACCTCAGGTCCAGTGGTGCGTGTCTCAGTATCAGGAAGGACAGTCGCTGATACATCATCGACATATGTAAAGACCAAGGAAGGAGGAGAATAGAAAATGGTTGAGAAGAGACGTGGGTGTTCAGCGGTGGCGGCGCTGATATTCACACCTTTAGTGATTTGGATCACTGAGGCGGTGAGGGTAGGTACCATTGATATGACAGTGATGGGAGAAATCACTGAAGAGCTGGGAGGGTGAGTAGAAGACGTGTCGGGGATAAGGCTAGTTTCAATAACTGAAGCCTTTTGAGAGGCCCGGCTAGTGACGTGGCTGTCCCCTATTTGGACTTCTTGGCTCTCTGAGGAGAACCAAGAGTTGGTTGAGAGGGTCGTTTTGAAGGGGTTTTGGTGGCTTGGCTAGACGCGGGGGGTTTTCCCTTGTCATGCCCACCTGAGGAGAAGAGGTATTGATGGACACGATGGAAGTTAGTGCCACATCATTGTCCCTCAGCTTATGATCTAGAATCCTGGATCCAAGCTTGAAAATCGGAAGGTTTCCTTCTTCGCGGTAAAGATCTTTAAAGATCTTGGTAAACTCGATTGAAAGAAACCTAGTGTAAGGCACCACCTTTTCTCATTGGCGCTTGTTCAGCTTGAGCACCAGGTCATCGAAAATGACCGCAACATAATTTATATTACGATGCTGAATCGCAGATACGCCTATGATCAAGGCGATCCTAGAGGCCTGGTCCTGACCTCCAGTTTTTCCACCCATGCACTGGATGAAATGAGAAAATAGGAATTGCCAGACAGCTGACATCCTGTTTTTCTCAATCTTCGTCAAGGACTCCAGAAGGGCGTTGGGTCCTTCTTCATTGGCCACTGGTAGCCAATGGCGTTAAGAAACTCGATGACCTCGACGATGGAGGGTTCGCTGTCGAAGGGACCTTTCATGAGACGAAGAGTTGACCGAAGATCTGACCAAAGTTCACTTCCATGTGATTGAAAGTGAAATGGATCTGCTCCATCGGACGTCCAGCCTTGTCTTTGACTTCGACAACCGTAGCAGTGAGCCAGAATTGCTGAAGAAGTTCTTTCACCATGATGGGCTCATGGTTGAGAGTGAAACCCAACGACGACTGCTTGAGAAAGTCAGCCAAGTCTTTGTAATGCGCGTTTGAGGGTGGTATCTCCAACAATGAAATATGGTTGTTAGCCTTAATGGAGACCTCGTCAAGGGAGAAGGTGACATTCTTGGCAGCCATCTGTTTGTATTATTAAGAAGAGAAACAAACAGGTTTGTTAGAAATAAACCAAGAGTTTTTTTTTGGGTAAGATTATAGAAAAAGTTTTTGAACTAGGAAAAACTTCTTTTGAAAAATCCTTAAAAGATTAGGGTTTTTCAAGTAAAATGTGTATAAAGAAAGAAGATTATAACCATGAAAGAGATGATTAAAAAAACCTTTATTGTTTAATGTATTTAAGAGAACAAGATTCTTAATATAGATTAAACATTTCTTATAACAGAGGATACATAAAAGAAAGAGAAGATATCGACCTTAGATGTGAGAGAGAAGAGGTCGAAAGAGCTTAGAGGGTTTTTGGGAGTTCTTGCTTTGGGAGAATTCTTGCAGAGGTTCGTTCAAGAATTTTGAAAGTGTAAAGAGAAAAGTGGAGAAAAAGTCTCATATTTATAGGTAGGTGGAGAGAGAAATAATATGAGAGAGAGAAAAGACGACGGTTCGGGAAAGTGGTCATGATAAAAAAGATACCACGTTCTTATCCATGATTGGATGGCATTAAATGAGGTAGCGTAATGGCAGAACCTTTTGCGCGTCTCAAAGTGTCGCGCATAGTAAATAGAGAATGTCGTCATAAAGACGGTTCATTAACTATTTTCTTTTAAAAACAAAATAGTTTTTAAGAAAACGAAGAGTCATACAGTGTCTAAGAGAACACTAATAACCCCATTTAAAACATTTTACCACTGAAAAGAAAGATTCATTGAGGGTTTTAAGGCATCAGATTCAATGAGAAAAGATTTACTGAAACTGGCATTTAAAAAACGTTTTAATCACTGATAAGAAAAGATTCAGTGATAGTTTAGATTTTTAAGAAAAGTATAAAGATATACTTGAAGATGTGGTGAGTGTAGAGAATCACTGAGACCACCTTTTAAGACATTTATCACTGAAGATGAGAAAGCTTCAGTGAAGGTTTTAAGTTGAGAAAAGAGAAGAGTAATCATACCTGAGAGAGAATAGATATATTTACTCATAGGTTCAGTGTTAGAGATAGAGCACTGAATTATTTCACTTACTGAGTTATGTATAAAACCTGAAGATTAATCTTCAGTGTTCAACATACCCAATTCGCGGATCAAGATATTAAATCATGTCTCATCAAAAGGCTTAGTGAAAAGGTCAGTGAGTTGATACTTAGTTGGAACGAAGTGAAGTTCAATATCACCATTCATAACATGATCTCTGATAAAATGATATCGGATCTCAATATGTTTTGTCTTGGAGTGAAGTACAGGGTTGTTTGCAATAGCAATAGCACTGGTGCTATCATAATAAATAGGAATCCTTGAAAACTGAAGATCGTAGTCTAGTAGCTGATTTTTCATCCAAAGAATTTGCGCACAACAGCTACCAGCTGCTACATATTCAGCTTCAGTTGTTGATGTGGACACTGAATTTTGCTTTTTGCTTGTCCAGCTCACCAATTTTCCACCCAGAAGCTGACAGCCTCTAGTGTTGCTTTTCCTATCAATGTTGCAACCTGCAAAAGCACTATCCGAATAACCAATAAGGTCAAAACCTGAACCTTTAGGGTACCAAGGACCCATACTAGGAGTTTCCTTAAGATATTTGAATATGCGTTTTACAGCGATCAGATGGGATTCCTTAGGTTCAGCTTGATATCTTGCACATAAGCAAGTGGAGTACATGATATCGGGTCGGCTAGTTGTGAAATACAGCAAGGAGCCGATCATTCCTCTGTAAACAGT
>NC_037540.1:26568941-26582077 GCF_001531365.2 Cynara cardunculus var. scolymus | reverse complement strand
TCGAACATACTTACTTTGGTTGATAAAGATACCTTTATCAGTTTGTTTGATCTGGACACCTAAAAAGAATGTTAGTTCTCCCATCATGCTTATCTGATATTCTTTCTTCACGCGTTCAGCGAAACGAAAACGTAAAGAGGGATTAGTGGAACCAAAAATAATATCATCGACATAAATTTGGACGAGAATGATGTGACCTTTAATTTTTCTAAGAAATAAGGTTTGGTTAATCTTTCCACGAGAGAATTTCTCAGAGATGAGAAAAGAAGAAAGGGTATCATACCAGGCACGAGGAGCCTGTTTTAACCCATAAAGAGCCTTATCCAACCTATAGACGTGGTTTGGATACTTAGGGTCAAGAAACCCTGGAGGTTGTTCAACATAGATTTCCTCGTGAAGTTTTCCATTAAGGAAAGCGCTCTTTAAATCTATCTGAAAGACCTTGAAGTCTCTATGGGCAGCAAAGGCTAGAAAAAGTCGAATTGCTTCGAGTCCAGCCACTGGTGCGAAGGTTTCGTCATAGTCGATTCCTTCTTCTTGTCTATAACCCTGAGCAACAAGCCGAGCCTTATTGCGGGTTACCACACCATCTTCATCCAACTTGTTGTGATAGACCCATTTGGTGCTTATCACTGATTTGTTAGATGGACGTGGGACAAGGTACTAGACTTTGTTCCTATCAAACTCAATGAGCTCTTCTTCCATATCAAGAACCCAACTAGGGTCAGAGATAGAATCATTGATTTTCTCGGGTTCAAGTAAAGAAAGAAAGTTGATAAAGAGACAAATATTACCTAGACCTCGACGTGTCTTAATACCTGCATCTGGATAATTAAGAATTTGATGAATTAGATGGATTTTAGTCCATCGCTGAGCCAGTAGAGGAGCTTCATCGGGATAGAGAAGTTCAGGTATAGAAGATGAGGCTTCAGCAGCAGTTTCTTCAACAATAGGAACTATTGCTAAAGGAGCCTCAGATTCAGCAACTGAAATAGGTTCAGAAACTCAAGGCATTTCATTTACTGATAGATCAGTGTTTGAAATAGAAGGAGGAACACAGCTAATGGTCACTGCAGCGATCTCTGAAGAAGATGCGATGGAGTGATAAGCTATAACTGGAATTATGAGTGGGTCATCTTCAGCTTCGGGAGATTCAGTGTTAAGAGGAGCAATGTAAGAAGCTTCAGGTTGTCCATAGTGAGAGAACATCCAGTTTTCTAATTCATCCTCATCATTTGAGATGGGTTTTGAATTAGCTGACTGAGATTCGTCAAAGGTGACATGAATAGATTCCTCTATTGTTTGTCTTCATTTGTTGAATACTCTGCAGGCTTTGGATACAGAAGAATATCCAAGAAAGATTCCTTCATCTTGGGATTGAACTTTCCAAGTTGGTCGCGGTTGTTGAGAATGTAACAAGTACAACCAAATATATGAAGAAAGCTTATGGAAGGCTTTCGTYYATGGAAAAGTTCATAGGCTGTCTTCTTGAATCTTTTCACGATCAGCGATCGGTTTTGAGTGAAACTAGCGGTGTTGACAGCTTCAGGCCAGAATTGAGTTGGGAGATAAGATTCGCTAAGCATTGATCGAGCAGCCTCAATGATTGTTCGATTTCGTCTTTCAACGACCTCATTCTGCTGAGGAGTTCTCATAGAAAAGAAGTTGTGAGAGATTCCTTTATCCTCAAGAAAGTTATCCATAGTACTGTTTTTAAATTCAGTACCATGGTCACTTCTGATAGATCATACTTTAACATCATTTAGTACTTCTATCTTTTCGATGAACAAAATGATTTCTTCAGGTGCTTCATCCTTGGATCTGAGAAAGAATACCCAAGTGTACCTAGCATACTCATCAACAATGACAAGTGTGAACTTCTTTCCAGCTAAGGATTGCACGTTGACTGGACCAAAGAGATCCATATGCAATAGCTGAAGAGGTGCAGTCACTAAAGAGATTTGCTTCGACTTGAAGCTAGCTCTTGTGTGTTTTCCTTTTTCACAAGCTGAGCAAAGAGATTCCTTTGCAAATGAGTGTTGAGGAAGACCAGTGACAAGGTCATTTCTTGACAGCTCACTGAGTGTCTTGAAGTTGAGATGAAATAGCCGTTTGTGCCATAACCAGTTAATATCTGATGAGGCTTTAGAGAAGAAGCAGCTATTCTGGTGAGAAAAGAATTCATGTTGATGATATAAACGTTCTCTAGACGAGAACCGGTTAGGGCAACCTTATCATCTTTGTCAAGAACATGACAAGAATTCTTTTAGAATTTAACTGTATAATCTTTATCACACAGTTGGCTAATGCTAAGAAGATTGTGCTTTAGTCCTTCAACATATGCAACGCATTTGAAAGTTGTTGCACCATTGGTTAATATACCAAAACCTTTGGTATATCCTTTTCCATTTCCACCGAAGGTTATAGAAGGTCCTCTTTCTTCCTTGAAGTGAGTTAGAAGAGATTTATCTCCAGTCATATGTCTTGAACATCCACTGTCCAGATACCATATGCCTTTGACATCCCGTACAAGGAAACAAAATAAGAATGTTATTGGTACCCAGCTATTGGGGTCCAACTTTGTTAGAGGCTTCATCGTCTGATGTTGAAGAACCAACATCAGTAGATGGCATCACCGAACCTGAAGAGGTTTGAGTGGAAAGAGGAACAACCTCTGACACTGCTAACGTAGTTTCAGTGGAAGTCTTCACTGACCCTGATAAAGAGGCTTAAGTGGTAGGAATTACAACGTCTGATATTGAAGATTTTTCAGCAAGAGTTGTCTTCGCTGAGCCTGAAGAAGAGGCTTCAACGGTTTTCTTCACCATGGTTGCTAGAGAAGCCTTTGTGGATGATTTCACCTTACTTGATTTTTCAGCCTTGGTTACTTTCTTGCCCTTAGTTGGTGAACTAGCTTTGGCGGCAGAAGGATACTTGCTGGCAATATGTGTTTTCTCACTGCAGTGTTTACACTTCCTAAAGCTTGGAGTAGCTTTTGGGCCAGGAAGTATTAGACTAGAAGTGGGACCAGCTCCAAGAATTCCTTTCTCATTGGTTCTAGGAGGAACCTTTGAGGAATTGGATTCCTTAGGTGAAAAGTTCACCTTGAGCTGTGACTTGGATTTCTGATGGGATTCAGATTTTCTAGTCCCTGAAGAAGAAGAAGCTTTACAAGTTGAAGGAATAGACCTAGATCTATTAGACTTGTTAGACTTCTTGTGAAGGGATGTTGTGACAATAGATTTACCTTTGTTTTTGCACCTTGAACTCAAAGGAGTTCCTTCAAGATGAATCTCAGTAAAAGAGGAGGACTGAGAGGAAGAAGTGTTGGGAATAGAAGAGACAAAGGTACCAAATTTGAGCATGGTCCTGTCTTTAACTCATTCTTCCTAATCATAGGAGAATCCTAGACAAGTCTTTATCTTGGCTGGGATCTGAGCGTTAATGATCTCAGAGGCTTTGATGGAAGCTTTGCACCACCCTTCAATGGTAGCTTTCTCAGCCTTGAGTTCAGCGATAGCTCGCTCACGCTCAACGATAGACTTCTCACGTTCAACAGTGATGGCTTGGTTTACAATAACCTGATCTTTAAGATTTTCCTCGACAAAGGTCAGTTCTTTGATCTTAGAATGGCAAATCTTCAATTTTTGAAGATCAACGTTAAGCATTTCAGCTTTCGATTTGCCATTGAGGGCATTGTAAAGGTCAACCGTCAGATTATCTAGTACAGAAAGACTAGAAGAAGAAGAGGGTTCATTCAGGAAACATACCTGAGTAGAAGAAGAAGATGGCTCAGAGGATGTAGATGCTTCAGAAGATCCTTCATCTACATCTATGGCCATCAAGCAGACATAGGCTTTATCCTCCTTATCTGAAGATGATTCATCGGATGACTCAGCCCAGTCATACTCTTCAGCAATAAGGCCTTTAGCCTTTCGCTGGTTGTTCTTCACCTTCTTGTACTTCTCCTTCAGTTTTAAGTACTTTTCATCTTTGGTCCTGAAGGAAGAAGGAGCTTAGAAGATGGCATCGCAGTCTTCTTTGATCTGCATTCACCTGTAAAATGTCCGGGCCGGTGGCAGTTGTAGCAGACAGCTGAAGCCTTGTCTATTCTTTCAGACTTTGGCTTCTCCCTAAGGGACAGCTGAGGAGATCTGCAGAAGTTGCTCTTACTGGCGAATCTCCTAAATGACTTAGTCAGGAGTGCCAGGGACTTATCAAAATCTGTTAAGTCAGATTCTGGAATGTCCTCAGAAGAATCAATCTCCGTGATGACCACGGGAGGAAGAGAAGAAACAAAAGGGGTAGAAGAAGTTTCAACTGAAGAAGCTTCAGAGATCAAAGCCAAATGAGAGCTTTTCATTTCACTGGACTCTTTTACAAGATTCCTTTTTAGTTAACGAGATTGCTCATGGTTAAGCAGAATCCCGTATAAAGTAGAAAGAAAAAAAGTGGACATGTCATTTGACATCTTGAGACACATGGAAAAGGTGTCCCAAGACTCAGGAAGGCATTCTAGAAACTTGGTTAAAGTTTCAGAATTAGAATATTCCCTGCCGACAGCCCTAAGATCAATAAGAAGGCAGTTAAATCTCTGATGTACTTCAGACAGCGTCTTGGAATTTCCACAGAGAAAGCTTTCATACTGTCTTACTAGATTGATCTTTCTATTCTCTTGAACCTGAGTGGTTCCTTCATATTGAACACAAAGTGTGTCCCACATGGATTTAGAGGTTTTGAGTTTCATCACTGACTGATAAATCTCATCAGGAAGAGACATAGCTATTATAGACCGAGCACACGTGTCTATAGCTATCTTCTTCTTGTCCTCATCCCTCCACTGATGTTGAAGCTTTGGAATCTGTCGTTCAGGAATCGCAGCAGTCGTAGCTATTGCTGGAACAGCCGGAGCAATAGCAAATGAAATATATCGTCCATTTTCTATATAATGTGGAATTTCAGGATCCACACCTTCCATAAAGAGGGACATCCGGTTCTTCCAGAGACTAAAGTTGTCACAGACAAACCAGGGAGGTTTGGCAAGAGAGCCATTATCTTTTGTGTGTGTGTTTGTAATTTGTAAAGCCATTTGTAAACGGTAAAGTTATCTAGGAAAGGAGATAAACAAATACTGAAAACAACTAAACACAAGGAAAGAAAGAAAACATTGCTTTGATACCACTTGTTGGTCCCGTGAGGGTCTACAAGAAGAGAAACAGTTTGTAGAAGGGGGGGATGAATACAAACACAATATTTTTAAATTTAAAATATATATTGATAAAGAAGATCAATACAGATTTTACAAGATTGTTTGCGGAAAGATAAGGTAGTAAAAACCTATCTAAACAATCTTAATTTACACACTAAGTCTTAGCAAATACAAGAAAAGAAATGCTGTAAAGAAGATCCTTTACTTAAGCTAGAAAATGCTAGAAGTAAGAATTAGGGTTAGAGAGTGAGTTACGTGCACTCTGCATGGAGAAGAAACACTTCTATTTATACCCAGTGCATTAAATGGACATTTAATGCAGTATGGTAGGGTTAGAGTGCGTGTCAAGCCTTAAGAGGAAGACTTGTTCTTTGCTACAGTGAATAGTACAAAAAGCACTATTCATGAGCAATCCTTACCTAAAGTTGGTGGACAATAGAGTCGACTAGTCGGCTCCGTACCGTACCAACTTTCATAAGGGTATGGGTTTTGTTCATTTGTGTGCATAAGGACAAGACAACAACAATCATGCTAAGAAAGCTTCCTTTGATCGTCGAATGCTGGAATGACCTGAAGGTCTCATCATCATTCGCTGAAGCTTGAGCAGTCTTCACACAACGTATAAGTGAAAAGGGATTATCATCAAATCACTGAGAGAACATATCAACACATCTTCATTTGATCCTTTAACTTTTGAAGAAAGAAAAGTTGTACGCTAAATTGTCCAATTGTGAGTTCTGGTTAAGAGAAATTCAATTTCTGGGTCACGTTATATCTAAAGCAGGAGTGAAAGTTAATCCTGCTAAGATTGAGGCAGTAGATAAATTGGATGCACTGAATACTCCTTCAGAAATCCATAGTTTCCTGGGGTTAAAAGGGTACTATCGAAAATTCATTCATGATTTCTCAAAGATTGTAGTGCCATTGACGAAGTTGACCTGGAAAAATATTATGTTTCAGTAGGAAGAAGATCATTAGAAAGCTTTTCAGTTATTGAAAGATCGTCTGTGTAGTGCTCCAGTTCTGTCTTTGCCAGAAGGATCAGAAGATTTCATGGTTTACAATGATGCTTCAAAGTTGGGTATGGATTGTGTTCTAATGCAGAGGATGAAAGTAATTGCATATGCAACCACACAGCTGAAAGATCATGAAAAACAGTATCCAACACATGACATGGAACTCGCAGCCATAGTTTTTGCTCTGAAATTTGGAGGCACTATTTGTTGCGAACTAAGTGTCAGATTTTCACAGATCACAAAAGTCTCCAACATTTATTCAATCAAAAGGAGCTAAACATGCGACAACAACGATGGATTGAGTTGGTAAATGATTATGATTGTAAATTCTTTTATCATCCGAGGAAAGCTAATGTGGTAGCAGATGCCTTCAGCAGAAAAGAGAAGAGTGGTACGATCAGGGTTGTGGCCATGAGAATGAATCTGCTGCCAGATCTTCATAGTGAAGTTGTAAAATGTCAGGAGGAAGTGGTCAAGGAAGATAACTTCAAGTTTGAACGGTTGGGTAAGCTGATTTCTACCTTGGGAAAGAACCATAAAGATCTTCTTTGTTTTCAGGGTGGAATATGGGTACCGTGTTATGGGAATACCCAGGAAGTCATTTTGAATGAAAGTCATAAATCCCGATATTCTATTCATCCTGGCACTAATAAAATGTACAAAGACTTAAAATCATTTTATTGGTGGCCTGGACTGAAGAAAGACATATCAAGGTATGTGGAGCGGTGTTTGATATGTTTGCAAGTTAAAGCCGAACATCAAAGACCATATGGGAATCTTCAGTCTTTAGAGACTCCTATGTGAAAATGGGATCATATCACGATGGATTTCATTATAAAATTGCCTCGAACTCCAAAGGGATATGATGCCATATGGGATACTGTGGATTGTTTATCCAAATCTGCACACTTTCTTTCAAGAAAAGAGAATTATCCATTAGAGAGGTTAGCAAAGATTTACATTGAAAAGATTGTGACCAGACATGGGGTTCTGTTGTCCATCATCTCAGACAGGGATAGTCGGTTTAGATCCAAGTTATGGAAAAGTTTTCAAAAAGCTTTGGCTTCTCAAATTCGATTAAGTACGACATATCATTCTCAGACAAATGGACAGAATGAAAGAACGATTCAAACTCTTGAAGATATGTTGAGGGCATGTATCACAGATTTCGGGGGATCGTGGGAAGATCATCTATTCTTAATCGAATTTGCGTACAGCAACAGTTATCATTCCAGCATTCAAACGACACCATATGAAGTTTTGTATAGCCGTAAATGTAGAACGCCATTATGTTGGAATGAAGTGGGTGAAAGGCAGTTAACAGGGCCATAAATTGTTCAAGTCACTTCTGAGAAAATTTAGCAAATCAGGGGAAAGATTAAATAGCTCAAGACCGTCAAAAGAGTTATGCAGACAGACGCCATAAACCTATTGAATTCCTTGTGGAAGATAATGTGATGCTAAAAAGTCTCTCCATGGAAAGGGGTAGTCAAATTCGGTTTGAGAGGTAAGCTCGGTCCAAGATACATCGGACCATTCAGAATCTGTAAGCGAGTCGGAATGGTTGCATATCAACTGGAGCTACAAGAGGAGCTTAGTGAAATTTATAACACTTTCCATGTGTCTAATGTACGGAAATGTTTGGCAGATCCGAGTCTGGCAGTGCCTCTACCAGAAGTCAGGCTGGACAGAGGAAGTATCAGGGTTTTGAGAAATAAAGAGATCAGTCTGGTAAAAGTCAATGGAAGTATCACAAAGGTTCTGAGGCAACCTGGGAATTGGAATCTGAGATGACCGAGTATCTGTGGCTTTTGATTAAAGGAGTTCCAGAACGGAATTCTTTTGAGGGGTGAATAATGTGATAACCGGGTCCTGGTTATCATCCGAGGTATTTATTATGTGAATTAATTGATCATGTGGATACATGCTTACATGAATTTAATATGTGAGTAAGTTCATTTTTATGCATGGGAATATATGCATAATATATGGGTACATATGCATATGATGTGATTATATGCATGAAATATGTTTCATTATGTGTAGGCAAAATATGAAAATTATATGTATGGTTTTCATGAAAAAGTTTTATACATGCATGGGTGGTGTTGGAAGTATGCTTGCATGTGAGGGGGAAGGGTGTGACCGCTTTCCAAAAAGGGAAAGTGTATAAATAGATGTTTTTGTGGAGAGGCAAAGTTTCTGTTTCTTTTAGAAATTTTGAGAGAATATTGAGTCTGCTTGCTTATCCGGAGATCTAAATTGGTTTTGCCTTCATCTTCAAAACCTGAGCATTTGCATACAAGGTGAGTGGTTTGAAACATCTTGTTACATACAATTTCATTTATGTTTGTTGAATTCTTCTTTTGTTCTTGAAAATACTTGTTGACCGGATTTGGTTAAATACCAGACATAGTTTTGTCCGGATTAGGGGTATCTGGTTACTGTGTTGACCGAATAAGGAGTTAGTGAGGTTTTGATTATGTAATCCTGTTGGAACTGTAAATCAGTGTAAAATTGTATTCGTCTTGAAAGATAAAATTGTCTATAATTGTGTAAAAGTCATCGTGTTTGACTTTTTTTTAGAATAGTTTGACTTTGACCTTGTGTCTTGTTTGACCCTATAAATAGGGTGAGGTCTTTGTAATCTTAGTAGGATTCTTCATTTGCAATATCAGTATACGTTTGAGAGTTTGACCAAAGTTTTATTGTTGACTTTATCTCTCTCATCTCCTTCTATGTTCTTGAAGAAATCTTAGATCTGCCATGGAGTTTGAAGATTTAAAAAAGATTGATCAGATATTGGGACAACAATTGGTATCAGAACAGATGTGCAGGAAATTTGATTGAAGAAATCATCGAATTGCTTAAACTGTCTGGAGTTTTATAATTGTGTTCTTGTTGTTCTTAATAGTTCTTGATTGTTCATATATTTCTTCATTTTTTTTTTTGAGTTTGATCCTACCTTTTCTTAGTTCTTATATGTTTTTGTGTTTGTGTGTTGTTTTGATCCAAGTTTGTCTTAACATTGTGTTTGAATTTTGTTTGCCTACCTCTTGATCAACTGTTTGGTAACTGAATTAACTCCTTGTTCTTGAGCGATTTAAATTCTAGCAGTGAGCGATTTATTTGACCGGATTAGTTGTGAGCGATTTATCTAGTTGAGTTATTTAACCAATTCATTGTTCCATAGTGTGAAATGTTATGACCAGCAAATAAAAACTGTTTTGACAGCTGTGTCTGATTTAGAAACTGTTTTGACTGATTTTTTATTTTCATTGCAGTGACCAGCAGTTAGAAGTCTTGTGCGGTTTTCAATAAATTTTTTGACAGGATAAAAGCAGTTGTTTTAACCAGCAATGATAAGAACTATTGTGCGCCTCTGACTGTTTAAGAACAGCCGTGTATTGACAGGTTTAGCTTCATTCAGTGACCAGTTAATAGAGGTGACCAGATTAGCATTTTTTTGTGACTGGATAATAGGCTGTAGTTTGTGTGTTTTATCGCTTAGTCTGAGTGATTTACAGCACCATTTGAGCGGTCTTGACATATTTAAAGTTGAGCGATTTATAAGACTGTCTTGAGCGGTTTAAGAAGCATTTTGATCGAGTTGCAGTTTTGAGCGATTTAAAGAGCATATATTGATCGATTTAGGACATGTATTGTGCGGACTTGAGCAGATTAATCTCCAAGCCTGAGCGATTTACTGCATTAGTTAAACAGCATATCTTGAGCGATGTTGATCGGATAAGGAATCAGTGGTGACCGGACTTTGAACGGATTAGTTCATGTGGAAAGCGGTTTATCCTTCTTCTTGAACGGATTTAGACTGCACCTTGAACAATTTAGAGATCATAAAGTGAGCGATTTATCTCACACTTCTTGACCAGATTAGGAGTTGGTTTTGTGCGATTTAAGGATCTCTTCATTGAGCGGATTAGCTCAAGCAGTGAGCGATTTAAGCTCAAGCGGACTAGGTTTGAGCGGATTTTGCTAAATCGCATACAAGACAGCCTTTGTACAGTTTACTCAATCAAAACCTAAATCACAGGTTGTATTGATCGATTTAGAGTTCCTGTTTCATTTTACCTTCATTCACAGACCTATTCGATTTCACCTTAATCGATCTTTTCAACAGCTTCTCATTGGTCACTTGAATTTCATCCTGTCTTGGTCAAGAAATCGTCTCATTAGACTCCATCTGCTTCGATTCATTTTGTACTGAATTTGAATTTGAACTTGCTCCATCATTGGTAGAATGTGCTTTGAGTTTGCTCCATCGTTTTGTCCCATGTTTGATTCTGAACTCAAATCTAAATCTAACCTAATCCTATTCAATTTCACATTAATCGCATTCTAGATCATGGGTTTGATTCACTTGGGTCTGCTTGTATCCTTAGCCCATCCAGATTTTTTTCCCAATAAATTTTAATTTTGTTTGTGCTATTTTTCCTTTTTATCTGTTCTGTGTTTTTTTTTAAACTGTTTGAGAATATTTGAATTGTTGTGGATCGCGTAAACTGTTTTTAATCAGTTTTAACAGTTTTTGACTGTTTTTAACAGTTTTTGACCGTTTTTCACTGATTTTCTACAGTTTTCGCTGATTATCCGAGTTTTCAACAGTTTTTGAATTTTTCTGAATTTTTTTAGCTTAACTGTTTTTGATTTCTTTAATTGATTTCATCGCATTAGATCTTATATTTGATCAATCTTATTTTTTTTAAATGGCAGATACTCTAGAGAAAGAGAATGAAGAGATGAGAGCTCAGATTGCTGAATTGGAGAAGAGCATTATGGACTATAAAGATATATACATAAACATTTTTTATGAAAATCATTCAAATGTGGAATTTATGGCAAATCTATAAAAAAATCATAAAAGAGCATTGGAAAGAATTGAGAATGGTTTCGAATATCAAATTAAAAAACTTGAAAATTCCTTGGATAATGTTAGAAAAGATTTTGATAATGAATTGAAAATATGGAGTAATGCTAATAAAGATCTTTTCAACAAACACCAAGAAGTTCAGAATTAATTAAGAACTGAAAGAAATTCTTCAGGTAGAAAGCATAATGAAACTGATGACTTAACTGATAAATCTCATAAGTCTGAATGTGACCTGATTGAGCTAAGAAAGCTTCTGAATCTAGAGAAAGAAAAGGTTTTAGAAGTCGAAAAGAATTTGAATAATGAAAGGAAAGTTTTTGAGAAAGAGAAGAAGAGGGTCGTTGAACTAGAAAGGAAATTTGGAGCTGAATGCATATCTTATTAGAATAAGATAAACTCTCTCGAGCTGAATGCAAAAATGTTGTTAAAGCAAATATCTGATTTTGAGCAGCTAATCATCTTGGAACGGGCCAAGAATGATAAAGAAAAGAAAGACATCTCAAAAGACTGTCAGAGCCAAATACATAAATTATCTGAAAGCATTGCTCTACAGCAGAAAGCTTTAGATGAAGAAAAGAAGCAATTTGCTCTTAAGAAGAGAAATCCCTCAAAGAAGTATACAACTATTGCTAAAGAGCTTGCTAATAAGAAAAAGTGGCTTGACATCGCTTCAGAGAATGATAAGAGCAGCTCAGATGAAGAAAAAAGAGAGTTAATCAATCAGAAGAGAAAGTTTGAAATGCTTCAGAAGGAGTTAGAAGATAAACTCCTGGATACTACAAGCAAATTGTCTGATCTGAAAACAGACCTTGAAACTGGTATGGATCATATTCTATTTCTGATCATCCTGTTCAAATTGCTAAAAAGAATATATCTAATAGGAATAGATGGTATGGAAGTTACAACATACCCCAACCCGATACTAACAAAATAGGACCCAAATTCATTTGGGTACCAAAAGCCACTTAATCTGGTTTTGCAGGTGTGTCAATTTTGTGCTTCTCAAAATATTTTATCAGTGATACACCAATGCAGGGGGAGTTGTAATCTATTCCACTGAGGCTTCTGAACATTTCAGTTCAGGACCGTGCTTTACCGAGTGTGGTTTCTAAACACTCATTTTAGAACCCGTGCTTAAAATGTTTCCATTTTTTATTCTTTTGAGCTAAACTGAAACATTTCTGAAATCAACTTTCTAGGGGGACTCTCTAGAAGTTTTTCAATAAAAGTTTTTGATAAATTAGTTGTTTTTGGGAAACGAGTACTGTTTCTGAACAGGCATTTCCTAAGATTTTACTTGCGTAATTTCTCATCGTACATAACTCCAATACCTGTTTCAGCTATTCTTCAAACTGTTATTATCACGTCTCTTATATTTTCGGTGATAATACGCTCGTTTGTATTCAAAGTTTGTTTTCTGATATTTTTTTTACTTTGATTGATATACATTCAATAATTTTTTGAATATCAGAATCTGTAAACTTGTTCTTACAGATCTTCATTCATTTCTCTCATATACCGAATAATTTAATCTTTGTCGCATCATTCCTTTATTGATTGAGCTTAAAAGCCAAATACTTTGATCAAATTTTATATGATCATTGTGCTTTATTAGCAATAACATTTTGATTAATCATCGTGATCAACTAAGCATATTGTTAAATTTAGGAGGGACTGAGTGCTTATCAAAAATACCTCAATGGAATGTCAGAACCGACAAACCTACCCATGAGGACAACCATATCTGAGTGAGCTTTATATACAAAAGGGTTTGTGTGCTGAGACTAAAATGAAAAAGAGAAGGGTAGTTGTTGTGAGCTAAAAGAATTGATGAGAGTTGTGTCAGGATTAAAAGAATATATGAATCATGTTCTAAGTTTCTAAAATTCGGGCATACCACACAATCTATTAGTTCTCAATTCTTTCGAGACTAATATTGAAAAAGGCAAAGCCCAGGCCAATTCTTGTCACAACCCCACCAGCTACTCATTTATCTCTCAACAGATAAGTGTTTCAATAACAC
>NC_037540.1:26553079-26568926 GCF_001531365.2 Cynara cardunculus var. scolymus | reverse complement strand
CTATCAGTTTCTCATTCGGAGAAAGTTGATATTGAATCAGAAGGATATATGTCCTCCCTTCAAGTCTTTTTGATCACTAATTGAGTTTGATAAATTTTTGTAGTACACACGGTTTATCTTTTTAAGCCTAAACAGAAGCATACGTTGCTCTATCTTTCTACACTACACATATTTTGCATTTTATACGTTAATTTGCCAAAATATTCATAGATATGCTATTCTTATGCTATCAAAGATTGAATGGGAGACCTGGTGAGATGAGCATCAAAAAGTCTCATATATACAGTACATCCGTTGTACTGAGTATATTTGTTATACTCACAGGCCAATCTTTTTATAAGATTGAAAACAATTTCATTCGTTGAAATTGGTTGTTACCTTCCCATTCTCTTAATCTGAAAAGATTAAACAAGTAGATTTGAAAAGATCTACTTACTATTTCTTGACTTGACAGCTTATGCGGAGGATTTCATTCATTCTTGTGTATGATGGAATGATTCTCATTTCATCATAAGAAGGAGTATGTAATAATGAATGAAATGTCCAATTCCGAACATTATAAGGGGAATCTGATGTACAGATCAAGGGAGAGTAACTTCAATAATGGCAAAAGACTCAAAAGGAGTGCGACTGGAGATGATTAAGAAGATTATTCCGATGCTACAATGCTTGAGAGTTGTTGAATGTGAAGATTATCATTTCAACAGTTTACTGTTAGAGATTTCGCGTCGTAAAAGAATGCTTGTGATCTTATTTGAAGAAATTCATTATTGGGGAGAATGTTTAAAACTTGTTCGTTATTGTTTCTGTTCTACATTGTCAAAAGAGAAKATCATCGCTGTTCTACATTCTAGGGGGAGAATGTTAGAAGATCTTTCTCAACAATTGATTGTCTGAAGATTTTGAGTTAAAGTTGGAAGAAGACATAGAGTGCTTAAAGCTTCAAAGTTCAAACAAGACTTAAAGCGCGCAAATTCTTTCAAGTCTGAATACAAAAAGGGAGAATGTTGGGACTGAAAATCAGTGTAAAATTGTATTCGTCTTGAAAGATAAAATTGTTTATAATTGTGTAAAAGTCATCGTGTTTGACTTTTCTTTAGAATAGTTTGACTTTGACCTTGTGTCTTGTTTGACCCTATAAATAGGGTAAGGTCTTTGTAATCTTAGTAGGATTCTTCATTTGCAATATCAGTATACGTTTGAGAGTTTGACCAAAGTTTTATTGTTGACTTTCTCTCTCTCACCTCCTTCTATGTTCTTGAAGAAATCTTAGATCTGCCATGGAGTTTTGAAGATTTAAAGAAGATTGATCATATATTGGGACAACAAATCCGGTCATAGAGCCATTCGGGGACGTTCTAGTCTGGCTAGCGTGCCGTCCGGATATGGCCTAACCCAGTTAGAGTGTCATCCAGTTATGTTTTAAACCGTTCATCGTGCCGTCCGGATTGAGTTTGGTGTATATAAAAGTTTGTTGTTTTCAACATGTTCTCCGGATTTCGAATCCGGACATGTGTTGTCTGGATAGCCATTCCGGATATACTTTTTCGTACAAAGTGTTAAGTGTTTGGAATTTTTTAGAATTTTCACAATTTAACAATTATTTGGGTTTAAATTTGTTATTGTGAAGGGGTATTTTTTATCTTTTAAAATGAAAAGATAATGTTCCTACCAAGCGTTGTGACGTAAGTCTATTTTGGTATGGAACTGTGTTTTGGAAAATGTTTCTACTAAGCGTGGTGACGTAAGTTAGTTTTGGTATGAAACTGTATTTTGGGAAATGTTCCTACCAAGAGTGGTAACGTAAGTCTGTTTTGGTATAGAACTGGATTTTGGGAAATGTTTCTATCAAACGTGGTGACGTATGTCTGTTTTGGTATGAAACTTGTTTTAAGAGGTAGTTCCCCCAAACGTGGTGACATTTGTCTGTTCTGGCTTGGAACTGGGTGATGGGTACTTCCAGACATGGTGACTTATATTTGTTCTAGCAAGTAACCCTGTTTTAATGAAGGAATAAGGATGGCATATCAAGGAGATATGTACCTTGGAATAAGGGAGGCATTGTCATATATGGATACTATTATAACTCTTGTTATTATTACTAATTAGATACAATGACTCTAAATCATCATTTCTTTGTGACTTGATGAATTAGACATATTGTTCATGTTAGAAATAATAATTTAGATGTTATTGAGAAGGAGAAAATGGTTTTTCATGAGAGGCATTTATTGCCTAAACTTTCTATCAATGTTTTAATACATACAGAGGGGCTCTAGTTGGTCTTGAGTAAGAACCAGAGGACCTCTGGTTATGTAAAAAGGTTTTTTTTATACTTTGGGGATTTATAAATCAAAGGTTCTGTATGTTTCATACAGAAGCTCTGTATTTTAAAGTTTTATGTACTATTATTTAAGATTGTCTTTTTATCAAAATTATCTATAAATAAAGTTAAGAGTCAGAGGAGCTCTGATTCTATTTTCGTTGTCCTTTTTAAATCATGTTGTGCTTTTCTGGACCTAAGGGTTGTATTTGGTCCACAGGACCTCTGGTTGGTCATCGTTTCACATAGACATAGAGGCTCTGGTTGGTAAGCGGAAGGGGGCTCTGGTCTATAAAACAAGAGGAGCTATGGTCTATAGAACCAGAGGAGTTCTGGTCTGTTGAACCAGAGGAGTTCTAGTCTGTTGGCTCTGTCCTGTTGTGTCAGAGGGGCTCTGGCCCGTTGTGGTAAAGTTCCATTTTGAGCTCTGGATATAGAAGGGTGCATTTGCATTATGGAATGATATTAAATTGTTGATCTTATTTTTGTTCATGTTGGAAACTGCATTATTTGGCTGAAATGCAATTATTTCTGGGTAAAGGTATTTTAACAGATTTTGGTGTTTATCACCCTGGATATGCAAAGAAGGGATTTTCTATTTTAAAAAATATGCAATGCAGGAACTGCGGGGTTTAGGGATATTTAAGGGAAGGGGAAAATGTTATTATTACTTGATATCTGCTTTTGAAGATCAGCATGAGATTGCTTATTTTGTAGATACATGTTGGTATACATGTTATAGTACAAGATTTTATTTTGGAATTTTTCATATGTAGATTTTGTACATATAAGAATCCATGTACTAGTGGGACCATTATGGTGTAAACTGTATTTCTTTGTTATGAAATATGTGTTATATGCAAATGTGGTGTTTGGGGGGTGTCACACCCTTATCCCAAGGTACACCTCTCCTTGATATGTCACATTTATTCCATGGTACACATCTCCTTGATATGCCACCCTTATCACATGGTACACCTTTCCTTGATATGTCAACCCTTATCCGATGGTACACCTCTCCTTGATATGTCACCCTTATTTCCTTATGAAAAGCAAATAAATCTGCTATTTTAGTCAATAATGGCCTAAAAAACAGTTTCATCTCAAAAAGTTTATATCAAGAACTTTCACAGTTCTAAACCCAGTTCCAGTGTCATCTCAAAATAGCTTTTCAAAAAAACAATTTACCTTTCTCAATAGTTTTTGAAATAAATAGAACCTTCCTCAAATTAAAACAGCTTTTGAAAAACACCTAATGGACGATAACAGTCCTAATCGGACAACACTTGACCGTTGGTTGCCCTTCATCAGAGAGCACATGAGCGATGAACTGCCCTCTTCGGTTAACATCCAATCCCGACAACAATTACCAAACAACACTTAGGAGATGATTTGCCCTCTTCGGCCAACACTATGGCCGATAACTATCCTTACCGATCAACATTTAAAATAAACATTTAACCCAAACAATGCTTAGTCCGATAATCACCGTCACCGGACAAAGCGATGGGGGATAAATCAACCAATTCAGTCAATACTTGAAATCATAAACACTCAGTCTGGATGATTCTTGGACAATAAGATACCCAATCGGGACAATGCCTTGTCTGATAAAGGTCGTCATCGGACAATACTAAAAACATAAGTGTCATAATTGGACAATGCTTCATGCGATAAGGGTCCGTATCGGACCCTACTTGTGCGATAAATGACTAAACAAAAACATAAAGAACTTTCAAAAAATACTCTCATGCAACACAATTTCTACCAAAAAGTATTATAAGCAGATTCATAAAAAAAGTATGAAACTCACCTTAGATGCAAGAATTTGAAGATGAATTACCAGTAAACAGATCCACATTTGATCAAAACTTTTTCTTCGCATGAATATACATATACATGCATATATATAGCTCATGGATTAAAATAAATAACTAATCAATTACCCAGATAGTCACATAACCATATAATTACCTCAAATTATATAACTAGAACCCGCTTATCACATATAAGTGTCCCAATGCATTTAATGCATGAGGTATATAAGAGATAGAGTGTATCTCCTATTCAAATTAAGCCTCTTAGATAGAAATTTCTAAGTGCATTCTCAAGGCAATCAACTCTCCTCTTCTATTCTTTTACTCTCCTTTGGTAGGAAAGCTCAATGTTCTTTGTTTCTTACGAGTACTCTCTATGTTATTCTTTTATGTTCTTTTATGTTTAAGATTGTTTAGGTCAGGTTTTTCCTTTCCTTATTTTGCAAAAAATTATATTTTTGTGTATTAATTCTTGATATACATCAACAAGAATTAAAAAGTTGATTTTTGTGTAATTATATTCAATCTCCCTTCTACAATTACTTTCAATTTATTTTCATCCCATTCGGGACCAACAAGTGGAAAAGCCGCATGAAACTCTTTCTTGAAGGTGTTTACAATCATTATCTCTTTATCCTAAAAAATGGTCTTATTGTTCCGAAAGTCTGACTTCGTCACGGAAAGAACAAAGACGAAGATAAATCTTCAAGTGATTACGATGATGTTGAAGAGAAATATGATTTTACTGGAAGATTTATCATCAAAGATCCGAAATTGTATAATGAAGATGACAAATGGAAAGTTTCATTGGATACCAAGGTAAGGGCTATCATTGCTTTGTCTCTTTCTGATGATGTTTACCACTTCTTCGTGAACACCACTACTGCTAAGGACGTGTGGAAGATCCTTTTTTATGTGAAGAAACTATAAAAGTAAAGAAAAGTAAGAAGATTGGCCTCGTCAGGCAATATGAGCTTTTTGTGAATAGGAAAGGTGATTCTCTCAGTGAGTACTATAATACGTTTAACGACCTACTTAATTATTTGACCTTTATGGAAGAATCTATAATCATGAGGAAGTTTTGTGCAAGTTTATGGATTGTTTACCAGATTTCTAGAGAAATATCTACACTTACATCAAGACAAGTAAATATCTTGACTACATGCCTCTTACTGCTCTTTATAGTACTCTCCATAATTATGAGCAGACCAAGATTCAGAAAGAATTGTTCTTAAAGGATCCCAAGAGTACTCTTGTTGCTCTTCTCCGCAATGACACAAGGAAATCTGTGAGTGAACTTTGTATCACTTGTTTTACTAATTTTGATGAAGAAGTTGAAAGAAAAGAAGATGTTGCTGAAAGCTATGTGGGTGGCGCTGATCATGAAGGTGATAGACCCACAATTGATGACTTAGTTGATAATATGGCTATCATGTCTAACAGCTTCAATAGGTACACCGAAAATGGTTTTTCTAAGTTTACCCCCAAATCTAAGGTCATCGATCAAAAGACCTTAGACCAACCAAAATCAGCTCTTCTTGACAAATCCAATGAAGACTTCTTCAACTGTGGAAAGAAATTTCACTTTTCTACTGAGTGTAAAAGCAATAAGATCTCCAAGCGTCAACGTCCTCAACCCACTAGCCAATCCTCTCATGACAAGTACAAGGAAAAGTACAAGATAAACAAGGCAAAAAACCAAAATTAGCTCTTCTTGACACGGCTGAGACTCATGACTGAGGAACTCTTCTTCTAGTGATGAGGATGTGGCACATTTGTGTCTTATGGCTAAAATCTGGGAGATAGAAGAATCTATAAAGGAACCACCTCTACTACTATTGTACCTTCTACCTCCAAGAAACCCAAGGATCCATCCAAACCCAAAAAGGTAAAAAAAAAAAAAACTTCTCTTTTGTTTTTGAACTGGAAAAAGTTAAGACTTTTGTTTCCATATCTATTGATCTATATAATGCTAGGAATGCTAAAAACAAAGACGACCTTCAGCTTAATAGTCTAACTTGTCGGTTATAGAAAATGATCTAAAAGAACAAAAGTTAATTAACAATGTTCTTGACAAAGAAAGAACCAAGACCTACCAGAAGTTTGAGAAAGAAAAATCTATTGCTCATAAGTAGTCTAGATCATCCAAGAACTTGGATAAAGTTTTACATGATCAAATCACAAGTGAAGTAAAGGTTGGTCTAGGTTATAATAATATGGAATTTTGGCAAAGCCAAAAAATTTGAATCTTAGATTTTCGATGAAAATCCAGACTTTAAATATGATAGTTCTCATGTTGACTGTATGTTCAACTCTCTTTACTCTTCTTGAACTCCTTGCTACATGCTCATCTAGACCTAAAACTCCAGGCATTTGAAGCAGCCTAAGAATCGTCAGTTTATCGCTACTAAGAAAGGTAAGTCTGTGGACCAACCAATCAAAATGCCAAAGTCGGATGTCAGTGAAAAAGGCAAGTTAGTTGACAAACCTATCAAGAACAAGAATACAAAATCCAAATTGAAGATAAAGCATAAGCCATGGGAAACTTCATCTCAATCGACCACTACTTCTCAGTCGACTACCGCAATACTGTCGGTTACTGAGTTCATTCCCCGATCAGTATTTTGAAGAATATTCACAAGGTTTCTACTTCTTCTAAGAAACCAACCCCTAAGTCTAAAAAATGTATTCTTGGTTCAAAAACCCCTCATTCTAAAGTATCATCTTTTAAATCTTCTTCATATATCAAAAGATCTAAGAATCATGTTAACACAGTTAAACATACATCCTCGATATTTGTTAAACATGTGTTTATATATTGCAAATGTTATAATTGTGGTAACACTTTTCATCTAGATAAGGACCATTCGAAGGAAGGCATCATTAAGCCTGTTGGAAAAGTGTATGAAAAAAGTCTCTCGACCCTAATGGACTAATTTTAAAATGTGTACCTAAAAACTGATTTATCGGTGATTGCAGAGCTTAGGACACCAATAGGTTTGTGATAGTCCACTTTATGATCAATCTTCAAGTAATCTTCAATAATCCATGGCAGAGATGATAATCTTGTAAGAACAATCTTGGAAGGATATTGAGAGAAAAGGTCAAACAGTCAAAGCTTTATGAAGTCTCAAATGCTTACGTATCTTTACAAATGAAATCTCCTACTAAAATTCACTAAAGATATAGGGTCAAAGATGAACCCTTCTAAGTCAAAGTCAAACATCACGAAGAAAGTCAAACACGATGACTTTTAAAAATTATAGACAATATTATCTTTTGAAGACGAATACAATTTACACTGAAATTTAGTCCTAACTTCTTCATTGATCTGGGGTAGCTAGATATGGATAAGGGGGCATGGCATACATATGGTGAGCTACAACAATGGTTAAAGATCTCGGAGACCCACCAAAGCTCCCCCTTTGTATTCAGGCTTGAAAGAATTTACGCGCTTTGAATCTCGTTTGAACTTTGTCTTTTTTAAGCTCTTTATGACTTCATCAAAAACGTATTTTCTTTGAAATCTTCAGATAATTTTTTGTTGAGAAAATCTTCTAACATTCTCCCCCTCGAATGTAGTACAGCGATGTTGGGTTCGAGTATGCGCGTTATTGTTGTATTCAAGTTCTTCATATTTTACATGTTTTGTAATAGCTTAGTTTTATTCCTTCCTTAGTATAAATAGGAGTTTACTTTGTAATTGTCATTAGCAAGTCATTAGCAATTTTGTAATCTGAGTTTAGCATTGTAATTCTCTCTCAATGAATCAAGAGACATTTGGTGATCTACACTCTCTTCATCTTATTCATCTTGTTCTTGAATATCATAATCATTTTTTATGAGAATTTGGACATTTCAATTGGTATCAGAGCAAACTGCAGCAGTTTGATTAGAGGATTAAACGAATTTGCATGAATTTTCACGAATTTAGTGGATTATCGATCTGTGTTCTTAAGTGTTCTTCATCTGTTCTTTGTCCAGAATCTACTGTGGGTCTTAAATCGGTTGAATTGTGATTGTTAATTGATATATTTTGTATCGCTGGATTCACATTTAGATTTAGAACAAATTTGATTCACACTGTTTTTGGTTTTAAACAAGTTTTGAACCAAATTTGATCGATTTTTGAGTTTTCGAAAAATGTTGAATGTTCTTCAAAATTCATAAGTTTTCATGTTTTGATCCAAAATTTTGGTGAAAAAGTGTGAAATTTGTGTTTTTGGTTGAATTTTAATCTGATTAACTCTTGGTCGATTTAGGTGTTTATCGCTTACAGCTTGTTGGATTTAGACTTGTAATATTTTTGTGTGGTTTGATTTTGATCGGATTAGCCTAAATCGGGTAAGTTGTGATCGGATTAAGAGGTAAATCGATTGATTCTTGTGTGGATTGTTGAACGATTTAGGTAAACCGCTTGGTAAGTAGATTGTATTTTGTGCGATTTATCTAGAGTATTGTGTGATTTATTGTGCGATTTAATTGAAGTCTGATTATAGCCTGAGCGAATTGGTAAGCAATTTAAGTGTTAAGGTTGAGCGATTTATTCATTGTTGAATGTGTTGTATGATTGTATTTTAACTTTGACTGTTGAATGATCGTACTTTGACTTTGACTATTTGGACGAATTTGTGAACAGATTTTGACTTTGTGGTGTGATCGATTTAAATCCTTGACTTTTTGATCGATTTAGTTTTAAGCGGACTTATACGTACTTTGACTAGTTGACTTAGTTGACCTTTACTAGTTGAATTGTTGACTTTTTACGTCCGTATTTCATTTTGGAATTTTGACTAAGTGTTGAAAACATCCGATTTGAGAATTTTAATCCAAATTGATTTTTGTGCCTTATCCGTATTGATTTTTGCATTATCCGTATAAATATTTGCTTATTTGTCTAATTTTGGCTAAGTGTTGATACGTGATAAGTGTGCGATTTAATGTTCTTTGTTGTCCGGACTTCTAATCCGGATAACTTCTTAGTTTGTTGAAAAGTTTAAGTCTACGTTGTCCGGACTTCTAATCCGGATAAGCTTGACTGGATTCCTAATCCGGATAAGCTTGACCGGATTCCTAATCCGGATAAGCTTGTGTGCTTAATTTTTCTAAGTGTTGAATGCGTGCATATTCTTGTTTGAGGTTTATCAGATATATTTTTGTATACTGATCCTTTAATACAAACTTTGAACTGCAGTTGATCCTATATCATACGAACTGATAAAATGAGTTCAAGGGAAGCAATGGCATTTGGTACTGACACCAAGCCACCAGTGCTGTTTCGCGGAGATTATAATCAATGGAGAGATAGATTCCTTAATTTCATAGAGAGAATGAAGGAAGGAGATCTGATAATGGAATCCTTGATGGAAGGTCCTACTGTATTCTATAAAGAGATACCTGCTGTTCCAAAAGAAGGCAGACTTGCTCAGACTATCATCAAGGAAAAATTCAGATATACAGCACAAGAAAGAGAAAGAGCCCATGCTGATGTGCTTTGCAAGTCATACATGATGCAAGCACTGACTAATGACATCTACACCAGCATTGACAGTCATAAATCATCTGGTCACAACATGTGGGTTCAAATTGAAAAGATGATGATGGGTTCTAGAGTGGGAACTCAGTTGAAGATTACTAACTGTATATCAGCATATGAAGAATTCAAGGCTAAAATGGTGAGAGCCTTGATGATGTCTATGATAGGCTTACCAAACTGCTAAATGATCTGACAAAGAACAGAATCTCTAAAACTGTAATAGAGATAAATGTTAAATTCCTCAACAATCTTCAACCTGAGTGAAAACCATCTGCTAATCATATCAGATTTAATAAATCATTATCTGATATTGATGTTCATGAAATTTATGAAACTCTGAAGCAGAACGAGGAAGATGTTTTGGAGATCCGAAATTCAAAGAAGAAGAAAGAGAAGGAAGTTGTTGATTCTTTGGCTTTTATATCTGAGAAGAAAGAGAAGAAAGTAAAAAAGCAGATCTGGAAAGCAAGTAAAGGAAGTTAGCCAATCAAGTGAATTTGAAGTAGAAGATAGTAACAACTCAGATTCAGACTCTGAAATGTGAGAAATCAAACATGCCATGGCGATGCTGACTAAAGCATTCAAGAAGAAATTCCCGAAACGGCCACACTCAAACAACCAAAGATTCTCATCGGGCTCAAAATATGAATACAAAGACAAATTTGGCGAGAAGAAGAAATATGAAGAAAAGAGGTTCGAGAAGAAGTACGAGAAGAAGCCGGAAGAGAAGAAGAAGTTTAGCAAAGGCGTAGCTGACGAGAACACTAAATGTTATAACTGTGGCAAGCTAGGCCACTTTGCTGTAAATTGTAGGAAGCCGGTAACTCGAAATACCGACTACTACAAGAATAATTTTTTTCTCTCTAAACAAAGAGATGTCGGGAAAGCACTCATGGCAGAGGATGATCACTGGCTGAATCTAACTGATGAAGAGGAAGAAACTGAAGCTGTTGCACACGTGTGCTTGATGGCTAAATCAGATAACTGTTCTTCAGATGAAGAAGAAGAACAAAGTGTGGAAATGAATGGAGCAATCATGCATTAAACAGATGCATAAGTTGATGCTCAAACTCCAATCTTTCCAGCAAGAATTAAAATCAGAAAAAATGCGTTCAAATAATTTTGAAAAAGAATTAAAAACGCAAAAAGAAAAATACTTCAAACTGTTTGATGAAAATCCTGGAAACTTCGACTGGGCTAAATCTTTGTTATCTGAGTCCAAATTATTTGAAGAAAAATCCAATATCTTAAAAGCCGAATTATCTGATTTAAAGGAAAAATTATAAATCATTAGAATTAGTTAATGAAGAACAAATAGCTAAAATAAGTAAGCTTGAACTTCAAATCATTCAGTTAAATGAAAAACTGAAGACTAAAGAGGAAGTTTTATATAAACGAGGACAAACTGATCAAACCATTTTCCTAAACAAATCATCTGAAACGAGATTCTTTAACCCTCGGGAAGGGTTGGGGTATGAAAATCCAAATTTTTTAGGAAAAGCTTTATATTATGCCCCGACTTTGTACAAATTTGAATATCTTGATTGCGGTCCCGAGTTTTCGATAAAATTTACAAAATCTTCTGATGAGGTGGAACAACGAGAAGATTACAATCGTCAAAGAAAAGATAAAATGCAAGTTCGGTTTGATTATACCAACCACAATGAAAGTTATAATAATCAACACTCTACACTTTCAACAGATTATTTTCATAGTTATACAAAGGCAGAGCTTGAATCAAAGCCAGTTGAACCAAAACTATACACTCCTACTCTAATTTTAGAAAAACAAGTGGTTCAGTTGGAAAATATTTTAACTGAAGAAAGACTTTCATTTAATAAACAGAAACAAGAATTTTTAAATAAAATTGAAGATTTACAAAATTCTAAAATAAAAATGGAACATATTGAGTCTGAGTATTTTTCGTGCGAAAAATATTTGAGTGAAACCTCCGATTCAGAAGAAATTAATAATTTTAATGAAAAAATTAATTTTTCAAATATCTTAAATTCAGATGTTTGTTTAGATAATGAGATTGATCATTTTGATATTTCAAGCAAATTACCCAGTCATGAAGAATTTATTGTTAAAAATAATATGACTGGGGATTCCGATTTAGCTTCAGATTTTGAAAACAATTTTAATCAAAAACTTGTTTCCGATGATGTGTATTATAAAAAGAATAAAACTAAAAAGAATTCGAGGAAACAGAAGAAGCTTACAAAGAAAAATAAACGAAAAGTTCGACATTCAATTAAACCTGATAATTTTCTTTTTCATATTTCAGATAAGGTGTTGAAGTTTAAAACTATTTGAAGACTAAAAGAAGAAGAAAAATCATCAACTCAATAGAAGAAGAATAATTTTACTAAATCTGTATTAAATGATTCTGTTGGACCTTAAATTCAGCTTTGATATTTGATCTAATACTCTGAATGAACTTTAAGACGATTAAAGTGCAGCGGGAACAATATTAAGAACAAAACAGAGTAAAATAAACCAAGAACACACAGTTAAGATGAGAAAGAAAATGAACACATGAGAATTACTTCAAAGGTTTTTCAATTCAATTGAAAAAATAAGACTATTACAATTCGGAAGCACACTGAATACAAAGGCCTTAGCCGCTATTTATACTAGTTCCTAACGACCTTACTGACATGATCTAGACGTGTGAAATCATCTAAGCCGTCCAAATAAAGTCTATTAAGACCTAGTCACGTGAGAAGCACATGCAGCAAACAACCTTTGAAAAAACAGTAGAACAGGATCTTCACAGAAGACGAAATCTGCAGACCCTCTGTGAGCCATCCAAGAGGCTCTGCTGTAATTGACTTGTATGATCTTATTGCCAGAGGACCATTTTCCAGAACCTCTGTGAGAGACATCAGAGGTTCTGTCACATTTTACTTGCTCGAATATAAGGCTTCTATCGTTAGTCCTCTGTTGTCTTCTGCGGAAGATAAGCTTCTGTCAAGACTTGCAGAATATTTTTTTTATACTTTTACAAGAGATAAATAACAGAGCTAACAATCTCCACCTAAGTATGAAAAAGTAAATTTAGACAAATGGGTGCAAGAAATGACTAATGAAAAAATACAAGAGGACATTAAACTCATCATCTGAAAAGAATTACATAAATGAACAAATTGAAAATGATAGTGCAGGCCTATACTATTACAAGAGATTAATCCACAGCAGAGTCTGGATAGTCATCTACGGCAAATTGCAGATCAGACTTGATGGTTCTGTAGACTTTGAATATCCATTCTCTGAAGGAGACTTGAACTTTGATCATTTCCAGAAGGTGGTTCACTTCATCCGCCCTTAAATGCCCTCTCTGCACCTCTGTCACCACTAGGTTGAACACCCACTCAAGAGACTCTGTTGAATATTTGTGCGTCTCTTTGAGATCGAAGAACCTTAGAATCTCATCCTTGTCCAGGAATACAAACCCAAAAATAGGATTATGGACAATGGTGTTGGGATGAAATCTAAGCAGCCAACTTGGTCTGTTTTGTGGAGGGGAAATTTTTAGCTCAGGCTGGGCCAACCTCATCGCGATGTCGAAATCTTTCTGGTTGTAGAACTTGACTTGAGCGCGCATAACCTCAATTAGCCTTCTGAGAGAAATCAAATATGTTGACCTCCTCTCCATGTATTTGTTCAATATCTTGTGAAGGAATATTAGGTCAAATATACAGAGGTTGTGGAGGTCAACATCTGTGAAAGTATATAGGTTGCCGTCATCCCTTTTTACCACATATTGAGCATATAGCACGATCTTCTTTAGCATTGTGCGCGGAGATATTGTTTCGAGAGAAGTGATCACATGCTCTGAGAAGACCTGCTCTGGTGGCCTTGTGAGTTTTGAGAAGTGGAACTTTGCAATGGCAGAGGGCATACCTGTAAGCTCTGGGTCATAAGGGGGCTCTGTGTCCACAACTGAGTAACACCATCGTAGAATCTCCTCAACAGTGGTTACGGGCTCTGTACGTACCTTCTGCATAGGAATCTTGCTCATAGATTCAAGKATCTCAGATACCCTCCCCACCATGGTAGATTCTGGCGTTCTGGATTCTTCTTCTAGTATAGGCCTCTGGGTAGACCCCTCTGGTAGGATAGGCTTGACAGTTCCTACCAGAGCGTCAAACGTACACATGGACGTTTCTTCTGGTATCTTCGTGAGTTTGGAAGATGAGCCTTCTCCAACTCTGGGGATGGGGACTCTGCCCTTTCTTGCATGTGCCTCTGCCAAAGACGTCTTTAGAGCTCGAACAAGATCCGGGTCATCATACTCTTCTTCATTCATCTTCTCTAGCGATTCAGAGTTTGACCCCTTCTGTGGCGACTCCTCTACTGCTGTACCCTTGCCTTTCCCCTTAGGCTCTGGAGATTGGTCTTTAGAGAATAGTGCAGCAACAGAGTCCACTATTTTTAGTGGTTTGGCAGAGGTTGTCTTCTTTGTTTCCTCTTTCTTCTTCTCCCCCTCATGACGATCATGGTCATCACCTCCTTGTTCGTCATGGTTTTTAGTGGCCTCTGCCTTGCAAGTAGTAAGGGGAGCCTTCTTCAATCGCTTTAAAACTTTGGAAGCCGCCCTCTCCAACTTTTGAATGACCTCCTCAGCAATCACAGAGGCAGTGTTGATATCCATCTATGTGGCCCATTTCATTTTAGAGATGCAGCGATAGATCTCATTTCTGAAGTTATCACCTTCTTTGACGAGTTTCTTCGTGCATTCTCTTATAGCTTCGTTGCTTGCTCGGGCTTCCTTGAGGAGTTGGTTGGTGTATTTCCGCATGGTCTCTCCAAGGGCTTCAACCATTGCGTCTAGCTCTCTGCGAATGGCTAGATGGTTAATGTTAGCCCTGGAGGATTTATAATCAATGCCATAGGAGACCGTAGAGAAGAACATCCCTTAGATCTCATCCTTGAAGGCAGAATAATCTGTGTAGCCAGCAGAAATGAAGTCTGCAGCAAATTGGGCGGCAACCTCTGTTAGTTCTATCTTGAGCTTTTGGATTGAAGAAGGGTTGAGAGACAGGGCGCTAAATGCTTTTGTGAGATCATCTTTGTTGAGGACAGAGCTCTGAAGGGCTTATACGGTTGCCTTGAGCTCAGAAGTTGTGGAAGTCAACTCCTTCAGAGCCTCTGTGAGAGGTGCAAGAGCCTCTGTCGCCGGTTGGGAGGAGAACAAGCTTTTCAACTCATCCATCCTCTTGAATACCTCTGTGGCAAAGGTTTGTAACTCCTCCTTTGTCACATAAGTACTCTGGGAACCTAGATCACCAACACATGGTGACCTAGTAGCCTCGGAGTGTGAGGCTCCCTCAGTGACTGGTTTTTCGATGTCAGCTCGGGGACTTCCACCGGATCCTTGAACATCTCCAAATGGAGAGCCTACCAGTGTTCTGTCGATGTCGTGCCCAGTAGGTTCAGAGCCTAACTTGGCAGAGGGATCAAGTGGAGACTTTGGACGTTCTAGACCCGCAATCTCTGTGAATCTCTCATATGCCTCTGAAGCATAACTTGGTTGTTCACTCAAGTGTGGAGGGGCAACAGATGCCTCTCTGGGTTGTGACGAGTCCTTGGGCGAATGGACTCTTATTTTAAAACCAGCATCCTTTTGAGAGGATGTTGGAGTAGATTGTGGTCCCCGGACTGTGCATTCGACAGAGGACGAAAGAATGTCCTCTGCGAGGTTTGCTAGTTTAGGGCTCAGCGTGTGCACGGTTTTTTCAATAGGGGTTCCCTCTAGAACAGGGTCCCTAGAAATGTGGGTTGCACTAGGAGGGGGGCTTGGGTGTGTGCCTTCGGTATCTTTTTCTCCCTCTTCTATCTCCAACTCTTCTTCTTCGTCGTCTATTACGACTTTTGTCCACAAATCCGCTACCTCTGTGGGCGTTTTAAACTCTGGTTGGATGTGAAAGATTACATCGTGTATCTGCTCTGTTGGGGACTCTTCGTGAACAACCTTGCGCAACCTTCTGTGCTTTGGAGCAGCCTCTGTGGGGCTTTCTTGGAGTACAGCCTCTGTGACCTCAACCTCTACGGGTTGGGCCTTCTTCGATTTCTTCTTCTTTGGCTTTTGCAGAGGACTGCTTGGACCCTCTTCTTCTGTGGGTCTCTTCTTCCCTTTCTTTTTCTCAGAAGAGTCAACATCCTTCT
>NC_037540.1:26551070-26552324 GCF_001531365.2 Cynara cardunculus var. scolymus | reverse complement strand
TCTGCAGAGGGCAGCTTCTCTGCTATCATTTCACCAAAGACCAGACCAAAGAACCTCTGTAGGATAAGGTTTGGATGATTGAGATCCTCTTTGGCCTTCTTCTGTGCCTTCACTTTAGACTTCTCACCCCTTTGAGTAGCGCACTTCTTCTTTATTAATCCCACCATGTCTTCGAATATGAGCTGTGCTTAATCAAGGGGCAGGTTAAAATAGATTCCATATACAATGGAAAGCATGGCTTGGTCATGGCTGCCGACCTTCCCTGTTTGACAACAATTTACTATCGAGAACAGAGTGTTCCAAATTGGGGGAAGGCCTTTTCGTTTGAATTCAGTCCTTTTAACAATTCTAGTCTTGGCAGAGTAGGAGTGAAATTCAAGGAATTGAATTAGTTCGGCGTCTGTTGGGGTTGGGGCGAAGGTATCCAAATTGAGAGTTGCCAAGGAGGGTAGACGGAGGGTTGTTCGCAGGGTACTCACATTTAGTTCCATTGGGACAAGCGATTTCAAAGTCGGATGAGAAGCATAACCTACGATGCTCAATCCAGAATTATCTAGGGTAGTGATATATGAGCTTAGCAAGAATTGGGTAATATATGTTTCTGGTGTAGGTTTAGTTGCTGAGAGAGCAAAGTATAAAGGATGGTTGCGAAGAATTTCAAGAAGGGGATACGTATATTCAGGGAAGCCAGATGGAGATGGAGCGAAGAAATAATTGTTGGGTTTCTTTACCAGTACCATTTTCTCGTATCGATTTCGGAAAAACGATAGAGCATGAGAAGTTAGAGCTTGGGATTGGGTTACTTCGTTGTCGCTTGAGACATTTACAGATTAAGCGGAGGCGGAAGAGCTGGAAGACATAGTTGCAGGTTTGGCCGGAAATCTTGAGGTTCGTTGGAGTAAGGGGTAATGTAAAGGTTTACGTTTTGGGGGGAAGGGGTATTTATAGTGAGGGATTTTGAATGGGAACTGTTTATTAGGAGAAAAAGTGTGATGAGTGGCTATAGGGAGTGACGAATCAAAAATATGACACGCGATGTTTGGGAAGACGCACGATTGATGACGTGCGCCCCCGTTTCTAACACGCGCGTGATTTGCTTTAACCCTTATCCACATAACCACGCGCACCATATCAATAATAGAGAACTATAAAAGAGTTCTGTCAGAGGCCTAAGGGTGACAGAGCCTCTGTGATATGTGTGGGGTCTTTTAGCATGTTACACCTTTATTTACCTAAACGGTTTGAAAATCCTCA
>NC_037540.1:26549714-26550970 GCF_001531365.2 Cynara cardunculus var. scolymus | reverse complement strand
CTTTTAATGAGAATCAAAACTTTTAGAGACCTCTTCCTCTTCCTGCAGATTCTTCAAATACACTTTGAGAGAAAAACTTTCCAACAATAGAAGGTGTTGTTGTGTGTGTTTTCTCTTCAAAATTTCAATTTATATCATCATACCACAAGAATTTGAGAGGCGGCTTAATAGCCGACCCCTCTCTTTTCTTTTCTTTATTAAAATGCTCTCACACACACATACAACATACATACATATATCATATATATATATATATAACGCATATATATATATATATATTACAGCATGACCTTGGAGGAGGCCAAGGAAACGTCCGACGTCGTATCCCGTGTGTTCCCTATCAACAATGTGTATGCACATGTATTATTTGATTCGGGTGCAAATGGTAGTTTTGTGTCTACCACCTTCTGCCACTATCTGAATAGCAGTACCTATAGACTAGACAAAACCTACACTATAGAAACAGCCGACGGTAGTCAGTGTAAGGTAGACGAAGTATTTGATAAATGCACAATTGTTATAGATGGGAAGGATTTCCCTGTTAGGCTTATGCCAATGTGCTTAGGAGGTTTTGATGTGGTCTTGGGGATGGATTGGCTATCCAACAATCATACGCAAATAGTATGCAATAAGAATTTGATCAAGATTCAAACTCCAGAAGGAGAAACAATTCATGTCTACGGTGATTGGAAGAAGTGCTGCATAGGACTAATCAATTCAGTTAAGGCAGGTAGGTGCCTGCGAAAGGGATGTGTGGCTTACTTGGCATACGCCATCGACGCTAAGCTCGAAAAGAAGGTGATACATGATGTTCCAGTGGTAAGGGATTACCCAGAAGTATTTCCAGATGAATTACCAGGAATACCACCGGAACGTCAGGTGGAATTCCGAATCGATTTGGTACCGGGTGCGGTACCAATCGCAAGGGCGCCTTATCGTTTAGCCCCAACAGAAATGCAAGAGCTGATGAAGCAATTGCAGGAACTTTTAGATAAAGGATTTATCCGGCCAAGCTCGTCGCCATGGGGAGCACCGATCTTGTTCGTCAAAAAGAAAGACGGCACGATGAGGATGTGTATCGATTATCGGGAGTTGAACAAAATCACGATAAAGAACAGATATCCATTGCCGATGATCGACGACATGTTCGACCAGTTGCAAGGGGCCAGCTGTTTCTCGAAAATCGATTTGAGGTCAGGATACCACCAGTTGAAGGTTCGAGAAGAGGACGTGTCGAAGACCGCTTTTAGGACTCG
>NC_037540.1:26547062-26548449 GCF_001531365.2 Cynara cardunculus var. scolymus | reverse complement strand
TGCTTGAAGGTGAAGACCGAGCACCAAAAACCATCTGGAATGTTGCAACAAATGGAGATCCCAGTATGGAAGTGGGATATGATCACGATGGATTTCGTCACCAAACTTTCAAGGACGGTAAAGGGGCACGACGCCATATGGGTAATTGTGGACAGACTAACGAAATCAGCTCACTTCCTACCGATTAGCGACAAGTAGACATTGGAAAGGTTGGCCCAACTTTATGTCAACGAGATTGTGTCAAGGCATGGAGTACCGATATCCATTGTCTCTGATAGAGATGTTAGGTTTACTTCGAGGTTTTGGTCAAGCTTTCAACAAGAAATGGGATCGCTGTTGAACATGAGTACTGCATATCATCCTCAAACTGATGGCCAGAGTGAGAGGACGATACAAACACTAGAAGATATGTTGAGAGCTTGCATGATTGACTTTGGAGGTAGTTGGGACAACCACCTCCCACTGATAGAGTTTGCTTATAACAATAGTTACCATTCGAGCATCAAGGCGGCGCCATTTGAAGCATTGTATGGCCGTAAGTGTAGGACTCCAATTTGTTGGGCAGACATCGGAGAAAGACAACTAGCTGGACCCGAGTTAGTCCAACAGACATCTAATAAAATAGTACAGATCAGGTAGAGGTTAAAGGTTGCACAAGATAGGCAAAAGAGTTATGCGGATAGAAGACGTCAACCTTTGGAATTCCAAGTAGGTGATAAGGTCTTGCTGAGAATATCGCCATGGAAAGGGGTCGTAAGATTTGGGAAGAAAGGTAAGCTAAGTCCAAGGTATATCAGACCGTTTGAAATAACTGCAAGAGTAGGAGCAGTTGCTTACCGGTTGAAACTACTAGAGGAATTAAGTAGTATTCACAACACCTTTCATGTGTCACACATGAGAAAATGTTTAGCTGACGAATCGACTGTTGTGGATTTGGAAGACATCGAGGTTAATGACAAACTCGCCTATGTGGAAGAACCAATTGGTGTATTGGATAAGAAGACGAAAAGACTAAGAAACAAGAGTATACCCTTGGTGTTAGTTAAGTGGAAATTCCATAAAGGCGCAGAAATGACGTGGGAGCCCGAAGAAGAAATGAAATCTAAGTATCCCCAATTGTTTAACAAGTGTTAATTCCGAGGACGGAATTTCTTGAAGGAGGGGAGAGTTGTAAAACCCAAAATTTCAAGGAATAGATAATGTATATTTTTTTTCTATTTTACTTATTTATATATATGTAGGTACATATATATATATATATATATATATTGGTTAAATAAAATATTAGAAATTCAAGATAAGTCAAATTCTTTCCTTATTATTGACCAACGGCTGAAGACTCTACCAAGAGGGGGAGCCTGCTGTCGGCAATTGGGAGAGGCAGAAG
>NC_037540.1:26519784-26544889 GCF_001531365.2 Cynara cardunculus var. scolymus | reverse complement strand
AGTGTTGCTTATTATCATCTCATTTTAGTCTTTTGTCTAAGATGCGCTGTAATGATCTTTTGTAACTTAACCCCAAGAGAAGGTGGGTTAGAACTTAAGTTAGATTTTGATGATTCAAAGACTTCCGCTGTAATAGTTTAAATGGTTTTAAATTAGCCATTACTTTGGTGTACCTATTAAGGTAAAAATGTTTCAGATTACGTGACATCTCTCTTGATGAAAATGAGGGTGTTACATCATTAATTTCCGAGTTTTGGTGAAATTTGTGTTCTTGAATTTTTTTCAAAAAATCAGTATTTTGATCCATTTTCTGAATGAAAAGTTAAAATTTTGTACTTTAGGTGAATGTTGATCGGATTATCTTGCTTTACATCGGTCAAGGGTTAGAAAGTTTAGTGTAAATCGATCATAGTTATTACCCGGTTTTTACACTTGGCCATTTTTTAAACTTGTAATCCTCTCAATGCCTTGTCCAGATTTGAAGTTAAACCGCACATAGGCTTAGACGATTTTTAGGACTTAGATGTTTTTGGTGCCTTCCTCGAACAAGGGTTCAATCCGGATTTGGACATAGCTAAATTATTGAAGCTCAAATCGCATAACATGTCATCCGTATTACATTCTTCCTCGCTTAAGGCTTATTCGGTTTCAAGCTAAATCGCTCAAGACCAAGCTACCTTGGACACTTTGTCATCCAAGTTCCATCTAGCTCGGACAATACCTTAGGCGGATTTCATATTCCTCGGACAAGGGCTTGTCCGTATTAGCTTTTTCATCGCACACCAGGCCACCCAAGTTTAGTCTACCTCGCTCATCCCCTTGGCCGGATTTGATCGGTTTACATCTTCATCTCACAAAGCTTCAACCGTATTAGGCTAATTGGTTCATCAAGTTCATCACATTCCCTGTCAACAAGCCATCTGTAAGGATTCTGCTTTACATCGTGGTCGAGTTCCTGTCTAAATCATTCAAAGGCCATCCAGGTTCAATATTCCCGGTCACTGCCTTCATTGTTCACGGTCTATCCTAAATCGCTCACAGGCTTAGCCGATTAAGACTTCATCGTTCATCTATTACACCAAAATTCAGCTTACATCGCACATTTCCCTGTTAGATTTCAGCCTAAATCGCATACCATCTTGATCGATTTAACCTAAATCACACATAACTCAGACCGATTTCAGCATTAAATCGTATGACCAGGTGTCTAGTTTGTGACTTCTAAGGATAAATCGTTCGCATACCTTGTTCGATTTAGGAAACCTTGCACAGATTTAAACCTAAATCGCTTCCTTCCTTGTTCGATTCTTTCTAAATCGTAGGATACCACTGTCCGATTTCACCTTAACCGCAGGCTGTGTAGTACAGATTTGGTGTTAATCACAACAGTCTTGGTCGGACTAAGCTTCCTCGATCAACAAGGTTTCTGAGTTGTAGACTGTCGCTTATTCTCGCACATAATCTTGACTGGTTTAGCTTCTTTCTCGCACTAAGGTTCCTAAGGATTCTGGTTATCCAGACATAGGTTTTGGAGTACATCGTTCATAACAGACAGCCGGTTTAGGCCCTTCCTCGGTCAATTGGATTGGGCTTGATTCAATTTGGGCTTTTTGTATTCCAAGCCCATCTGTTTTTGTCTATTTTCTTAGCCCATCCTTTCTCTTAGCCCATTTTTTTATAAAGTCTAAATCTTTTTTTCCAACACTATTTTTCCAGATTTCATTTCATTTTATCTGGATTTTTTTCTTAACTGTTTTTCACCAAACTTCTGATTTTATCTGATTTGAACTGTTTTGAGATTTTTGAACCAATTTGTGTCGCGTAAACTGTTTTTGATCAGTTTTAACCGTTTCTGACTGTTTTCAACAGTTTTTGACTCTTTTTGCTGATTTTCTGTTTTCTGAACAGTTTTTGAGCGTTTCTGATATTTTTGAGCTTATTGACTTTAATATGAAAGATTTTGTTATTTTTTGTTTCTTTGATTGATTTCTACATTGTATTAGATTCTTTGATCAGTCTAAAATGGCAGCTTATCTTGAGAAGGAGAATAGAGAGTTGAGAGTTAAAGTTTTTGAGTTGGAAAAGAGTGCAAAAGATTTTAAAGATAAATATATACATATGTTCTCTGAAAATCATGCTAATAAGGAATTTATTGTCAATTTACAAAAGGAGAATAAAGAAGCATTAGAACGAGTTGAGAATGATTCCAAGTTTTGGATTAGCAAACTTGAGAAATCTTTAGATAATGTGAGAAAAGAGTGTGATGATGAATTGAAAACTTGGAGTAAATCAAATAAAGATCTGTTTAATAAACTCCAAGAAGTTCAAAATGCATTGCAGACTGAGAGAAACTCTCCAAGAAAACATAAAGAGACTGAGGACTTCACTGGAAAAATTTCATAAGTCTGAGAGTGATTTGGTTGAGTTAAGAAAGTTACTGGAATTAGAACAGAGAAAGGTTTTGGAAATTGAACAGAGTTTGAATACTGAAAGGAAAGAATTTGAGAAAGAGAAGAAGAGAATAATTGAAGTAGAGAAAAGATTTGGTACTAAACACATTTCTTATAAGAATAAGATCAACTCTCTAGAGTTGAATGCTAAAATGCTACTGAATCAGATCTCTGATTTTGAGCAGCTAATCATCTTGGAACGAGCCAAGATAGATAAAGAGAAGAAAGAGATTACAGAAGAATGTCTGAGTAAAAATCTAGAATTATCTAACTGTATTGATCAAAAGCAAAAAGCTTTGGACGAAGAGAAAAAGTTGTTTGTTCTTGAAAAGATAAATACTGCAAAGAAATATGCAGGTATGGCCAAAGAGCTTGCAGAAAAGAAAAAATGGCTCGACATTGCTTCTGAGAATAAAAAAAGCAGCTCAGATGAAGAGAGTTTGATAAAGAGAAGAAAATGTTTGAGAAGTTGAAGAAGAAGTTAAAAGGTAAACTCCTGGATACTTCTAAGAAATTGTCTGATCTGAAGACAGAACTTGAAACTGAACTGAACTTAAAGAGAGGTATGATTTAGTTGTTGATAAACGAGACCAACTTTTAAAGAAAGTTAAAGACTTTTCTTGTGCTCAAAGCTCAACTGTTTCTCCTTCACAGTGTAAAACAAGCTTCTATGACTGTTCTAAATCTAACACTTATTCAAGCAGTCCTAAATCAACTGTTTCTAAGAACTATTCTTGTTCTTCAAGTCAGTACTATCAAGGGTACGTCATTGGATCACCCAATTCTCATTCTTCAAAAGTTAAAAGTGTTTGGGTAAATAAAACTGAATCTGTTTCGTCTCGTAACTCTGTTGTTACTAACAATATTTTTCCTTGTTTTGTGAGATCTACTAATGATTTGATAAATCTTAGCAAGAGAAGAATCATGTGCTCCACATGCAAGACAATTGATTTTGTGAACAGGAAACGGTACAACAGGTGGACTCAAGACAACAAGTATTAGAAGAACTGGAAAAGTAACAACAGGTATGATAATAATAAATGGTATGGATCCTATTGCATATATGATCATACTGTTAAAAGTGTGAAAAAGAAAATATCTAACAAGAATAGATGGTTTGGCAATTACAACATCCTACAACCTGATACTAACAAAGAATGACCCAAGTTCATTTGGGTACCAAAATCTGTTTGATCTGATTTTGCATGTGCGTCATTAATGCGTTGATCAGAGAATCATACTTATGATGCACTAATTTAAGGCGAGTTGTATATTGTCAAATTGAGGCTTTTAAACACACAGTTTAGGATTCATGTTTTAATGATATTGGCTTCTGAACACAACAGTTCAGGACCCGTGCTAAAATTGTTTCTAAATTTTATTATTTTGAGCTGAAATGAAATACTACTGAAATCTATTTTCTAGGAGGAGTCTCTGGAAATGTTTAATAAATGTTTTTGGACATTGGAATTGTTTTCTGAAACAAGTGCATTTTTTAAGCAGGTATTTCCTGAGATTTTACTTGTATAATTTCTCATCGTACATAACTCAAATACCTGTTTCAGCTATTTTTGAAACTGTTATTATTATGTCTCTTAAATAATAATCATTTTCGGTGATAATACACTCGTTTGTAATCAAAGGTTGTTTTTCTGATATTTTTTTTATCTTGATTGATATACATTCGTTAATTCTTTGAATATCAGAATATGTAAACTCGTACTTACAGATCTTCATTCATTTCTCTTATGTTCTGAATAATCTGATTTTGCGTATCACTCCTTGATTGTGCTTAAAAGTTATATATTTTAATCAATTTTATCTGATCATTGTGCTTTATAGCAATAATATTTTTGATCAAATATTTGTGATCAACTTAGCATACATTGCTAAATTTTAGGAGGGATTGAGTGCTTTACAGATATACCTCTATGGAATGTCAGAACCGACAAACCTACCCAAGAGGACAATCATATATGAGTGAGCTTAAACTCAAAATGGGTTTATGTGCATAGCATAAAATGAAAAAGAGAGGGGTAAATGTAGTAAGCCAAAAGAATTGACGAGAGTTGTGTCAAGATTAAAAGATTACAAGAATCCTGTTCTGAACCTCTAAATTCCGGGCATACCACGTAATCTATTAGTTCTCGATTATTTGGAGACTAATATTGAAAAAGGCAAAGCCCAAGCCAATTCTTGTCACAACCCCACCAGCTACTCATTTATCTCTTAGCAGATAAGTGTTTCAATAACACTCGGGGCACACAACTCACATTCTATCAGTTTATCATTAAGAGAAAGTTGATATTGAAACAAAAAGATATATGTCCCCCCTTCAAGTCTTTTTGACCACATATTGAGTCTGATAAATTTGTGTAGTCCACACGGTTTATCTTTTTGAGCCTAAACAAAAGCATATGTTGCTTTATTTTTCTACACTACACAATTTTTGCAAATTATATGTTATTTTGCTGAAACATTCATAGATATACTTTTATAAGATATCAATGATTGAATGGAAGACCTGGTGAGATGAACATCTAAAAGTCTCATACATGAAGTATATCCGTTGTACTGAATATATCTGTTATATTCACGGGCCAATTTTTTTATAAGATTGAAAACAATTTCATAAGTTGAAATTGGTTGTTAATTTCCCATTTTCTTAATCTGAAAAGATTATACAAGCGGATTTGAAAAGATCTACTTACAATTTTATGAATTGACGGCTCTCGCTTAAAATTTTATTCAAATTCTGGTAAATGATGCTAATGATTCTCATTTCATCATAAGGGGGAGTATGAAATAATGAATGAAATGTTCAATTTTAGATGATATAAGGGGAGTATGATATAAAAATCAAGGAGAAGTAACATCAAAGGTCGGCAAAAGACTCAAAGGAGTGTGACTGAAGATTATAACTGGAAACTATTCTTGTGCTACATTGTCTGAGAGTTTTTGAATGTGATTATCATCTTTACAAAAGTTTACTGATAGAGATTTCTCAACGAAGAGAATGTTTAATTTTGAAGAAGAATGTTTGTGAACTTTTATCTGAAGAAATTCATTTTTGGGGAGAATGTTAGATTCTGTTATCTGAAGAAATTCTTTGAAGATCATATCTTGAAGATCATTTCTGAAGATCGTTGCTGATTTTGTTCTACATTGTCAAAAGAGAAGATCGTTTATGTTCTACATTCGAGAGGGAGAATGTTATAATATTTTCTCAACAAAAGATCTTAGTGAAGATTGTTTTGAAGTTTTTTTTGAAGAAGTCATGAAGTGCTTAAAACGACAAAGTTCAAACGAGATTCAAAGTGCACAAATTCTTTCAAGCCTGAATACAAAGGAGGGAAATGTTGGGTCTGAATTTTAGTGTTAAATTGTATTCGTCTTGAAAGTTATTTTTGTCTATAATTGTAACGACATCGTGTTTGACTTTGTAAGTGAGTTTGACTTTGACTAGAAGGGTTTTAGTTTGACCATATATAAAGCATTTGTCTTTAGTGTAATTTGTAAATGAGCTCAATTGTAAAACTTACATAAAGAATAGAAGTTTGACTTGTTGATTTTTCCTTTCATCTCCTCTCAAGTGTTCTTACAAGTTTATCTTAGATTGTCATGGATTCATAGAGTTTTATGAAGATTGATCATTTCGTGGACTCACAAATTTTGTGGTGGCACGAGAACCCACTAAGGGTAACATTGATCCAGCTTTAGTTTCAAGATTGTATGACGATAAATTGGGACATGTCGACTTACATTTACCAACTGCTTACCGAGTAAACGCTTACATGTAAGAGTCAACACCCTTATTTACTTTATTGGTTAACATTTTCAACTATAAAAATAGATTATTGGTAAGTATCTATTACGTGGAAAGCGTCGTGTAATATTCTTTGCTATGCCTTTTACCGAGTAATGTTCTCGATCTTTGCTATGTCTTTTACCGGGTAAGATTCTCAAACCTTTTCATATTCACCCGGTAAGATAAAAGCACTTGAAATAGAAAAAAACCTAAGTTTAGTGTCAATCTGCCAAAACATCAAAGTTTAGTGGCCAGTTTGTAAATTTTAAAGAGTTGGTGGTAAATAACAACATACAAACAAAATCTGATCTAAAGCAATCACGCCATCTTTGTCCGTTTCATTTCCACCCTCACCAAACATAAGCTCGCTCCATTCTACCATCCATTGTCTCACAGTCGTGTCGACGACGAAGGTCTCCACCTGAGCTGTTGCTTCTCTGATCTTGTATTCCTCCTCTCCATCGGAAATTTAGGTATTTGTTCAACTCTATTATTCTCGTACTCGTAGAGTTAATGCGATCGTTTGCTGAAATTGTGCAAGGGACTTGACGTATTGCTGGGTCTACAATTGCATTTGATTTATTTGCTAATATGCATTCGACAGAGGGATGACATCTTGCAGTTTGAAACTAACGTTTATGTACTAACCTTTTGTGTGTTCTTGTGTCCTGTTATTGAAAATATAAATAAATTGTGTGTTTCTGTTAAATGATCCAATTGACCTCAAACCCTAAACAATCAGTGTTTGACACAACGTCAAACGAGGAGAATTGAAAAAATTGGGTACCGCTGTAGAGAAGGGTAAAATCAATCAAAATGCAAAGAAGTTTGCCCCAGTTCTCATTTAGCGTAACAATGAATTTTTTTTGTCACGAAGTATCATAATTTCTATAAAATGTAACAAAGTTTCACAATTTTCTATTCAATGTAACAAAATTCAATTTTTTATGTTGTTCCTATTTTGACCGGTAACCTGTAGAACCTCTAACATTTGATTAAAGGGATGCCAAGTTTATTGTGCACTTCTCTAACCCTTTCGTTATTCTGTATCCACATTGTCATATGTTACAAGATCAGCATGTTACCGCCCAAAAATTGTTACAGAATAGGAGTTTTTGAAAACTGTTACATGAGAAAAAAAATCTTCATTACACTAAACAGGAACTAAAACAAACTTTGTTGCATTTGATGCATTTTTCTCTGCAGAAAATGACCACCAATGTGCAAACAATCACTAGTTCTGTAGTCATGGTACACGGAGATGAAAAAGCGTTCAGTAGCTCAAAAGTAACAATCTCAACCAATATGATATGTGACACTAATAGCGTTAGCTGTAGCAGTACATCACAGGAATTGAACAAGTTGAAACAAGTGAAGAGGCCTGAATGCAAAACAAAACTAGATATTTTCATTCAATTGGTAGGACTCAGTTTTGGTATATTACCAAATTGCAACCATGTAATAATTCATGTCCTCTTTATTTTCTTCCCCTTTTGATTTTATCACAGGGAAAAATGCATCAAAATGTAATGAAGTTCACCGTAATTCCTATTTAGTGCAACAATGAATTTTTTTCTCAATAGTGTAACAAACCTTCAGTCTACGTGGCATCAGTTGATTTTGGTGTGACAATTATTGTACGTAATCAAGAATTACAATATAAATTGACAAGTTGACATCCATGTCATCAGTAGTTACAAGATCTACTTGTTACCAGTCAAAATGGGTACGTAATAGGAATAATTGAACGTTTGTTATCGTTACACTAAATAGAACCTTACTCTGTAGATTAAATTGGCTCTTGCTTCTCATTGCAGAAATGGTTAACTTTTAATTACAGATTCAGAATAGTTGAGTTTGTCTAGGTCTTGGGATGATCTAATCTCAATTGAGAGCTAACCAAGAAAAAGACAAACAACAATATGCATACCTTATCAACCATGATGACTATTTTGTTTACATACGTTGACAGAATGCTTTGCATGTTAACAAAGAGCAACATTAGCTATGACTGAATACTTGCCAAAGAATTGGCTTCTAAATCCTGGACCTTAAATGGAATTTAACCTAAAAAGAAGATTAAATAATTGAATAACAAGATTTTTAGTTATTTTAGTAAAACCAAACCAAACCAAAACCAAAACCAAACCAAAAAATCCACTTAAGTCCCACCTGGAAATAGGGTCTGGGGTAAGATCTACACAAAAAAAAAAAAATTTTTTTTAAAGACAGAAATAGCAAAAATTGCAAAGAGCCTACCTAGATAAAAACACATAGAACACTCCAAAGAACTTTCTATATATATCTTGCTTGCGGCATTGCAAACCTACCTGATTACTTTCAACCCTCCCCAAACCCCCCTCCCCCAACAACAGTCTTCAAGCAATCAACTACTCCAATCCGCCGCCTTGAGCAATTCCTATCTGAGGTCATGCCCTAAAAAACTACGTACTTTTCCATGTCCAGCCTCAGTTGCTCATTCGACATCCTCCTTGGTCTGCACCGCCTCGACACTCCTCTCTCCCTCGACCATGACACTCTCCACCCTCCTTAGAAGTGCCTTTTGTAGTCTCCTTCGAACATGCCCAAGCCACCACATTTATTTTACTCTTTAATCTTGTGTTCACAAATCCACCCCTCTCAACATCCTGCGTATATGCTATCCCTTCAAGTTATCAAATGGTTGTGTGTGCAGCAGAGGTAGCTTTGTTATAAAGGTTTATGACACATTTTCATTCTTTTTTGAGGAAACAGAGGTTGGAGTTGAGTGTGTGAACTGCAGTTAGGTACTAAGCTTTTCTTGCAAAATTTGTCTGCTAATTTGTCTAATAATTTTGTGTTGTGCAGAATTCATAGTTATGGCGTCCACTATTGCGAATATGCCGTTGAATGTTGGAACAATTAAGGGTTTAGATTGCCGGAGCTATGGAAATTTTAAACCGAATGCCCTACCAATTCGCCCGTCAGTCTCTACTTTGCCTTATAGGTGTATGTTTGTAGTCAAGGCTTCAACCAGTGATGGACCCATGAAAAAATTGGGTAGGAGTGATGCGGAATGCGAAGCTGCTGTTGTTGCTGGAAACATCCCTGAAGCGCCTCCGGTTCCCCCCATTCCTTCATCACCTGCTGGAACTCCAGTGGTTCCCTCATTTGTAAGCGTTCTCACCTCAATTTTATTATCTATGACTTCTGAAATTCTTCTCACTACATGGCCAATTGGTAAGTTTTCTTTTAACAAATTTTACCAAACCTTACTAGAACAATGCTGTTATGCCTAAGTCTTTTCTCCAAGAACATTTTGCTTCTTCTTTGAACTCTTGTATAGTACAATATATATACCTTGATAGGAGATAAGATAAGGTCTTGCTGGCATGGGGAAATGTAGTTTATCAGATGCGTTAGCTTTTATTGCCCGAAAAATGTTTAGGCCGTATTCCCTTTGCATCAAGTTTCTCTATTGTTTTGATTTATTGAACTCAGCTTATCATTGCCAAAAACCCGCACTCAGATTGTTGGCTGCAACTGACCTACATAAACTTGAATTATACTAATCGCCAGACATATGGCTTTAAATTTGTTACAGAGTGCAATATATCTACCAAATTTTGTTTATCATTTTTGGCGCCTTTCCTCTGTTACAATGAACTAAATAGCTTGCTACTTACTGCGTTATGTTGCAGAAACTATATTTTGTTGCCAGCTATCTAATTATTTAATTTATGCAGTTCATATAAAGTAAATAGTGATAAAGAAAACTGTTTTCATAAATGTATAAATTGAATTTGCTTACCACTATTATTATCATCTTTCTACATGTTTGAGGGCGCTGTCGTAAATTGTGTGCATAATGGTTGCTTTTCTTATTGTTTTCTGAAATATATTTCTAGATAACTCATCTTGATAATGTACTTTGATGGAAATTGAGCTTCTTAAGGCTTATTTTCTTGCAATTTGTTTGCACCTTTCTTGGTCAACTTTGCATTTCTGAATTTTTTGCTATGGCACTGCTTCACCTCCTATTTTAAAGGGTTTATATAAGGTCTCCATTTACTTTCATTCTTAAAAAGTGTGCTATGGGTTGCTCTTCCTTATCTTTACATGTTATGCTTGTTCCATTTATGAAGGAGATTAGTCGACGACCGCGTCGTAATCGCAGATCACCAGTCTTGAGATCTGCATTCCAGGAAACAAGCTTGTCCCCTGCAAATTTTGTATACCCTCTTTTTATCCATGAAGGTCAAAGTCTACGCTAATGTATCTTATGTTCTTCATTTTAAATTTTGTATTACATGCATTTCTCAGTCTCCTTTGGATTTGCAGGTGAAGAGGACACACCTATTGGTGCCATGCCTGGTTGCTATAGGCTTGGGTGGAGACATGGGCTTCTTGAAGAGGTTTGTTAGCTATTTTCATCTTTACCTTTATGCTCTCTTGTTGTAAATTAAAAGTGTCCTTTGTCAAGGAGGTTCAATATATGTGTGTTGTGTATAGCACATATATAGGGGCTAATTCATCCAACACAGTAGGCTAGTGTCATTATACATTAATACGAGATTAACATACAACATAGGAACTAAAATCATATGTGGGCTTGACAATCGAACATGATTTTCATTGACACACCTTATGGCTTTAAAAGTACTACATGTTGGATGTACTGTTCTATCCTAGCTATGGAGGGACTCCTTACATATATGTAATATCCTTGACTGCCACAGTACTGTCTTTCAACCTTTTTAGTCATTCTAGGCTCTAGCTATGCATGACGTGATGACGATAAAGGAGTGAATACATATTGGAAAGGTCACCAATGTAACAGTTAAATATATTACGAAAATAGAGGCATATATCAGCACAAAGTTGCCATTGTTGGAAAAATCTTGTATGGTGCTAGTTTGCCATATTGTCATATTGACTCTGTTTTGTAAATCATTTTCTGAAACTAAAAATTTCATTGAGAATTAGTTGCATGGAATATCTAGAAGCAGGATCTAATATAATGAATGTTTTTAAGATATTATCAGATTGGCGTATCATGAATGATGGCGCCTTTGGATATCATGGCTAGCAAGTAGCAACACATCTTTTTTGTGCCTGTAGACTAGGATTCAGCTAAGATTTCAGCTTATTAATTTTTCTACTTCCATCTGCCTTCTTCTCCATTTGAAGGCAAACTAGTTAAATGATCAATGGAAAGCCTGTTTTCTGGGACTCTGTTTCATCTTTTATCTTTTTGCTGTCATTTATAGTTTGATTAGGTCATATCTTCTATTATTGTCTTGCTGTCGATAGTATTTTAACGTCAACATTATTTCTATTGTAGTGTATGTATTGAAGTCTTTGTTAATATTTTTTTCTTAATGAGATATAAATCACATTAGTTTTGTAAAAAAGCTAAATCCTTTGATATCAAAAGTTGAAACATGATGTGAAATATGTTTTCTTGTGCAAGGAGTATCCTTGAACGATAGTAGAGACAACTCAAATGAAGCCCTGGTAAACCAGATGAGAGTTTCAGTTCTTCCAAAATTAGTAAACAATTACAAGACATCACTTGGACTGACATATCAACATGCTTACATGCATTCAGCTACCAGACAACAACACATATATTGTTTATTTTTTGCAGTTCTACCCTTGTTTTCGTTCTTTCATGTTAATTTCGAAACAGTTGATTGAAAGTTTGCAACTAATATTAAAAAAATTCATTGTTAATTATAGTTTTTAGATAATTATAATTATTTACATTGTTACCAATCTAAACAGAAAGTATTTATTATATGCAAATTGATATGAACGGAATGTTTTATCCAAAAAAAGGATATGAACGGAATGAAAGATGTGTTGTACATGTGGTGCAGGTCTCAAAGGCTCGTGATGTTGGGGTCAATAGTATTGTGCTCTTCCCAAAAGTTCCGGATGCATTAAAGGTTGCTGTTTATACATTTTATTCAATGTAGCTCTCATGAAAACGTTACACAATTGGACTTTCCCTTTTTAGACTCCCACAGGAGATGAAGCATATAATGATTCTGGACTCGTACCTCGAACAATTCGGTTGCTTAAAGACAAGTACCCTGATCTTGTAAGAACTTACATATACTCTTTTTTCAATAGAAAGGGGACAACATTTACCTTGTTGAGGTGCTTGTGCTTTTTGCCAAGTATGCTTGATGAAATGTTAATAGTTTAATGTATATGTGGACAGATCATCTACACTGATGTCGCTCTAGATCCATATTCTTCAGATGGGCATGATGGTATTGTTAGAGAAGATGGTAATTACTACTAGCTACACAATCTATGAACCAGTTTCAAGTTCTTACGTTATGTGTTGGGGAAAAATTAGCATGCCCTTGCTTTTTTGTCTTCTGAAACTCATGTTTCAATAATTTTCTATTTTGCATTTTCATGTGTCATGCATGTGTTTCAAAGTAAAAAGGAAAAAGGTTAACATTGGAAGAAAGGAGGAAAAATTCTCCTCCATCGCAATTTGCAATATTGTTTTGAAAGGTTTGATTCCCAAGAGGTGGTGTGGCGATCAGTTGTTTCATGCATTATTACTTTTGGTGTTTTAAGCACATGAACCATGCTGTGAAAATTAGTTAGAGCCACAATATGTTTACATCAACCCATTACCCTTTCATGTTTAAGTTTCAAGATCGTAACAGCAGTAGCCACTTACGGTAATTACTTAACTAATGCAATGACTTTTGTCAAGTAATAGCCGATAAAGCTAAACAGAACGAACTGAAAGTTCAAAACATGTATGGACCAAAGTGGTGAGTGTGCTCTCTTATGATTTTATTATGCTTAGTTATTAGAGTTGGCAAGGGTACAAAGTGCTTTTCCTCTGGGCTTTCGAAGCAATTTTGAAAAGGAGTTAGGGAGTGATTTATTGCAAGATTTAACCTCCTAATGTCAATGTTGAACACTAAGATGACATGGATATTAGATGTTAGCCTTATATCAACACATTAGAAACTATTCCATAGCTTAATATGGACTATCTTGACCATGAGAGGTGTTGTTACGAAGATAAAAAGGTAGAGATAACTCGGAGGATATCTTATGGCTTAACTCCATTCTAGCCGCATATAGGCTTAACCAGTTCAAAAGGAAAAAGCAAACCTAAATACAAACAGCAGCATATGGACTAAATCCTTTACCTAGGATCTCTTTGAAAAGGTAAACTGTACATATTAATGAAGATATTTTTCACCTACAGAAAAAAACTGAATCACATTGAGATCGTTATCCGCCGGCTTATTAGTGTCTGTGAAAAAGTACAAAAACACTCTGCATGGAATGGAATTATTAACTGGATAATGGAGCAAATTCCCATGGAATAGGAATATATATGCTGTCAAAGACTTTGCAATCAGCGCCATATCTGTAGTTATAACCAGTGGATCTCATAATAAGTTTGCAGTCAAAAGATGAAGTCTTGATGTTAGGGTACGTGGGCCGTTCCCACAGCATGGTTTTTCATTGTTTAAATATTATTTTGTTGCTGTTCTTTCTGTTTTTCTTTCATGTAAGTGTAATTCTTATCCTATCCTGGTATCTGTGAACCTGTTCTTCTTGTCTTACCAGCTGCATATCATGTGTGTTGCATTTTACAGGAGTTATAATGAACGATGAGACTGTGCATCAGTTATGTAAACAGGCTGTTTCACAGGTATATCTCTTTATTAATGATATTTAACATTTCATCTCTATAAATTCTATGCTATGCAATTTTTCCAGTCTAATTATGTAAAATGAGATTCTGATGATCAATAAATTTTATGGGATCAGTTATGGTGGTATTCTACCAGTTGCACATGTATATTGAATAAATCCAACACCCAGCCATTTGAATCTATCAGTGTCTTTATATGTCGAGAAGCATTTGTCATTGTGGACATTTTAGAAGCTGGGGGTCTTCATGGAAACAGCCTCTCTACCCCCTAGGGGTATTGGTAAAATCTGCATACATCCTACCTTCCTGGACTATACTCCATGTGGGATTCACGATTTCAGTTGGTTCAGTCTTTTGTTGACAGAAGAGAAATGGCTCTCTCTTTGCATAAATTCAAGAACTTCATGATTGTAAAACTTTTTTCCACGAAAATGTGGTCCCACTCCTCGTTAGCTACTTTTAGCATGTTAAGAAACAGGAAAAGTACTTCTATTATTCATAAGAAAGTTATCAATACTTGATTAAACAATAAAGCCAGTATTAGTGGATATTCATTCTTGATGGTCAGAATTGTGTTGTGGTGGTAACTTCCTTTAGCATATCCAGCAGACAAGTAGTAGTCTGGTATATGCATCTTTTCGTTTGTCGTCCCGTGCTTGAGCATCTCGAAATTTACTTTTGATGATGTGCATTTCTTCTGTAGGCCCGAGCTGGGGCAGATGTTGTAAGCCCCAGTGACATGATGGATGGTCGTGTAGGGGCAATTCGGTCAGCTCTTGATGCTGAAGGTTTTCAGCACGTGTCTATCATGTCCTATACAGCAAAGTAATTTTCTAATTTACCTCACAAGTACAGTATGATTTCCACTAAATATTGTTCCATGCATCTTTGGGTCTTCATGGAATCAACCGCTCTACTCTTTGTAGTAGAGGTCAGGTCTGCATCCATCTTCCCCCTCACAAACCCCACCTTTGGGTGGGATATATTGGGACATTTAGTTTGGTTTGGTTACTGTTTCCTTTATCTTGATTTGACAAAACATTGTGAATTGCACTGAATTTAATGTCCTCAAAACATGTTTGTTTTTGTTGTATTATAGGTATGCAAGTTCATTTTACGGACCATTTAGAGAAGCATTAGACTCAAATCCACGTTTTGGAGACAAGAAAACGTATGTAGCTCAAAAGTTGACATTCTGTATGTTGTATTTTTTTCGTTTATTATTATTTTTATGTGACAACTTGATGGATTAAGTGTATTTTTCGTGGCTTTTGTGCAAAAGTTACCAAATGAACCCAGCAAACTATAGAGAAGCCCTGATCGAATTGCGCGCGGATGAGTCTGAAGGGGCCGACATCCTTCTGGTTGGTATTTTGTTTATATCTTACTTTTATATGAACTGCTATTTTAATATTTAACCGAGCACCTTTGTTTGGTCACAGGTAAAACCAGGCTTGCCTTATTTAGATGTCATAAGGTTGCTTCGCGATAACTCTCCCTTACCGATTGCTGCATATCAGGTAATCTTAATTCTGCCTCCAGTATGAACTGATAATGCATCACAAATGTATACAACTCGAACGGACTTGTTATAGGCCTTATTGGTGCTATCAACTTCTTAGGAACCATGTTTGCCGGATAGAATGCCCAAACTTTGTCAAGTCCATGTGAAGGGCCCACTTTGCAGGGTTATTTACGAGAATAGGCTTCTTATATATATTTTTATACATGCATGACTTTTTGCCAGATTTTGAGGTATTTTTGTGTTAGGAAGCAACATTCATCTGTTAGATAGAGGTGTTCTCAAAATCTGTTGGAAGTTCATGCATTTAAATTAAATTTGTCAAAAGGTTATTCTTCTAAATAACCCCCACTTTGCATGGACGTGTGAACTAATTGTATCAAAGTTTCCATATACTACAATTTAAAATACAAAATACGGTGTGAACAGCTCTGATATGGTCTTTTAAATTGTTAAATGTGCCAATTATCTGAACCAAACCCACAGTAAATCCCACACCAAGCAGGGTTTGGGGAGGAATGACCTAGATATGCCGACCTTACCTCCATCTGTAGTAGATAGACCGTTTCCTTGAAGACCCTGACTTGAAAAAAGTTTGAAGAAAGGAAAGAGGAACAAAGTAAAAGAAAGAAAATAATTTTGTGTCAATTGTCTAAAATACCCTTTAATAATGTCAAAATAAGAAAACTAAGTAGATAGGTAACTTTAGCTTGAAAAACCACATCCGAGTAGGTGATGCCATAAGGAAAATTGCATTAAAATGGAACCAAGTTTGAGCTAATTCCTATTTTGGGGAACAACTGTAAAAATCCTCATTTAAGTGTCTGGACCAAAGTTTGCGTTTATTTGGGGAATCGTTTACTGGTTCTTCAGGTTACCGATAATTTAATATGATGTGGCAAATTATAAAATAAAAATTTATTAGGTGGATTATATATTGCCATATCATTATTAATTTAAAAAGAAAACAAATTAAAGGATTAACTTAATAATCAAAAACAAAAGGAAAACCTAAAACTCCATCTCCCACCCTTCCCCACGCCGTTTATCCTCTTCGATGAACCAACTCATCGCTGGTCTTCTTCCTATATGACCTTGCCGGTTAACAGCCCATCGTTCTCTTCGTCTTCCTCAACTTCGTGATTGGAATCATTCTCCACCGTCTCAAATCTTATGTAATTGCTAAAAACCCATTTCGGTTTCAGTCTACAATGCCACTTAACATACACAAAAGTAATCCAACAACAATAATATAAAACCTTAAGAGCACGTTGGAAAAGATTTTTGCTTATTGGAAATAAGACCCATTTCGGTTTCCATTTTGATTTATAATCTTCGTTACGGAACCACCGTCTCTTTTACAATGTAGTCTCTCTTTTCAATCTCATCTGAACCATACCCATGATTTAAGGAACTCAAATTAGAGAAGAGAGGTTTATGCTTGATTCATCTATTGCTCACTTGTGCTAGTGGCGGTAGGGAGGATGGTCGCCAGAAAGGGTCACGATGATGGTGAGGGAAGAGGGAGAAGAAGGGGTTTATATTTTTTTTAAAGAAAAAAGTTGAGTAACATGTTTAAACTAAACATCCACGTAATATTCTTTTTATTAGATTAATATAAATGTCCATGTAATATTTATTTTTTTATGATTTGCCGCATCATATTAAATTACTGGGTAACCTGTTCAACAGGTCAACGAGTCCCGCGAATAAACATCAACTTTGTTCCAGACCTTAAATGATGAATTTAAAAGTTGGTTCCTCAAAATAGAAATCAAGGCAAAGTTTGTTCCATTTTGATGTAAGTTTCCCTCTTTAGGAAGGCCAGAAAATGAAAATATTGCAATCTGTATAAGCACTTAAGTCATGAAACATTTTTCCTACCCTTTCTTGGTTATATTGTGCGTGTCTTTTAGGAAACATCATCTCTACTCTTTGTGATAGAGGTAAGACCTGCGTATATCTGACGTCCTGACCCTACATCAGTAGCAAATCCTGGAATTTTGGTAACGGGGGTCGGAATTCAAAGTTATAAGTTTTTGGGAGTCAAAAGTGTGTGTGTATATATATATATATATATATAAATATTTAAGTTATAATATTATAAAAATTAAATTTTGAAAATTTTTGGGGGTCAGGTGACCGCGAACCCTTGGGAGTGTCTGTATGGGATATACTGGATAGATTTATTGTACATGTCTTGTGTCACAAGTTTGTGTTGATATGTTTCGGGGTCGCAGGTTTCTGGAGAATACTCGATGATAAAAGCCGGGGGTGTCTTGAAAATGATCGATGAGGAAAAAGTAATGCTGGAGTCGCTCATGTGTCTGAGGCGTGCTGGGGCTGACATTATCCTCACCTATTTTGCATTACAAGCAGCTAGAAGCTTGTGTGGTGAGAAATGAGATGATGCAATTACGGTCCGTCAGCTTATGCGAGTTTCTTGACAAACGACGATTTAGAAATTTATTTGTATTTGAAACATTCAAAGTAGAAGAAAAGAGAATTGTATTTGAAAAGGCTTGTGTAGTTGTTGCTTGTTACTAAATTTCTTGGAGTTTATGACATGGTGTCATTGTAATTGTATTATGTAGAATTGAAGCCTTGTAGACCTTTCCTGTAGGAGTGTTCAAAGAAACCAACCAAATCGTCAAAATCGACCAAAGAAAACCAAACCGGACTGTTTGTGATGGTTTAGGTGGTCCAACTTGGTCCAGATAAACAGCGAAACCAGATGGTATGGTTTGGGGTACTGGTTTGTTGGTTAAACTGACTCAAATTGTCAATAATTAAGCAACTAGACCCGCATGGCGCTCGCATTAGCTACTGTTTCATAGCACCTGCTCCTTTTCCCCCGTTTCCATGCATGACAACCCATGCTTCATCATGCAACCTTCATTCCTTATTTCTTGATTATTAATTGTTATCTTTTCCTAGTTTAGGTTATAAATAGGGTTTGAATTTTTCATTGTTAAACATATTATTGATAATTAGGAGGGTACTCGTGCAATGTTGTGAGATACATCTTAATATAATGTTTTGTTTTATTCTGTCTCTATCTCTGTTATAATACAATGTTATGTGGTTTAAGAAAACAATATTGTTTTTATTTAAAAAAAAATAAAAATTTAAAGATATCATAAGATTTTAAATAATATATATCGATATTAGTATCAAATTAATTATTTAAAAGTTATCATTTTTTCTATAATTTCTTTAACTCAAATTTGTTATTATAATTTAATTTAAGTTTAATAACGAAGTTTTTTATTTTTGGTTAAGAATCTAAATTTTTTTATATAAAAAGAATAATTAAGTATTTTGTTAGAACTTTATGCTTATTCTAATTATATTTTAGATTTTTTGTATTTAGGATGAGATGTCTATCATTTAATTATGTTTATCTACAGTTGGATGCACAAATTCAAACATGAAGTTTTAATAAATTGTATTTATGCAAAATTTACTTGTAATATTAAATTTTAAGTAATATATTTCAATAAACAGTATTTTATGCATAAAAAATAGTTTTTAAGAGTTTTTGTCAAATGCTCTATAATATAATACATATAATATAGTTTTTTTTTTCTCTTTGAGAGTTCTGGAAAGCTTTCTCTTAGTTTCTGAGTACTACTCTGGTATACTTGTTATCGTAAAGGGTTTAGACGCTTGTCAATCCTTCCTCAAATCCCCGATGTGTCACAAGGTCGGATATATATATATATATATATATATATATATATATATATATATACACACTAGAAGGGTACTCGTGCAATGCATCGAGACACATCTTGATTTAAGTGTTTTGTTTTATTCTTTTTTATGTCAATATAATACGGTTTTATGTGGTTTTGAAAAAGCGATAATGTTTTTATTTTTGAATAAAATATAAATTTGAAAATATCATAAAATTTTGAAAAAATATATATATATCGATATCAGTATCAAATTAATCTTTTTAAAAGTTCTTGTGTTTTGGTGTAATTTTCTTAATTCAATTTTTTTTAATTATAATTTAATTTAGATTTACCAACAACGAAATTTAATTTAGGTTTAATAATATAATTTTTTATAAAGATAATAACTAAGTATTATGTTAGAACTCAATGATTATCCTAATTATATTTTAGATTTTTTATATTTAAAATGAGATGTTTATCTAATATTTGATTATGTTTATCTGCAGTTAGTTACATGAATTCAAATATGGAGCTTTAATTAGTTGTACTTATGCACAATTTACTTGTAATCTTAAATTTTAAGTAATATGCATCAATAAACAGTACTTCGTGCATAAAAAATGGTCTTTAAGAGTTTTTGTCAAATGCTTTATAATATATATATATATATATATATATATATATATGGAATAGTTCAAATGAGAACCCATGTGATTTACGAGAATGCAAGAACAACCTACCAAGTAATATGATAACAATCAAAATTAAGAGATTTTTTAAATTTAAATTATATTAAAAACAATTCAAAAAGTTTTGGGAGGCAAAAGGGTAATTTTGGAATTAAAAGTGATAATATTTTAGGGGCAAAATGCGTAAAATAGTAACATAATTTTACAAATGTCCTTATTGTAACATTCTATTTTCAATTTTTCTTATTACAACAATGTACTTTCAAAATATTTTTTTATTAGGGCATTATACTTTCAAAAATTTACCTGTTATAACATTGGTTAACTTTTAAATTAAATTTACCCATTATACCAAGTTTCTTTGCCACCTCATCGTCCATGTAGGCTGTCCACATGTACGATAGTGTTGACATGACATTTTTTTATTACAACATTGTACTTTTAAAATAACTTTATTATAAGATCACCAATTTCTATTACAAGGGCAAAATGCGCAAAAAATATAATATCATAAGTTAAACATGTTTATAAAAGATCACTATTTCACGAATAAAAATATCCACAAAAAAACCATTCATTCATCGAGTTCATCATAAATTTCATGGCTTACTTTGTCATACCAAAACCTAAACAAGTGGACATCTTTTCAACAAAAAAAAAAAAACCATCCTATCCACATTCATCTAACAATGTTATTTAATCAAGTGGAACCGTCTTGTCACAACTACTACCTTCTCCATCTTTCTTAACGGTATTTTTTTTTTGTAGGTTGTTCAAAGTTATCCTTTCACTTGGCTTTTTTTTTTTCAGGATGAGCTTTGGTCGTGATTCCACTTGAGATGGTTCCTGTTCAAATTAGTGAACAAATTAGTATGCAATTGACATATAAAATTAGTATAAAACTTGAAGATTTTACATTACCTTTTTAACATCCCTTTGTGAACCCGTTCCGCCTCGTGTACCCCCTTTACTGCTTTGTCTATGAATATTAGTCCTAGGCCTGCCTGGTGGTCTGACATCTTTTAATGGTGCATCTTTTTTCTCATTCTTGCATGATCTACTGTTGTGACCTGCTTCATTACATTTTGTACATGTCATTCTTCTTCCTTGTCTTCCAATCTATCCCGTTGAAGTCAATAATCTTTCCACTGCATCCCTTCTTCTTTTAAGTTTTGGCCTTCCACACAATCTTCTTGGCAACGACAGCAAGGGGCTAATATGATTGGTTTTCGGCCACATTTTGATTCCGTTTAAAGGTCTTAAATAATGATTGTATGACTGAATAAACATGTTTTTTCTGAAACAATCTGGAACATAACTTTCTAGAATCTTGTTTACGTACAAGATCGCAGCCATAGCATGGGCACAAGGCAAACCCAATATTTGCCACATTCTACAAGTACATGATCTTTCATCTACATCAACTATGAAAGCATCTAACCCACTTTTAACCTCAAAAAGATCACCCCACATGGAAGTACATGCCAAAATCTACATGGAAATGAGAAGCTAGTGAATTTATGAACAATGAGTATTAAACATATTAGTGATAAAATAATACCTTTGTTGTTCCTTTAAGTGCTCAATTTTTTCCTAATAGTAGGGCATATATCATCCATCCATTTCCCAAATCTCTCTCTCATTTTATCCATTCTTTCAATCATTATCACTCTAATAGCTTCAAGCAGTGTAAGGATTGACTTTCTTCTAGCATTTACCAATAGTGAGTTAAAACACTCACTAATTCCATTTTCGACAGCATCACAGGCTCTATGTGTCTCAAAAAATGCACGAGACCAAGTATGAGGTGCTTTCTCCATAAGGTACAAATATGCATCAAGGTTGGCCGCTTTGATTTCACATGGGAAAAAAATCAAAACAGTTAATAAAAGAATAAAAGGACAATTGTAACAGCCTAAACACATTTTAACAACTTAAAACAATAACAAACAGCTTATAATAGCTTAAAAAACAACTTAAAACAGTTTCGAAAGTGTAAATATCTTTGATTTCAGACATCACTTCTTCAAATTGTTGTTAATATGACGTTTTAGAGGCTGCCCAGAAAAGGTTTCTGAATTTTACACCACTAAACTTCCTCCTAAAATTTGCATAAATGGTGTCTAGCACATTATATGTGTTCAGCTACCGGGAGCACATCCTTGACAGCCTCAATTAGCCCTTATTTAAGAAACAAAAAATTATTTTTTTATTAAAAATAATTATAAGAGGCATAAAAAACACACACTTACAAAGACGTAGAAACGACAAAAACAAAATGTACCTGATGTTGATCTGAAATCAAAGTTGTACCAACGCCATCATTCAAAGATAGGTCTTCTTTCAACAAGTTAATAAACCACGTCCAGTTTTCTTTGTTTTCAATTTTCACCACCGCCCAAACAATTGGGAATATCTGATTATTGGCCTCTCGACCAACGGCTGAAAGCAACTCTCTTTTGCATATTGTCTTTAAAAAGCACCCATTAAGCCCAATTACTCTTCTACAACCACTAATCCAACCTTCTTTCAATCCTTGCAAACATATATAGCAGCCTTGAAAGTAAGTCTTCCCATCGGGATTGACTTCAACACTCATTTTTACTGTAGATCCATGATTGGTTCTTCTAATTTCTTCACCGTACTCCTAAAGTTTATCATAATGTTTTTTCATACCTTGCTCAAATTTACTAATCGCATGTGTCCTAGCCTTAGCACATTGGTTGATGCTCACTAGACACTTGTATTTCTTCATCACAACAGATTGCAAGTCCACTAACTTCATATCAGGATTTTCCCTCAATCGACTGGCAAACTTCTTAGCAATAAACTTATAGTTCAGCAATGAACCAAATTTAAAGTTTCTTGCACACATATTTCACTTGGAATGATTTCTCATTTTCCATCCAAGTTGCCCATAATCTCCAAGGACATTTCGGTTGATCATCACTAACTTCCCTTCCACATCTTGCTAATAGCTTAGTGTGGTCATTCATTTCGAACCATATTTGGTAACCATTGGCTAATGCATAATTTGTTATGCATTCTTTGAGTTGTGTTGGGCTTTCATATCTCTCACCTATTATAGGTTTCATGATCTTCCAATGTGTTTTTGGATCATGCATTGGATATTTTCCACCTTCTTGAGCGAGGTCATGCTCTTCATCATCATTATTTATATTGGTCTCAACAATATTATCTTTTTTTAACTCCCCATTAAGATCATTTAAAAACTTTTCATGCTCAATAGCCATCAAATCTTCTTCTCTCACATTATCATCATCTTATCCAATATATTCTTGTGTCACGAAACCATGCCCAACTTTTTGTCTAAATTCAATTATTTCATCTTCACTTTCGGATATATGATCTAAAGAAGGAGCATAAAAAACATCATCATCATCATCACTAGATGAACTGTCACTATCATTATCACTACCATCTTGTCTCAAATACTCTATTAAGTCTTTAGCAAAATCATCTAAATACACATCAACTATCTCCCTACTTTTGAGTCCATATTCAATAAAACTCTTAAATTCCACATTACATTTAAGTTTTCTTAAACCATTTTCTAAGCCCTTACCAGGTTTACAAAAATATATGTTTTCACACTATGTTGTGTTTCATTCTTCAAAAAAGCAACAAAATCCATGTATTCGATGTTGCCAATGTCAAAAGTTTCAAAAAATTTTCTCAACCCATTAGCATATTCAAGTGGCCAAAATACAAAAACACCTATGTAATGTACCTCGAAAGATATTGATGAAGATGCCATCCTGAAGATAAAGAAACATAAATAATTTAGCATCTGGGATAACCTTAAGATAAAAAAAACAGACAAAAGAACCATCAACACTATTTATCATGTCTCATCTTTCATTTTTCTTTGTAGATATAAAGTAAATAAGACCTAATACAACCTTTGTGTTGAGTCATTTAAACTACAATTGGTTGAAATATGTAAAGTAAATTGACCCATGAATGATTTACTTGTGTGCTAAATGATCGACACCATCAAGCTGGACCTATTTTAAATTTTGTAGCCCAATGCATTAGCTACAACTGACTACACAAATTGTAGCCGATAACCACTCGAATGAATGATGTAGATCTTTTGTATTTGTCTCGTTGCTATTTTCTCCTCATTTCAAAACTTATATCCAAAAAATTAACCTTACAAGGTTGCAAATATCCCTAGTTCTTTGTGCATAAGCATAGACCATCCTTAAAAAAAACTCAAATCATTACACCTTGCTTTAAAACAACTAAAATGCTCTCTACTTGGTTTTTCCGTTGATATACGTGTAATACCAACATCTATTGTTGCCATTTTGTTGCTCATTATCATAGCTGTTGTTTGGACACAAAAAGCAGTCATGGGCTGTTCGGGTTGACAATAAAATATAGTTACTTCTAACTTTAGATTGTTGCATTCGGTCATTGTGTTGCCATTGTTAATTGAGGTCGTAAATGATTTTTTAGATCATGTTGCTTACAAATGTGGTTGCTGATATGAATTTGATCATGGTTGTTCATTTGAAGGTAGTGACCTGCTGCTGCTCATACTAAGGCAAAAAACACATCATCCAAACAAATGTCAATTTGAACCAACTTAAGAAAACCAAAGAAAACTCACATGTGATAAGAAAAATTGTGCAGTACTACCTTAAAATTACCACAAAACAACAAAAAACCATTCAAATAAAAAAAGCAAAACAAAACCATGTAATAAGAACTTGGCAAGAAGAGATAAAAACTTTTCACTAGCATAAAAATGAAATTTCAGTATTCGCTATGAAGTATTCTGATCTGTAGAACCCACATAAAGGTACCCTTAGTGTGCGGCTCTAGACTAACTAGAGAAAATCACAATCCCCTCTCAAGTTTCGAATAATAAATATGATCAACAATTTTAGAAAAGAGCTTGTACTTATGTGTGTATTGATATGAAAAGTGTTCTGAAATGGCTCCAGATTCAGCTTTGGCATTTGAAGTAGTAACTCATTTAAGGCAAACAGATATGGCATTTGGCCTCCTTAAGATAAACAGATATGGAAAACAGATATGGCATTTGGTCTCCTTAAGGCAAACAAATATGGCATTACGATTACAATCTCTATGGTGTAAAACCAAAGAACGTCAAGGCCCTTTTTGCATTTACTGGACCTTGTTGTATAGAAGACACCTATATGTGTTTTTCATGAAGATTGCATCTCTGGAGCAATTTAAATTGCTTGGAAATTTACTAATGAACCTCCCCCCACCC
>NC_037540.1:26508379-26519764 GCF_001531365.2 Cynara cardunculus var. scolymus | reverse complement strand
CCCACCCCACTCCCAACATATTAGAGTTGCTCACGAATACTAACAGGATGGCCTGCAGACCCAGCCCGCCTAAGATTGTTAAACTAATGACGGAGTTATCCCAGGTTTACAAGGAGACATCCCTGCTGGTTCCAAAAATGGTGTTCCTTTTGTTGCTTTTAAACCTTCTTGTCCAGCAGAAATATGTGGCTTTATTTAACTCAGGATTCGTATGACACAAGCTACAAAACAGAAAATGTACATATACATTGTTGTAAAACATATTGAACTTACCTGTTGGAATAAGATGCACGATGAGGAAGTCGATGAGAGTGAGTCGATTAGGGTTTAGATTTGATCAGGAAGAAGAGGCTGAGGGTCTATTAGGTCAAAGAGGAACACGATGTGTGTGATTGAGGGATTGAGGGTGAACGAATAGTCATCAGGAAGAATGAGGACGAACAGTCTGAACAATGAGAGGGATTGGGCGTTTTTCATTTTCAAAAATTGTTTTCAAATTAAAATTTTATTTTAAATGACACATATGATATCCATGTGTAACAGGTTATCCTACATGGTTTCCATGTCATTTTAAATTTGGCACGTCAACAAAGAAAACCTGTTCAAAAGGTAACAGGTTACCCAATGCTATAACGGGTAAATTTTTGAAAGTACAATGCCCTGATAAAAAATATTTTGAAAGTACATTGCTGTAATAAAAAAACTGAAAGTTGAATGCTATAATAAGGAAATTTGTAAAAGTAGGTTGCTATTTTGCGCATTTTGCCCAATATTTTAAATAACATGATTAGAATAGACTCCGATCATCTAGGAGCTGATAACATTATGGGCTACGGTGGTTATCTTGGTTAATAGAGGATGAAGGTGTCATAAGTTTTAAGAAAATAGGAAGAAGAAATCGAACCAAGAAGCTTGAGGGAGAAGTTTGCAAAGACAATTGATTCAAGGTTTGCTTATCACAAATTTATCACACTTAAAACATGAATTGCTCCAGTTGCTCGATTTGAAGATTGTTTGGTTCAATTAGGGTATGAGTATCACACGATTATCACAAAAAATTCGACTACAATCTATTGGTTCGACTAAGGATAACGTATCTACTCGATTCGTATTTGGGTGTGATAATCATGTGATACCTTAACCCAAAGACGAACCAATTTTCACAAGATACGATTTGTATTTAAGTCTGACTACAATCTGTTCGGTTCAGTTAGGTTCCATCATCACACGATTATCACAGCCCAATCATGTATAAATTATCACACGATTATCACCTAATACAAATGCACTTTGTTTGGTGTCATAACCCTATCGATTATCACACTGTTATCATACCCAATGGATAAAAACTAATGTGATGGGAAATTTGGTGGTTGTATCAATTAGGTTCACGATTATCACACTGTTATCATACCCAATGAATACAAAATGATTGTGATGGGAAATTTGGTGGTTGTATCGATTAGGTTCACGATTATCACACTATTGTCACACGATTATCACATTGTTATCATACATAATGGATATAAAATAAACGTGATGGAAAACTTGGTGGTTGAATCGATTAGGTTCATGATTATCACACGATTATCACACTGTTATCATACCCAATGGACACAAAATGACTATGATGGAAAATTTGGTGGTTGAATCGATTAGGTTTACTATTATCTCACTGTTATATCAAGAGATTTTGAAACTTCAGATACAATGGGGAGGAAAAGAATGGGAAGAAAACAATAGACGTTTTATTCAACATGATCAATCACAAACTAAAATGATGGGATAATTCCAATTAATTACAATAAGATAAAAATTATAAAAAAAAATACTTAATTACATTACTTCCCTTAATGATTTATTTTTATTTAATATAACTTAAGTTGGTTAAAAAGGTTTGAGGCCCACAAGTATTCTTGAATCCTCGTAAATTACAGGGGTTCTCGTTTGAACTCCCACCTATATCTATAATCCTAAAAAATAAGTAACTTTTGGGCCACTTGACCCTTTCCTATGCGATGGTTATTGATTTTTCTCGCCTAAACATTTATGTGGACACAATGTTCACTTACGGTTCAAATAGGTCTACCTAAGTGACATGTGTCCCTTCGGAAGGTTACTTACACGTATTCATGGTTTAACCGCGTTTGAAGCGAAATTTGCGTCGAACGTATGAATCAACTCGGTCCATGTGAAGTTATAACTTCGCTGAACGTATTCCAGATTTTCTCTCCAGACTCAGAAGAAAAGGACTAAGATATTCATTTCCCAGACTAATTAGAGGTCTTACGGGAAAGTCTGTAATACATGTGCGCATTCCGTGGGAGTAGGAGATTAAGAGGCTCTACATGTACTATGCAGACGCTCTGTGTCTGGAGTGATGTTCTCCATCAAGCACTTAACCTTTTCTGCACTTAAGCCTTGATCTTCCATGAAATACAACATCGGCTCTGTATATATATGAGACACTTAACTCTTCAGTAAAAGCTCTGTCTCTTGATGCATTCAAAATTTTGCCTCCAGACTTGGATGAAAAGGACTAACATATTCATTTCCCAGACTAATTAGAGGTTTTGCAAGAACGCATGGAATACATGTGCGCATTTTGTGGAAGTAAGAGACTAACAGGCTCTGCATGTACTATGTAGACGCTCTATGTCTAGAGTGATGTTCTACATCAATCACTTAACCTTTTCTGCACTTAAGCTTTGATCTTCCTCGGAATACAGCACGGGCTCTGTATATGAGACACTTAACTCTTCAGTAAGAGCTTTCTCTCTTGATGTATTCCAATTTTTGCCTCTAGACTCAGATGAAGAGGACTAAGATATTCATTTCCCAGACTAATTAGAGGTCTTGCGGGAACGTCTGGAATACATGTGTGCATTCTGTGGAAGTAGGAGACTAAGAGGCTCTGCATGTACTATGCTGAGGCTCAGGGTCTGGAGTGATGTTCTGCATCAAGCACTTAACCTTTTTTTCGCTTAAGCCTTGAACTTCCTCGAAATACAACACGAGATCAGTATATGAGACACTTAACTCTTCAGTAAGAACTATGTCTCTTGATATATTCCAAATTTTGCTTCTAGACTTAGATGAAGAGGTCTAAGATATTCATTTCCCAGACTAATTAGAGGCCTTGCGGGAAAATCTGGAATACAGGTGCGCATTCCGTGGGAGTAGGAGACTAAGAGGCTCTGCATGTACTATGCAGACGCTCTGTGTCTGGAGTGATGTTCTGCATCAAACACTTAACCTTTTCTGTGCTTAAGCCTTGTTCTTCCTCGAAATATAATACGGACTCTGTATATGAGACACTTAATTCTTCAGTAAGAGCTCTGTCTCTTGATTTATTCAAAATTTCGCCTCCAGACTTAGTGAAGAGGACTAACATATTCATTTCCCAGACTAATTAGAGGTCTTGCGGGAAAGTCTGGAATACATGTGCGCATTTCGTGGAAGTAGGAGACTAAGAGGCTCTGCATGTACTATGCAGACGCTCTGTGTCTGGAGTGATGTTCTGCATCAAGCACTTAATCTTTTCTGCGCTTAAACCTTGATCTTTCTCGAAATACAACATAGGCTCTGTATATGAAACACTTCACTCTTTAGTAAGAGCTCTGTTTCTTGATTTATTACAAATTTCGCCTCTAGACTTAGATGAAGAGGACTAAGAAATTCATTTCCTAGACTAATTAGAGGTCTTGTGGGACAGTTAGGAATACATGTGCGCATTCTGTGGGAGTAGAAGACTAAGAGGCTCTGCATGTATGCAGACACTCTGTGTCTGGAGTGATGTTCTACATCAAGCACTTAACATTTTCTGCGCTTAAGCCTTCATCTTCCTCGAAATACAATACGGGCTCTGGATATGAGACACTTAAATCTTCAGTAAGAGCTATGTCTATTGATGTATTCCAAATTTTGCCTTCAGACTTAGTGAAGAGGACTAACATATTCATTTCCCAGACTAATTAGAGGTCTTGCAGGAAAGTCTGGTATACATGTGCGCTTTCTGTGAAAGTAGGAGACTAAGAGGCTCTGCATGCAGACCCTTAGTGTCTGGAGTGATGTTATGCATCAAACGCTTAACCTTCTCTGCGCTTAAGCCTTGATCTTCGTCGGAATACAAGACGGGCTCTGTATATGAGACACTTAACTTTTCAGTAAGAGCTCTTTCTCTTGATGTATTCCAAATTTCGCCACTAGATTTAGATGAAGAGGACTAAGAAATTCATTTCCCAGACTAATTAGAGATTTTGAGGAAAAGTTTGGAATACATGTGCGCATTCTGTGGGAGTAAGATACTAAGAGGCTCTGCATGTACTTTGCAGATGCTATGTGTCTAGAGTGATGTTCTCCATCATCACTTAACCTTTTCTACACTTAAGCCTTGATCTTCCTCGAAATACAACATGGGCTCTGTATATATGAGTCACTTAACTCTTTAGTAAGAGCTCTGTCTCTTGATGTATTCCAAATTTCGCCTCCAGACTTAGTGAAGAGGATTAACATATTTATTTCCCAGACTAATCAGAGGTTTTGCAGGAAAGTCTGGAATACATGTGCGTATTCCGTGGAATTAGGAGACTAAGAAGCTCTGGATGTACTATGCAGACGCTCAGTGTTTGGAGTGATGTTCTGCATCAAACGCTTAACCTTTTCAGCGCTTAAGCCTTGATCCTCCTTGGAATACAAAACGGGCTCTGTATATGAGACACTTAACTCTTCAGGTAATAACTTTGTCTCTTGATGTATTCCAAATTTCGCCTCCAGACTTAGATGAAGAGGACTAAGGTATTCATTTCCCAGACTAATTAGAGGTCTTGTGGAAAAGTCTGGAATACAAGTGCGCATTCCGTGGGAGTCGGAGACTAAGAGGCTCTGCATGTACTATGTTGACGCTCAGTGTCTAGAGTGATGTTCTGCATCAAGCGCTTAACCTTTTCTGTGCATAAGCCTTGATCTTCCTCGGAGTACAACACGGGCATTGTATATGAGACACTTAATTCTGTAGTAAGAGCTCTGTCTCTTAAAGTATTCCAAATTTCACCTCCAAACTTAGATGCAGAGGACTAAGATATTCATTTCCCAAACTAATTAGTGGTCTTGCAGGAAATTCTGGAATACATGTGCGCATTCCGTGGAAGTAGGAGACTAAGAGGCTCTGCCTGTATTACGCAGACGCTCAGTGTCTGGAGTGATGTTCTGCATCAAGCGCTTAACCTTTTCTGCTCTTAAGCCTTGATATTCCTCTGAATACAAAACGGGCTCTGTATATGAGACATTTAACTCTTCAGTAAGAGCTCTACCTCTTGATATATTCCAAATCTTGCCTCCAGCCTTAGATGAAGACTAACAAATTCATTTCCCAGACTAATTAGAGGTCTTGCGAGAAAGTTAGGAATACATGTGTGCATTCTGTGGAAGTAGGAGACTAAGAGGCTCTGCATGTACTATGCAAAAACTCTTTGTCTGTACTGATGTTCTACACCAAGTACTTATCCTTTTCTGCACTTAAGCCTTGATCTTCCTTGGAATACAACACGGTCCTGTATATGAGACACCTAACTCTTCAGTAAGAGCTCTATCTCTTGATGTATTACAAATTTCGCCTCCAGACTTAGATGAAGAGGACTAAGAAATTCATTTCCCAGACTAATTAGAGGTCTTGCGGGAAAGTTAGGAATACATGTGCGCATTCCGTGGGAGTAGGAGACTAAGAGGCTCTGCATGTACTATGCAGACGCTCTGTGTCTGGAGTGATGTTATGCGCTTAAACCTTGATCTTTCACAGAATACAACAAAAGCTCTGTATATGAGACACTTAACTCTTAGTAAGAGCTTTATCTCTTGATGTATTCCAAATTTCGCCTCTAGACATAGATGAAGAGGACTAAGATATTCATTTCCTGGACTAATTAATGGTCTCAGAAGAAAGTTAGGAATACATGTACGCATTTCCGTGGGAGTAGAAGACTAAGAGGTTCTACATGTACTATGCAGACGCTTTGTGTTTGAAGTGATGTTCTGCATCAAGCACTTAACCTTTTCTGAACTTAAACCTTGATCTTTCTCGGAATACAACACAGGCTCTGCATATGAGACACTTAACTATTCAGTAAGATCTCTGTCTCTTGATGTATTCCAAATTTCGCTTCCAGACTTAGATGTAGAGGACTACGATATTCATTTCCAAGACTAATTAGAGGTCTAGCAGGAAAGTTAGGAATACACGTGCGTATTCCGTGGGAGTAGAACACTAAGAGGCTCTATATGTACTATGCAGAAGCTTTGTGTCTGGAGTGATGTTCTATATCAAACACTTAACCTTTTCTGCGCTTAAGCCTTGTTCCTCGAAATACAGCACATGCTCTGTATATATGAGACACTTAATTCTTCAGTAAGAGCTTTCTATCTTGATGTATTCCAAATTTCGCTTCCAAACATAAATGAAGAGGACTAAGATATTCATTTCGTAGACTAATTAGAGGTCTTGCGGGAACATCTGGAATACATGTGCGTATTCCGTGGAAGTAGGAGACTAAGAGGCTCTTCATGTACTATGCAGAGGCTTAGTGTCTGAAGTGATGTTCTAAATCAAACACTAAACCTTTTATGCACTTAAGCCTTGATCTTCCTCGAAATACAACACGGGATCTGTATGTGAGACACTTAACTCTTTATAAGAGCTCTGTCTCTTGATGTATTCCAAACTTTGCCTCCAGACTTAGTGAAGAGGACTAACATATTCATTTCCCAGACTAATTAGAGGTCTTACGGTAAAGTCTGGAATATATGTGCACATTTCGTGAAAGTAGGAGACTAAGAGGCTCTACATGTACTATGTAGACGCTCAGTGTCTGGAGTGATGTTCTGCATCAAGTGCATAACCTTTTCTACGCATAAGCCTTGATCTTCCTCAGAATACAACACTGGCTCTATATATGAAAAACTTAAATCTTCAGTAAGAGCTCTGTCTCTTGATGTATTCCAAATTTCGCCTCAAGACGTAGATAAAGAGGACTAAGGTATTCATTTCCCAGACTAATTAGAGGTCTTGTGGGAAATTCCGGAATACATGTGCGCATTCGTGGGAGTAGGAGACTAAGAGGCTCTGCATGTACTATGTTGATGCTTAGTGTCTGGAGTGATGTTCTTCATCTAGCCTAAACCTTTTCTGCGCTTAAGCCTTGATCTTCCTCAGAATACAACACAGGCACTGTATATGAGACACATAACTCTTCAGTAAGAGCTCTGTCTCTTTTTGTATTCAAAATTTTGCCTCTAGACTTAGATGAAGAGGATTAAGGTATTCATTTCCCAGACTAATTAGAGGTCTTGCGGGAAAGTTTGGAATACATGTGCGCATTCTGTGGGAGTAGGAGACTAAGAGGCTCTGCATGTACTATGTTGATGCTCAGTGTCTGGAGTGATGTTCTGCATCAAGCGCTTAACCTTTTCAGCGCTTAAGCCTTGATCTTCCTCGGAATACAACACGGGCACTGTATATGAGACATATAACTCTTCAGTAAAAGCTCTGTCTCTTGATGTATTCCAAATTTCGCCTCCAGACTTAGTGAAGAGGACTAACATATTTATTTCCCAGACTAATTAGAGGTCTTGCGGGAATGTCTGGAATACATGTGCGCATTCCGTGGAAGTAGGAGAGTAAGAGGCTTTGCATATACTATGCAGAGGCTCAGTGTCTGGAGTGATGTTCTGCATCAAACACTTAACCTTTTCTTCGCTTATGCCTTGATCTTCCTCGAAATACAACTCATGCACTGTATATGAGACACTCAACTATTCAGTAAGAGCTCTGTCGCTTGATGTAATCCAAAATTCGCTCCTAGACGTAGATGTAGAGGACTAAGATATTCATTTCCAAGACTAATCAGAGGTCTTGCGAGAAAGTTAGGAATACATGTGCGTATTACATGGGAGTAGGAGACTAAGAGGCTTTGCATGTACTATGCATACGCTCTGTGTCTGGAGTGATGTTCTACATCAAGCACTTAACCATTTCTGTGCTTAAGCCTTGTTCCTCGAAATACAACACGGGCACTGTATATGAGACACTTAACTCTTCAGTAAGGGCTTTGTCTCTTGATGTATTCCAAATTTCGCCTCCAGGCTTAGATGAAGAGGTCTAAGATATTCATTTCTCAGAATAATTAGAGGTCTTTCGGGAACGTCTGGAATACATGTGCACATTCCGTGGAAGTAGGAGACTAAGAGGCTCTGCATGTACTATACAGACGCTCAGTGTCTGGAGTGATGTTCTGCATCGAACACTTAACCTTTTCTGCGTTTAAGACTTGATCTTCCTCGAAATACAACACAGACTCTGTATATGAGACACTTAACTCTTCAGTATGAGCTATGTCTCTTGATGTATTCCAAATTTTGCCTCCAGACTTAGATGAAGAGGACTAAGATATTTATATCCCAGACTAATTAGAGGTCTTGCAGGAAAGTCTGGAATACATGTGCGCATTCCGTGGGAGTAGGAGACTAAGAGGCTCTGCATGTACTATGCAGACGCTCTGTGTCTGGAGTGATGTTTTGCATCAAGTGCTCAACCTTTTCTGCGCTTAAGCCTTGATCTTCCTCGAAATACAACCCTGGCTCTGTATATGAGACACTTAACTCTTTAGTAAGAGCTATGTCTCTTGATTTAACCCAAATTTTGCCTCCAGACTTAGATGAAGAGGACTAAGGTATTCAATTCTCAGACTAATTAGAGGTCTTGCTGGAAAGTCTGGAATACATGTGCGCATTCCGTGGGAGTAGAAGACTAAGAGGCACTGCATGTACTATGTTGACGCTCAGTGTCTGGAGTGATGTTCTGCATCAAGCGCTTAACCTTTTCTATGCTTATGCCTTGATCTTCCTCGCAATACAACACGAGCACTGTAAATGAGACACTTAACTCCTTAGAAAGAGCTCTGTCTCTTGATGTATAATAAATTTTGCCTCCAGACTTAGATAAAGAGGACTAAGATATTAGTTTCCCAGTCTAATTAGAGGTCTTGCGAGAAAGTCTGGAATACATGTGCGCATTCCTTTGAAGTAGGAGACTAAGAGGCTCTACATGTACAATGCAGACGCTCTATGTCTGGATTGATGTTCGGCATCAAGCATTTAACCTTTTCTGTGCTTAAGCCTTGATCTTCATCAGAATACAACACGAGCACTGTATATGAGACACTTAACTCCTCAATAAGATCTTTGTCTTCTAATGTATAATAAATTTCGTCTCCAGACTTAGATAAAGAGGACTAAGATATTAGTTTCCCAGACTAATTAGAGGTCTTGCGGGAAAGTCTTGAATACATGTGTGCATTCCGTTGAAATAGGAGACTAAGAGGCTCTACATGTACTATGCAAAAGCTCTATGTGTGGAATGATGTTCTGCGTCAAGAACTTAACCTTTTATGTGCTTAAGCCTTGATCTTCCTCGGAATACAAAACGGGCTCTGTATATGAGACACTTAACTCTTCAGTAAGAGCTCTGTTTCTTTATGTGTTCCAAATTTCGCCTCCAGACTTAGATGAAGAGGACAAAGAAATTCATTTCCCAGACTAATTAGAGGTCTTGCAGGAAAGTTAGGAATACATGTGTACATTCCACGGGAGTAGGAGACTTAGAGGCTCTAAATGTCTATGCAGACGCTTTGTGTCTAGAGTGATGTTCTACATCAAACATTTAACCTTTACTGCACTTAAGCCTTGATCTTTCTTGAAATACAACACGGGCTCTGTATATAAGATACTAAACTCTTCAGTAAGAGCTCTGTCTCTTGTTGTATTTCAAATTTTGCGTCCAGACTTAGATGAAGAGGACCAAGGTATTCATTTCCTAGACTAATTAGAGGTCTTGAGGGAAAGTCTGGAATAAATGTGTGTATTCCGTGGGAGTAGGAGAATAAGACGCTCTGTGTCTGAAATGATGTTCTGCATCAAGCACTTAACCTTTTTTGCGCTTAAACCTTGATCTTCCTCGAAATACAGCACGAGCTTTGTATATGAGACACTTAACTCTTTAGTTAGAACTCTGTCTCTTGATGTATTCCAAATTTCTCCTCCAGAGTTAAGTGAAGAGGAGTAACATATTCATTTCTTAGACTAATTAGAGGTGTTGCGGGAAAGTCTGGAATACATGTACGCATTATGTGGAAGTAGGTGACTAAGAGGTTTTATATGTACTATGCAGACGCTTTGTGTCTGGAGTGATGTTCTGCATCAAACGCTTAACCTTTTCTACGCTTAAACCTTGATCTTCCTCAGAATACAACACGAGCACTGTATATGAGACACTTAACTCCTCCGTAAAAGCTCTATCTCTTGATGTATTCCAAATTTCGCTTCCATACTTAGATAAAGAGGACTAAGATATTAGTTTCCCACACTAATTAGTGGTCTTGCGGGAAAGTCTGGAATACATGTGTGCATTCCGTGGAAGTAGGAGACTAAGAGGCTCTACATGTACTATGTAGACGCTCTGTGTCTGGAGTGATGTTCGGCATCAAGCACTTAAACATTTCTACGCTTAAGCCTTGATATTCCTCGAAATACAAACGAGCACTGTATATGAGACACTTAACTCCTCAGTAAGAGCTCTGCCTCTTGATGTATTCCAAATTTCTCCTCCAGACTTAGATGAAGAGGACTAAGATATTAGTTTCCCAGACTAATTAGAGGTCTTGCAGGAAAGTCTGGAATACATGTGCACATACCGTGGAAGTAGGAGACTAAGAGGCTCTACATGTACTATGTGGACGCTCTGTGTCTGGAGTGATGTTCTACATCAAGCACTTAAACTTTTTTGCGCTTAAGCCTTGATCTTCCTCGGAATACAACACAGGCTCTGTATGTGTGAGACTTAACTCTTCAGTAAAAGCTCTGTCTCTTGATGTATTTCAAATTTCGCCTCCAGGCTTAGATGAAGAGGACTAAGAAATTCATTTCCCAGACTAATTAGAGGTCTTGCGGGAAAGTTAGGAATACATGTGCGCAATCCACGAAAGTAGGAGACATAGAGGCTCTAAATGTCTATGCAGACGCTCTGTGTCTGGAGTGATGTTCTACAACAAGCATTTAACCTTTACTGCACTTAAGCCTTGATCTTTCTTGAAATACAACACGGGCTCTGTATATGAGATACTAAACTCTTCAGTAAGATCTTTGTCTCTTGTTGTATGTAACATCCAAGTTCCAAAATATCCAATTATTTGTTTAGAATAATTGATTATTTATTGGGTTATAGTGGGTTTATAATTTAGTGGGAGTTTGTAGATCCAAATGGGTTCTTAGACGGGCCAAACCGGCCCAACTTGAGTTTAGCATTATAAAATAGGAGATTTGATCCATTTTTCCATA
>NC_037540.1:26504708-26507100 GCF_001531365.2 Cynara cardunculus var. scolymus | reverse complement strand
ATTGTACTTTGAATCCTTTGAGACCATCGATCCTCTGGTTGTATTGATCCATCGATCCTCTATTTGTATTGATTCATCGACCCTCTGTTTATCCTTCGGCTCTCTGGTTATATAGACCAGCGGCCCTCTGGTTGCACAGTGTTTTGGTCAATTTTATCAGATTATTTTTTGATAAAATTCTTAATTAAACGACTCTTTTGTTCTGCTTCGTTTATGATTTGCTTTGTATTTATAATATATATAAATATAAGCTTTGGTATAATCTCACTAAGCCTTGTGGCTTAATCTTTTAGAATGAACTTTCTTCACAGGAAAGCCGATAGCTGCCCAGGTGAAGGATTAGACGGTTTAGATCTGCTGTACGAGTGTCGTTTGAGTTGGATCTAGGTATATAATACTTTTGAGTAGATATATTTGTATTTTATGGATCCGACTTATAGTACTGAAAATCGTCTTTTGCAGACTATGTTATTTTGTCTTTTGGTGGAAATTTATAACATATATCCCGTATTTGCTTGGAGACTGTTTTATGGAAAAAAAATTTATTTGGATAAATAGTTTCTTTTATTCAAAGAGCGTAACTGATGTTACAATTATGGTATCAGAGCGCAGTTTAAGCGAACTGAATATCAGAAATGGTATTTAGACTTAAACCTAAGCATTGAGATCGTATAGTAACTAAGTGATGATGATACGGGATATGGACCAATAGAAAGACCTAAGATGGATGAGGACCTAGGATTAGGAAATATAATTGATATATTTATGTTACGTTTTTAGCTCGATGTCGGATCACGACGAGGCGAGTCACACTCCACTGAACCCCAATGTCGGAGAAAATGTTCCGGGTAACACCAGTAATAATGAGATTGCTCCGATATCCCCTCGTACCGAGAGGCTCATGAAACACATGACGGATCAGCTTCAGATGGCGTTAGAACAACAACGACGCAAATTTGAGAAACGGTTGTCGGAAGAGCGTGAACGTAATAATGCCTCAAAATCTGATGATAGAGGTAAGGGTCCAATTAATGATGATGCGCCACGAACCAAAACTGAACGAGTCTCATTTAAAACCTTCCGAAGCAGTGGAGCGACAGAATATACAGGACAATTAGATCCTGTACTCGCAATGTAATGGATACAGAATACCGAAAAGGTGTTTCGGATCACTCGAGTGCCCAATGAAGATAAGGTGAAGTATGCATCCGCGATGTTCATCGATCGAGCACTGGTGTGGTGGGATAATATGTTCGAATCTCTTGACCCAATTACTCAAGAGAATATGAAGTGGAAAGAGTTTCGAACTTTGTTCTTTGAGCAATACTGCCCAGCTGACCTTCAAAAGCGCCTTGAGAAAGAATTTTTGGACCTAAAGCAGGGAAGTATGACCGTGATTGATTACGAGACTGAGTTTAACCGAAAGGCACGGTTTGCCCAACGGTTTTTGACTTCTGACCAAGACAAGATTGATCATTTCGTCGATGGGCTACGACGAGAAATCCGTGATTTTGTTGCAAACCGTGATATTTCGAGTTTTGGTAAAGCTGTTGAATATGCTCGACGCCGCGAACATGATCTGACGATACCCGATGATACCGTTTCCACACCAAAACGGCAAAGAACTGACAGGACTTTTTCGGCGCCGTCACATAAACCATCACGACTATTTACACCGAAACGGGCGCAGACTCAGAACAATCCACGTGCTTCTTCTCAAGTCTATACGTTACGATCGAGCACACCAAAGGACTGTCAGAGGTGCGGAAAGACACACCAAGGCCGGTGTGATTCGGATAGACCTGTTGTTAAATGTTTTTGTTGCGGTGAAGCGGGTCATGTTAGGACGAACTGTCCCCAGAGAGATCTTGCATGCTTTTCCTGCGGAGTGTTAGGGCACCATAGGAAAGAATGTCCCCGTATAAAAAGGGTTGAAAGCAAAGCCTCGGTACAACAACCAGCGAGAAGGGGTACTTCAACCGAAAAGGAGGATGTGCCCAGGGCACGAGCAAGGGCTTTTCAAATCACAACGGAGGAGGCATTGAAGGAACCGGATGTCGTAGCAGGTATTTTCCCTCTCAATAATAGACCCGCATGCGTTTTATTTGACTCGGGAGCCACGAATTCTTATGTGTCACTGTATTATACTCAGTACCTTAATTCTGGTGCCGGTCATGCTTGAAAAACCTTTTAATGTTGACACTGCGAACGGAGTGACACTCATAGGTGATAAAGTTTATAAAGACTGTAAATTAGAATTAGATGACCATGAGTTCACGGTCRAWTTGATCYCAAYGGATATTCATAACTTTGATGTGGTAATTGGTATGGATTGGTTGACGAAGAACCGAGCAGAAATCATTTGCTCACGGAGAATGATACGAATTCCGAT
>NC_037540.1:26500202-26501311 GCF_001531365.2 Cynara cardunculus var. scolymus | reverse complement strand
GAAGCTATTTTGGGTAGGAAAGTAACATGCATTGAGTTTTATGGCAAAATCTGGGTTTAAGTATGGTAAAACAGGGGTTTAACAGAGGATTTTACAAAAATAAATAAATGTGTAAATAGGATAATCAAGTTCTAAAGTGTATAAATTAAGGTTGAGATATGGTTGGTTTTGATTCTGAAATGTTTACTCCAGGGGCTGTTTTTAAGGCTAATTAGAACCTTTGAAGGTTTATCGCTATTGTTGGTTGGATTGRAGGTTACCGCGTTTGRTCRTTYATAAGAAAGCACTGTGAGTTTATATCAAACTTATACTTATGTATAGTATAAATATATGAACATTTGTTGAAAAGTTGCTGAATTTCTTGCATGTGTTATTTTGTAAGATAAATTTTTCCCAAACTGTGTTTTGGTACCGCTTAATCCTGTTAAATTTATGTTTAAGTCCCGGATCGGAGACTGTTTCATTGGTTTTTAGTTGAACCATGATCTATGGGTATTACTTTGTGTGATGCGCCGTAGCATGGTGTATGTCCACGTATCCCAGGGAGAAGGAGGTTGGGTGTGGCATATTGGTTGTATTCACGTATCCCGAATGATAAGGAGCTGGGTGTGAATACTTGCACGGGCCCTGTAGATGAAGGAGGGTATGGTGCACATAAAAACTCTATTTTGAAAATGGTACCTTTGGTGTTGAACACCCTTTTGGGCTGAAATTGATCTTATTTATCTTAAAAAGTCTTTATAAGCGCTGTATGTTAAGATTGGAAATTCAAAGTTTTTATGCTRTGATTAAATGGCCAAGTTTGGAATTTTGGGTCTTTTGAGACCATCGGCCCTCTGGTTGTATTGTAGTTTAAATCCTTTGAGACCATCGACCCTCTGGTTGTATTGTACTTTGAATCCTTTGAGACCATCGACCCTCTGGTTGTATTGATCCATCGATCCTCTGGTTGTATTGAGACCATTGATCCTCTGGTTGTATTGTACTTTGAATCCTTTGAGACCATCGACCCTTTGGTTGTATTGAGACCATTGACCCTCTGGTTGTATTGTACTTTGAATCCTTTGAGACCATCGATCCTCTGGTTGTATTGATATATCGATCCTCTG
>NC_037540.1:26496664-26499137 GCF_001531365.2 Cynara cardunculus var. scolymus | reverse complement strand
TTAGAGCTCTGTCTCTTGATGTATTCCAAATTTCGCCTCCAGAGTTAAGTGAAGAGGACTAACATATTCATTTCCCAGACTAATTAGAGGTGTTGCGGGAAAGTCTGGAATACATGTGCGCATTCTGTGGAAGTAGGAGACTAAGAGGCTTTACATGTACTATGTAGACGCTTTGTGTCTGGAGTGATGTTCTGCATCAAGCGCTTAACCTTTTCTACGCTTAAGCCTTGATCTTCCTAAGAATACAACACGAGCACTGTATATGAGACAGATTCTCCTCAGTAAGAGCACTGTCTCTTGATGTATATTAAATTTCGCCTCCAGACTTAGATAAAGAGGACTAAGATATTTGTTTCCCAGACTAATTAGAGATCTTGCGGGAAAGTCTGGAATACATGTGCGCATTCCATTGAACTAGGAGACTAATAGGCTCTACATATACTATGCAGATGCTCTATGTCTGGAGTGATGTTCGGCATCAAGCACTTAACCTTTTTTGCAATTAAGCCTTGATCTTCCTCGGAATACAATCGAGCACTGTATATGAGACACTTATCTCCTCAGTAAGAGCTCTGTCTCTTGATGTATTCCAAATTTTGCCTCCGGACTTAGATGAAGAGGACAAAGATATTAGTTTCCCAGACTAATTAGAGGTCTTGCGGGAAAGTCTGGAATACATGTGCACATTCCGTGGAAGTAGGAGACTAAGAGGCTCTACATGTACTATGTTGACGCTCTGTGTCTGGGGTGATGTTCTGCATCAAGCACTTAAACTTTTTTGTGCTTAAGCCTTGATCTTCCTCGGAATACAACACGGGTTCTGTATGTAAGAGACTTAACTCTTCAGTAAGAGCTCTGTCTCTTGATGTATTCCAAAATTTTGCCTCCAGACTTAGATGAAGAGGACTAAGAAAGTCATTTCCCAGACTAATTAGAGGTCTTGCAGGAAAGTTAGGAATACATGTGCGCATTCCGTGGGAGTAGGAGACTAAGAGGCTCTGCATGTACTATGGAGACGCTCTCTATCTGGAGCGATGTTCTGCATCAAGCACTTAACCTTTTCTGTGCTTAAACCTTGATCATCCTCGAAATACAACACATGCTCTGTATATAAGACACCTAACTCTCCAGTAAGAGCTCTGTCTCTTGATGTATTCCAAATTTCCCTTCAAGACTTAGATGAAGAGGACTAAGATATTCATTTCCCAGACTAATTAGAGGTCTCGCGGGAAAGTTAGGAATACATGTGCACATTCCGTGGGAGTAGGAGACTATGAGGTTCAGTATGTACAAAGCAGACGCTCTGTGTCTGGAGTGATGTTCTGCATCAAGCACTTAACCTTTTCTGCACTTAAGCCTTGATCTTCCTCGGAATACAACATGGGCTCTGTATGTGAGACATTTAACTCTTCAGTAAGAGCTCCCCCTATTGATGTATTCCAAATTTCGCCTCCAGACTTAAATGAAGAGGACTAAGAAATTCATTTCCCAGACTAATTAAAGGTCTTGCGGGAAAGTTAGAAATACATGTGCGCATTCCGTGGGAGTAGGAGACTAAGAGGCTTTGCATGTAATATGCAGGCGCTCAGTGTCTGGAGTGATGTTCTGCATCAAGCATTTAACCTTTTCTGTGCTTAAGCCTTGATCTTCCTCGGAATACAATGCAACACTGTATATAAGACACTTAACTCCTCAGTAAGAGCTCTTTCTCTTGATGTACTCCAAATTTCGCCTCCAGACTTAGATGAAGAGGACTAAGATATTCATTTTCCAGACTAATTAGAGGTCTTGCGGGAAAGTCTGGAATACATGTGCGCATTCTGTGGAAGTAGGAGACTAAGAGGCTTCACATGTACTATGCAGACGCTTTGTGTCTGGAGTGATATTCTGCATCAAGCTCTTAACCTTTTCTACGCTTAAGCCTTCATCTTCATTGGAATACAGCACATGTACTGTATAAAAGACACTAAACTCTTCAGTAAGAGCTCTGTCTCTTGATGTATTCCAAATTTCGCCTTCAGACTTAGATGAAGAGGATTAACATATTAATTTCCCAGAATAATTAAAGGTTTTGAAGGAAAGTCTGGAATACATGTGCGCATTCCTTGGAAGTAGGAGACTAAGAGGCTCTACAGGTACTATGTAGACGCTCTGTGTCTGGAGTGATGTTCTGTATCAAGAACTTAACCTTTTCTGCGCTTAACCCTTGATCTTCCTTGGAATACAACACGGGCTCTGTATATGAGACACTTAACTCTTCAGTAAGAGATCTGTCTCTTGATGTATTCCAAATTTCGCCTCCAGACTTAGATGAAGAAGACTAAGATATTCATTTCCCAGACTAATTAGAGGTCTTCCGGGAAAGTTTGGAATACATATGCGTATTCAGCGGGAGTAGGCGACTTAGAGGCTCTGTATGTACTATGCAGACGCTCTGTGTCTGGAGTGATGTTCTGCTTCAAGCACTTAACCT
>NC_037540.1:26478975-26495949 GCF_001531365.2 Cynara cardunculus var. scolymus | reverse complement strand
TCAGCGGGAGTAGGCGACTTAGAGGCTCTGTATGTACTATGCAGACGCTCTGTGTCTGGAGTGATGTTCTGCTTCAAGCACTTAACCTTTTCTGCSCTTAAGCCTTGATCTTCCTCTGAATACAACACAGGAACTGTATATAAGACACTTAACTCTTCAGTAAGAGCCATGTCTCTTGATGTATTCCAAATTTCGCCTCCAGGCTTAGATGAAGAGGACTAAGAAATTCATTTCCCAGACTAATTAGAGTTCTTGGTGGAAAGTCTGGAATATATGTGCGCATTCCGCGTGAGTAAGAGACTACGTAGCTCTGAATGTACTATGCAGACGCTATGTGTCTGGAGTGTTTTTCTGCATCAAGCACTTAACCTTTTCTGCACTTAAGCCTTGATCTTCCTTGAAATACAACACGGGCTCTGTATATGAGACACTAAATTCTTCAGTAAGAGCTTTGTCTCTTGATGTATTCCAAATTTCGCCTCCATACTTAGATGAAGAAGACTAAGGTATTCATTTCCCAGACTAATTAGAGGCCTTGCGGGAAGGTCTGGAATACATGTGCAAATTCCGTGGGAGTAGGAGACTAAGAGGCTCTGCATGTACTATGTTGACGCTCAGTGTTTGGAGTGATTTTCTGCATCAAATGCTTAACCTTTTCTGCGATTAAGCCTTGATCTTCCTTGGAATACAACACGGGCACTGTAAATGAGACACTTAACCCTTCAGTAAGAGCTCTGTCTCTTGATGTATTCCAAATTTCGCCTCCAGACTTAGATGAAGAAGAGTAAGATATTCATTTCCTAGAGTAATTAGAGGTCTTGCGGGAATGTCTGGAATACATGTGCGCATTCCATGGAAGTAGAAGACTAAGAGGCTCTACATGTACTATGCAGATGCTCTGTGTCTGGAGTGATGTTCTGCATCAAGCATTAACGCTTTATGAGCTTAATCCTTGATCTTCCTCGAAATTCAACACGGGCACTGTATAATGAGACACTTAACTATACAGTAAGAGCTCTGTCTCTAGATGTATTCAAAATTTCGCCTCCAGACTTAGATGAAGAGGACTAAGATATTTTCATTTCCTAGACTAATTAGAGGTCTTGCATGAAAGTTAGGAATACATGTGCGTATTCCATGAGTAGGAGACTAAGAGGCTCTGCATGTACTATGCAGATGCTCTGTGTGTGGAGTGATGTTCTGCATCAAGCACTTAACCTTTTCTGCGCTTAAGCCTTGATCTTCCTCGAATTGGTACCTGATCTCTTGAACTCGATCATAGGATGGTTTGGAGCACTGAGGCCTGTTGCTGCTTGCTCCTAGATGACTTGTTCTAACTTGGGCATCCTGCCTTAGTGCAGGTGTAACGACTTTGGTCCCTTGGACAGGGACCTTAGATCTATGGGTGTGTACGGTGTGGTGGTGGTGAAGCGACAGTAACCTTGATGGCAAGTGGGATCGCCATTGGAGGAGGAACAATTTATGTTCTTTCTTGGCTCATCTCTGGCTCCACGACGTTCACCACGACCACCTTTTCTGTATCAATCCTCACTGGTGGAGCTGTTTCCATGAAATATTACGCGGAGGATGATAAACTTGATGACGATGAAGAGGCATAGATTGATAGGAGCTTGATTGCATCCTCTTCATCAATCATTTGCCCTGCTGGCATAGATAATCATGTGGCAGAGGGCACCGTCTCTTCTCGGAATACCTCCTTCTATCCATGCATAGCCCTGGAGTGTTCAGTGGATGGCGCAAGGGCTGTCTCTTGAGGAGTAGAGGCAGAGGGGGCAGCAATAGGAACAGTTCTTGTTGATGTTGCAGACTGTTTCTCCCCCTCTTGAAGACTTTGAGGGCCAGACTGGTCTGGGTCCTCATTGTCGTCAAGCCTCCTCTTCTTCAAGGCTTCTGCACAGGTAGATGGCTTCACTGACTTCCTCTTTCGCTTCTACACTTCAGCTGGAGCCATTGCCATGACCTTAACGTCGAAGAGTTCAACAATTTCTGACGCGACATTTGTGGTTTTTGCGATCTCCACGTCGACTCTGAACTTGAAAGTTGCCAAAGAACGACGCATTTCGATGACTGCCTGCTTGGGCGTGCTATTGAAGTCAGAGGTGTAGTCCTCCACCTTTTGAAGGAGTCGATCACCCAGAGCCCTCATCTATGTCTGGGTGATATAGTCAGCAGGTACACTAAGAGGAATGAGCGTTGTTTGATCATGTGTTGAAGTGGACGCATCACTCATCTAAATGTGCGGAAGAACCCTTTGCAGGGTCTGTGCGTTCATTTTCGTCAATTCCTTTAGTTGGTTGAGACGAGTAGCATTTGTCGACAACTCAGCTCTCAATTCTGCTAAGGATGATTGAACTTTATCCAGAGCAGGTGCAGAGGTTGATGGCTCTGCATGGGCCAAGTTGAGTTTTAACTCATCCAAAGAGCACAACACAGAGGTGGCAAAAGATTGGAACTTAGCCTTTGTGACGTATGCTCTAGGGGTAACCTCTGGCTCAACACATGAGCCAGGTTCAGTCTGTGTTTCTCAGACACCTTCTGTCTCGACTTGTTTAATGTTGGTCAAGGAAGGATTTCCGGCAGATCCTCGTGTCTCTCTTAGGGGAGAAGACACTACAACCGTTCTGTCAAGAGGGATTTGCTCAACAGATTCAGAGTCTTCAAAGGAACCCTCACTGATTGGACTAAGAGACCCGTCGAGAGTCTCCAAGCCGTGTGCACCTAATTCTTGCTCTGAACAAGGTTGGAGAATATCTATTACAGAGGAAACAAATTCCTCTGTATGGGAAAGTGGCATGTCATGGCAAGACATGCCACTTATATTTTCAAGGGTATCACCCTTTTGAGAGGGTGAGCCCTGCGTTGTGGTTTTCCTTTGGCTTTCTTGGCCAGAGGCAAATGCGACCTCTGGCTGGATAGGCTGGTTAGGGTTTGAGGTGTGCGCCTCTTGTTAAATGACTCATGTTGCTCGACCAACAGAGTCAGATTTAGTGGATGCACTAGGAATTGGGCTTGGGATATAAGTGTACCTATTCAACATCCTCGGTTGCTTTGGCTCTTTCGGAGCGAAAGCAACTGCTCCCTCTGCGTGAGACCTAGAAATTTGTTTTTGTCGATGCAGTGTTTCTTCTTTCTTTCTTATTTCTTTCTTATTTCTTCCTCCTCCCTTCTAACTCTCTCTTCTTTCTCTCTCCTTTCTCGTTCTTCCCTCTGTTTCCTTTTTTTTTTCTCTCTTTCTATGTTGTTTGTCTTCCTGCCTCTTCCGCTCCCTTTCCCTCTCCCTCTCCCTCTCCCTCTCCTTCCTCATTTACTCCCCCTCGGGTAAAGACCTTTTTACCTCTTCACCATCTTGGGTTGTCCCTATACGTGTCGGGGTTCGAGGCACTGGTTCTAGCGCCTCGCGTACACATCTGTATGTCTTCTTGACCTCCCTCGTCTTCATGGAGGCCATCGGCTTCGTTGGAATGGGCCTCTCAGCAGAATAGCCATCCTTGTGCATAGTGGGCTTGTACGTGGAAAGTACATGAACCTTGTGCATAGGAAGGCCTGCACCGTCTATGTTCTGTTTCTCAATGCAAGGTCTTAGGAGAAGACCTAGATATCGTGGGAAGAGCAAAACTGACAATTCTTTTCCCTTTGAAACGTCAAGGGTCTTCTTAGCGACCACAACCTTTAATTCTGTGTATAGTATCAAAGAGTAGTCGAGGGGCAGGTCGAAGAATATCTCGTTCACAATCTGCAGGATATTGGTGGAGCACATGTCGAGGCTGCCAATTTTTCCCGTCAGCGTGCGATTTACCTATGTAAACAGGACGTTCCACATTAGTGGCAGGAACTATCGACGATACTGCGGAAGGTACCGGATTTGTTGGTTGTACCCCAACATCTTCAAGAAAGCCACCAGTTCATCCCAGGTTGGGAAAGGGGCGTATTCGCTCAGGCCAAGATCCGTCTTGGTTGGGAATTGTAGGACGCGGGAGAATAAGGACCTGGAAATACGCACTGAGACATATTCCTTGGTGGAGGGAACATAGAATTCGCCAACAACCCCACGGTGGGATTCAGTGATGTCGCATGAGTGCCAAAATTCCTGAATGAAACTTTCAGGAACGACGTCATCCGCGTTCGTAAGGGCAGGGTTCAGAAAGTGATGGTGAAGGATGTCAATGATAAGGAGAAACTTGGAGTCGAAATTGTCCAAGATCAGGTGAAGGGCATGGTTATTGGGTTTCAAAGGAAGGGGAATAATGTTTTGGTTCGTTCCCTCAATGGATTTTGTAACACCCCCAAACTCATATTGCATATAACACATATTTCATTCATAGAATACATGTTCAAGCCCACAAAGGTCCAAAGTACAAGAAGTCATAGTACAAAATACAAAACTCAAAAATTTCAAAATGCATGCTCTTGTACTACATATCATCTAATTATTAAAATATATCCATCTATCTTCATAAGGCTAAGCACATAAAGAGATAATTCATAATTTGCCTTTCCCCTTACTATCATTATACTCAACATTTCCTGCAATACATATTTGAAAACACAAAATGAGGGTTAGACCTAWAGGTCTAGTGAGATCCCTTTTTCCATGTAGTTGCAGGGTGAAAAATCACCAAAATATTATTCAAATAAAATCATTTCACATAATGAAATATAATTCCATATTATGTTTGTGTCCATCGGACCTCTAGTTCCAAAGACCAGACTTAGAAAATAGTTTAGCAAACAAGAGGACCAGAGCTCCTCTGGTTCCTTTACTAGAGCTTCTGGTTAAGCCCACCAGAGCCTCTTACTTAATTAAAACTCTCAAAACGTTCATAGACCAACACCTTATATAGTAAAATAACATTACCAATAAGAAAACATGTTTTTTTAAAAGGACCTTGTATAACCAGAGCTCTGGTTCTACTATCTAGAGCTTCTAGCTCAAAATGCAAGACCAACCAGATCCTCTAGTTCAACGCGTAGGCCAACCAGAACCCCTTTGGTATGTCTTTATTTGCATGAAAAGTTTTTAAGTGTGAAATCTTAAAACTAACTTTGAAATATGATTTAGACACAGAGCTCTTATCTAAAAGATACAGAGCCTCTGTTTTAGATAAAACTTTAATAAAAGACTTATATAAATCTTAAATCATCATCCAGAACCCTCTGGTTCTATTATGAGGACCAACCAGAGCCCATCCGGTTCCTTTCAAGGAACAACTAGAGCCCCTCTGGTTCCTTTCAAGGAACAACCAAAGCCTCTTTGGTTCCTCTTTAATCAAACACTTGTTCCAAAACAAAGTTTATCCAAAACTATTGGCCATAGGCCAAGTTTTCCCCTTCTCAATAACATCAATACTATTATTTCTAATAAGAACAACATCTCTGAGTCCTTAAATCACAAAGAAGTAAGAACTCAAAATTATTGTAATCTCAAGAGACATAATAGCAAGAGCTATAATAATTCCACACACAAATGCCACCCTTATATCCAAAGGTAGAACTCTCCTTGATATGCCACCCTTATAACCGAAGGTACACCTCTCCTTGATATGCACCCTTATCCCATGGTACACCTCTCCTTGATATGTCACCCTTATTTCCTCATCAAAATCTATGGATTAGTTCCAAACGAAGACAGACCGAAGTCACAACCGTCTTGAAGGAATGTCCTCTATAGTTTTTAACCAATAATGGTTTCAAAATAGTTTTATTCATCAAAACTTTGAAACTCAAGAACAATCAGTTCTTTCAACAATTTTTCCAAATACCAAATCTCCTTTAAATCCTCAAAACAGGATATCATTTCAAAACTGTTCTAAAGAGCAGAATCGGTTATATCTTTCCAAAACAGTTCCCAAATCCAATATCATAAACACATATCTATGAACTGTTAGAAAACAGATTTCAAATCCAATCTTTTCCAAATATCAAACCATCAAAACCCAACAGTTTTCAAATAACATTATATAAGGATTTTAGTTATCAAAATCTCACCTTAACAAGCACAAATTTGCAGGTTCAATACTCAACAACTCCTTTCAAAGGAACATAGATTCTTCAAATCGCTTTTGTGCAAACTTTTCTCAAGAACAGCCTCCACCGCCACACTCACACACACCTTTTTCTCTCAAAAATCTCTTGGAAAAGAATGATAAGATAAGCCTTATCTTTTTATCCTCTTTTTATATCCCATTAACAAGGCGGTGAGTGTTTTTAATGATATAAAATTCTCACATGATGGTGGGTTTATTATATAGAAAAACCCATTTCTTAACCATGAAGGTTACTTTTCTCTTTATAATATTAATAAACTGATTAGGCATTCTACCCCCTCCAACCATGTATGCACCCCACACATATGTGAACACCTACGCATGCATGCATAACAATCATACTTTCACATATACACATATTTTTCATGCATGTAATTAGGTAGTATGCATGTCATCATGTACTTCATAGAATAATCTCATAAAAGTTACCTTAACCCAGGTTGTTCGAAACCCAGTTATAACAGATTTGAGGGTAGTGGTATGTGTTTGGGAGTTGTTTGAGACGGATGTAGACATTTGCAGGTTTCCTGACGAAGAAGATGGCAGTTTTTTTGGTTTTGGGAAAAAGGGTTTTAGAGAAATAGTTTAATCAGTCCTTAAATTTGCGATTTTAGAGCAGGTTTTGGGTTTAAAGAACCTACTCGTAATGGAAATCGATTGAATCAAACTGCAGGAGATGGTTTTCGAAGGTTGAAGTTCGTCAATGTCGGTAAACGTTCTTCAGTTCTTGGAAGATAATACTGAGAGAAATATCTTGTTAGAGTTTGAAAGCGTAAAGAAATTTGATTTTGGGGATAAAAACTCATTTAAATAAATATTTCCTAATAGGCACTAGAGTGAAAATCGGCCCGAAGCATCAAAACTGAAGCGGTTTCTTCACAAGCCTGTGGGGAGAAGCCACGTGGCTTGATAGGCTGTGCATCCCGCCTCCCTTATTTGAAAAATTAAGGATACAGGCGGTGAGCTTCTGTAAGTGACAGCTTACATTAAAAAAATATTAAATGAATACTTGCGCCTTCAAATGAAAGATAAGATTTTTTAAACAGATTATTGACAAAATAAGAATGGAAGGGAACCTCTGTTTGAGACAAAGCACTTAGAAAAAAAAAAAAAACATACTCTGAGTCATATAGAAATCTAACAATCATCATGAGATAGATGCTCTGTATGAGAGACACAGAGCTCCTCCCTTGCCTATACAAACTACGAAGTCTGGTGATTTTCACTCCAGAGTGATTCATTTATCACAAGTCTGAAATCCACTTACTGAGTTATACGTGAGAGTCATTCCATGATTAGAAGTCTGAAGTTCACTTCCAGAGTTTCACTTAAGGGTTATTTCAAGAGTACAAGTTTAAAGAGTCATCCTAAATTTACTTCTAAGCTTAAATTCAATTTTCTGATATAGTTTCATTTCTAAATTTAACTTAATTACAGGGTTAACTTCATTTCTTGTTTGCATAGTGCATGTAGAGCTTCTCCCTTACCTATACAGAGCATAAAGTCTGAAGATTTTCATTTCAGAGTTATTCATATATCACAAGTCTGTAGCCGTCTTCTAGAGTTAACTTTAATAGTCATTCCACGATTAGAAGTCTGAAGTTGACTTCCAGAGTTTCACTTAAGGGTTATTCCAGGAGTACAAGTTTGAAGAGTCATTCTAAATTTACTTCTAAGTTTAAATTCAATTTTCTGATATAGTTTCATTTCTAAATTTAACTTAATTACAGGGTTAACTTCATTTTTGGTTTGCATAGTGCATGCAGAGCTCCTTCCTTGCCTATAAAGAGTATAAAGTCTAAAGTTTTTCATTTCAGAGTTATTCAAATAACACAAGTCTGTAGCCCTCTTCCAGAGTTAAACTTAATAGTTATTCCAATATCACAAGTCTGAAGTTAACTTCTAGAGTTTCACTAAAGGGTTATTCCAAGAGTACAAGTTTGAAGAATCATACTAAATTTACTTCAAAGTTTAAATTCTATTTACTGATATATAGTTTCATTTCTAAATTTAATTTAATTATAGGGTTAACTTAATTTTAACTAATTATTGACATAATTTCATTTCTAAATTCAAGTTTGAAGAGTCATTGTCCAGAGTTATGCTTAAGAGTTTTTTCAAGAATACAAGTCTAAAGTACCATCATACTTTCGATGATCATTCATATCTGTTAGATAAGTTCCTGATATGATTTAATTTTTTCAAATTACCTCGTGTAATACATTTATGCAGATAAAGGAATATGAAAAATACAGAACACAAGGTAAGAATAAAGCGTATTGGTAATGAAGGTACTACTCTGTTATTACAAAATAACAACGCAGACCAAGCTGCTTACATTGCTATAATGAATGAATTCCTCTTATTAAAAATGGAACTATTTACATAATGAATGAATCCTGAGGTAACTTTTGAAAATAAAACTTCTGATTCATAAAACTAAATCTATCAGGCTTTTATGCTTTGGAGGTGTATACCCAATCTTCCACTTCTCTTCAAACTGTGAACTTCTTGTCATTAAGAAGAGGAATGAACTTCTCAATTATTATTCTTCTGTACTCAAGATGAGAGGCAATATGCCTCCTCATCCAATTTATTAGTTCTTTTAATCTTCGCCATTCTTCTCGTGAAATTATTCTAGGCTTGCTCAATTGTCTCTTCTCTAATGATATGTTAATCTTTTTCAAGGTACCAGAGTTGTACTTGGGTATATCATATACCCTGAATAAGAACTTCTCCATGAGATTTTTGCAAATGTATCTTTGAGGATCACACACTACAGTCCCTGTGTGAAAGCTTGCTAATTCCCCCAGGCTTATGTCCTGATGCAGCAAATATACCCTATCTCTGTTCAAAGATATGGCCAACTGAAAGTCAGTCATGGCTCCCATTAAAGTAGCTCTAAGCATGCCATGAACACTAGCAATCAAACCCTTTTTGAACTTCACAGCCTTATTTTCAAATGGAGCTAACTTATAATACACTTGGAGCAGATCATTGTGATTGATGAATATGAAATCGGCCTCGGAGAACTTATACAACCTATTATCTGTTCTCTCAACATTGAAGACTTGGTATATTATACTATGCCAGGTTCTCTACTTGATATCCACCATCTTCATAATAGTCAACTTCGAGTACACATCTCTGCGCAATTTGCCTATTCTATGCATGAATTGTTCATATTTTCTCTTGAATGCAGTTGGCTTCCATGTAAAGGTATCCACATAATTTTTTTATTATCAAACTGGATTCTGACATGAATAAATTCCAGAATTTGAATTCAAGAAACCATTCATTCAGATCTATTTCTCTTTTTCCTTCTCTTTCTCTATCAATGCAGTTGCAGCCGGTCTCATAGTTGGAGAGATAAAAATACTCATGCGGAAGCAACACATCTTTTTCTAACACTTTCTTGGGATTCTCCTCCATTATTTCCAGCCTTTGACAATCTTTACACAGTTCCCTAAGCTTTATCCTTTCCTTTGTTTCATGGATAAACTTCTCTTTCACATCTTCATGTACATTATGGGAATTCTCCATGGCATCCAGAAACTGTGTCAGCCCTTCGGTTGTAAATAGAGGTAGCTTTGTAACTTTCAGCACATATAAACCCGATGGAAATTTAAAGTAGTAGTGTGGTTGATCGAGGTATACAAATTTATACAGAAGCTTCGGGTTCTCAAAGGTTTCATCCAAAGGCTCATGGGCATTAATCCTTGTCAGGTCTAGATCTAATGCCACTTGAATATCATATAAGCCCAGGTTTCTGATGTAAATCCCTATTGTCCTTCTCGTTTCCACTTCAGCCCAGGAGATGTCTGCTTTTTGAAAAAACTTCAGCAGAAATACTTGATCTTGTAACTTCAGCCTTGGAAAATCAGCACTAGAGATCTGGTATACACAATTGTCTACTCTCATTACTTGTAAATCCAAATAATCCACAGCAACAAAGGATCTGACGTGGTTGTTTATATTATGTTCACATTGTGTGCACGTTCAATTGGGTGTGTCGTGTGTGTGTGTGTGTATGTTACGAATAGAGGAGAGAAGAAGGTAGAGTGGGAGAGTGAGAAAGAGATAATTTTGGAATTTGGCTTTCCTAAAAAAAGGCTTTAATGTTATTTAACAAATAACATTAATTATCTTTAATGAGTGAGTTAGTATGGATTTCACAAGTTTTGGACTTCTTTAATCATTAAACCCATATATTTTGTTCAATTCCCGACCTCGAACTCTGATTGTCATCATAAACCATTTTAATCTTCTCACTGTTGTCGATTTATTTTTCATTGCGTTTATCCATATTAGCTTGATCGATACCGAAATTTTTTACTACCGTGTTTCTATACGAATTAAAAACTAATAAAACAATGAACATGGAAGATCAAGATTAAAAAAAATAAAAATATTAATATTAATATTATAAATGCATATTTTTTGGGATTTGATAATTTGTAACTCCTCATTCATTGTTTGGAAGTTACATATCAAATCAATTTACTGAAATACCCTTGTAATTAAAATATGAACATGATATAAACCTACAAGAAGAATGAAATTAGATTGGTTGTCATGGTTTTCAAAGTTAACACAAAATTATTGGTTAACATTTGATCTCCCCCCCCCCTATATATATATATATATATATATATAATGAGGGAGATTCAAATGATATAATCAAATAAAGAATACGAAAACAATTGAATCACATGCAAAATCATATGTGATTTTACACTAAAGGTCAACGCAAGGGTGTGCGGTCGACGTGGTCCGCGTCCTTATGTCGCGACCAAAGTCGCTTGACATGATTTTATACGTGATTTTAGTGTAAGATCACACGTAATTTTGACCATTTTTTTATTTGATTATTATTCTTATATGAACTTGATTATATATATATATATATATATATATATATAGAGAGAGAGAGAGAGAGAGAGAGAGAAAACAGTAAGTCTAAAAGAAAACGCCAACTCTCTAACTGCAAATTGTATTTTGTCGACTCGCCTTCTCTATTTGTTCGCCAGTGATGGGCATGAAGCACTTAAATAGCAACCAACCAGTTTTTGGGAAGCCTTCACCAGTTTCATTTTTGTTCGCCTTCTTTATTTTTTGTTGAATTATGGACACCAATATGTATCTTTTTTTTTTCTTAATTTCAAATCATCCACAGTCCAAAGCGTCAAAACTGGTTGGACCATATCGTCCTTTAATAGTCTGGTTTGACCTATTTGGTCACATGCTATCAAACCATTTGGTTTGGAGGGTCAAGCTACAACACTCATGAATTTCGGGCTTCTGATTGTGATAAACCCATTACCGAAAGGTATTTGAGATGACAATCTATGAAGGTTTTTAGTTAATGATCATTTTGGTAATTTTGGGATTCGAATTGGGCTCGAAAAATGAGAAAAAGGGAGAAAAACAGGCCGTGTAAGCTTCCATTGGGTGGATTTTGGGTTTGGGCGACTTGCCATATGACCTAGGTCGCGGTGAAGGTTGCTTGAAGCATCTGAACACCTTAAAATGTGATTTTCGGGCTTTTTTTCATTTGGCCATACCTTTCTCAATTCGTATATAATTTTGACGATTTTTGAAGCTAAGGTTTCGTATTTTGAAGTTCTTCAAGTAGGCATGGTAACGGGGCGGGGATGGGGCGAGTCTTGTAATCCCCGGCCTCGATTTGTAGTAACGTCCCCCGGCCCCGTCCCCGGTCCCCGGCGGGTACGAGGATTATCATCCCGTCCCCAGTCAAATCTCTAGCAATCCCTGGTCAAAACCCGGTAAAACCCCGGTCAATCCCCGGTTAAACCCCATAAATAGTTTACTTTAGTTTGATTCTACCGGGGATCCCCGCCCCGACCTCGGCCCCAGTTTGAGTAACATCCCCCGTCCCTGTCCCCGGTTTGAGTCTACCGGGGATCCCCGAGACCCGTTTTAGCGGGAAATCGCAGTCCCCATTCGGGTCGGGTGAACCGGGTTCCCCACCGGGTGGGGGCAAATCACCATCCCTATCTTCAAGGTGAGAACAAAGAGGATTGAAGTTTCCTTGATTATTTGGGGTTCCTACAAGTTAAAAGGTAAGATCTAAATCTCTGTTTCATGACTCGAGATTTGATATTTTGAATCTCCAACCTCCTTACCCTCTGTGTGGTGTTTTACTAGAGTCTTGGGAGTACGACGAGTGTTCTTAAGAGTTCTCATCTTAATTTGGGTAAAAACCTAGAGTTAGCATAAATCTAATGAGGTGAGTTCTAGTTGATTTACAAAACAACAGACATGTAAAAAATATATCTATTTTGAGTTTTGAACACATTTCCTTAAAGTTATTTCACTTTTGATGAATTTTATGAATATTTGTACTTTTAGGCATATTGGGTATGTTTTGGGAATCAATCTTGAAAGAATGTTCATAATAGATTAATTGGGTTATTTTGAAACATAAAGCTTCCAAGATTTCTTCAAAATAATATTTACTTCATCAAATGAGGTTACTTGAATATTTGGATAACTTGGGAACAATATATAGTTTTGATTTGTGGAAAGTGTTGTTTTGAGATTTACCCAACTTATAAACTTTAACTGTGGCACTTGAGCCTTTTTGGTTATAAACGTGTCAATCTTGGTACACGCCTATTATTGGCTTTGTGGAAACCTTGAGAATATAAACCAATCTGTTTTGGACTTCTTGCTTCTCTACTGTTAATCCTCTCTCTCAGTGATTTCATGATAATCCTTTTTCACTTATACGATGTATTTATGTTTCTGTCTTTTCAGTTCCAGCGATCATCACTGAATCTATTTAGTGATCGCTGACGAACTTGTATTGTAATTCAATCAAAGACAGCGATACTTCAAGAAGACAATACTCACACCAACAAACCTTCAGCCAAAGTCGAAGACTGAAACTGAAGATTAGAGATTGGCGAGTACGTGATCTGAAGCGGTACTCAGTGATTACAAGCCTGTCTACATATGTGTGAAGACTACTCAAGCCTTAGCAAATGCTGAAGAGACCTCCAGACTATTCCAGCATTTAGCGATCAAAGGAAGCTTGTCAAACACGATTGTTGTTGTCTTGTTCTTATACACATAAAGGACAAACCCATACCCTTTCTAAATGTTAGTACGGTACGGAGCCGACTAGTTGACTCTATTACCCACCAACTTTAGGTAAGGATGTCTACTCATGAATAGGCTTTTTGTACTATTCACTGTAGCAAAGGACAAACCTTCCCCTTAAGGCTTGATACGCACTCTAACCCTACCATATTGCATTAAATGTGCATTTAATGCAATGGGTATAAATAGAAGTGTTTCTTCTCCATGTAGAGGGCGCACGCAACACACTCTCTTAACCTAATTCTTACTTTGAGCATTCTAGAGCTTAGGTAAAAGAACTTTTCTTTACAACATATCTTTTCTCATTTGCTAAGATTATGTGTGTAACAAAAGATTGTTTAGATAGGTTTTCTTACCTAATCATTCCGCAAACAATCTTGTAAAATTTGTATTGATCTTCTCTTGTCAATATACATTTTAAATTTGAAAATATTGTGTTTGTATTCATCCTTCCCTCTACAAACTGTTATACATATCTTGTAGACCCTCAAATGACCAACATCTACTTACATAAAGTGATGGTTTATGGACCCATACATATTATGGGTGTCATAAGCATTTTAAATGTTTGGAAAATATGTTTTTCGCCTTACATGGTTTACATTGACTTTATTTAAATAGTCAAATGTTTTATGAGGCTTTTTGACTTGATTTAACTCAAAGGAGTTTTTGGGACACTCGCCCGATTTTAATAACTCAATGTGGAGCTTTATACATATAAGGCATTTACTGTGTATTTGATAGATATTACACGTTTGGAGTGCGTTAAGTTAGTCATTCAATCATAGTTATGTACTTTTGGGATTGTAATGTATTGAATCTAGCATGTGAGTCAATCATATTCTTTAAGTAGTCGGTAATGCGGAGAGGAAGCCGTGTGGATTGGATTCCGGGACTGTAGTCGGTATTGTAGAGAGAAACCTGTGTGCGATAGACTCCAAGACAGTGAGTATTGCGGAGGTGATCTCTTTTTGAGTCGGACTGTCAGACCTTGGCTATTACGGTGATGAGCTCGTGATGAATCGGGCACCGGGACCCATGTGTTGAGGCTTTGGCCTACTAGAGTTGACACTTAGTCATCGAGGTTATTTCAGATATGTATATATCTCATCTTTTATCAGACCTTATCTTTAGATGGGATATACCAAAATACTTTTGTTTGGTTGTGTTATTTGAACTATATGGAGTTTTTCTTTTTCAATTCGATTATACTTGAATTTCCAAATTATTTGTCGTAAAAATCTATATATATATATATATATATATATATATATATAGGGGCTCATTCAAGGGAGAACTGACTAGTTTGTGCTAACCGTGAGATCCAATCTCAACCACAAATCAATAGATAAAAATTTATGATTTTGGTAAATTTTAACTAAAATTTTAATGCAAGGACATTTTAGGTATTTTCTCTCCTCTCTCCTCTCTCCTCTCTCCTCTCTTCTCTCTCCGTCCCCGTCTTCCGGCCACCGTCCTCCAGTGATACCACAGTGTGATACTCGAGCACATATGAGATGCATTGTGATACCAATGTGTTACATATCCGATCGACCACACAAACGACCACAATGTGATACCCAATCACATATAAGATGCATTGTGATACCACTGTGGTATCACCGGAGAACGGTGGCCGGAGTCCGGGGGACGGAGGCCCGAAGACGGAGAGAGGAGAGAGGAGAGAAAATACCTAAAATGTCCTTACATTAAAATTTTAATTAAAAATTACCAAAATTATAAATTTCCTAATTTATCTATTGATTTGTGGTTGAGATTGGACCTCACGGTTATCACAAACTAATTAGTTCTCATTTGATTAGGCCCCTATATATGTATATATATATATATAGGAGAGTGATCAAATGAAAACTACTCAATTTGTAAAAACCGTAAATAACTCATTCCACCGATCATAATTTTTCATTTTGTTCATTTTTTTGTAATTATAAGAGGTTGATTAATCATTTTAATTGTGGAGGATGTTAATCATGGATATTATCATCTTCATTATTTTAATTTTAGAGAAATACATGAAACAGTTTCATTAAAATTTCATTAAGTAGTATATGAAACAATTTCATAACCATATATGAAACAACTTCATCAAAAAAAATATTATATGAAACAATTTCACAAGATTAAACAATTTCATGAAAAAAATTTCATAAGATTACGACGGATGAGAGTAGTTTTTACGGTTTTTACAAATTGGAGTGGTTTTTATTTAATCGCTCATATATATATATATATATATATATATATATAAGAAGAAACCACGTGCAATGATGTAGCCTCTTCTCAAAGCTAGAAAGTGTTTTATCCTTCTCTCCTTTTCTCAAGTTTTTCTCACCTCAATATTTATTTTCAATTTTTGATATTCACTAATTACTTCAACCTACTCATGTTCTCTCAAATAATTGATCTTTTAACTCTCATTATTTCTCTCTTTTGGTTATAATTTTTCATTTTATCTTCATGGTATACCTCTATGATAATCTATCTATTAATCTCTCAATTCTTCCTCTCTATTCAATTATAATTTTGTGGAGACGATTTGTATTTTGTTGATTTGAGGCGTCATTCAATAAGACAAATCATGGTATGAGTTTTTGCTTATGTAAGTATATTATTTCGTCTTTTAGTCGGAGACATTCACACTAAAGTTGGAATTATGTAAGCATATGAATATTTTTTATGTGGATAAAGTGACATATGAATCCTTAATGAAATAAGATAACATTGTTTAAGCATAACAATCTCTCTTAGTCTCTCAATTCTTCCTCTATTCAGTTTTTTGGAGGTGATTTGCATATTTGTTGATTTGAGGCGTTATTCAAGAAGACAAATATGATATGGGTTTTTGTTGATGCAAGTATAGTACTTCGTCTTTTAATTGGAGACATTCACACTAAAATTGGAATTATGCAAGCATATAAATCATTTTTTGTGTGGATAAAGTGATATATGAATCATTGATGAAATAAGATAACATTTTTAAGCATATGTAGAACATAAAAATAAGTATTTTTTGTTTGTTTATCCATTTCTTGATAAACGTTATGCTAGAATATTTTTGCATTGATGCTAGAAGAGTGTATCAAGAAAGATGATTTATGATTTTTTTCAGATCGGTAATCTTTCATATGGTTTTTAAGACATCGATGTTGATCGGTCTATTGCAATTTTTTCCTTCTTTAGCATTAGACTTGAAAATTATTTTCTAATATTTTTATTTTCTTAAAGGAGAAACCAAACATAATAAGGTGTCATCCTCTAAACATTAGAAACTTATCTTTCTTTTTTCTTAGATTTTTGATTTTTTAAAGTATTTGATATATGTAAAAGACTTTCCCGTCCCTATATTTAGAATATGAAATTCATTAAGATAAGATTGTTTTGGTAATTTTAAAAAGTTTAACCTACAACCTTTTCATCTTCATTCTTGGAGGTGAAACCTCCAAATCCTTCCATGTGCTCCTCTATGATTTGTCCATCAATAAATCTATTTTTCTTCTTCTCTATCATTTGAAGTATTCTTCATTTTACAAACCATTATTATTCAACAAAATCATTTTTCAGGTAAACTTTTTTCGCTCTCTCCATCACTTGATTTCTTCTTTACATGTATATATATTATATTATTCAGAAAACAATATATTTATTAAATTATTGATCATACAAGTTTCAATTATTTTTCTTTTGTACGACATACATATTGACTTTTACTATTTTCAAGTAAAATAAAATATGTAATATTAGAATTAATATACAAAATTTATAT
>NC_037540.1:26474756-26477811 GCF_001531365.2 Cynara cardunculus var. scolymus | reverse complement strand
TATATATTCTAATTGTAAATGTTCATAGGATTAAACTAAACAGTAGCAGGATTGAATTGTTTAGTGAAGTTTTTCTTGTATCTATATATCTATGTAGAGGAAGTACCAAACAATAATACGGTCAAATAATAAAATAAAAAAACACGGAAAACGGTTAAATAACATGAGATTTTCTACTGAAATCACATGTGATTATCTTAGATCGTGACCAAAACGCATGAATCACATGTAATTTTACACAAGATTTTAGTGTAGAATCACATGTGATTTGAGTGTTCCCGTATTTTCTTATTTAGTAATCGTTCTCATTTGAATCCCACTCAACGTATATATCTATTTAACAGATATTTCTGACCCTTCTCAAGGAAACCCATATATAATCATCAAGTTGTGATGTACGTAGCAGGCATAATCGTTTTCTTTATACTCCGCATGTTGGTTTAGATCCAGAAATGTACATTACTAATAGCAACGACGTGAAGGCACTTTTTCTTGATTTAGAGAGAATTATGACTACGGGAATTAGCGTTAACCTGAATTAGTCATTTCCGATTGCCGATCAAAGTTTCAAAATCTGAAAATAGAAAAACAAAACGTTCAGTGATGTTTTTTATGCCACTGTTAACACATGCCAATGATCGATGGACTTCCAACTATCCACCGCACGCTGCACCGCACCCCGCGACACATCCTCCACCACCGTACGCCATGGTGTCAGCATTGGCATCAGATTTGTCCTTTGATTCCGCTCCTTCGGCACAAGAAAATATTATGACTCCAAATATAACGAGTGCAAACATGATTACACTTGTCCAAAAACCAAGTACTCCGCCAATCCCGTGGTTTCCACCATCCGCCATGTTCCACCATTCCCTGGCCATCTCTTTATCTCCGCTTCTCGAGCTTTTGCTTGTTAGTATGGTATGCGGCCGCAAGTCGAAACTTCTTATACTTCCAAAAGCCAATTAGTTTACTTCCCTTTTTGATTCCAAGGGCCAAATTCACTTGAAAGATCTTCTCAAAAGCCAAAAGATCCTTTCTTGGATTGCTTTATGAAGGCAAGTTTTGGAGCAACAGATAATGCTACTTTTTATTGATACAGTTTTTAGTCATAAAAACAGTCTTTAAATAAATATGTGTATAGGTTTGTATAGTGTTTTAAGGGGAAAATTACAAAAGAAAAACTGAAAAACCAGGAAACACCCTAATAATCATTCATTTTATATTAGATAAAATGGTTATTAAGATGTTTATCGGTTTTTCATTTTTCGGGTTTTCCTCAAAAACCTCATTTAATGTTTATATACGATAAATAAATTCACACATACCTTTTATATTTGATGACATTTGAGCCCTTAAAATCTAAAAAATTAGGATGACCAGGTATCAGTGGACTGATGGCCCTTTGGTTTGTATAATGTTGGTGGTACCACAAAGATTTGCAAGTAGAAGTTGCATCATCTTGCAACAAAAATAGATGGTGGTTAATGAATCATGGCCACTACTTTGGCTTTTTATTTCTTTCTATAGTTGAAATGGTGCATCATGGGTATTTCATCACATGTGAATGTACATTCGAGTTGACTCAACCTGAAAAAGTCGTTGGAGTTGAGTTCGATCAAGAATTATGGCTCAAGAATGTAACATAACCGAGTCTTTCATCAAATATGAATTGTAAATTCAAGTTGACACATTACTTTACCGGATGAATATGGTAAGAACCAAGAATTTTACCTGGTAAGAGGGAAACAAGGACCGAGAGTCTTACCCGGTAAGTGAGGGCGACGATTCTTACCATGGTAAGCGCTTACTGGGTAAATACAGCATACAATGTCGTTTTGGTGGACTAAAGTCTTATCCGGTAAGTAAGTGGTAGTGTTAAATCTTACCGGTAAGCACTTACCGAGTAAATGTTTGGTAAACGGCCCCTAACTTAAAAAAGCCAGTGAAATTAATACCAATGAATAAGTTTTCGTCCAAAAATGTAATTTAACAGGTATTTCATATAATGATTTAAATCGTAAATTAAAATTATTTAAAAGAACAGCAATAATCTATTCAATGAATGTTCCTATATAGCATAACAATAGGTTATGTAAAAAAATCTAAAATTGATTAGAAATTTGAGAACCGTTTATAATACAAGACGTGACATATTTATTAGAGAAACTTTCATCGCCATATATAATAATGAAGATAAGTCATCGAGGTATATATAAACAAAACATATAGTATGAAGATAAGTCATCGAGGTATAATATAAACAAAACGTACCGACATGATATAACCTATATCATATCGATCTTTTAGGTCAGTAAATATATATTTATAATTAAATGATTATTGGTCTAACGATTTATAAATCTTTGTCTTTTGGAGGTTTGGTGTTCAAACCTCATTAAAGATAAGAAAGATGTGTGAGTTTATTTGTTTTATTATATATATTTATATATATATATATATATATAAAGGGGTCTAATCAAATGAGAACTAATTAGTTTGTAGTAACTGTGAGAATCAATATTAACCACAAATCAATAGATAAATTAGGAAATTTATAATTTTGGTAATTTTGAATTAAAATATTAATGCAAGGATATTTTTGGTATTTTAAAATTTTCCTCCCTCCTCTCTTCTCTCTCCGGCCACCGTCCTCCGGTGATACTACAATAGTATCACAATGCATCATATATGTGCTTAGGTATCACATTGATGTCGTTTGTGTGGTCGATCGAAGATGTAACACAGTGGTATCACTATGCATCTTATATATGATTAGGTATAAATGTATTTTTTGTTTAACAGAGTCAATATTTTTAGGTATCACAGTGGTATCATCGGATGACGGTGGCCGGAGGCCGGAGAACGGTGGCCGGAGAGAGGAGAGTCTTAAAATACCAAAAATATTCTTGCATTAAGATTTTAATTTAAAATTACCAAATTTATAAATTTCTTAATTAATCTATTGATTTGTGGTTAATATTGGTTCTCACAGTTACCACAAACAACTCAGTTCTCCCTTGAATAGGCCCCTATATATATATATATATATATA
>NC_037540.1:26473130-26474516 GCF_001531365.2 Cynara cardunculus var. scolymus | reverse complement strand
AATAATTTATTTACGGTTTAATAATATAATTTTTTTATAAAAATAATAATTAATAGTTTTGTTAATATTCAATAATTATTCTAATTATACTTTAGATTTTTTATATTTTAAAATGAAATATTTATTCTCTATTTGATTATGTTTATCCTTAGTTAGTTACACGAATTTAAACATTGAGCTTTAATAAGTTGTATTTATACATACTTTACTTATAATCTTGAATTTTAAGTAATATGCATCAATACAATACTTTATGAATAAAAAATGATTTCATAATAGTTTTTGTCAAATGCTTTATAATATAATATAAATATATATTATTTTTTTATGTTTTAATTTAAATTAGAAAAAAGTCAAACATCTGTGTGGCAGTGGGGTAGTCCTTATCCATGGATTTCTGTAACGGTGGTTTTTTAAGGAGTATGAGATCCTTATCTATCTTCGTATACATCCCAAAACAGAAATTGGTTATATTAAAACACAAACCAAATTAAAAAATATATGTGATTTTATATTGAAACTGTATGTTAAATTAAATGTGATTTTTGCAAATGGTAACGACTCGAGGTTATAGGTCAAATTATCTGTACACTTTTTTGAAATCACATGTGATTTCAGTATAAGTGATGATTTAATTGTTCTCTTGTGTTTTCGACATTATTTTTATTTAAACTTCTCTCTTATAACAAAAGAAGGCTCGATCTCAAATCTTTTATATTATAGTAAAAATAACATAGAATGTATTTTGTTTTGGATTTTATTTTAAATAATTTATTATATGCTATGTTTTATGTTTACAAACTTATAATATGTTCTCCATGATACACAATAATAAATTTAATAATTTTTATGATTAATTATGCATGTTGAAACTGGTATTTCAATCTAAATTACTTTCATACATCTAAAACAAAATGAATGGAATGAAAATTGGGGGAGGGGTTGGATTAAGATTAAAACTAAGCACCATAAAAACAATAAAGTTAAAACAATAGCTTCACCTTCAATGTGATGCATAATGTTTGTTATTGACTCCTATACTGTTAAAAATTACGCGATAAGTCTAAATCGACTATGGATATTAACATGATTTGACAATTTTTTATTTTTTCTTTAAATTGACGTTAAATAAAAGAAGTTCTTCAATTAAATCTTAGTTGGAATTGAGTTTTTAAACAAGTTCTTAAGTCCCAGGTGCAATTAACTTTAGAGATTAGAAAATCAACAATTCAAAGCAATAAGCTCACAAGCTCGGCTTACTATAGCTTTGATTGCAAAATGTCTTATAGTGGTTTTAAGAACGTAATGAAATCAAATATATCGTTTGTCATTTTATCAAAATTCTCAAATATATATATATATATATATATATATATATATATATAT
>NC_037540.1:26452589-26470839 GCF_001531365.2 Cynara cardunculus var. scolymus | reverse complement strand
GAGCGTTGGGTTTAAGAATCGCGGATTTGACCGGCTCGAGGGAACGATGAGGCAGAAGTCCCAACATTCCCCCCTCCACATTGGTGCGGCCCTAGCTCTGATACCAATTGTTGGACCGAAAACTAGGGAACTGCCCACATGATATTGTCCGCTTTGGGCTGCCCCTCTCGGCAACAACCCCTCACGGCTTTAAAACGCGTCACTGGTAGGAGTAAGATCCCCCCTTCCTTATAAGGAAGACGAATACCCCTAGCCTCACCGATGTGGGATGCTCCTGCATTGCTATAGGAGCGTTGGGTTTAAGAATCGTGGATTTGACTGGCTCGAGGGAACGATGAGGCGGAAGTCCCAACACAGCCTAACAATAGAACTCTGAATTCTTGTGTTTCAGAGTTAATGTTCAGAGTTTTCTTTTAAACCTGAGGAAAAGTCTCAACTCATTTTCCTCATTTAAAATAATTACACGGGGTCAAACCTAGTATATATATATATATATATATATATATATATTTATTTGTGTGTGTGTGGATTTTGGGTTTTCATTAGCTTGTTAAATACAAATTAGTTGACCAAATGAACTAGTAAACCAAACTTATATGAAATTCAAGCAAATAAACTTGTCCATAACATCTTACATAGTAATCTCAAAAACTGAAACATACCAAAATAGAAGGCTACACTATTGTGAACATAAGAAACCAGCTACTTGTTAATTAAACAAAGAAAAAGGACCAAAAAGCTTCAATTCTTCACCTTTTGCTCTTGCAAAACCGTTCGTGATGTGTCTCTCCTTCCAATGGTGGTTTTAATAGCCTCTTATATGAACCCCTCAAGAAAACCACTCATGAATGCAAAAAACGAGTTTAGCCCTCTTGCTAACCTCGACCATGATTGACACTACTAGAAAACTGGGCATTTCCGGCTCTTTTTCTGGCGGACGGTTTCCGCCGGTAATTTTCCGGCGGATTTCCTTGTGACTTCAAAAAAATCAACTTTTATTGACTTCCACCGGAAATCTGTCGGAGATATTAAACTGATTATATTTCCGGCGGATTTCCGACGGATTTCTTAATTAAGGGTTAATTAATCTTTGAAATTTAAAACCGGTTTTGACATTTTCCGGCGGAAAAATAGTAAGTTTTTTAAAAAATAAATCCGTCGGAAATATTTTTAGAAAAATCATTTTTAAAAAAATCTTTTAACCTTTTCCGGCGGATTTCCGACGGAAAAAAAAAATTAAAGGACTGTATTTGCTTTAATGGACCGTATTGGGTTTTAATGGATCGTATTGGGCTTTAACGAACCGTATTTGCTTTAATGGATCGTATTGTACTTTAATGGATCGTATTGGTCTTTAAAAGACTGTATTTGCTTTAATGGACCGTATTGGGCCTTAATGGATCGTATTAGACATTAACGGACCGTATTTGCTTTAATGGACCGTATTGGGGCTTAATGAACCGTATTGGGCCTTAAAGGAACGTATTGGCCTTTAATGGAACGTATTGGGTTTTAATGGAGCGTATTGGACTTTAATGGAACGATTGGGCTTTAATGAACCGTATTGGGCTTTAATGGAACGATTGGGCTTTAATGGAACGTATTGGGATTTAATGGAACGTATTGGGCTTTCGTGGAACGTTTTGGGCTTTAATGGATCGTATTGGTCTTTAATGAACCGTATTGAGCTTTCATGAACTGTATTGGGTTTTAATGGAACGTATTGGGCTTTAGTGGAACGTATTGATTTTAATGGACCGTATTGAGCTTTAATGGATCGATTGGGCTTTAGTGTAACGTATTGGGCTTTAATGGATCGTATTGATATTTAATGGATCGTATTGGTCTTTAATGAATCGTATTGAGCTTTCATGAACCGTATTGGGTTTTAATGGAACGTATTGGGCTTTAATGAACCGTATTGGGCTTTAATGGATCGTATTGGTCTTTAATGAACCGTATTGGGCTTTCATGAACCGTATTGGGTTTTTATGAACCGTATTGGGTTTTAATGGAATGTATTGGACTTTAATGAATCGTATTGGGCTTTAATGGAACGATTGGGCTTTAATGAACCGTATTGGGCTTCAATGGATCGTATTGGTCTTTAATGAAATGTATTGGGCTTTCATGAACCATATAGGGCTTTAGTGGAACGTATAGGGCTTTAGTGGAACGTATTGGGTTTTAATGGACCGTATTGGGCTTTAATGGAACGATTGGGTTTTCATGAACCATATTGGGGTTTAATGGAATGTATTGGGCTTTAGTGGAACATATTGGGCTTTAATGGATCGTATTGGTCTTTAATGAACTGTGTTGGGGTTTCATGAACCGTATTGGGTTTTCATGAATCGTATTGGGTTTTAATGGAACGTATTGGGCTTTAATGGAACGTATTGGGCTTTAATGAACCATATTGGGCTTTAATGGAATGATTGGGCTTTAATGAACCGTATTGGGCTTTAGTGAACCGTATTGGGCTTTAATTAACCGTATTGTGTTTTAATGGAACGTATTGAGCTTTAGTGGAACGTATTGGGCTTTAATGGAACGATTGGGCTTTAATGAACCATATTGGTCTTTAATAGAACATATTAGTCTTTAATGGAACGTATTGGGCTTTCGTGGAATGTATTGGGTTTTAATGGATCGTATTGGTCTTTCATGAACCGTATTGGGTTTTAATGAAATGTATTAGGCTTTGGTGGAACATATTGGGCTTTAGTGTACCGTATTGGGCTTTAATGGACTGCGTTGCGCTTTAATGGATCAATTGGGCATTAATGGATCGTATTGGGTTTTAATGGATCGTATTGGGCTTTAATGGACCGTATTGGGCTGTAATGGATCGTATTGGGCTTTAATGGAAGTATTGGGCTTTAATGAACCGTATTGGGCTTTAATNTGGACCGTATTGGGCTGTAATGGATCGTATTGGGCTTTAATGGAAGTATTGGGCTTTAATGAACCGTATTGGGCTTTAATGGACCGTATTGGGCTTTAATGGAACGTATTGGGCTTTAATGGACTGTATTGGGCTTTAATAAATCGTATTGGACTTTAATGGATCGTATCGGGCTTTAATGGACTATATTGGGTTTTAATGGACCGTATTGGGCTTTAATGGACCGTATTGAACTTTAATATACCAGATTGGACATTAATATATCGTATTGGGCTTTAACGGTTCAATAATAATAATAATATTGCATATTTTAAAAAAATATAATAATTTTAATAATTAAAAAATATAAACATTTTAATAATTATATTTTAGTGGTAATAATAATAATATTTTTTTTAAATTAACTTTACCGGCGGGATTTCCGCCAGAAAACAAAATTTTCAAAATTTTTCAATAAAACTAGGTAATTTTAAAAAAATTAAAATTTAGAAAACTTTTCCGGTGGAAATTTCCGTCAGTAATCCACCGGAAACCTAACTTAATAAAACCCTAGTCTTCTCCATTTAGACAGTCGTTGCATAACTTCTCCCCAAACCCTACTATTATTTCGCCCACCTACACACAGCAACCGCCGGCCACTTACAGCCTTCGCCGCCGGCCACCTACACAGCAGCAACCGCTGCCGCCGACCACCTACAACCTTCGCCCCCGAGCACCTCAGGTAACATTAATATGATGTTGATATCTTTCCTTGTGTGTGTATGTATGATATATTTCTGTGTGTATATATATATATATATATATATATATATATATAAAATGTTGTGTGTAAAAATATATATATATAAAATGTTGTGTATATATATATATATATATATATATATATATATATATTTCTGTGTGTGTATATATATATATATGTAAGTATGTATGTATTTTCTGTTTAGTGTGTGTATATATGTATTTTCTGTTTATAATATATATATATATATATATATTACTGTTTGAATGTATATAATGTAATCTTGTAACTAAATAATAAACTAATTTAGTTAAATGTGTAATAAAAATGTAATCTTATGTATCTGCCATGAGCATCCAATTCCATATATATGCATAATAAACCCATCATTAGAATTCTCATGTGCAAAAATGGCTATGCATCTTTCTTGATCAAACTACTTGACTATAAATATATATATATATATATATATATATATTTATGCTAGAAATGGGTTGCCAATTGTTGGGCAAACGTTAAGACTTATATTTATAAACGAAATTGAGGTCTATATTATGCTAGAAATGAGTTGCCAATTGTTGGCAAACGTTAGCACTTGTATTTATAAACGAAATTGACATATATATTTATGCTAAAAATGGGTTGCCAATTGTTGGGCAAACATTAGGACTTGTATTTATAAACGAAATTGAGGTCTATTTTACGTTAGAAATGGGTTGCCAATATGACTTGTCTGATCACTCTTCAGATGATTAGGCTTCATTTGTAAACTTTTAGTCTTAGTAAACTTTGTGTAGTTGTTTGAAAATTTTATTATTTCCATTTTTAAATCTTAATTACAATTGTGTGGAATATTTACTGTATACTTGAATTATTGTTGTATGTTTTCTAACGTTGTTTTGTAGAAAATCGATAATGCCGCGTACTCGGATTACCGGTCGAGCTAGTGGCAGTACACCTACCCACGGTACGGGTAGAGGCTCTAGTACTGCTTCGGCACACCCGGAGGAGATTGGGTCTGGTCGTGGTAGTGCTGCTCTGGAGCCGCTTCCACAACAGCGGGCGGTTATTGGCATCTGCGGCAAAGATTAAATACGTTTACATCTTTTAATTGATAAAAATATATTATTTGTATTGATGCTAATTCAATTCGTAATTATATAATTTCAGTGACACCAAAGTGATCCATCGGATCACCAAGATCAGCCGAGAGCTGCTTGACGGCCCATGGACCAGTTGAGAAAAAAATCCCAAAGGACGTGAGACGCCGWATGTGGGAGCGGTTTCAGGTTTGTGTTATATATTCAACTAATTATAATTTATGTATTGAACCTAATAATCGCCTAAACTTTTACGTACCGAGTTATTATACTTGGAATCCAGCTTTGGATGCCCATATCCTGGAGACATGGGAGAAAAAGTCGGCCAAACCGTATAATGATAACATAAGTGCCGCAAGGAAGAAAGCTGAGGAAAAAACAATGATGAATGGGTATCCTCAGTACGATGAAACGGATCCCCACCGGGATATGAGTGCATTGAAGAATTCCCCCCCCCCCAGCTGGATATCTTCAAATGTGTGGATCCAGATGGTCGATCGTTGGAACAGTGATAATTGGAAGGTTGTTTTCGGTGTGGCGCGTGAGAACTGTGATAACCAAGTTGCTCTACACACCGGTGATCGATACCATTTTCGAAGCATGGTGCTCGTCTGGGAGAACCTAAAACCCATTAATTTAATAGCTTGATATTTAATATGTTATAATTAACACATGTTTGTATAATTTGACCTTTGTAGACACGAGCAAAAGATGGCGTGCCCCCGACGGTTGTGGAATTATTCGATTACACACACAAGAAGAGGTCGAGTGTAGATGTCGCATCTACGGATTCAAGGGGTACGTGACCACTAAGTGTAGCCAAGTCATGGCAAGTATATCTATCTATTATAATTGGGTTGTCATTTATTGGGCAAACATTATAATTGTTTAAGTTAGAAATTACGTATATATATCATTATTTAGTTTGGGTTGTCATTTGTTGGGCAAACATTAGGATTGTTTACATTAGAAATTACGTGTATATCATGCTTTAGTTTGGGTTGTCAATTGTTGGGCAATCGTTAGGATTGTTTTGAATATAATTTTCGTATCTATCACTATTATTTTGCCTGGAAACGTCCCATTTACAGTCGTCATGCTGTCAAAATTGACTTGCAATCTTTTTTAAACCATATATAGGATGACTATTCAACGGGTCTCAGCCAAAGATACGGCGATGATCCCTCTACCTATCTCTTAGTTGATAAAGAGCTGTGGGAGCAAGCGGTTAGGGGAAGCAAAAAAGGTCGTCTATTTGGGTTTGGGTACAACCAAGATCCCAATTGTGTCTTGACCGGGAACTACACGGAAGCTGGTTCATCGTCTTCGGATAAGTGGGTATGTGTCTTTTTTTTCTTTTGATGATGTTTATCGACTTAGTTTATAATTCATATTAAATAATATAACGTTTTATTTATTTTATAGAAAATTGTAACCTTAGAGGCCCAAGTTCTGGATTTACAAGAAGAAAATCACCGCCGAAAGATGGTGGAGGAGCAACTTCAGTGTAACACCCCATTCCACACATTGCATATAACATATAGTTCATATACAAGAAATACATGTTTGTACACCACATTGGTCCCTTAGTATAAGAATCTACCAGTACAACATACATGGTCCAAAAATCCAAAATATAATTCTTGCACTAATCTAGTTCCATCTATCAAAACTATATATGTCATCAGCCAATCTTCATGCAGATAAACATATAGGGAAAATATTACATTTTCCCTTCCCCTTACCGTCAGCACTTCCTGCAATACATATTTAAAATCACAAAATGAGGGTTAGACCGGAAGGTCTAGTGAGTTACCCTATTTATATTATTGCAGGGTGAAAATCACCACTTTATGTAAAATAACTTTCTATATATATAACAAATATATGAACAAGTAAGGGCATAATATCAATACCTTTTACTTTTCAAGACAAATTTCTCTGCTTGCAAATCATACATCAAAACCAAGCAGGTTTACACTAACCAAATTAACATAATGTCACTTTTAAACCTTTTCCATTCAAACAAGGTTTATTCAAAGTTTCAGGCCATACTTGTTATCTCCTTCTTATAACATTCAGACTATGATTTCCAATAAGAACCTTGATCCAAAATCTTTAAATCACAAAGAAATAAAGATTCCAGACCACAGTAATCTTAAGGGATATGATAGTAGGAGTTATATTATATAACACACACATACAAATGACACCCTTATATCCAAATGTACACCTCTCCTTGATATGTCACCCTTATCCCATGGTACACATTTCCTTGATATGCCACCCTTATCCCATGGTACACCTCTCCTTGATATGCCACCCTTATTTTCCCATCAAAATATTTCACAAAACAATTCCATATAAAATAGACCGCAGTCAATGGAATTATTATTATCAGTTCAAATTCATTTTGTCAAAATTCCCATTTATTATTTCAAAAGTATCATAACTTGACATGATAACAAATAATCCGATCAACCTTGTCCGGATAACAAGTCCGGACAACACTTCACATGGTTTGTCCGATAACACTTAGAATCAATTCCAACATTTTTGTCCGGATATCAAATCCGGACAACACTATGCCTCATTGTCCGATTTAGAATAAACTGGCCATCTCATAGTCGTATTCCTACTTCTCCGGTTTAAACATTTGTCATAAAATCCAAGATTCATAAATTGCTCGACTCACATCTGGTTTATTCTAACCCGGTCAATGCACCAGGTGGTTTATCCTTAAACCGCTTAAGCTTTGTCCGATTTAAGTTTAAACCGCTCAACCTTCTTTGTCCGGTTTAATCTAAATCGACTAAGCCTTGCTCGATTTATATATTAAATCGTCCAACCCTTATCCGGTTTAGGTGAAATCCGGATAATACTCATACGGTTTAAACTTCAAACTAAATAAAAAGGTGATACAAACAATTCATGCATTTCAAAGAGTAAAACATTTTAGATCAATCACCTTATGCAATTCTTTTGAAAATCAGATTGAATCTACTTCTTGCTTCCAAAATAATCCGGTCAACTTCCCTCTCTCTTTTAAATTGCTCAATCAGTTAATAAAAGTGGCAAGAAGAAGAGAATGGAGGCTAGGGCTGTGCATCGGTCGGGTCGGGTCGGATCGGACCCAAAAATGGCTAACCCGATCGGGTTTCGGGGTATAAATCCACAGCCCGAATCATAGTGTTCAGGGTTCGGGTCTAATCGGGTTCGGGTCATATCGGGTTCGGGCTGTTTCGGGTGATATCGGGTACGAAAAACAACAATCCCACTCGGTAGAGCGGTTGTTTTCGTAAAGACACCCGGCTAGTGAGAAGTGTGTGAAAGTGAAAACAACAGATTCTGTAAGAACACGACTACAAATTTATATGAAGCAATATATATATATATATATACATACATATATGTATATATATTTGTGACTTTCTGTTGTGGGTTGGCATTTTAGAATTTAACAAGGGGCACTCACCAGTCGGTAGCTGGTCGGAGTCGGAGTCGGTCACCACTACTAGTCGGCGGTCTGTAGTCCACTAGTTCGGGTATGGCCATATGGGGTATCCGTAGTTTAGCCTAGCCGTATTCTCTTCTCGCGTCAATTTTCACCTAACCCCAAGTCCCTAACATAAGTCGCTTATTTTGGGTAGTTCGGGTTTCGGGCGGGTTCGGGGGGTGGATCGTGAGATCCTACCCGATCCGCCATACCCGAGTTAAATTTCGGATTCGGATATCGGGTTTCTTCGGGCGATTTCTTTCTGTTTGGGTCGGGTTTTTTCGGGCAGGTAAGTCGGGTAATTCGGGTAGGGTCGGCTTTTGCACAGCCCTAATGGAGGCTAAGCCCTCCTTTTATACTTTCATTTTCAGGAAAGTCAGCTATAATAGCCTCTCACTTCTTTTCCACTTGCATGCATACTCACACACATAACATGCATGTACACTCATGTATGCATATTCACATGCATACTTCATTATACATACCAATTTCATGCATACTAACACATACTTCATATTTTTAATCCATGTAAGCATGTATTCATATAAGCAATTAATTCACGTAATAAATACCGTAGGTAATAACCATGACTCGGTTATCACATTCAGTCACAAATTAATGATATGGCTGCTATGTTTAATGTAACTCCGTCAATCACAATTCYCRCTGCCACCTAATTGAATATCGTTTGTTTATTTGGAACAATTTAGTTTGTTTGTAACATTGTGTGATACTTTAAATTGTATATTGTTTGTTTGTAACAATTGTTTAGTTTAATGTATGATATTTGGTTGCATTTTAATTTTTAGTTTTATTCATATTTTTACAAATTTACAGGTTTAACAATAAATAAAAAATAAATTTTTTATTCCGGTGGATTTCCGGCGGAGTAACATTGAATTTTTTTAATAATATTTAAAAACTAAATAAATCTTTAAATAAATATTAAAAAAATAAATAACATAACCGGCAGATTTCCGGCAAAAATATCCGCCGGTAATATTTTAAAAAGTTTTTTTGAAAATCTAATTTTATTAAAATAATTTTCCGGCGAGAAAAAAAATCCGGCGGAAATATCCGCCGGTAAATTAAATTTTCATTTTAAAAATTTTCTTAATTTTTTTATTAAGTAAAATCAAATTTTCCTAATTAAGCCGGCGAAAGGTTTCAGGCGGCCGAAATCCGTCAGAAAAATAAAGCATCCGCCGGAAAACTCGATGGAAAACGAATCACCGGCGCCCTCTTTTTCGACGGACAAATCCGTCGGAAATCCGCCGGAAAAACCTAATTTCGACGGATTTATCCGCCGGAAAAGAGGTCCTGTTTGGTAGTGTGATCATGGCCACAACTTGGGTCGCGACTAGGGACGTGCGGACCATCCACTGACTTGCACGAGTTTCTTGCAAGTCGAGATCAAGGCTTTAGTCACCTAGGTCAATGTTTTGTTTGGAACTTATCTTTTTCGTTGCTACAACTATACAAATGGAATAATACATTAAGAGATGCATAAAAGGTCATGTATTGCCAACACTTAAAGAGGGTCTTGACATGGTAATGAATGTATAAATGGACGATTATTAATTGGGGGTCGGAATTTTGTGTTCCACCATTACTAATCATTAGAACTTACATTGAAGTTTTGATATCGATGACGATGACTAGTGGCGCATAAAACAAATCATATTGGTAACATATTTGTTTATTTATATAAAAAATTTCTTTTTCTTCCTCCAAAAACTGCCAAAATTTTTAAAGGTTCTAAATTAGTTACAGTTTTATTTCATAAACAAAGTTTTTACAACAATTTGCATGTATTTTCAAAGAATTTTTTTTGTTCATATGTTTATCTACATACATCTTGTATTTATTTGTGGAAATATACACATAATTATGTTCTTTAGCTCACTCATACTTCGGTTGTCTTTTTTTAGTAACTATTTTTACAGATAAATATTTAATATAATACCATATATTTGAAAATATCTTATGAATTTTCTTATATTGTTTTAAGACATTCTGAGATACATTTTCTTGCTTCATCCTTAGTCCTGACGACGACATACCATGGGTTAAAATAACGTCGAACACAAGTCTTGAACTACTACATACCACTACGACTACTCCACAAATTAGCCTTATTAAACACTATGTTTGTCATACAAATATGCATACATGTCACGTTAATAAATATTTATATATGAAATTATTAAATTAAAATTGTTACAAAAAGTTTAAAAACCAAATAAAGATGCAATAATAAAGCAATTAACTTTTTTTTCTAGTGAAGTAATAAAAGAATTAAATAGTTAACACAATAGTTAAAAATTAGACATCAATTAAGAAACCCTTACTCTAATAATTAATAATTAACAAAAAGTTAATGATTAAGCATAAATTAAAGTCATGTTTCTCAACCATAAACTAGTTTATTTTTTGAACTTATTGAAAAAAAACTCGTTTGCGTGGATATAAACTAGCTGATAAACTAAAACCACATGGGTGATGTCTGATATTACTTACTAACAAAGGCGAAACTCCAGGCGAAACTTCGAGGCGGCTCTTCGTCTTCCAGGAGAGTTTTCAGGCGATTCTCCAACGTTCTTCAGGCAAGACGACCTTCAGGGTGAGGTAAGCTTCCAGGCGAGGCGATTTCCAGGCGACCTCCAGGCATCCCTTCATCTTCCAGGCGTTTTCTCAGGGTTTTTCTGGCAGCGATGGCAGTAGCAACAGCGGAGAAGAAAGGTGTGATTGAAACCGATGGTTGGCAGAAGGTGGATAGGAAAGGCAGGCGCARAGGTAGGGTGTCTAATTTCTTCTTCACTAGATTTCCAGAAAATTGGGATGAGGTAGCTTTGGAGAGCATGTTCAAAAGGTTTGGTYGAWTTTCGTCYCTTTATTTAGCTAGAAAGCGCACGAGTAAGGGGACCAGGTTTGGTTTCGTAAAATTCATTCATGATGGTGATGAGAAAGCTTTAGAAAGGAAGCTTAAAAGCATTACTATAGGCACAAAGAGTCTGATTATCAATCTGGAGAAGTATGGCAATGGAAAAAARRGRWTWWTWWKGGGGAAAAGACGCACCARCAGGCTAAAATGGTYAATWGAAAGGAGGCATGGATCCCGCCTAATCGACATGCTGAAAACATCAAGCCAGGTTGTGTGGATGGTAGGTCGTTTAAGCAGGTTGTTCTTGGCGAGAATCTTCAGAAAGGTGAAAAGAAGGTCATCCAAGCAGAAATCAACATGGATTGTGTGGAAAGGCTGCTTAAGAGTTGGGTGGGAAGGGTCAAAAGTATTGAATTGCTTAGAAACTTAAAGAAAATTCTTCAAGAAGATGGAATAGGTGCTTGCAAATTGCAATATGTGGGAGGTTTGTTTGTTCTTTGTGAATGGAGCTCAGAAGAGGTGGCCGATAAGTGTTTAGTTGAAAATAAAGATATGCTAAAACACTGGTTCCAGGATATTAAAATGTGGAATGAGAAGTTTCTTTGTCCGGAGAGGTTGACTTGGATTGACATTCAAGGTTTGCCTTTAGAAGCCTGGTGTGACGCAAACATTAAAAAAATTGCAGAGATGTTTGGGGAGGTTCTTGAAACCGACAAGCCTTCTTTCGATAACGATATGGTATGTTCTTTTGGTGTCTTGTTAGCTACTAGTATGGCTTGTGTGAATTTAGTGGTGAAGGTGAATGTAGGTGATAAAATGTGTTATGTGAAGGTTCTCGAAGACCATAACCGAATAATTTTATTGCCCCTTTCCAATGACGTTCGATCTGGGTTTGATTCGGATTATGAGAACGATGTTGGCTCATGCGGCGGCATATCAGACTCTCTTTCAATTGACTGTGTATCGCCAGAATTCTCAGATAAAAGGATTGAAGGGTGCAATTTGCAATCATGGGATGAAGACAAGTCCTCTAAAAAGTCAGTTCCTTTAGAAACTGAGAATGTTTTGATCCCTAATCAAAACCCGGGTTCGGTTAAAAGGCCTAAGCATCAGGCCCAGAGCTCTATTTCCAAATTTTCTGTGGAAGCCCATAATCAACAAGCCCAATTTAATAAAAACTCAAAATTTGGTCTTGAATTCTCTGGCAATTGCAGATCTTCATCTTCCCATAGCTCTCGGCCTATCTCTGTTGAAGTTGTGGCTGAGTCAAAGGAGGCGATCGAAAATGCTATCAGAGTTCAATACAATGAGGAAAAAGCAAGGGGTGCTGAAAACAGGTTGCAGGGTGTTTCTTTGTGCTGAACACCCGTGGTTTTCGTTTTCTTTTTTGGGTATTTTTCTTCTTGTCATGAAGATTCTTTCTTTAAACTGTTGTGGGATGAAAGCAAATGGAAAGTCTGGCAATATAAAGGATCTTGTGCAAAAGGAGAAGTGTTCTGTGTTAGGTTTGCAGGAAACGAAATGTGATAGTTTTTTCAGATGCTTGGTTTGCGTCGATTTGGGGAAGCAGGAGCTTTGGCTATGTCTTTGTGATTCTGGCCGCTCCGGGAGTATTCTTTTATCTTGGGACGATAGTGTTTTCTTTAAAGAGTCAGAAATTAAGGGGGACCATTTCTGTGGGGTGGTTGGTTTGTGGCAAAATGTGAATAAGAAAGTTGGTATGATTAATGTCTACAATCCTCAAGCTCAGGTGCAAAAGACAAAAGTCTGGGAGGATCTTAGCTCGGTGATTCAGAGTGCCTTGGATGTTATATGGGTAATATTGGGGGATTTCAATGCGGTTCGCTTTCCTGAAGAAAGAATGGGATCTAATTTTGACTCTAAAGAGGCTTCAGATTTCAACAATTTTATTTCTTCTTCTGGGCTTCTCGATATTAATTTTTGCGGCAGACGCTTCACCAGATTTAGCAAGGATGGTTCTAAGATGAGCAAGCTTGATCGTTTCCTGGTAACTTCTAACTTTTTCTCTATTTGGAAGGATCCTTCAGTGCAGGTTTTACATAGATCTATTTCAGATCATTGCCCTATTCTTTTGAAAGTTAATGATTTTTGTATGGGGCCTAAACCATTTAGAGGTTTTGACTCATGGTTGGGTATTGATGACTTTCAAAAAACGGTCCTTTCTTCTTGGTCTTCAACCTCTTTCCTTGGGGCTGTTGATTTTGTGTTAAAGGAGAAGGTTAACGCTCTCAAGAAAGACTTGAGAATTTGGTCAAAAAAAAATTTAGCCAATGAATCAAAAAGGAAAGATGAGATTCTTAAAGCCTTGTTTGATTGGGATTCTAAAGCTGAAAAGGGGGGTATTTTAGCTGTCGACTGCCAAAAAAGAGATGAATGGATTTTTGAACTGATGCTTTTGGAAAATCGAGCAAAGTTGGATATCCAACAAAAATCGCGCTCTAAATGGGCTTTAGAAGGGGATGAAAATTCAAAGTTTTTTCATAATTTCGTTAACTATCGTCGGAGAAGGAACAATATTAAAGGGATTATTTGCAACGGGGTTTGGAACTCGGATCCTTTGGTTGTCAAAAGTGCTTTCTTATAGCACTTTGCCGACAGATTCAAAGAGCCTTGCTCCTCTAGACCAAAGTTCATCAGTCCTCTTTTCGCTAAATTATCGTCTAATGGCGTCGTTTTCCTGGAATCGCTTTTTCTGCTTTGGAAATAAAGGAGGCTGCTTAGTCTTGCAATGGGTCGAAAGCTCCTGGGCCTGATGGTCTAAATTTTAATTTCATTAAGAAATTTTGGTCAGTGATTGGCAGGTCTATTATTGAGGCGGTTACTTTCTTCGAAAAATCGGGCAGGATAACCAAGGGATGCAATGCTCCTTTTATTGCTTTAATTCCTAAAAAAATCGATCCCTTGGATATCTCGGACTATAGGCCCATTTGTTTACTTGGTTGTATGTACAAAATAATTGCTAAGCTTCTGAATAATAGATTGGTGAAGGTTATGAGCAAGCTCGTTAGTGGCAATTAATCTGCCTACATCCCGGGAAGGCAAATGTTGGATGGTTTCTTGATATCAAATGAAATTGTGAATCATGCCAAAAAGAAGAAAATAAAAATGTTTCTCTTCAAGGTGGATTTTGAAAAGGCCTATGATTCGGTTAACTGGAATTTTCTCTTTCATACTATGAAGCAAATGGGGTTCGGAGAGAAATGGATCAATTGGATTAGAGTTTGCTTGAAATCTGCTTCTACGTCCATTTTGATAAATGGAACGCCTTTCGATGAGTTTCACATGCAAAGGGGACTAAGGCAAGGAGATCCTCTTACTCTGTTTCTTTTTTTGCTTCTAGGGGAAGTCTTACAGCTCATGATCAGATCTGCTTGCAACCAGGGGCTGTTTAAGGGCATCCGGCTTGCAAAGTCTAATTGGAATCTTTTTCTCCTTCAATTTGCAGATGACGCTTTAATTTTCGGTAAATGGTCGCGTAAGAATTTAGTAACTCTTACTAATATTCTTAATTGCTTTCATGAAGTTTCAGGACTGCGGATAAATTTATCTAAATGCAATCTTTTTGGTATTGGAGTTTCGGAGGCGGAGGTCAACAATATGGCAGGTATGTTAAAGTGCAATGCCTCTTCTTTTCCTTTCATTTATCTGGGGCTTCCCGTTGGTGGTAACATGAAGAAAAAAGCTTCATGGTCTGTTGTGGAAGATAAATTCCTTAAAAAGCTATCAAATTGGAAGTCAAACTGCCTTTTCATAGGCGAAAGATTTACTCTGATCCAGTCGGTGTTATCTTCCCTTCCGCTGTTCTACTTTTCTCTCTTCAAAGCGCCCAATTCAGTTATTAAAACTTTGGAATCTATAAGGAGAAGATTTTTTTGGGGACATAAAGAGGAGGAAAAAAAATGCATTGGGTTGCTTAGGAGAAAATCTTGTTCTCCAAGTCAAAAGGTGGTTTGGGTGTCGTCTGTTTAAAAGTTAAAAATGATGCTTTGTTAGCAAAATGGGTCTGGAGGTTCCTGTCTAGTTCTAATGCAATATGGAAGGATGTAATTTCTGAATTTTATGGCGAGGGTGGTGGTCTCTTTTCTAATAGGCCTTTAGCTGGAAATAGTGTATGGGTTTCTATTGTCAACACTTGCAGGAATGTGAAAGTGGCAGGTCAGAATGTAATTCACTCGTTTACGAAACAGATTGCTAAAGAGTCTAACTCTCTCTTTTGGAAAGATGCAAGCATTGGTCAAGGGTCAAAGCTGAAAGATCTATTCCCTAGACTTTATGCTTTGGAAAGGGATGAAAATGCCGTCTTCAAAGATAGATGGACCTATATTAATGGTTCTTGGTGTGGTGCTTGGGACTGGAAAACAACGATTAGAGGAAGATGCTTAGATGATCTCCTAGCTTTAGAAAGGCAACTCTCTCAAACGCCTTTTAATACTTCGGGCGAGGATGTGTGGTCTTGGAATTGGAACAAGAAAGGGATTTTCTCGATCAACCACATGTCAAAGTTAATCCAAGGGGTAGTTGATTCGAATGGTGGAAGCAATGAAACGTGTTTTTGGAGCCCTTTAATTCCGAAGAAGGTAAACATTTTCACTTGGCGTTTCCTTAAAGAGGCTATTCCCGTAAGGTTTAATCTTTCAAAGAGAGGGATTCATTACAGTCTTTGGAGTGCATCATGTGTGAGAAAGGTGTTGAAACAATGGATCATTGTTTCTTTTCTTGTTCGGTGGCAAGCATTCTTTGGAGAAAAATTTGGGCCTGGTGGGATCTTAAAGCTCCACGTCTTTCATCGGTGGCTGATTTTAAAATGCTAATCAAACAAGTAGGATCTCATCACAAGGTTGAAGTGACTTTTTTATCAGTTTGCGTTGTGGCACTTTGGCAACTTTGGAAGTGGCGGAATGAAATTCTTCATGCTGAAGATGGGGTGAAAACTAAGAAGAAAGGTGAAGATACATTCCCTTGTGTTCAAAATTTATCGAAGCTTTGGATGGGGAACAGAAATCGTAAGTTCCATCTTAATTGGGATAGTTGGTCTTCCTCTCCTTATTTTATTTAGTCGTTCTGTCTGTTTGGGTTAGGTTTTTGCCTCGGTTTTTTGTGGGGCTGTTTCGGTTTTGTTTCTCTTGTTTCTCGTTTTGTTTTGGTGGATTTTTGTATTTCTTGTGTCTAGCTTCTTGCTGGATCTGTTGTTTTATATATTGGTTGGCTTGGTGAGGGTGATGGTCATGCCAAAGCTCTCTTCCTTGTCCTTCCTTTTTGCCTTTAAAAAAAACATGGGTGATGTCTGATTAGTTTGAGCTTGGGCTCCAAAGGTCAAAAGTGTTAAAATCCAATGAGAAATAAAAATTCTCTTGTGCCCACGGATGTTCAAATATGGTAACTTCATGCTAACCGTAAAATAAATGGTCGTCCTAGGATTAGCCGGCTAGCACAGTGGGTTGGATATTTAGGTTAATAAAAAAAACTAATCGATAAACTAGTTATTTTTAATAAACTAGAGGAGCTTTTTGTCATTATGTTTCTCCCAATTATGCTGCAAATATTTTATTAAATATTAAATAAATTAAATTAGTATTTAATAATTAATTTGTTTTATTAATTAGTATTAATTATCATTTTGTAAAAATAAATACCGAGTATTTCGTTATTGATTTATTAATATTTTTAGGAATAAATTACATTCTTGGTCCCTATGGTTAACACGACATTGCATTATATGCCTCTAAATCAAAATAGTTATGGGACGTGGTTTACATTTTTGTACACCGTTAAAAGCCCGTTAAATGAGACATTTTTTATTTTTACTACTTTTTGTCATTTTCCTGCGAAAAACAACTTTAATTAAAATAATATATAGAAAGATGTAAGGAAAAACTCTAAATAAATAAAAAAACTAAAAAATAATTGATAAGATTAATTATCTTTGATTAAATGAGCAGTTACCACAATATTTTTTTAAATTAAAGAACCTTAGCCCTCTATTTTTATTCGAAAAGCAAATAATAAATACAATTCGAGCGAAATAAATTATACAAAAAAATAATCATATTTTTCTTATTAATTCGACATCCATATTCATATATTTTTAACTGTTTTTCATGCTTTTTTGTTTTTCTACTTTTATATATATAATATATAGGGGAAGTTTCAAATATAATCTTAACCGTTAATTTTGTTTATTTTGAAATTTAAAGGGGTTACAAAATGCGGTTGATGGTAAATTTAAGAACGATTTAATCCACACAATTGATTATTTACATGTATGGTTGAGATCGGTTTTGTAAATTTTTTAAGAATTACATGGTTTGTAAAATAAACTTTCCTGTATATGTGTATGTGTGTGTGACGGTTATTTTGTAAACCAAGTTATTTGTACAAACCCTGAAAATGGTCGATTTCATCGTTTATTTTAGTGAAAAAATTTCATAAAATTGTTTAATATGGTGAAATTGTTTTGAATAATTTATTTCAAATAATTATAGACATTATCATCTTCATTTTATTAATTTTAGTAAACAAATTTCATCAAAATGAGAAATATATGGAACAATTTAATTTTGACACAAAGACAAAAACATATGGAACATTTTTATCATTAAAATAATTTTTTTAAAACAATTTCATCATATTAAACAATTTCGTAAAAAAATTTCATTAATTAATACTTTATAATATATTATAGATTTTTTTTGTTATGTCAAATATAATGATCGGAAACATAACATCGTTATGTCATATATATGCGTAATTAATCATATATCGACATAAATATAAAATGATTAGGCTCCAAATAGTATTTTCCGTGGTGGGTTAATAGCGTCCATCCAATTTAGACATTGTTTGGTAAAAATATTCAAGTTTATTTTATTGATACATGTTTGGATACTCATAAGCTACCTTATTTATTGAAACACTATTTGAAGTAACATTTTGGTAGCTTGTTGTCACTTTTTTCAGTTATGACTCTCATTAATATTAGTTATTATTTACTACTATAAATTATAAATAAATATTAATAAAGTTTAAATATACTAGTATTAATAAATATTAGTTTAATAAATTAAAAATTAATTTTAATTATACATTAATATTATTTATT
>NC_037540.1:26449811-26452014 GCF_001531365.2 Cynara cardunculus var. scolymus | reverse complement strand
AATGATTATCCTAATTATATTTTAGATTTTTTATATTTAAAATGATATGTTTATCCTGTATTTGATTATGTTTATCTACAGTTAGTTACACGAATTCAGATATGAAGTTTTAATAACTTGTACTTATGCACAATCTACTTGTAATCTTGAGTTTTAAGTAATATGCATTAATAAATAGTACTATACGCATAAAAAGTAGTTTTTAAGAGTTTTTATCAAATGTTTTATAATATAGTATAGATATAATAATGAATTTGAATTTTTTTTATTCAATATGTTATATTATTTAATTTTTTTTCTTACTATTTTGTTTCTATTAGTTAATATATTATATTATTAGAGATTTTTTTCCAATTATATTTTAAAATATTATAATTGATTAGTTTTGCAATATGACGTTTTTGGTCACTTTACATTCTTATTAGCTAGTTTTTGTCCAACACGATTTAATCATCAGCTAACTTATCAATCAACATTTAGCTTATCGGCTAGTTTATCCAACATAACTTCACTATAAACTCAAGTAAGGTCTCTTTCTTCGTAATCATTTTATGCACGATAATAAAAAAAATTATTAGACTTTATAAATTTATTATTAGTTGGATTTCTTCGATCTCATTGGCCATCTTGGTATCTTCGAAACAACATATCGATCAAACATCTTGTAAATCTTGAAAACCTTTTGATTTAACTTGTGGAACAAGTAATCAACCTTCTCTTCATGCTTCTCATACAAATAGGGTAGCGTTCCCATGACGCAAAACCCTGTGACACAAGCAAACCAAAAGTTTATTATGAGTTGTTTTTAAAACGATTAAAATACTATATGTATATGTATGTATAAATAAATTAAATTAGAACCATAAAATTATTATAAACCAGTGAAAACTGATCTAGAATATGTTTTTACACTATTTTTTTTAAACAAAAAGGTGCATCATGCGTTATTTCACATACTTTTTCCATATACGGCTTCGATTTAATGTATTGATTAACATATATTTATTTCATCATGTGAATACTTTTTGTATGGTAGTGAAACAAAAAATACAATTAAAAAGTTTCACATTATGAACAAATACATATGAAAGAAAGATATTGTAAAACAAATATATGTTAATAAATATATTAAATTCTAGTCTTAGATGAAAAAAATAATGTGAAACAATATCTTACAATACTAGTTCTCGCAGTTATCATAATATATGAGATTCAGATGATAAAGCCCAATATATATATATATATATATACATACATACACACACATATATATATATACACATACATATATACACACATACACACACACACACATATATATATAGTTATGGTGAAAAACATAAAAAGAGATATGAACTTTTGATTACTTTTAATCTCATGTCCACCCATGAATTGAGGGACTGGATCAGAAAAAATAGGATTCTAGTTGTAAGATATGTAATGAAATCATCGCTCTTTAGAAGAGAATTGATCTGATGCATCTCATTACATCTTATTAGTGTTGACATTTAATTAGAACTGATCCAACAGTGAAAAGCTTTTCTTATGCTTCCCAGTATAATTTTCTTTCTTACCGGAACCCAACCCTATATATATGTGGTTTATATTACAACTAATTCTATTTGTATAACCAATGCAACCTCATCTTAACCATCAATTAATTTGGTCAACATTTAATGAGTTGGAAAAGATAATTATCAATTATCAATTAAAAACTGAAAAAGTAAAATAAAACAAACAGTTTAAATCAATGTTATATTGTTTGTACAAATAGAATAATCAGCATTATATTAATTGTACAAATAAAATAGGTTATTTTTTAAACAATCAGAGTACAAAACAAGACATCATATATATCCATCAATTTAGAAGAACTTTTACCTATAAAAAGAAGATTTAACGCGGTGACGTAGCTCCCAATCATCGATAGTATCGAAATAGTGAGGATTGCCTGATCAAATAAATAAATAAATATAATTATACTATATTATAAATATTTGATAAAAATACTTAAAAATTATTTTTTATATATGAATTACTGTTTATTGATGCATATTACTTAAAATTTAAGATTACAAGTAATTTTGCGTTAGTATAACTTATTAAAGCTCCATTTTTAAGTTCATGTAACTAAATACCGATAAACATAATCAAATACAGAATAAATATTCATTTTAAATATAGAAAATCTAAAATATAATTA
>NC_037540.1:26446519-26449775 GCF_001531365.2 Cynara cardunculus var. scolymus | reverse complement strand
TAATTATTATCTTTATAAAAAATTATATTATTAAACCAAAAATAAATTACTTTATTATTAAATCTAAATTAAATTATAATAAAAAATTGAATTATAGTAGTTACACCAAAAAAACGAGAACTACTAAATAGTTAATTTAATACTAATATCGATTTATTTTTTTCAAATTTTTATGCTATCTTCAAATTTATATTTCATTTAAAAATAAATAAAAACATTATCACATAAAATCGTATTATATCAATAGAGACATAATATAAACTATACATTAAAATCAAAATTTATCACGTTGCATTGTACAAGTACCATTTTAGTGTATGTGTGTGTATATATATGTATATATATATATATATATATATATAATATACACAATCAGATGTACAATTACTAAGATCGGGTGAAAAGGCATATTTTAACTTCAAGTAAAAAAGTTCGATATGTATTATATTTTATTAAAAAATTGTTAAAAATCAAGAGTTAATTTCCTGTAAAATCAATAGTTATCATGTAAATGGTAAGAAGAGATCTTTGCGCTTGATTCAATCGTAACTGAATATCAATTGAAAATGCGCTTCTAAGCTAATTCATGGTTATTTTAAGACTTAATTTGGACCACTAGATCAATCCTAATTTAAGTGATCAAGAGTCTAAATCTCTTCTTACACTTCTCATTTTAACTTTTATTCTCATACAATCATTTATTTAAAAAGTCAAACAGTTTAAAAGGTGTAAGGATACAATTACTTGCATTATTAAAAAAATTGGACAATCATTTCAATCCTGGTTTTTTCTAATTAAATTTAATATACCGATTATATCTAAAACTAAAAAATGAAAAAAAAAAAAAAAAAAAGTTAATCGGGTTGTTTTAACCCACCTTATATTTTAACTTGTTATCCAATTTGTATGTCTAATTTATCCATTTTGTCATCAGCTCAAAATATTGGGTTTGTGACGGTTCCGTCATTTGAATATCGTATGTACGGTTATGATCATTGTATTATCATTTTACTACAAATCAATATATGGGGTTAATCTAGTCGAAGTTATCTTAATTTTTTATTAGTCTTGTTTTATTTTACAAAATGGAATAAAAATGAAAATGTGTTTATAAAGAACTCAGTCTATCAGTTTTAAAATTGATGTCAGAGTTCTAGTATTCTTGCCATCAAAGTTCACTCATTTTGAACCACATATATTGTTTTTTTCTAAGTATATAATTTTTATATACGACAAATGCAACAAATAAACTCATACACCTTCCTTATTTTTAGTGAGTTTTTAAGCTTTGACCTTCTGGGAGGCCAGAGGTCGAATACTGCTAGGTTAAAAAACCATTTGGCTACAGGTATTGCTTTGTGTGAGTAATATGTATAAATTAAGATCACAGTTTCTACAGCCAAAAAGTTTTATTTGTGATAAAATAAAGTCGTTGGTATTAGATATATTAGGGGGAAAACCCGATGAATTATTCATCAGTTATGGTTATGCTTAATTGATCAATTTTAATATTTTATAATGTTTAAGTCTATATTATCAGTTTTTTAATAGATGATAAAAAAAGTTGTAACTTTTAAAGTATTACCAAACAGAAGAGTTTGATGTCGTTTCCACATGCAATGTAGACGAGCCTAGATATGAGGAAGTTCAAATTTGCACAAAAACCTTGATATATCGTCGATTCTTCCAATAGGATCTTGGGGACATTTGGAGGAGTCCTGTAACACACAATTTTCGACTCGTTATACCTTAAGTTTACACGTTTAAAGTAGATCAAAACTTAACTCACTTACCATCCAAAGGCTTTGGCTCCATTTGTCCAAATAAATATTATGAGCATGACGGTGATGGTCAAGTGACAGAGAAATGTCACAAGGTTATATTCCGCAAACTCAAACAAAAACCATATCGTCAACACCACGATAGAAGTTACACCAGATATTATTTTGTTTCTCCATAATAAAATATCTGCAACTGAAAATTTAAAAACTATGTTTCTTAGCACACTGTCATTTTCCAAATAACTGAAATAAGAGTTTCAAAAAATAACTAAAATGAGAAGGCAAATTTACTTTTTTATCCATGTTACGTTAATCCATTTTATTGACAAATCCGTCAATTCCTCTTAACGACAAACGAGCTCAAATCTCAATTCTTGTCTAAAAGATACAGTTGGTGATACAATAAAAATGATAAAATTTACATGGAAATGGCAAAAGAATAGTATAACATACTTCATGGTACGTTGGTCAAACAAATAATTTTTACTGTACGCTACATCTATCAGTTATTTTTTTTTCAAAAGAGATGAGATGACAACTGTAACCGCTCAATGTCGATTTACATAGTATGCATTTTAGTTCTGTAACACGGTTAAATAAAACATCATGCCGTATGCCAAAGTACAAATAATTTATATACGTAAAAATGTACCTTCTCCGCCTCCAAGTATTTTATGGATCGGTCTTTTGCGACCATACAATCTCGTTATCTGTGGTATGCTGTAATCGACGTTTTGGGTAAGCTTCGACATGTCGTCTATTTTAGTTGGAAAAAAGAAAAAAATGTGGTAGGTTTTTTGAGAGGGTGCTACAGAGGAGAATATAGAGAGGGTTTGGGGTTCTAAGCTTATGGGCAAAGCATAGAGAGGATGAAGAAAGGAATGCCCTTTTCAAAGGGGTTTGCTTTGGGGCTATTATAAACATATAATTAAAAACTTTTATTGGAAAAATATTCCTTTTTAAAGGGAAAAAAGGCTATTAATTTGAATAATATATTTATAACATGTTTGCCATTAAAATCTTGCATTGATTCCAATTGGAATCTTGAACTTTTTCTTGATTCACTTTCCACACAAAAACACATGCATGGTGATGCATGAGAAACTTTAATTGCAAACATTTTTCTTAATTATAAATAAAGGGTAAATGTATAAGAGTTTGACAATGCCTTATCGGTGGTTAACATTCATCATAAATAATGAACTTGATATATATATATATATATATATATATATATATATGTGTGTGTGTGTGTGTCACTACTAAAAAATCGGGTTTTTCCGACGGCAAAATCCGTCGGAAATCCGTCGGAAAAACAACTTTCCGACGGATTTTGCCGTCGGAAAAACCCCCGCCGCTAAATGTCTTTTCCGACGGAATTTCCGACGGATTTGTATTTTCCGACGGATATGTCCGTCGGAAAATTTTATAATATGTTAGTAATTGTCCGGGTTAATTAGAAGTAATCTAAAATG
>NC_037540.1:26416685-26445444 GCF_001531365.2 Cynara cardunculus var. scolymus | reverse complement strand
CCGAATAAGGCCCAACAGTATCCAATAATCTCCAGTTGAACCGAATAAGGCCCACAGTATCCGTTAATGTCCAGTTGAACCGAATAAGGCCCAACCGCATCCCTTAATGTCCAGTTGAACTGAATAAGACCCAACCGCATCCGTTAATGTCCATTTGAACCAAATAAGGCCCAACCGCATCCGTTAATGTCCAGTTGAACCGAATAAGGCCCAACAATATCGGTTAATGTCCAGTAGAACCGAATAAGGCCCAACAGTATCGGTTATTCTCCAGTTGAACCGAATAAGGTGTATATATATATATATATATATATATTTATTTATTTATAAATGTTTTTTAAATTTTTTCCTAATAAAGGTATATATATATTTATAAATATAAAGAAATTTTAAAAAAAATGGTTTTTATATTTTTTTCCTAACAATATATATTTTTATAAAAATAAAGGTTTTTTCTTATAGTTTTTAAAGTTTCCGACGGATTTCCGACGGAATTTAGTTTTTTTTAAAATAAAAACAAAATTCCATCGGAAATCCGTCGAAAATGTTAAAAATGTTTTTTTAATTTTTTTCCTAACAATATATATTTTTATATTTTTATAAAAATGTTTAAAATTTCCGACGGATTTCCGACGGAATTTAGTTTTTTTAAAAATAAAAACTAAATTCCGTCGGAAATCCGTCGGTAATTTTAAAAAATGTTTTTTTAATTTTTTCCTAACAATATATATTTATATATTTTTATAAAAAGGTTTAAAATTTCCGACGGANTGTTTTTTTAATTTTTTCCTAACAATATATATTTATATATTTTTATAAAAAGGTTTAAAATTTCCGACGGATTTCCGACGGAATTTAGTTTTTTTTAAATAAAAACTAAATTCCGTTGGAAATCCGTCGGAAATTTTAAAAATGTTTTTTTAATTTTTTTTCCTAACAATATATATTTATATATTTTTATAAAAAGGTTTAAAATTTCCGACGGATTTCCGACGGAATTTAGTTTTTTTTTAAAAATAAAAACTAAATTCCGTCGGATATCCGTCGGTAATTTTAAAAAATGTTTTTTTAATTTTTTCCTAACAATATATATTTATATATTTTTATAAAAAGGTTTAAAATTTCTGACGGATTTCTGACGGAATTTAGTTTTTTTTTAAATAAAAAGTAAATTCCGTCGGAAATTTTAAAAAATGTTTTTCAAACTTTTTTCTAACAAAGGTGTATATATATATATATATATTTAATTAGTGTTAATCTAAAACAATTTCCGACGGATTTCCGACGGAATTGGATTTGTTGTTATTAAAAACTAAATTCCGTCGGAGATCCGTCGGAAATTTTTTTGGATTAACGTTAATTAATTTATTTAAATGAATTAGACAAAATTGGCAACGGATTTCTGACGGATTTGTGACGGATTCAAATAAATAAGAAATCCGTCACAAATCCGTCACAAATCGGTTTTAACTAATTTTAATTTTTTTTTCCAAAAAAATTCAGTGGGGGATTTGTGGGGGATCTGTGGCGGATATGGATAAATATTGACTTTGTTTGACTTTTTTGGGATCCGTCGGAAATCCGTCGGAAATATTTCCGACGGAATTTCCGCCAGAAAAAWCCGTCGGTGATGCCCTTTTTTTTAGTAGTGTGTGTGTGTGTGTATGTATGTATGTATATATGTATGCATGTATGTATGTATGTATGTATGTATGTATGTATGTATGTATGTATGTATGTATGTATGTATGTATGTATGTATGTATGTATATGAGACACGTGATACGCTCTCATTTATCTCACTGTTCACAATAGATGATGAACATGCCTCTATATAGGATTGTATAGGAATTCTTTCCCCATGAAAATCTCTCATAGCCTTTAGATGAGTTTTGTAGTTTGATATCGCGGTTTGAAAAGAAAAAAAACAGTCGTGCATTGATTGTCCTTGGATCAAATGCGTTGAAAAATGATCGACGACCACAACGGGTTCCTACAGTTCTCATGAAATGTTGGAGTTTTACTGAAACTCTACCATATTTTCGAATAATAAAGCCATAAATTTTGAGGTGACATTTTGAAATTTTATACGACTAAATCACTAATTTTATCCACAAAATTACTAGTCCATTTTTTTTTTAAATTTACCATTTTCTGTTTAAATAAAAAATGAATTACACATTTTATTTTAAATAAATTATCTTAAACATGGAACTGACTCGGCCTTTAAGCATTTTTTATCAATGGCTTAAAATCAAAATGGCGATTTTGTAAATAAATTGTAAAAATTGGAAGGAAGGGTAAGTTGATGTTTATTTTTTAAAAGGTGTTGAAGTCTAAAATTTTATTTCACTTCTGATTTATAAGAGGTGGTGTTGAAGTCTGAAATCTGAATCGATAAGACTATTTGTTTTTGTAAATTAATAAACGTTTGAATTTGTTTAAATTTTTAATTTTACCCATTAAAAATTATAGTGATGAATTTATAAATAAATTTATACAGTTTCACATATTTATTCATCATCATTATGCAATTTATATCTAAACTATATAATTAACATTCATTTAAACGAAAATATGTTGTTAACGGTATTTGACACATTTACATCATATTAAAATACATTAATCGAGAGAGGTGAGGATTAATTTGATAAGGATCGATTGAGAGAAATGATCGATTAAGGTTAATCGATTAAGAAACGTCGTTGTTGAAGATTTGAAGAACAATAAGCGGTTGATTTACCTCTTATCAGATAAGAAGAAAATAAAACACAAGTTCTTACAAAAAATTGAAAAAAATAAGCAGTCTGAATGATTTTACCTCTTAACGAATCAAACATAAGAGACTGATAAATTTTTTTTTAATGAAAAACGTATAAGGTCTAAGGTTTAATAAGATATATCGCATGTAAATTTGGAAATTGATATAAAATATGAAACCCACGTGTCTTTCATGTATTTAATTTTTATTTGTTTGATTAAAATATTTTATCCATTTTAATTTTCAATATAAATTATTTTTAAAATATTAGATATTTTAATCCAATAAATTACATCAAAATGATCTCTAAGTGATTGCGTTAATTAATGGATCTTTATAAACCATCGTAACCATGACCATTACAAATTTTATAGCATAGGGACCAAATCAATCATAGACATAGTATAAGGACCTATTTATGAAAAACATCAAAACATAAGGACCATATATGTAATTCCTTCAAGATTATGGCTAAAATTGTGTTTAAACTACAAAGATAATTCATTTGAGAATTTACAAACGCATTTTCATTTTCTTTTAAATTAAACTATGAGTTGTTTATTTACTTCTTAATAATTTTATTAAGAAGTAATTTTTGAATCACTAAAAGGTAAATCTTATTTGTCAAAACAAGTATGTCTCTTATTGGTTTTAAAACCATCTGAATGATTTTATATCTTGGGTATCCCTTAACTATTCAGCACTCATTCTGAATAATTGTCAAACAATCATATTTCATTTTATACCATATCATAAGAGTCTCTTAATCATTCTAAATTAAATCATTCAACAACTGCTAAACAGTCACTTATATAAATTGTTGAGTAGATTTTGTTCTTTTATTCTAATGGTTGTCTTCAAAAAGAAAAAGTAAATTACAAATTTTATCTATAGAAATTATGGATTGAGTTACTCAAAGCGAAATAATTACATCTATACTATTATTATCATGGTTTTACTTTTGTTATGAACTAGTAATTTTAATGTGCTTCACGCAACAGTTGAAACAAATTGATTAAAATGAATACCAAAAAGTTTCAATTCAATGTGAAATTTTTGACGTGTAATAGTTATTTTAGTAAATTTTTATTTAAAATTTGAATTTCTTTTAGGTGTAGTTAAAATTTGTTTTGGTAATCTTGTAAAGTATGTGACTATGGTCCTTTTTTAATGTTTAATAAGGATTTAATGTCAGAATTAGGTTGCGGTACGAATGAAAATTATGTGAGAAAGGTAAGAAATGATCTCCACCATAAGATCAATTCTAATTGAAAATCAATGGTAATGAAATGCACCAAGATATACCGGATCAAGTCCCATATAAATTGCAATTCACGGGATAGGGGTGAGACTAAGGTGGTGTTTGTTTTTTTCTTCAAAAAAACTCTTATTTTACCACTTATGTCTAATTCGATCAGACATAACACAATTCAGATTGTTTGTTTTTTTTTTCTTTTCTTTTCAAAGCCTCTTATCCCTTATTGTCTTTTGGAAAATTAAGTGATAACCTAGCCACTTATTTGCCTCTTAATCCTAAAGACTATCCAGAGAATCGACTTCAACCTAATCGCCTTGCTCCACGAAATTGGTCATCGATCTCTAGTCCATCATTCGATCGACCTCACTCTCTCAATCAATCTCCTCACCATCTCAATCGGTCGACTTCACCCTCTCAATAAATATGTGCTTCATCAATCGACCGACTTCATCATCTCAATTGATCTTTGTTTCATCAATAAGCTAAAGAACTGTTAAGATCTGAGAGGAGGAGAAATAAGAACCAAGGGCATATTCATCCTCCTCGATACTATCCCTGTCACTACCAAAAAACCCACTTTTTCCGGCGGCCAAATCCGCCGGAAAAAGGGATTTCCGGCGGATTTGGCCGCCGGAAAAAGGGGCGCCGGTGATTTTTTTTCCGACGGTGTTTCCGGCGGATTTTACACGTTTCCGGCGGATTACGGCCGCCGGAAAATTTCCGCCCGTTTTTAAAAAAAATCTTGATTAACTTAAAAATTAATTAATTTTCTTAAAAAAAAAAATTCCGGCGGAATAATATATATATATATATATATATTAAATATTTTCTTTTAAAAATTAATATTTTAAAAAAGAATTAATTTTTTTAAAAAATACCGGCGGATAAATCCGTCGGAAATCCACCGGAAAGGTATATAAATATTAATTTTAGATTTATTTTAAAATTAATATTTAAAACCTGTATTTAAAAACTGCAAATCTGTACAATATTAAAACTGAAAATAAAAAGGCGAAATCGAACTAAATATCATACATTAAAATGAAACTACAATTAATCCAAGCAAACAAAAACTAAATTGTTATAAACAAAACTAAATTGTTACAAACAAAAACTAAATTGTTATAAACAAAACTAAATTTATTTTTTAATTTTTTCTAATTTCTTAAATTTCCGGCGGATTTCCGGCGGATTTATTTTTAAATTTTTTTAAAAGGTTTTTTTAATTTTTTAAAAATTATTTTTCTAAAACAATTTCCGGCGGATTTATATTTTTTGAATTTTTAAAATTTCCGGCGGAACTTGGCCGCCGGAAAATGTTAAAAGATTTTTATTTTTTTTTCTAAAAAACATTTCCGGCGGATATTTTTTTTAGTTTTTTTTAAAATTTATTTTTCTACAAGTTTTTTTTTAATTTTTTTAAAATTATTTTTCTAAAACAATTTTTAAAATTTCCCGCGGAACTTGTCCGCCGGAAAATGTTAAAAGATTTTTTTTTTTAAAACATTTCCGGCGGATTTCCGGCGGATATATTTTTAGTTTTTTTATTTTTCTAAAAGTTTTTTTTAAATTTTTTTAAATTTTTTAAAAATTATTTTTCTAAAACAATTTCCGGAGGATTTTTTTTTTTGAATTTTTTAAAATTTTCGGCGGACATATCCGCCGGTAATCCGCCAGTAAAATTTTTCCCCATCTTTTTTCAAATATTAATTAATTTTTAAAGATTAATTAACCCTTAATTAATAAATCCGCCGGAAATATAACCGGTTTAACTTTTCCGGCGGATTTCCGGCAAAGCTCCGGCGGAAATCAACAAAAGTTGACTTTTTTAATTTCTTCCGGCGGAAATTGTCCGCCGGAAATGGCCAGTTTTCTAGTAGTGTGTAAGTTGTTCAAATTTCAATCCTGATTTCAGAATAATATATCTGTTTGACAAAGAAATCTTGATGTGGGCTTCTCTGGTTCATAACTAAAACTAGAATGACGAATATATGCGGTAGTGAGAGAGAGAGAGAGAGGAGAGAGAAAGAAAGATGGAGAGAAAAAAAAGAGGGGAAAAAGAGAGAAAGAAAGACAAATAAAATTTGGGTGTTTGATATGATCATATATATATATATATATATATATATATAGGGTTAGGTTCACGTGAGACCAATGGTTTTTCGTGAGACCCGTAAGACCAATTTATGTTCATTGATCAAAATTATGAATTAATGATCTAATGGTTGCAAAGTTGCAAGGTGGCAATTTCATAATTAGTGAGAAGTCTCATGGCGTTTATAAATGTTCAGATCTGATGATTGTAAATCTAATCCAATGATTGAGAATTGGTCTTACGGGTCTCACGAAAAATCATTGGTCTCACATGACCCAAGTCTATATATATATATATATATATATATATATCGTATTAACTAAGGCATGTTATTCTGCTCTTATTTTGATCCAGATTTCAGACTTCAGACTTTAGACATTTGTTAGTTTACAAAAACAAATAGTCTTATTGATTCATATTTCAAATTTCAGCACCGCCTCTTATAAATCAGAAGTGAAATCAGATTTCAGCACCTCTTAAAAAACAAACGCCACCTAAAAGTGATCAAAGATCCAAATTATTTCTTGTCCTTCTCACTTTTTACTCCTATTCTCACGTGATCTTTTACCTTAATGCCATATAGCCTTATAATTTATTGTGCAAGTATAATGTGTTCAACTAACTTCAATTTTAATTTTACTTATAATATAGAATTTACCAAGAATAAAAGTAAAAAATGGTTTTTATTATTGTAAATCAACACCCTATATATATATATATATATATATATATATATAGGGGAGCGATCAAATACAAACCACTCAATTTGTACAAACCGTGCAAACCGCATTCAACCAATTATAATTTTTCATTTTGTTCATTTTTTTGTAATTATGAGAGGTTGATCGATCATTTTTATTGTGGAGGGTGTTAATCATAGATATTATCATCTTCATTATTTTAATTTTAGAGAAATACATGAAACAGTTTCATTAATGTTAGAGAAATACATGAAACAGTTTCATTAAGTATTATATGAAACAATTTCACAACCATATATGAAACAACTTCATCAAAAAAAAGTATTATATGAAACAATTTCACAAGATTAAACAATTTCATGAAAAAATTTCATAAGATTAAACAATGAAATCGACAGATGAAGGTGGTTTTCACGATTTACACAAATGAAGGCGGTTTTCATATGATCACTCCTCTATATATATATATGGCTTTGAAAATAGATTTTGATTTAGATTGTGCTGCAGCAGTCTGATTTGAAAAAGACATTGATCAACTTTCTAATGCTTGCTTTATACCATGTACCAAATGTTTGGTAAGACGCATTATGAAGATCATTGAAGTTGGGATGCAAGAGAGAACATAATAGATCGAGTGCCATTATAATAAGATCATAACATATATGCATGCATGCCACCAACGGTATTTAGCCGATCAACCATCGTTAATTAGCACTTGCAGTGCCTACCAAACCTGAAAGAAAAAGATAACCGGAGTCCAACATCAACTTCATAGTCTTCATACCTTTTGTGTCTTTCATAATCATGAATCATGATGTTGCCAAACATAAACATACTTGACTTGCTGCAACTTCAGTTTTAAGCAAAATTTATAGGTATGGATTTCTAGGGATATTTATGTTGATACATTACAGACTATATATGTCACAATCATGCAACTTCTCATGAGGAAATAACATAACACACCACATGCCACCACCCGTATTTAGCTCATCGACTTCGCCTCCACTTAATTGCAGTGACACGCTCTTTCCAGCTAATTAAATTAGAAAGAAAACGAATAACAATAGTAACGTGTTGAATGTACAAACGATGTTCGAAAAACGATAGGCTTCCGACTAGTTGAAACTCTACAAATCGTAACCCCAACATTTTGTGTTTGAATCAGCCTAAGGCAACAAATAATAGGCTTCTGATCAAATAACCCCTAACAAATATACATATATATTCGATGAAAAATGACATGGGATTATTTGGAAAAGTTAAAACTACCATTTATTCATAATTTGGGATGAATGCCACATCATCTCTAAGCATGTGTAGTGTTCCCCTATACAAAACATAAATCGTTATAAAAACACAAACATCATTGTTACACCCATGAAACTGAAACTGGACACTTTTTCTAAACCATGCAAATACAAGTAACTCTTAATCATCTTGTGTTTGATGATTATGCTCTATCTCTATCCAAGACAATTTAATATAAAAATGGACAACTGGATATGCACCGACATTTGATAACTGATCCACCAGAGAATTAGGGACCGTTTATCAAACGTTTATCCGGGTAAGCGTTTACTAAGTCACGTTACATTACCAGATGAATATATATATATATATATATATATATATATGATAAGGACCAAGAATTTTACTCGGTAAGAGCGAAACAAGGACCAAAAGTTTTACTGGGTAAGTAAGTGCAACGACTCTTACCACGGTAAGCGCTTACCAGGTAAATTGTTGTATATGATGTCGTCTTGATGGACTAAAATCTTACCCGGTAAGTAAATAATAGTATTAAATTTTACCGGTAAACACTTATCGAGTAAGTGTTTGATAAACGGCCGTTGAAAATAGGAAGATGTATCTGAGAAGTTCTCCATCTGAGCCGCAAAAAACTCTTATTCTAGGTAGATAGCCTAAAATTTTTCATTTTTGTTGTCACAGGAAATATCCTTTACCCTATTCCATGCAATTTCAGCAGTGGGATCACGTTCGAAGATGATCCTCGGAGATTGTACCATAAATCCATTATAATACAATGGCGTCAACCCGGTAGGGATCTGAGTTTTTAAGAGATGAATCTGACTTCATTGTTTTCTTTCGATGAAGGAATAGTATGGTCTAGAACTTTATAAACTTGTTCGTTCGATTTATGAAACCTTATCTATTTCAACACAAAAATAAAAGTATACACCTTGAACTACTATCGTCTTGTACCAAGTAATAATGGTATACGAATCAGATATCGTTCCCACAGAGAAAACTTTGTAAACTTCTTCAAAAACATAGTCTATAAAAACTAATTTCAGATGACGAATTCGAGGGATTTGTTTTATCTAAAATTGGGCCGTTTGATTAGCAAATAAGAAAATATCAGTCGTAAGAAAAAAAAACACAAGATGCAAAGGTTGATTAAGACACAAAACAGATGATCCAGTAGAAAGATGACATAGCACTTATGTCACAGTTCGATAATATCACATGATGATGTTATAGAACTGTTACAATATCAACTACTGGATCAAACGACCTCTCAAGAATACACACAAGCCAACGTGCTATCGATACAATATCATTTATATTAGACGTCGTGAATCCTAGCACAGTGTTACCATCCTACACCGTAGTAGTATAGTGCGTGTCAAACACTAAAGCTCTTTATAGTCTTCTCCTATTACGTCAGATTTTCTTATTTATCTTAACTCTGAAAGTTAATGCATTTTCATACATAAAATTAGTTGTCAATTATTTCAATGTAATTTTCAATGAAATATTAATCATCTAAAACAATTAGACAATAATGCTAATAAGACACCTCTGTAGTTTCACTCTAAGCTAAGGCGTTTAGTCCATCATCGCTCGGTTTCTTCTCGCAAAGGATGTAAAGACTGAAAAATAAATAACTGATGCGAAAAAATAAATTGCAGAAAATAAATCACGAGAATGTAAAAGACTGTAAATTAAAGTGCAGAAATATGAATGATTGAAATATATAAATCGCTGGAATGTAAATTGTAGAAAAGTTAATTGCAGAAAAGTAAAGTACAGAAAAGAAATTGCAGTAATTAAAATACTGGAAATTAAATACTGAAAAGTAATTGCAGAAAAGTAAAGTACAGAAAAGAAAATTGCAATAATTAAAATACTGGAAATTAAATACTGAAAATTCAATTGCAGAAAAGTAAAGTGTAAGGAAATGTAAATTACTCTAGAAGAGATGACATAAAGTAAAAGTAAGTACATGCAAAAAAGAAATTAAGGAAGCTTGCACTTTAAGTCAGGAAACTTGCAAAACAAGTTTCGTCACTATAGTGAGGAAATACTTGAAAACACTTGAAAAACATATTTTCATCCAAGAAAATTTATCGTGAGCCACAAATGATGAAATCTAATGTATTGCAACAATAATCGATTAATTCCACTTTGTAACTAAAATTAATAAGCTTTTGAAAATTGCAAGTAAGAAAGAAATGAGAAGAAACTTGAATACTTGAACTTAGATTAATGCTTGTAAACAAAATAACACTTGACAATTTTGGTTCTTGTAGAAGCAAGGACGCTAAAAGCTAATAAAAGACTAGAGAGAAAATATTAAACATAGAGGTTAAGTTGTAAGTATTTTATGCTAAGGAACAACCCCTATTTATAAGGAGATTAAAGCTTAGAGTAGAAGATAGGTTAAAAGTACAAAAGAAGGCTTAAAAAATAAACTAGCCTAAAGCCCAAGCCTTAAATCTGCAGTAAATCTCGTCGGCCCATGGTTTCGGCCCAAAACAAAAGGTGCGGTCTATTAATTGCTTGCTTCTATAGGACTTCTGTAGTACCACCTCAGACAAATACTCTTGTACGACTGTTACAAAACTGACCAGAAACCTTAAAAATATGTATAATTGACAAAATAATATAAGATTATGACATAATACTATAAATTTATATAAAAATAAGAAATTACATAAAATGACTTAAAATGACTCAATTTAGACACTAATGAGCAAATAAAACAAGGGGAAATGATTAAGAAAATGATGTAATAGGGTTGATAAATTAACACCTATTAAAGCTCTAACATGTATCTTCAATAGCTCCGACTATGTAATGTATAGACCTTTTTCTATATCAAGACTAGAGTAACCATGATAAAGCTGTTGATGTTAGAAACAACAAGAGTAGGATGGCGAGGAGGAGAGGTGGTTTTTGGGTCAATTTTGCTGCCAGGCATTATAACACCAATAAATTTGGTTTTCTTTTTGAAATTTAAGTTGTAGCTTGATAGTTAGTTCCATAGGATGTTTTTTTTGGAGTCTTGGGTTAACTGGATCTTGTTCTTAACTTCACATTTTATGCTCTAAATGCTTTATGCAATAACATCATAACATATATAACTTATGTAATTTGATGATAATAAATCCAATATTTTAACGTGTAGGTTTGATATATGTTCCTATTTACTCAAACACCAAACTTCTGAACAGACTTGAATCTATCTCATCTTCTCCGGAATCCTTGGACAACTAAGGCCAAACTCCATGGGTGCGGAACTAATATTTGCTTCTTCCATCTTGAAATGCTTTAAAACATCTAAGGCATACTTTTTTGAGAGATTGCAATCCCTTTGCTGCTTTGTTTTACTTCAATACCGAGAAAGTAATAAAAATATCCCATGTTCGTCATTTCAAATTTTGACTTCATTTAAATAACTATTAAGAAATGCCGATTTCACATCCATTTGGTGATTCTCCAATTACTTTGGGCGGCTAAAGCTAGAACTAAACGTACAAAGACTTTGCTGTAATCAATACCAAGCCTTTATTTGTAACCCTTTACCACTAACCATGCCTTGTGTTTCTCGACTTCACCATTTTTTTTAATTTGGTCTTATAGACCCATTTCACACCTATGGGCTTGTGTCCCTGTGGTAGATCAACTAAATCCCATGTATCATTTTTTTATGATGGATTCGATTTCTAAATAGTGAATCCAGGGCTGTTCCTGAGGTTTTTGATGTCTTGTGCGAAGATGCTAAAATATGCCCTTATGCCTTTTTCTTAAGCAAATGAAACGACAAAACATACAATTTTACGACGAAAGATACGATTTCATTAAAATGAAAAATACAAAGGGGGACATAAAAACCAAAACCCCAAGTATAAGTATATCACCTAAATTGATGTCTTCGTGCATTTCTTGAAGCAAAAAATATCAATTATTTTGTCATATTCAACATTCGCTAAAAATTTACTTTCAATACTCAAAATTGCTAACCCGTTTAGCCTTTCTTGACTCATGGTAGACCGCAAATATGACTTCAGTAACTTTAGCTTTGAAAAACTTCTTTCKGCAGATGCTAYTGTGACGGGTACAGTCAGCAAAATCCTATATGCAAGCAACACATTTGGAAACATGTCCATCTTCTTTGCAAACTCCAAAATCTCAATTGATGTCCATGGMTTTTCTCCTTTATATGCTTYCGACGGTAACATTTCCTGTAAAATTTGCAATTCCATAAACAAATATTTCCCATCAATATCACAATCATCACCATTTGTTAATGCAACTTCAAGATTCATACAAGAGTTTTTCAATTCTTCATCATTTAAATGAACCAACCTTGACCCATCAAACAAGAAACCAAAAATCGATTAAAAAATTTTCATTTGCTCAAATCTAGTCTTCAATTGAGATAAAGCCATATCAACCAAAACAAAAAAATAATCGGTTCTAAATGTTTCTTGAGCAGATTGTTGTTCTCTTTCCGTATTTGGAATCTCATCAAACTGTTTTTTTTCTAAAATAAGAACGTTTTATCGGAAATTCAGGCTCAATTCCAATTTCATTTGCAATATGTTTAGCTTCAATAATGGCAGAAGTAAGTCCAGTCTYCCTATACTTCTCAAAATAACAAACCAATRCCTCTAAATTTTTTACCGCAACATCAAGTAGCATATCTTTAGATTGTAACTTTTTGCTAACTAAATTGATTCTATACAAAATTTCATGCCAAATAACCAAAYTGACAATAAATTCAAAACTTGAAAGTTCACCATTTACCAAAGATTCAACATCTCTACATAATTTTCCATCATTGCTAACTTGAGATAATTTCAACAAAGCTTCCTTTATTTGAGCAAATTGACTTTTTATAGCTTTAACACTTTCTATATGACTCTCCCAACGGGTAGTAGACAAAGATTTTAAAGTCAAATCATCAATAAACTCAAGTAAAACATTCCATCGTTTGGTAGAATTAGCAAACACATTGTATATTGTTTGACATGTTCCAAAAATAGTTTTTGCTTTATGACAAGAATTTGCCATATCACACAAAACTAAGTTAAGACTATGGCAACCACATGACATATAAAATGCTTTAGGATTTACACCAAGCAATCTTTTTTGAACACCTTGGTGTTTTCCTTTCATATTAGATCCATTATCATAACTTTGTCCTCGCACACAATTAATGTCTAAATCTAGAGATTTTAAAACATCTTGTAACACAGTGAAGAGACCTAAACCAGATGTGTCCTCTACAACCAAAAAATTCTAAGAAGAACTCTTCTACACTTATGGGAGCACAAGACATATCAACACATCTTATAATCAAAGTCATTTGTTCCTTGTGACTTGCATCAGGAGTGCAATCAAGAATTACGGATAAATACTTTGCCTCTTTGATTTTTTTAATAATCACACTCTTAACTTCAGATGCCAACAATTGAATCAGTTCTTGTTGAATTTTATGGCTAAGATAATGATAATGAGTTTCTTTGTCTTTAATTAGCCGAAAATGTTGTTTCATGACAGGATCAAACTCCGCAATCATTTGAAGTATACCCAAAAAATTCTCATTAGAATTTTGATAAATTTTTTCATTTGATCCACGAAAAGCCAAATTATATTGTGCTAGACACTTCACAACAGCAATTATTCTAATCAAAACTTCTTTCCAATGATCTGCATCTTTCTTAATCAATTCTTGTAATTCTTTATCAGTTGTTTGATTTTTATTCAATCTCACTTGCAACTGAGTCCAAGTTCTCAAGTTAATCATATGCTCAGAACTATTTTCATGCAAACTTAATGTTTCACCTAAATGCCTCCAATCATTTATCCCTTCGGTAGCTAATTGACTTCTAGACCAAGCAGTTTTGAATATCTTACAACAAAAACAAAAAACTTTATCCAACTCTTTTGAATAAACCAACCATTTTCTATCATAAGAATCACTATTTCGTAATTTACGGACATAATGTTCACAAGAAAAGTGTCTACCTACTTTATCATTTGGAAAGTTGATGTTGGTTTCCCTTATGGGCCCTTTTTCAGCAAGCAAATCTTTCATTTTTGAATCTAAATCATTCCAAACCCTTGGATCAAAAATATTTAAAGTAACTTCATCATTACATGGATTTTCATTGTCCCTAATTTCATTAGTACACGGATTTTCAATATTTTCAACAAAATCATTGGGATTTTCAGAAACATTTTCAGTGGGATTTTCAGAAACATTCTCAGTGGGATTTTCAAAAACATTCTCAGTGGGATTTTCAGAAACATTTCCAATGGGATTTTCAGGCACATTTTCAATGGGATTTTCAGACACATTTTCATTCATAGCAAAATATCGATTTAACGATCCCTGTAAAGCTTGGGCAATTTCTTGTTGTCTTTTCTTTCTTTTTCTATTTTGTGCACGGGATGGTTGTGATCTAGGAAACATGTCTAATATGATAATATCTTATGAAAATCAAGCAACAAATACCCAAGCATAGAATGATAGAACCTGGATTAAGCGCGTGCTTCACTCGTTCTTGAAGACTTGGCTCTGCTTCCAATCCAGACTCRGTTCCAACTTGGCAACTTCGGACTTCCAATTTCCAAAATCCAAGCCTCCAATTAACTATATGACTATAGCTACTATCTAGATTTCAAATTTGTAATATTTAATCACTAAATCATAAAATCAAACAATCTGCCAATCTGGTACATATGCTCATTGCTCAAACATCTAATGTGTTACAGTGTTAGAAACTTAGAAATAGAATCATAGAATGTGGCAGTGAGTGTGAGACTCGAGTATATTGTATATATAGTGGAGTATGGAGAATAGGAGACTTACCGAGTTAACGTTACCAATTATCACCTCTCAAGCAGATGGCAGTCGGCATTCGGTCATTCGGACCTGTCCTCGTCCTCGATTAGATAGGAATCGGCACTCGGAAGTAGCCAATCGGCTCCTCGGTTCCTTGATTAGATAGCAATCGACAGTAGCCAATCGACTCCTCGTCCTCGATTAGATAGCAATCGGCACTTGGCAGTAGCCAATCGTTGAATCCTCGTCCTCGATTCAAGGCCATGGACAGCGTCACAGCCGTTGCGTTGCCCTTGCCTTGCCTTGCCCGTTAGAGAAGTTACCGTTGCCCTAATGCCCTTGCCTTACCGTTACCCCTAATCCCCTGCGGCTATGCCTCTGGAATCGAAACATCGGCACTACTCACTCATTTTGCAAAGTCAAAGTAATCGAATAGCAAGCCGCAACCACAAGGGTGTGTACCGTGTACGACCGTCAAATGTCAATCTGTATTCTGTCGTGAAACGGTGAAAGGAGGAATAAGGGGATCCAATTCAATCTTGGGTTTGGGCTTGTTTTTAAAGCCCAAGTTTTTAATTTTTAAATCTAAAGGGTTAAAAGGCCCAAAAATAAAAACTAATACTATGGTCCATAAAAAAATTTGATGCCCCCTTGAGCTTTGATGTCCTGTGCGGCCGCACGGGCTGCACGTGCCCAGGGCTGGGCCTGAGTGTATCCATTGCCTTTCTCCACTTGTCACTCTTAAAAGCTTCTTCGAACTCTACTAGATTTGCATCAGCGAATAACACAAAATCTATCAACTCACTATTTTTGCATAGATATCACTTATGCTCCTCATCTTTCGTGGTGATGACCCAGGAGAGTCAAAAGAGGAAGACAAAGTTGATGATGAGGATGGAGTGGATGGTGGTGATGGGTTAGTACGTACCTGGTTCATGTTATCATTGGTGTTATCTTGGTGATCTTCCAAGCTTTCATCTACCAGAATAGTGGTTGGTACATCATCTGTTCTTTCATTCCATTCTCATGCTTTATCCTCCATAAATAACATGTCTCTACTTATAGTTACCTTGCTTTTGGAGGGGTTGCATAATTTGTAAGCTTTGGAACTTCACTATAATCAGAACATAAGAAAGTGATTTGGAGAAAAAAGTTACAACAATTAGAGGATATTTCTTGATCATATTTTTGCACCGAATTTTTTTTTGTCTTCTAGAAGCAACACACCGTTGTCAAGTACATTGTGTCTTTGCACCTTAGTAGTCCTAGACATAGCCGGTACATGGGCTTATTGATGGTTTCCATTTGTTTGCTTTTTTGGTTTCAGAATCTTGATTGTGTATGTATTGGTTTTCTTGACTGGTTGTTTTATAATGAAGTTCAGTGCAGCCTTTATCATTTTGTGGCATCTCAAATAGGCAACAAAGTTTAACTTCTACGTTATAACTTTGGATAATGTATTTTTGGTATTTTTGAAAATATATAATATTAGGTCCGACCCCTGTGCTTGGAATGTTTGTGTTCCTCCCCTGCATTGTTGCAAGAAAAATGAAAACTTTAAGACCTTCGATGTAGATAGTCTGTTCAAGTGAGCAAATCCAAATTTTAAGTATACCACAATAATCAATGGCATGATACACTCTATAACTAATGAATAGTGTTAAACACAATTTTAATATATTTTATGGGTTTAACTTATGTTAAGTTGTGTGTGCGATCCAGATCATCATCATCATCATCATCATCATCATCATCATCATCATCATCATCATCATCAAAGTTCAACTTAATTTATTAAGAAAATACCATCGTACCCATCCAAACCGTTGGATCCAGAGCAAGATCTCATCCAAAGGCCGAGTCCTACAATTCTTACGGAAAAAGTTCTCATCCGATCAATATAATATAATATAATATAATATAATATAATATAATATAATATAATATAATATAATATAATATAATATAATATAATATAATATAAAGAATAAACACATTTTAAATGAATGAAATGTCATTTAATTATGATCCATGGTGTTGGTTGGTCCGTTCAGAGCACGAGAAGCCACGATGGTTGAAATGCATCTACTCGGGGACGGCCCCATTGACCCCAAATCACCCACAAAGTCTCATATAAATTATTTTTTTATTAATTAAATTATATTTTGTTGTAGAAAAGCAGCTTTTAGAAACGACAACATAATCTTTTAATAGTTACTATTTTAATACGATTTGTTATATTATTCAAAAGTCCATCATTAAATTTATATAATAATATAGATTATGATAACATGTGTAATATGTTTATTTCTTATGATTTTTTTTCCCTATTTATGATTTGGATTTAATATATTGATTAACATATATTTATTTGATAATAATATTTGTTTTTATATATGTTGGTTTCACCGTGTGGACATTTTTATTTTGTTTGTAAAACAAAAAATACGATTAAAAAGTTTTACATTATGAACCGAATACATATGAAACAAACACATTGTGAAACAAATATATGCTAGTTAATATACTAAATTCTAGTCTTAGATGAAAAAATCATGTGAAATAATACTTTAAAATAATAGTGACACCATAAAATTGGAAAAGAGCGACTAATTAATTTTATGTTTGTAATACATCAATTGAAGGATAAATTCATTTCTAAAAGACAATGCTCGAATTACTTAAAATGGAAATTTAAGTTTAACAACGATGAATTACAAATTAAATACTATAAAAATGCAGAGTATCAGCGAAGGAAATTTCCCTCGCAAATCCGTCGCTAAAAGGGTCTTATGTCGCTAATCTGTCGTTGATATTATGTCGGCTCGTAGGTTAGGGATATGTACTGCTAAAACCCATTAACATATGTTATCTCCAAAACATAGAAGACGTCCCCAAATTGCTAAATCTTTCTCATGCCTCTAATTAACACTCAAAACTCATCAAAGTGTTGCTATTACCAAACCCCACAAGCACCTGATGCACATACCGACATGAAAAAATGTTAGGCTTAACGCCTAGTGAGTTTAAGCAGTTTATACTTTAGATGTAAAACAATAAAACTGAACGAACACTCTTTACATAACGATTTTCCCCAGGTAAAAATATGGATGCAAAATACACATAATCTTTTGAAAATCATTTTTACTCATATACTCCAAAAAGGAAAATACATATTTCGATGAGTAGAGAGACGCAATTCCATTGAATATGGCAGAATACAAAAGTAAGTCACGTATCAACATTTTCGAACTGCATATAAGATTTATTGACTTTAATGTCTACTATAACAAGTGTCACTTCAAGTCCTGATACCTTTAGTGTCTACTCTATCGAGTTTCTTTTTAAGACCACAAATATCTTTAGTGCATAGTTCTTCTAGTGTCACCTCAAGAATACCAAATCTTAGTGTCTATTTTCTCTAGTTGAGTTCCAATCTCAAGGTTCCCTACTCGACCTTTTTAGTGTCTGCTCATAAACATTCAAGATAGGGAACCTTAAACTTCTTACTTGATAACACAGGGCAGTTAACCCTCATATATAAGGGATAAAACATCAAAACCACAATATCCACAGTCCCGAAGTCTGACTCGTAGGAGTTCACATCCGCAATACCGGGACAACCACAATGTCTACTTGAGCATTGGCCATAAAAGTGAAAATATCAATACTCCTTGCTTACCGTCTCCAATGAAAACCAAACAATTTATACTTCCAAAATAAATCATAACCCAACTATATACGTTTTCCAAATGATTAATAAAGTCAATACACCATGAAGGTAACTACATCAAATAATTCTCAAAATCAAATAAATCATCAAAACAACACCCTTTATGATTTATTTATCAAAATGTCAAAAACCCAAATATAGACATTTACAAGATTTATGAAAATCAAATATACTAAGAATGCAAATCTCATCAAATAATCAACACATTTGTTAAATGAAGAAAACACCTTAAGATTCTGAAATGGACATTTTTGGTATGTACATAGATTTCATAAAATAACTTGAAACTCAACTTGCTAAGTTAGGTTAAACCTAGATTCCACACCCAAATATTTAACTTCCAAGAATAAAGATTTGAGTTCCACATGCTTTGCTCTTCAAGAACAACATTCAAACCAATAGACACTAAATATTTACACAAACTTCAAATTCACTAAAAATCTCAAACATTCAACTCAAAATACCCATAAGAAGCTTACGTCCTCAAAACTTGGAATCTCTTTCCATAGATCTTTAATCTTTAAGATCCATTCTCAATTTGCTCCCAAAACTTCCCAAAAATCGACCCCATGGACCAAAAACGCCACGGAAGAGAGGAAATGGAGTGGAGAGGAGAAAAATGGGAAGAAACCCTAGAAAAATCGAGTTTAAAACTGATTTGGGCATGAATTCGACTTTGGCCGCACCAAAAGTCCCCGTTTTCCCCCTTGGCCTACGCTGCATGCGGTGCCGTGCCCCAAAGTTCTCTGGCCATGCTCCAACCGTTCCCTGATCCAGTGCCTGGTGCGGCTTTGGTCGCACGATAAGTCGCCCAAACCACCAAAATGACCCGTATTCCTCCAAACTAACTCCCTTTTTGCTATCTAAACATATTAGGGTGAAACTCTCGACCAAAAAATGATTATTTCTCATTTGGCAACGGAATCAACTCGATAAATCCTATAACTTATATTTTAACAAATAGAAACAAAATTATAGGTGTTACAATAGTTCTCACAACTATCATAATATATGAAGTTCTCAAATAATTAAGTACTGTAATAATAAAATATCAATGTTTTAATGTGTTTGATGAAAATAAGTTAATTTATTTTATAAGTTTATTTTAAAAAATCTATTTATTAAATAATAAATTAGCATATAGTTTTTTCTTTCATAATCTACTAAAGATGGCCTATCGAAGTTTCCTTTTCTTTTTTACATTTTTTTTTATAATTATACATCTTATATTTTATACAAATCCTTTTTATATTCCTTCTATCTGATTATTTTAAGTTGATATTTTATTTAGTTTTTATTGAATATAGACTATTAAATCAACTAAAAATTAGCTTATTAATGAAATTTAACAATTAGTTTATTAATTAATTTATCAAACATAACATTATTTATAAAGTAATTATATTTTATATATAATTTAGTAAATTTTTTACGAGACATTTCCTCCATCTCAAAATAGAAAGCACACAAGATTTTATATATGAATAATTATTACAAATTTTAGTTAATTAAAAAACAATTTTATCTTTGATTAATATTTCTGAATTTAGGTTAATAAGAGAACAATAAGAAAAAAAAAACCAGTTGAACTACGCACAATTTTACATTAAAATTACATTTAAAATCACATGTGATTAGTGAGACTTTGGCCATGTCGATTGTCGCCTGCACACCTTTATGTTGACAGTTAGTGTAAAATCTCATATGATTTAATCATTTTATTTTCTTTTATTTAATTATAGTTTCTATTTGAATATCTCCCTGATATATATATCTATTATCTACCTTTAAATATTTATACACTACCTACTTAGATTTTAAAATTTAGTTATTTATTTTGAGAAAAATAAAAATATGGATTTTTTTAATTATATATTTGGAAAATGGAATCATAAAAGACAAAAGGAAATTCCAAATCTAGTCACCAAGAAACGAAACTGTTCATATATCTACAAGAATCCCACAATATACAAATCACACAAAGTGGTCCAAACCCCACGAATCCCTAAGAAATCCATTATCAAACAAGACCCAGCTGATAATTTAAGTAAAACTAAGTGCCGTTTATTAATTAAACAACACGAGTTAAGGTCTTTGAGAATAAACAATGGCAGAAGCAGCACCTTTCTCTTGGATATGCTCTAATTCTATTTCTCCCCTGAACCCAATCATATTTTCCCAAATCATACAGTCTTTGCCAAGTTTTGCTCTGATCATCTCATGGGTTCAATTGGGTTCTCACTGTTTTCCCCAAAACTTTACAAAACCCCCGGCTACGGCGGTGGTGCTACGGCGGTGGCAACGATGGCCTACCCCGCTGTCGGCGCCACCGGTTGTGCAACAAAATCCAATTTAGGTTTCAAAAGCTTGATGGAGAGTTTCACTGTGGACATTCATCGAGCAGATGGCAGGCAATTAAACGTCCCACTGATTGCACCTTTTACGATTGCGACATCGAGGCTTGAGGGAGTGGAGAATGTGGCGGTTCGGGTGGAGTTGAGTAATGGGTGTGTCGGGTGGGGCGAGGCTCCGATTCTACCATTTGTGACGGCGGAGGATCAGAACACGGCTTTGAAGAAGGCAGGGGAGGCTTGTGAGTTTTTGAAGAAGAGTGAAGCGATGAGTTTCGGTGATGTGTTAAGAGAAATTGGTCAACTTCTTCCTGGCCATGAGTTTGCTTCTGTAAGTTTTTCAATTTCATGTTTTGCTGGTTTTGATGAAATATTTAGATGTGAATCTTGATTCAAAATAGGCAGCTTTCTACAGTTCAGTGAAGACTTAAGTTTTGATCTCATTAAACCAAATAATGGAACTATTGAATCTTGTTTTGCTATATTTACCCACCAAATGTTGATGTACTATAAAAAAATGCTTAATTCACAAAGCTTTCTGATATTGATTATGAGCAAATACCAAAATTTGGTGTTAAATTTGTACCCAAAATCTTAACACCATTTTCTTCATCCAAGATTTTATTGGGAAATTATAGTTGAATGAAAAGGGAAGTGATAGCTGCCTGCCACCGTTGCCAGATAGGATGCTTTTTGAAAAGAATTTGCTTTATAGGACATAAAAGTCTCTGTCAGAATGGAGATACATGCTAAACTTATCCAATTCAACCATTTTTGATCGTTGACTAAAATTTAAGCCAAAAACAAATGTTAATGGCTGAGCAAATAAGCTATTAGTGTTGCTAAGCTGATTAAGCAAAAAAAAAAAAACAAACAAACCCTGAATAATTATAAGCTCTTGTTAGTCTGCTAGGTGATTTGTAGTGCCCTTACTAAAGAAGCTTGGCTTCACCAACTTATCAAAGACTATTTATTGGAGAGATTCCTCCAACTTTTTGGCATGTTATTTGCCCAATTTTTTCTGTCTTTTTTGTAAATCTGCAGTTAGGTATGAAATTGGTTTCGGCTTTGTCAAGTCTTGGCTATTTCGGAATGAGTTGTGATCAAAGGTTTAACCATGTGATTGCAGCTCTTTTTTGGGTATTTATTAGATGCATGGGGTTAAAAAAGTTCCGATCTTTGAGTACACAACAAATTTTAACCATTTAAACATGATTAGCTTCTCTGGTTGCAATCATCAAGAAATAAGAGTCCCCTCACCCTTTGCGCTTTCTTTTGATATTTTGGTTGTTCTCAGCGTGAATGAAAATTTCGTGTGTTTAACCTGAGATGGTCTCCTAATTCTTTCCTCTTTTCAAGTGTCTACAAAACACCCCACGATTCTAAACGTTCAAAAATGGATACATTTATCAGAACATAATTTCCTTTTCCAGATTGTCACATGATAGTAATCGAGAAACAATGAACTATCTGAGAACGTCATGTCATGTAATGCCATGTTATATAATCAGAAATATGATTCTGTTTTCTTTCTGTAATGAAGTAACATGCACTCCTCTTTCTTCTACATCATTTTTTACATGTGTGTTATGCATATGTGATTTTGACATTTTCTTTAAATGAAACATTATACATGGGCATGAAAGTCATTTACTGTCCTTTTTATTTTTAAAATTTATCAAGTTTGTTCTCATAATGTTGCTATACACCTCAAAGGTTAGAGCAGGGGTCGAGATGGCTGTGATTGATGCAGTTGCTACGAGCATTGGCACACCTTTATGGAGATTCTTTGGTGGGGTTTCGAATACAATAACCACAGATATTACAGTTCAGTTCCTATCCAAGTAATTTAAGTTACAAATTAAGTTTTTACGGAGATTCTTTTCGTAGAACTAAAATGACAAAGAAGAGGAAGATATTCTTAATCCAAATCTTGTTTTACTGTAGATTCCTATTGTTTCCCCAACTGAAGCTGGTCAGTTGGCTTCAAAGTATCATAAACAAGGGTTCAAGACTTTGAAGCTTAAGGTTGGCAAAGATCTGAATGCTGATATTGAAGTGCTTCAAGCTATACGCATGGCCCATCCTCATTGTCAATTTATCTTAGATGCCAATGAGGGCTACACCTCCTCGGAAGCTATTCAAGTTCTTGAAAAATTACATGGTAAAGTTATCTTTGGAAGATATTAAATCATCATGCATTTTATTTGGTAATTTGCAGATCATTTAGATATGTACGAGAATTAAAGCCATGAAAGTAAACTTGAAGGAGTTGGCGTAGTGGAAAAGATTTATGACTTGTCTATCACAAATCTCACGAATCCCACGTGTTATTTACCGGCAAAGTTTATAAACTAGCTGTTGGCTGAAAAGCTAGCTATTGGATGAAAACTAATTGAGATGCTAGATGACAATGTGAAATGATCTAAAAGAACATGTTGAAAAACTAATTAAAAAATATAAAGGGTATAATTGCAAAAAAGTGTTATATACTTTAAAAAAGAATAATGGTAATTGGAAAAAGGTGGGAAAAAGCCCATGAAGCTTGTTGAAACGTTACTTGAAGTAGTTTTCCAAAAATCTAGCTTATGGCTAACCAAAGGGAGCTTTTTCAACAAGCTCCAAAATAAGCTAGCTTAGTAGCCTATAGTCGCCAAACATGGTCTGAAAGTTTTCCCAGGCCATGGGGAGGGGGCGTTTGTACTAGTTGAGCAAAAAGAGACATACACTTTTCAGAAATAAAGGAATTCATGAATATAATGATAATTGGTGTTTGGCAATGGCTTTTACGAGCAATATTGGTCCTTAAGAATCCAAATTCTTGATACTAGTTGAAATATATCTCCTGTGATATGATTGCAGAAATGGAGGTGACTCCTATTCTTTTTGAGCAGCCAGTTCACAGAGACGATTGGGAAGGTTTAGGCCACGTCACCCGAGTTGCCAAAACTAAATATGGTGTTTCGGTTGCTGCTGATGAAAGTTGTAGGAGTTTAGCCGATGTTAAAGAAATAGTGAAACGACAACTTGCAGATGTCATTAATATTAAACTTGCCAAAGTAGGTGTCCTAGGGGCTCTTGAAATTATTGATCTGGCAAAAGATTCAGGACTCGATTTGATGATTGGCGGAATGGTTGAGACCAGACTTGCCATGGGCTTTGCCGGTCATCTTGCTGCTGGTCTAGGGGGTTTTAAGTAAGTGAGACTATTTTTATATGACCTTTTTAGCTTTTAACTTAGCGTTATTTGACTTGCTTTTATTTTTCAAGCGGGGGGGTCTTTACGGAAAGAACCTCTGTACTCTCTGGTCTAGAACCAAGGTCTGCATACATCCTAACCCAGCTGGGGCACAAAATAATTAGCATAATATAGTATAAAATAAATTTTAATTGTAAAAACTACAGTTTTATTAAAAAATAAGGGTTTTTTTGCAACATCCAAGTGGTTTTTATCTTCTTTTCTGCTGTTACCAAACAAATATCAAAAGATAGTACCACAAGCAATGATATTACCAGTAGGCTGCAGCCACTTTTTCTTAACTTAGAGGAGCACGCATCAATTCAAAGCGGATACACCTTTAAGAAGACCCCTAATTTTTTTCCGAGACGATAGAGAGGGGCATGTGCACCTGCTACCTCATCCCTAAATCCGCCCTTGATACTGGGTTCATTTGGTTTGGTTTAATTTATAAGATGCAAAACTCTGTTTAATTTAATTGCAAATTCTTGAACAAACTTGTTTTAATTTCATCAACAGATTTATCGATCTAGATACACCACTTCTGCTGTCTGAAGATCCGGTTTTTGAGGGTTATGAAGGTAATTTCAGCCTTTGGTTTCTTGAGCTTTCGACAAAAAGAAGATTCTTACCATCTTGAAGCAGTAGTAGGATTTGTATTGTAGATACTTTAGGTGAATCTTGAATTAACTTATTGTCTGTTTTCCTAGTTTCGGGTCCCACTTACAAGTTCACAAACGCTAGAGGCCATGGCGGTTTTCTTCACTGGGACAATATTGCTTGGTGAGTTCTAGATTTTCGTTCTTCATTGTAAATTGTATATTTACTCGACACCACCATGGCATGCATTCTTATACTGGGTTCATTTGGTTTTGTTTGGAAGTCAAACAAGGTCCGTCACTAGAATATGCTCCTCCGATTCCATAAAGTCTGATATACCCTTTCAGTGATTTTCCATGAAAATTTTGACATTCACTTTCTTGGAAAGATTTAAGCTCGCGTAATCATCGTTACAAATGAACTCCTGGCACTGTTTTGGTCTGCAAGAGTCCATTATTTGTCTTCAATTGAAGAACATTTTAGATATCTGACAAATACTCGAACATTTTAGATAAATCATGTCCAAGACGAACAATTTTTATGGATAACTGTGGTGCCTGGGCTAGCTTTCATGCACCTTGACTAATTCCATGGGGTCCTGAAGTTAACAGCTCTGAGGGACTCGAACTGGTGACCACTGGAGAGCAAACCTGAAGATTGTCTAAGTCAAGTTCTTAGGCATGTTGCATTATGTCTAGGAGAGAAACTACTCCCTCATCCCAAACTAATGATTTTCCATCTTAGATTTTCCGGTAAGAATGCAACATATTGTTTTCAGCGAGACCCCAAATCAAATTACCTATTTGCCCGTTAACAATCGCCACCATATATTAGTGACATTGATTTTGGTTCACAGGTTTTCATTATTTTGTCTTGTTAAGGGGCGATTTAGGCATTTGATTATCCAAAGACTCGTAAACTACATGTAAACTTCTACCTCAAGAAGTGGAGCATGTGTTTCCATAAAGACTCCTAGCTTATGAAAAGTTGTCCACCATTGACATCCGTGGTAATTCATTAAGCAGATGAAACTTCAGTTGTCCGCCATTGATGCATCCATGTTAATTCAACAAGCAATATATACTTGATAGAACCGTGCTAGTCTAGCAGATGTTACTCTGCACCCCGACCCTTTTTTTCGCCTGAAGTATTTGTGTTTGCTCGGCTAACTCTTTTTTTTTCCCCCGAAGTATTATAATATTTTATATACGACAAAACTCTTACACGCTCCTCACCTTTAGTGAGGTTGAGCTCTACTAGTAGCCCGGATACAATGACCTTTTTTGGTTTGGCTAATTCCGGCTGAACCAAACAAAAGAATGATGCAAATAATGTTGTTCAAAATTCTTGTGGAACAGATAAAACTAAAGAGGATGGATGAGTCGATCTTAGAGACCGAACTCACACTATGTATCAACTTTCGGTAAGTGTCCATGTTTATGTTCTACAACATCTATTTTTTGCTGCCAATGAAGTGGGCAGTTATTCGTACTTGTACTCTATGGACCATCTTATTTGTAATGGTTATGAGTCAGTTTCTGTCACATAATTTGAAACGTTTGCCAATGACTTTATAATCGGTTGTTTCATAGTTTAACAAAATGCCGTCACTAGAAAACAACAGTAAGTTTGGTGGTAACATGAGTAAGTATGTTAAGAAAAAGTAAAAAGAATGAACGACAACGCTTAATAAGAAAATTTATATATGCATCTTGTAACGTTCAAAACGGGACTGGTTAAGGAAACGATTACTAGGGATCGGTTTTGGTTTTTTCGAGAGGGACCAGTTAAGAGTATGGATTTAAGGGATTGGTTTAAAGTATGGATTTAAGGGATTGGTTTTGGTTTTCTCGAGAGGGACCAGTTAAGATTGGGACCGGTTGTGGAAGGATTTTAACCGGTTAAAAGGTTGATAAGATCCATTTTTACCCACTTGTATGGTAAATGTACATCAATATTTCATGAACTTGCTTTAACAAACTCATCTCAACTATCAATACAACTTTAAATTTTTAGAGTAATACATTTGGTCCATGTGGTTGGAGTTTATTGTGGAATTCTTCTTTGAACTTCATTTATTATGAAAATACCCAAAGTTTGCATTTTGTTACAACACGGCTGGTCTTGAGATTTTGGATGTCCACGGCGGAAAGTCAAAAAATATGTCCCTAATATGTGTAAATAAAAATTAAAATAAACTATTTGAAGGGTTTTGGAACCTAGTCAATCTAACAAAAAAAATGCCCCTTAAATATAACAGAAATGATGCAACGGGGGGGACATAAACCAAAACCCCGTGTAACAAAATATAAAGTACATCACCATTCACCTAAAACGATGTCTTCTTGCGTTTTTTGAAGCAAAAATATCTATCACTTCGTCATAACTAATATTAGCTAAAAACTTACTCTCAATACTCAAGATTGCTAACCCGTTCAATCTTTCTTGACTCATGGTAGACCGTAGATATGACTTCAACAACTTTAACTTTGAAAAGCTTCTTTCCGCAGATGCTACGGTGACCGGTACGGTCAATAGTATCCTGTAAGCAAGCAAGACATGTGGAAACATGTGTATTTTCTTTGCAAACTCCATAATTTGTATTGATGTCCAATGATTTCCACTTTTAGATGCCTCTTCTGGTAGCATTCCCTGCAAAACTTGTAACTCCATAAACAAATATTCGCCATCAATATCAAAATCATTACCATTTGTTAAAGCAAGTTCAAGGTTCAAACAACATTTTTTTAACTCGTCATCATGTAAAGTAACCAAATTTTGCCCATCAAACAAGAAGCCAAACATAGATTCAAATTCTTGCATTTGTTCAAATCTGGTTCGTAATTGCAAAAGAGTCATATCAACTAAAACAAGAAAATAATCAGTTCTAAATGTCTCTTGAGCGGATTGTTGTTCTCTCTCCGTATCTGGAATTTCATCAAATTGTTTTTTCCTTGAGAAAAAACGTTTTATAGCAAACTCAGGTTCAATTCCAATATTATTTGCAATCTCTTTAGCTTCACGAATAGCACATGTAAACCCATTTTCCCTCTATTTTTCAAAATATTCAACTAATCCCTTTAGATTTTGTATTGCAACATCAAGAAGCATATTTTTAGACTGTAACTTCTTGCTAACTAAATTAATTATATATATACAGAATTTCATGCCAAATAACCAAACTTACAATAAACTCAAAACTTGAAAGCTCACCATTAAGTCATTAACTAAAGACTCGGCTTCCCTACACACTCTTCCATCTGATTTTTGCCAATTCCCTCGCTGATCCCTCGCTGATCAGCGATGGATTTTCCTATTTTCTTGATTTTTATGTGTTACATGTACACATTTTTATATTTAGATAGCGTATGTATACATATAACAATTACAACATCGTGTAAACATATATATATATATATATACACACACACATGCGTACATATAATACACATCGCGGTTAGCGACCACAACGTATATACATATATATATACAAACAACACATATACATGTATAAATAGGACACCAACACATAATAATATGTACATATATCACATAAAACCGAATAAAGCCATTAAGGCCCGATAGATGGATTAAGGCCCGATAGATGGATTAAGGCCTAATAAAACCGAATAAAGTCCCTTAAGGCCCAATAAAACCGAATAAAGTTCCTTAAGGCCCAATAAAACCGAATAAAGCCATTAAGGCCCGATAAAACCGAATAAAGTCTCTTAAGGCCCAATAAAACCGAATAAATAGATGTGTACATATAATACAAATCGCGGTTAGCAACCACAATATATATATATATATATATATATATATATACAAACAACACATATACATGTATACATACGACACCAACACATAATAATATCTACATATAACACATAAAAATGGAGAAAATCAAGAAAATAGGAAAAT
>NC_037540.1:26409757-26415985 GCF_001531365.2 Cynara cardunculus var. scolymus | reverse complement strand
CACATATACATGTATACATACGACACCAACACATAATAATATCTACATATAACACATAAAAATGGAGAAAATCAAGAAAATAGGAAAATCCCTCGCTGATCCCTCACAGATCAACGAGGGATCGGCGAGGGAAACTGATTTTTGACAATTCCCTCGTTGATCCCTTGTTGATCTGCGAGGGATCAGCGAGGGAATCTGATTTTTGCCAATTCCCTCGCTGATTCCTCGTTGATCTGCGAGGGATCAGCGAGGTATTTTCCTATTTTCTTGATTTTCTTGATTTTTATGTGTTACATGTACACATTTTTTATATTTAGGTAGTGTATGTATACATATAACAATTACAACATCGTGTAAACATATATATATATATATATATATATATACACACACACATGCGTACATATAATACACATCGCGGTTAGCGACCACAACATATATATATATATATATATATATACACACACACACAAACAACACATGACATGCATACATACTATATCAACACATAAAAATATGTACATATAACACATAAAAATGAGAAAATAGCAAAAATAGAAAAATCCCTCGCTGATCCCTCGCAGATCAGCGAGGGATCTGCGATGAAATGTGAATTTTGTCACTTCCCTCGCTGATCCCTCACTGATCTGTGAGGGATCAGCGAGGGATTCTGAATTTTGTCATTTCCCTCGCTGATCCCTCGTTGATTTGCGAGGGATCAGCGAGGGAATTTGCAGAAGAAATTTCCCTCGCAGATCAGCGAGGGATCAGCGAGGGAATGAGTTTTTTGGCAATTACCTCGCTGATCCCTCGCTGATTTGCGAGGGATCAGCGAGGGAACATTTCCCTCGCAGATCAGCGAGAGAATGAGTTTTTTTGGCATTTCCCTCGCCGATGATCTGCGAGGGAAATGTTCCCTCGCTGATCCCTCGCAAATCAGCGAGGGATCAGCCTTCGCCGATCAGCGAGGGATCAGCGAGGGAATGAGTTTTTTGGCATTTCCCTCGCTGATATGCGAGAGAAATTTTCCCTCGCTGATATTCGTCGTTGATAGCTGGTTTTCTAGTAGTGTTAATAGTATTGGCTAAGTATAAACTAATAAAGTCGATTAAAAATAATAAATTACAATAATAACTCATCATTCACTTTGTTCCCAAACATGCTTCATTAATTAACTTAAAGTTCAAATGAGTAGTTTTTATAGAAATTAAATTAATAATAATTTTGATAAAATAAATCATTAAAAAAGCAATACAATTTTCAGCTTTTTTTTAATCGCATCTTATAAAATTGAGGGCTATCGAGTTCTTTTCAAATGGGGCACGCTTATGATCTTCCACAATCGGTGTTGATTTCTTTATGTTCATGTGGACATGGGGAGAGTCGATAACACGTACCGACCATTATGATTGTTCTTAACATATGATATCAATTCTATTATTCTTTATGAACTTTTATTCCTTGGTCTACAAAAACGCCATCGCTTGCAGTATGCACGTCTAAACGAATTAATTAAAGGGTTTGACTTTAGATACAACATATATACCTCCTTGATATCTTAATAATGACGACAAAGGACACGTAGTAATGTTATAAAAGGTAGCTGCCACTAAATCAAACATCAAGTAGGAGACTGTTTGGTGTTTGCCTAGTTGGCTTATTGATTTCTATGATCAAACGTATTTCTTTGTTAATTTTCAAATAATCGTTGAAACAACTGAATTGCATAAGACCATAATATATGATACGGTAGACATGTATTAAGCCACTACATATGCATATGCATATGTATGAAATATGGTTGGAGAAGATGGATGTTAAAAGGGTGGGAAAAATGTGGATGTAAAGAATTGATTGGATTTGGAAAAAGTGGAGCATGCTTAGCATGTCATATAATGATGTTATTCTCGATGATATCATAAGACTTTGTTCTAAGATGAGTGGAGTATATTTTCAACCTCATGGGACCCATTTCACCATCTTTTATCATTACAAACTTCATGTGAATATATATATATATATATATATATATATATATATAATATTATATACATATAGAAGGGTTTAAACGAGAATCCATATTATTTACAAAAAAAAAATCGAGAACAGTCTAAACCAAACATTGTGTTATAAATCGTATTTTAGTAGAAGTTAAAAAAAAATTCAAATTTAAATTATTAGTAAAAAGTTTTCAGAAATAGTAAAGACGTGAAAGAGTAAAATTGAAAATTGGTATGTTAAAATTCAAATAACACGATGAAGATAATTCCGATCATCTGGGAGTGATAATCATTGAATGCTTATTACATATTTATCACAAGTGAGGGCAACGTCGATAAATTGAACAGGATAATTATGTCATCTCTAGAATTCGATATCATATGTGTTTGATCGATTAACACAGTTTGTTCAATTATCAACAATAGGTAAAATCGAGTAATAGACAATTAATGTATATATTGATTAGATTGTTTGTTTATCACAATCTAATTAGACTACATTCATTGTATGGATCGATGATAACCCCTTTCTTTTGATCGATTGGACTCTTCCATTCTCGGTCGAAAAAAGAATATGAAACTGAGAATATCACACTATGATTGAATATGCAAATACAGATCGAGACGTGAGATTAGACGTAATTAGATTCCAATGGGAAATCATTGGATAATTCAATTAATTAAGATAATATAAAAATCATAAAAATACCTATTTACATTACTACTCTACTCCCTATTGATTTATTTTTATTTATTAGAATTTAAATTATTGATTAAAAAATTTAGATGTCCACAATTGTTCTCGTATTTTCGCAAAACAGAGGGGTTCTCGTTTGAACTCCCGTCTCTCTCTCTCTCTCTCTCTCTCTCTCTCTATATATATATATATATACACACACACACACACACACATATATGATGTTTTCTTAACAAACCATCAAATTCTAACAAATCAATCGTTCATCTAGTCTAATTTTTTTTCTAATCTAAAGTCACGATCATAATGAATAAACTTTATCATCTTCCACATATATCTCAATAATAATTAATGAATCACCATAAACATCTCAATTGTTTCATAATAGAAGCATTAATCATGGTTTGGTATTATTTATTAGAATTAGATGGTTTGTAAATGAAACCTCCTCTCTCTCTCTCTCTCTCTTTCTCTCTCTCTCTCTCTCTCTCTCTCTCTCTCTTTCTCTCTCTCTCTCTCTCTCTATATATATATATATATAGGGGGAAGATCAAATATTAACTAACAATTTTGTGTTAACTTTGAAAACAATGACAACCAATCAAATTCCATTCTTCTTGTAGGTTTATGTCATGTTCACATTTTAATTACAAGAGTATTTCAGTAAATTGATTTGATATGTAACTCCCAAACAATTAATGGGGAGTTACAAATCATCAAATCCCAAAAAATACGCATTTATAATATTAATATTTTTATTTTTTTTAATCTTGATCTTCCATGTTTATTGTTTTATCAGTTTTTAATTCGCATAGAAAACACAGTAGTAATTTTTTTTTGTATCAATCAAGCTAATATGGATAAACGCAATGGAATATAAATCGACAACAGTGAGAAGATTAAAATGTTTATGATGACAATCGGAGTTGGAGGTCGGAAATTGAAGAAATTAACCAAAGCGAATGTCTTGGTAATAGATTTTTATTTTTTTTAGATTCGTTTTAATCGAAATTATGTTCATTACGATGTGTTGTGTTTTTTATAATTCATCTTGTATTGATAGCTTTTTTTTAATTACTAAAATACGTACCTAAATCACATGTTCAAATGAAAGTACATGCACGACCCATTTTCATATTGTCATATTACCGACTTTTATGAATCATGAACCATTGTGTTCATGTTATGTCTATCATATGAACAGAAGTGTTATTTTTTAAGCTTGATACCAAATCTTTATATTTGTGTAAGTGTTTGCACCCGGTGTTCATAGCGTTGGGGTTATGTGTTCATATATTTTATACGATATGAACAAGGGGTGAACACGATATGAACAAGGGGTAAACACGATATGAACAAGAGATAAACAACCATATAAGATCAGAAACATATATGAACAAGGGGTGAACCTTAAACGGTGTGGATGCAATGCATGTATAAAACTCCAATTGACAAAGGATCGCTCCTGAATGTGTTTATAATGAAGGAACTATTGTTCACAATTTGTTCATATCGTGTTCATACATGTTTTTTTACTTATTTCCTTTCGTATAACAGTTTTTCTTATTATGTTCATATTGTGTTCATAAATGCTATGCAGTCCAAGTTCATATATATGTCAAATTTTTGTTCGCATTTGACACAATGATTCATATATATAGTTGTGTTCATATGGTTCTTACATTAACAAAAATAAATTAACAAAAAAATCATAGAATTTTTTATATTGTAACTCCCAATTAATTAATGATATGGGAGTTACATAATTTTTTTTACCTAAATACCTTTTTCAACTTTGTTCACTTATCTTTATGAAATTTTAAATTAAAAATAATAAGTTTTTATCATGATTAATCACAATCGTTTATTGAAAGATTGAATGGCCAAGATCTGTTAACAAAGTTAACACAAAAATTTTGGTTAACATTTGAACTTGACCCTATATAGGTATATATATATATATATATATATATAGATAGATAGATAGATAGATATAGATACACACATATATGAATTTAATCATTTGAGAACCTCATGTATTTGATAATGGTTAGAACTATTATCTTAATGTATTAATTGTTTCACATAACTTTTTCCGTCTAAAGTCAGAATTTAATATATTAATTAACATATATTTGTTTTATAATATGTTTGTTTCATATGTATTCGATTCATAATGTGGAAAAAAAATTAGTTATATTTTTTGTTTCACAAACAAATAAAAGAATGTTCACATTGAAAAACAATCATACGTGAAACAAACATTTGCGAAACAAATATATGTTAATTGCTAAATCCAAGTCGTAAATGAAAAAAATCATGTGAAATAACACATGATGTATTAGTTCTCAAAGTTATCACAACCTTATGGATTCTCAAATAAAGACCCCCATATATGGGTATAATATATATAGAGTCAAATGAGAATCATAAATATATTGATAACCATGAAATTATTTATTTCATATATTATTCATGATGAGTCTTGTCATAGATATTTATGATGAAGAATATTTATAATTATTCATCATGTATAACAAATGAAATAGGTGGTTCACCGATTTTCAAATCATTCTCATTTGGGCCTATACACACACACACACATATATATATATATATATATATATATATAAATATATATATATATATATGAGTAGATTCAAACAAGAATGCTAACTATTAAATAAAACAAGAAAAATATCGTTAATGTACAAAATCATACATGATCTGGACGATTTTGCCCTGCGACTTAAGTGGCCTAAAAAATCGACCGCTTCTATTTAATGTAAAATCACGTGATTTTGTACATTGACTACATTTTTCTTGTTTTATTAAATAGTTAGCTTTCTTACCTGGACCTTCCTGTATATATACGTGTGTGTGTCTATATATATATATATATATATATATATATATATATGATTGGGTTCACGCGAGATATGGTTGTTTTCGTGAGACACGATTTTTACACTTGAAATTTCACAACGAAATGTTGTAAAGGTAAAAAACCGGAACCTTCAAAGCAAAAACACTGTGAAGGTTATCTTCACAGTGTTTTGATGTGACATATATATATATATATATATATATATATATATATATAGGAGCGTTCAAATAAAAGCCACTCAATTTGTAAAAACCGTGAAAACCTTATTCAACCAATCATTATTTTTCATTTTGTTCATATTCTTGTAGTTATGAGAGGTCGATTAACCATTTTTATTGTGGATGGTGTTAATCATGGATATTATAATCTTCATTATTTTAATTTAATATTATATGAAACAATTTCATAACCATATATGAAACAAATTCATCAAAAACAAAATTATATGAAATAATTCACAAGATTAAACAATTTCATGAAAATTTTTCATAAGATTAAACAATGAAATCGACGTATGAGGATGGTTTGTACGGTTTTTACAAATAAGGGTGGTTTTCTTTTGATCGCTTATATATATATATATATATATATATATATATATATATATATATATATAGGGGCCTAATCAAATGAGAACTAATTAG
>NC_037540.1:26397861-26409212 GCF_001531365.2 Cynara cardunculus var. scolymus | reverse complement strand
TATATATATATATATATATATATATATATATATATATATATATTATGTGGTTCAAATGAGAAGCCAAAATCTTAAGAATGAAATAATCAATCTCAACCACTAGTTTAAAATTTTGATTTTCAAGTTCTTTTTTACTAGTTAAAGTAACTATTGAAAAATCAAATATCCTAAATTATTTTTATAATATTTAATAACCATCGATTTTACCAACTTCCTTTCTTGAAATCATTGACGATTTTATAATCTACAAATTGAATTAAATCTTATTTGCCTAAATCTCATATGTGAACATAAACATCAGTGTTTTTTCAATGGTCGTTTGAAGTGTATATAGTGATAATTAGGAGTATATTGGTTCATCTGTGAACATGTGAATTATAACACAAATTCCCATGTGAATCCTTATATAGATTCACATGTGAATCTTAATCATAACTTATACGTGAATCAATTTAACACTTATAACCAATATTTTAAATCAATTTAAGATTTATATGTGAATATGTGAATCATAATTACAACTAATACGTTAATCAATTTACAACTTATATTCAAGATTTTAAATCAGTTTAAGATTCATATGTGAATCTTAAAAAATATATATAACATCATGGATCTTAAATTAAAAATAATAGAATTCTCATTTTTTTGGTATAATTTATTTAAACAAAATATTGTTTATATTCTAGATAGTTTAATTTAAAAGAAAATGAATAATCTAATTTTTATTTAAAATAGTTGGGCAATTTATTTGAAAAAGGAGTGGATTAGTGATTTTATGGTTTGGATTAATTTTTCATTTTACAAAGGTTTCAAAATACCCTTCCTCAACTTCCTTTGGTTCTATAAATTAGTCACAATTTTATTTCTATTTACGTATTTTGTTTTTTTAAGATCTTGTTCTTTGAAAAATCTTATATAATGGTTGAGATCTCTTCTCACATCTTCAATATTTTTGGGATATATATACGAGAGATCGTGTGAGAATAAGAGTTATAGTGAGAAAAGTGAGAACACTTCTGAGTCTTTGGATGAGTTGATATTTTAATATAACTTAATCCTTTTCAACTACTTTCAGTACTTTTTAACTACATTTGTCTGCTTTCTATTAGATTCAGCTACCTTTAATCATCTACTTATATTTTCAAATTTATCTTCACTTTTAAGTTACTGTTACAAAATTTTACGTATATTTAATCACTTTCATACGCATGGATTTTGTTAAACCTGTGGTCATGATGACAAAAAAAAAAGTAAATAAAGGTAGTCGAATGTAGATGAAGGTATTTGAATCTATATGAAAGTTTCGTTCACCTTCTCATCATAACCCTTATTCTCATTTGAACCTGTTTATGCCAAAAATTACACAAATATAATTAATGTTTGGATCGTGAAGCTAATCAACCATAGATTGAACTTTCGAAATAAACAAGATAAACAACTAGAATAATAAACAGGATAAAAGATTTTGGTGACGCATAACACCTTATCGAGGGTAAAAATCTTAAATGATTATGGAATCGTCAATGAACTATAGATATCAATCAGGGACGTATTATAATTTCTTATAATGCATATACAAGAAGTTACCACATAACCTATGTATTATCTTCTGACAATGCTTCTTTTTGGTCCATAGAAGGTTATATATATGGCTTAAGGATCGTGAAGTTCTCACATCAAAGCAGATATCCTTGTCCCTAAACTTTTTGAAGGCCTAACTACATGTGTCCCTCATCACGTCATTTTCGTCCATTGTGGAAAATTCCCTACTACTGCCTTCTGTAGGAGTCTGGACCGTGTCTCAGTCCCCCATATAATTCTACGTGGCACGATTCCATGTAATATGAATCTCATCATCCATATGGGGATCATACCAAGATATCCCCTGCACATATATAACTATATTAAGTTATAAACATACATTTAAAATTTATAATAACATATGGCCTAAAAATTTAAGCACGATCTGGAACCGTCTGAATAGCAACTTCTGGTTAAAGGAACGGACGTCTCACAATAACACCAAGGGACGTCTAGAAAGAATGTATCCATTGGAGAAAACTGATATACATATTGAAATTTTATTTTTATCCAAGACTTGAGTCTGTAATCATGGTATATGATACATTTAGAGGGTTTGAATCTGAATTCAACCTTGGACAACGGTTATTCGTTTGATTTCGTCAAAACTTTTACTTATTCAAAGTTGTTTGCATATTTCTTCTTTATTCACATGTAAGACTGTATGTAAACGTCTGAACAAACAAACCTAGAAATGTTTGAGGTTGATTTTTCAGCCTAAAATGTCACCATCGCCTTTCACTTATTGACTCTCTCCCATCCTGATCATGCCCTTTGTTGTCGCCTTCACCTCTCTACCCTCGCAATTGTGTTTCTCCTCTTTGTGGGTTCTCACGTTCTCATAACCGTTGTTGGTTGCAATTTCTTAAGCTGATGTGACAAAATGTTTGTACGACTCTCAACTTCAAAGTACATGGGATTAGTTGATACGTACGAAAATTTTGTTCAGATACCCAGTTGATCCAGAAAACAAAAAAAAGGTGGACCGTTGCATTGATCAGACTGATAAATTGAGTTGGCTAATATTTTTATTCCGATTTTGATTTATTTAATCTTTGATTGTGTCATACTTTAATTAAAATTTTAAATTTAAATATCAATTTCTTATATAAATTTAAAATGGTAAGATTGACCAATATATGCATTTAGGACATATAATGCCCATGACCAAGTGGAATTATTGCACTTTACGAAGTGGAGGATGGTGCCAAATGCTTCATTTTCTATGAAGAAAAATAAATACTAATGATTATTTAAATTTATAGTTTTTAGTTTTGTATTTTGATAATTATATTAATTTTATTTTTTTCTAATTTTAATTAAACTAATTAGTTTGGAAAAACAATACTTAGTACTGTTTAACAAACATTTAGCGACAATAGTCATCATTCTTAATTATTTTATCGGGTAATATTCTCGACTATTAAAATAGATTGATGGTAAGTGTGTTTTACTCTATAAACCTTACGGGATAAAATTCTTTTCCCCCACATACCGGGTAAGATATCAGTACTAAACCATGACTATCACGGTCTATTTTTAAACAAGATAGCTAAATGTAATGGCTTATCTAATTCCGTCAATTTCAAACATTGCTTAATTAAAAATCAGGGTTTTACATAAGTATAAGACATGACGTAATGGTAAGCTCAAACATGAAGCATTAACACCCACGACTACACCATGATGGCAACAGGTGCATAATACGAGCCTTATGTCAGGGGAGGCGAAACTAATATTTTATGCAAATGTGTGCATAAACGTTATACAAAAAGTGTACGCTATTTATACTTTATTTTTGTTCCTTTAATTAAGACATAGTCCCTCTTATGAAACTAATTACATAGTTAAGCTCTTTTTTGTCTACGTATAATATGGTATTAACTTGTATGACAATCCAATCCTAATCCTACGGATGGGTCTTGGATGATAATGAGATAGAATACATTATTAATTATCTCAAAGACGTTCATATTTTACTGTATGCTAAACGAGTTTGAGATTAAAGGTAACGACGGCCATTGGTTTGCTCAAATTGTTAAAAACGGGAAGGAAAAAGAACAAAAGTTGAATGGATCAGTAATCATCGTACCTTGACACCAAATGTAGAAGTATTCTCGGTAAGACTTGGAGATATGGGATGATACACAACCCAAACTCTCCCATAGGAATAGTCACGTACCATCACGTGTCAATTGAAGTACGTTATCTGTCTCACACGATGGCGTAGGAAATAGGGGCAAGAATGGTGCCCAGTAGGGCTCTAAACGAACTGAACGTTCAGTAAACCGTTCAACGGAAAGTTCATTTATGTTTGTTTATTTAATAAATGAACAAATATGAACAATTTTTTTGTTCGTTTAGTTAAACGAACGAACATGAACAAGAGTCTCGTTCGTTCATTTATGTTCGTGAACGTTCGTTCATTTACCGTTCGTTTACGTTCGTTCATTTATGTTCGTGAACGTTCGTTCATTTACCGTTCGTTTATATATTAAATTTAATATATAATTTTTTACTTATTTACTTTGAATTCAAAATATATTTATTTATGTTCGTTTAGCCCGTTTGTTTATGTCCGTTTGGTTAGCATGTTAACGAACGAACATAAATGAACACGAACAAACCTGATTTCTAAACGAACGAACACAAACACAAAGATTTTCGTTCGTTTACTGTTCATGTTCATTCGTTTGTTCGAATAAGTTAAACGAACAAACATGAACAAGTTGTTCGTGTTCGTTGGTGTGGTTTACAACCGTAATGCCCAGCCCCTCCAACCCTCATCCCACATCCTCAATTAGAATATTGAAAAAGATGATGCTTCAAACAGTCCAGTCTCCCCTAAGTCTCAAAAAGTTAACATTTAACCTACTTCAATTGACACGCGGCCCAATTAAAAGGTTGATGCCTCTCGTTGTCTCGACTCTCGACTCTCGACTCTCGACTCTGGTTGCTCATCTTTATAATGTTTAGTGATTGTAAGGGCTAGTTTACTAAACACTTATCCTTAAGTGTTTATCGATAAAATTTAATATTATCATTTATTTATCGTGTAAGATTTTGGTCAACAAAAATCACATCGTATACAACAATTTATCTGGTAAACGCTAATTATGGTAAAAGTCGTTCCTTGCTTCATTCTTACCGGGTAAGATTCTCGTTCCTTGCTTCATTCTTACCGGGTAAGATTCTTGGTCATTTTCATATTTATCTGGTAAGATAATATCAACTGCTAAACGCTTGCTCGGATAAGTGTTTGGTAAATAAACCCTAAGTTATATTAATTATATAGCAACAAAGACACATACTATAATTTATAATTATTTCAGTATTTGGTCAATATTTTAGGCAAATACAAAAATCCATAAAATCTAATTACGTAGTTTAGTTAAATATTAGTAATACATAATTGTAATTATATAAATATAATATAATATTTATAAAGTATGCAAAATGTTTAATTGTTGGATATGTTAAATTTTGTTGTAAAAATGCAAATCCTAGTTTAGTTTAATGTAATATTGATGATGTAACTTGTTTTGAAATTCTATATATATATATATATATATATATATATATATATTCAAATTTGCTTTAATCATGAAAAATGGAGTTTTGAATTTCTTACGATCTTGTTGAATCATGAATAAAAAACGAACCACCGATTCATTTTTCAAGCAAAAATAATATCTCAATGATCCACAACCACATCTCGAGGAATAATCTCGTGGAAAATATTGTTGATATGAATAAGACTGTTACAATTAAACTTGAAAAGATCGATATGTTAAACTCGAGGAATTATTATCAACATAGGCTTTGATTCGTGATCTGGGAGCACAAACTTTTAATCTTAAGAATTCCAAGTAACCAACATGATTAAATTTACATATTAAACTTGGAACATATCAACTTGTTCGATCATAAATCAAAGTATCCTTCATAAATTATGCGTTAATCTCATATCTAAGTTTCTTTTATCAAATACAATATTTAACGGTGATTATTCTACAATTTAATATGACACTGAACTAAACCCCCTATCCTTTATTTCTGGTCCCGCCCTTGGTTTCACATGCATATTTATTATAGAAACACATATGATTTAATCCATTCTTGTATTTTCGTGAATTGACCGTTTTCGCATTTTATACTTCCTTTCTTTCTTTCTCTATTTATACATTCATTCACACATACTTGTGTGTATATATATATAACTGTAAATATTTTTTAAGAAGTATGAGAACCAACTACTCATAGCATTTATCATGGTATTCATAGATCATCATTGAGTATTGGTTTTTCCACTTATAATTTTTATGATCAATTATTGTTATCATTTAGAACTCATATTTAACTTTCATTATCCCACCGTAGATTCTAACAACTTCGTGTGGCCAAATACTTGAATCGCCCAATAACAATTAACAACAAAAGACAGTGTCAAGAATAGATCTTCATTCTTGGATTAATCATAATATATATATATATATATATATATATATATAGAGAGAGAGAGAGAGAGAGAGAGAGCTGGATTTCGGTGAGAAAGAAAGTTATAGTGAGAAACGTAAAATAAGAAGAGATCTCTACTATTAGATGAATCATAATTGAATCTCAACACTAACAAAGTGCACAAACATGCACCAGATCAATTCTCTTTTAAAGCACAATTCATGGATGGGCATGAGATTAACCAAAGGTTCGAATTTCTTTTTACATTTCTCATCTTAACTTTTTTTCTCACCGAAAACCAACCTTTACATATGCTAATGCTATGCAGAGATATCAGTAAAGTTGCAACACTGTGCATTTCTGAAACCACTGTCAGTAGAGTCTTTTATTTAAACATAAAACAAGTAAGTATACAGAAGACCATCCACCCTTACACTAAAAAGAGAACAATAACCATTAATTCTCAATCAAAACACACAAACAGGATTGGAGCAGTACATATATATATAATGCATAATTAGGAGTAGTAATTAATACTTGTGGCTGCTTTAGCACTTGGGAATTGGAACCCCACAAGTCTTGGCAACCTTCTTCGCATTAGGAGAAGTAACATACCCTCTCAGGCTAGGGTTTCTTATGTACTTGCACAGACATGGCCTCTGCTCTTTTATCTTTACGCAACACTGTTTCGACGGTGGAGATGATGACGAGATGGCGGACGCACATGGTGCCAACTCTGTCGCTTGGCAGGTCACCGCCGTCGCCACCTGCATTCCGGCCAAGATCATCACCAGGATGGCGACAGCACATACCGCGGTGTATGTTGTTGACCTCATTTTTTCACTCTTGGTGTGTGTGTGTGTGTGTTTTTTGTTGGAGAAAGGGTTGGTTTGTGTTATTGTGTAGGCTTGGCTTGCATGAATTTATAGGCCAAAAGGGTGGTTGTAGTTAAATATATCCAACACTTATTTATTATAAAATATTTGAGATAATTAGGTAAATAAAACATACTCAAAATTAAAATTAAAAATTAGAAATTAAAAATTAAAAATTGAAATTAGAAATGAAAAAGTTAAACATGGTTGGTGGGGTAGTAAGTGAACTGTTCATGTGGCACGGAGTAGATACTGCTTTTGACTTTTTGATATCAAATTAAAATTAATATTAATATTAATAACAAAAAAAAATTAAAAAAAAATTAAAAAAAAATAAATCACATGATTCAATATATAGAATTATTTTTTAATAAAATAAATTAAAATATGGTAAATACTTGAGTACAATATATACAACTTTGAAGCACTTTGGTTCGTTTAAACTTTAGCTAATTATTTATTTCTTTTAATAAAATGTAACTTAAAATCAATTATTTCTATAAATATATTGGAGTGTCACATCGGCTACATTTAAATCATTTATGTTATATATTGGAACATATTTTTTCTCCTCAAAGGTTGTTTTCACTACAACAAAATCAATTATTTCTAATAGACCTCTTTATAAGACTTAATTTATAGGATCAAAATAATAATGTGTCATATCTAAAGGCGTTGTAATAAGTTTGTATGACGTTTTTTGACGTCATAATAAGTTTTTCAGGACACTTTTAATATAAAGCGTCCCATTAACAACTTTATAGGACACTATTTGAAAAATTGTTCTATAAAAACAAGTGTCCTATAAAAAATTGAGTTTATAGGACACTTTCTAAAAAAATGTCCTATAAAGTTACTAATGCGACACTTTGTATTAAAATGTCCTATAAAGTTACTAATGCGACATTTTGTATTAAAATGTCCTATAAAGTTACTAATGCGACACTTTGTATTAAAATATCCTAAAAAACTTGATAAGACGCCTAAAAGTGTCATATAAACTTATTACAATACCTTTAGATAAGACGCTTTATATTTTGGTCCTATAAATTAAGTTTTATAAAACGGTCTATTATGACGCGTAGAGATTGAGGGTGTGCTATAAACCCAATTTTGTTGTAGTGTTTGGAGAGTGTTTTAGGGATTCCATATAATCTTACATGGTATGAGAGCCAAAGTCTGATAATCTAGGGACGTGACACTCTAGCTAGCCCCCTCTTGACGCTCCGTGTCTATCTAGATTCTATTGAAGCGACGTGTTAAAGCCTCACACTGGTTAAACTTTGACCATTTTCATGTATATATGTTTAATTTTTTTTATGGGCTCTTTTGAAGAGTGATATGAGATTCTATATATTCTCACAAAATGTTATTTCTAATTTTTCTAAAACAGTGAAAATGAAATATTAATTCTAAAAAGACGTTAAAAGTTCAAATGGTTAATATCAATGCAAAGTCGTGTTTTATTTTCCTCAACTAAATAACTGATATAACTAATATCAATACTGATATGTTTGATAGGATGCACATAATTAATTTAAATTTTCAAGTTCATTAAAAACATTAACTAATATTGTCGAAAGAATTCTTATTTTTCTTTATTATAGATTAGAGAGAACTTAAATTTACATATTTCTTATTAAGTAATTAGCAACAAAGAGTATGTAAACTATATATGGTTGATGATTTTTTATAAAAATTAAAAAATTTCTTATTTCATAACAAGAAATATGTGTTATTTTCATACAAAAAGAAAACTCGCGTGGAAGAAGTGATTGTGAGTCGATGAGAGATCAACAATATAAAATATTATCAAGGTTTTCTAGACAAGTAGACAAATAAGGATCAATAAGAATATGAAAGAAAATATGATTCGTTGAGATTCAATAAAAAATAAATAATGAATGAGACATATAATCTACAAGCTCAACGAATGGTTCACTACAAAAATGCAAAGTATCAGCGAGGGAAAATTCCCTCGCAAATCCGTCACTAAAAGGGTAATCCGTCGCTGATACTCCGTCGGTCAAATGCTCGTAGGTAATGCTATCAGCGACGGATTTGCGAGGGATACTTTCAGCGACGGATCAGCGAGGAAAGTATTTTGCGACGGATTAGCGAGGGATCTACGAGGGAAGCTTCAATGACGGATCAGCGAGGGATCTTTCAGCGACGGATCCTTCAGTGATGGATCAACGAGGGATCCTTCAGCGACAAATCAACGATGGATCCTTCAGCGACGGATCAACGAGGGATTTTTAGCGACGGATCAGCGAGAGAATTTTTAAGGACTTTCAGCGACGGATTTTCCCTCGCTAATCCGATTGCTAATTTTTATAAATTTAAAAAATAAATTTTTTGAAATTACATAATTCCTGTATTTATTTATAAAAAAACCTGAAAATAATAATATAACAAACCAAAACAAATTTTACTAACCAATTCATACGTTTTAAAATATGGATTCATACAATTTAAAATATTCAATTCATACAATTTAATCTTCAAATACATACAATCTAACCATCGAGAGGTGGGGGAGGTGGGAAAACGTATCCTGACTGCCGCATAAACGCAGCAAAATGCTCCGATAATGCGGCCTGATGGGCTAATGCAACAGCTTATCTGGCATGTTCGGCTGCCGAGGCAGCATGTCTGGCCTCCAAATCTGCCCTATTCTTCCGTTCGGTCTCCAGTTCCTCTTCTACCCTTACCAACTTCTCTCTCAACTCCGTTACCTGTAAATATTCAATATTCGACAAAATCAGTAAYTTATTCGCAATTTTAGTAATGAGAAAGTTTATAACAATATAACCAACATACCTCCGCTCTTGACTCGTATGATGATCCGCTACTCCTACATCTACCCGTCATAGCATAAGAGGGATCCTGGGTAGTCTCGAAACCAAATATTCGGCCTTTCCTCCGTCCTCCGACACTTTACTCACAAAGAGATGCCTTATCAGGGGAGAGCTGTTGGTACTAGATTGTGACTCACCCCTAAGCGATTGAAATCGCTCCCATGGTTCACCAAAACAAAAACGGGTGATGTTATTTATGTAGATATTTCAGCAGCATAATGACTGTAAATCAAACATAACCAATGCCTGTTTTTAACAACTAAACATTCTAATAATACCAATGTTCGAAGTTACATTCTCAACCTATTTACTTTGCCTAACGTCTGCCCAACAATGGTAGCCCAAACTAATAACATCACTATGAAGTATAATAGACTTGTTCTGCCTGTGATGCTAGAACGAATGGGTCGTTGGATCCAAGTTTAGACTTATATTTGATATCTACCAAATTGTGTTTAGGGTCAACTCTAATCCCCAAGGCAGTATCAAACCAAGTGCATTTGAACATGACAACCACCTGTCGCACTGAGTCATAATACTCCACCTCTATAACTTCATCTAACATTCCATAGTAGTCAAACTCACACTCGTCATAGCAGGCCCCCTTTACACATATACCACTATTATGGGTAACTCGACCGGATCCATGGGTCACCGTATGGAACTTGTAACCATTCACAAAGTACCCCTGATCCGAATAAAGTCCCGTAAGGCCCAATAAAACCGAATAAAGTCCATTAAGGCCCAATAAAACCGAATAAATCCTATTAAGGCCCGATAAACTCAATAAAGCCCAAATAAAACCCAATAAAATGAGTTAAGCCCCAATAAAACCAAATAAAGTCCCTTAAGCCCAATAAAACTGAATAAAGACTATTAAGGCCCAAGAAAACTGAATAAAGCCCATTAAGGCCCGATAAACTCAATAAAGCCCGGTAAATGGATTAAGGCACAATAAAAATCGAACAAAACCTATTAAAATAGGTTACAACTCTACAAAACCAAATAAAGTCCCTTAAGGCTTCGTAAAACTGAATAAATCCTAATAAAACCGAATCGACGGGTATATATACATCGATCCAATCRTGGTTAGCAACCACCACACATCTATACACATCGTGTATACATAGGTATACATAACACGGACTGACGAGTATATATACATATAACAATTACAAAATCGTGTAAACATACATACATATATATATATATATATATAACACGGGGCGACGGGTATGTATACTTATAACACATGCACATGTGTACATTTAATACACATCGCGGTTAGCAACCACAACATATATATATATACAAACAACACATATACATGTATACGTACGACACCAACACATAAAAATATGTACATATAACACATAAAAATGAGAAAATAGGAAAACCCCTCATGTATATGTGTTATAAGTTGTACTTATGCACAATTTACTTGTAATAAGTTGTACTTATGCACTATATTATATTATAAAGCATTTGACAAAAATTCTTAAAAACCATTTTTTATTAATGAAGAACTGTTTATTGATACATATTACTTAAAATTCATGATTACAAGTAAATT
>NC_037540.1:26392684-26394966 GCF_001531365.2 Cynara cardunculus var. scolymus | reverse complement strand
CGATATATTTTTGTCAAATTTTTATGATATCGTCAAACATATATTTTATTCAAAAATAAAAACATCATCGCTTTCTCAAAAATCACATAAAGACATATTATAACATCGACTGAGATAAAGAATAAAATGAAATATTAAAAATACGATGTATCTCGCTGCATTGTGCGAGTACGCTTCTAGTATATATGAATATACATAAAACACTCTTTGACACATGATTTAACCGTCCCTATTTCATATTTCTTCTAATAACTGTATAATAAATGACTCGAATTCAGGTGAGTTGGATAACAAATTAGGACATCTTTAACCCACCATTAATTTATGGAGGTTTTATTTGATTCAGTCCACACAAACTCTTATGTAAAATGAAGGAAGCCTCCATATTTTGGAGCTCTACCATTCATAACTCCAAAAAATTGTGTGGTGCTTATGGAATTTTATGTGTTAGCAATGATGGACCCACATTTTTATGGGTTTCTAAAGTTGTTGATGGAGGATGGTGTTAGAGCATATCCTACCATTAATTTAAAATAAAATATATATTTGAAGATTATATATTTTTCTCTAACAAAAACTCTAAAATATTATTTAAAATAAAGAGTTCAAGAGAAATAGAGGTATTTACAGTCTAGTTAATTACCCCTCAAATCATAAATCAAACCACAATGATGGTTTAATTTTTTTTTTTCCTACCAAGGAGCTTGTTGTCAAGTGACTAAATCGATTTAGACGGTTTGGATGCTTTATAGATTTTAAACTAAAAAAATATAACTTATATTTTCAAAATTAAATTTCTTATAATATAACATTATAAAAAAAGTAGTATATTAGATTATAAAAGAGCCACCTATCCCTAAATGAAAATACATAATAATTTGACGAAATGAAGGACGATTTAGGATTTTGATTTTTGGCGGATTTTGTAAATTTAGGGAACATTGATAATTGAAAATTGAAAACTAAAAATTAATGTCTCAGGCGAAGTCTTTCTTAATTGGGCCATAATATTTGGACATACAACATAGAAATCTAAAAGTGTTACAGATATTTTTTAAATAAGTTAAGAAGTGTAATAAGTTAAAAAGTTACTTGAATAACCTTGTTTTTATTTATATTATATGTAATGGTTATTTAAAATAATCATTTAATGTAGAAATTTTCATATTGAAATCTATTAATTAAAATATTATATTAATAGTAAATTTTAAATATGTTAGGAAATGTCAAAATTTATTAATTTTTAAACAAGTAGTTTGTCAAACATAACCTTAGTCATATGAATCCATTCCCTCAGTTTTATCATTTATATAATAAAAAAAATCCCTAAAATCCTCATTATCTTCTTACCATATTCCAGTAGCCTCCCTCCTAACTTCGGTAGAACCGCTCCATATGCGTCTCCTTCACCATCTTCTTTCTCCCTTAATACTAGATCTCACCCGCCATCTCCTCAAGTCTCTATCCATATCCACTAGTTCTACAAAATTCTAATCAATGACAACAACAATTAAATCATTCTTCGGCCTTGGGTTTACGTTGAAGTTTTCACGATTGATGGAGTGTGTTATCATAGTATGTTATCCATATTTTGAAACTCATATCTTGATCGAGTGGGTTTACAATGATCACAATGTCTTATCCCATATCTTGAAACCCATATATTGATCTAGTGATCACAGTGTGTTATCCCACTTCACAAATTCATCACGGTGATTATAGTGGATAACAAATTGTGTATGCAGTAGGTATCACTTACAATAGATGTATATAGTGGGTATTAGTAGGTATCTGTGGGTATATTTAGTTGTTCAAATAAAGTTATTTAAGGGGGTGTTTGGGATTGTTTATTTGAAACAACTTATGTTATTCTACAAAAATCCTTATCAATTTATTATAAGTTAGAATGACTTAACTTCGTCAAAAACTTCTTATTACCGATTTGACATCGATATAAGTTCTTTATCCAAACACTCAAAAGTGTTTATTACCGGTATATAGAATTTATGTGCAATAATACCCGCATATGCTCCACACTTTTGATAAGATTTAGGTTATGTTTGATAAATTAATTAATAAATTAACTGATAACTGATAATCAAGTTTAGCAAAAATTGGCTGATAAATCAGATGGAAATTGTAAAATCACCAAAAAGGATATCTTAAAAAATTAATCATTTATAAGATTTCATAATATAATTTAAAAAATCCCTAATAATATGATATGTTAATTAATATAAATAAAATAATAAAGAAAAATTAAATAATTTATGTTAATTAAA
>NC_037540.1:26381638-26392360 GCF_001531365.2 Cynara cardunculus var. scolymus | reverse complement strand
TTGATAATAATTGTAAATAATTGATATTAATGTATAATATATAATTAAAATTAATTAATATTTTTAAATAAGTTTTAAATATTTGAATGGTACTCGCACAATGCAGTGAGATATATCTCGATTTTAGTGTTTTGTTTTAATACTATTTTTGGTTAAATAATATAATTTTTTATAAAGATAATAATTAAGTATTTTGTTAAAACTCAATGATTATGCTAATATATTTTAGATATTTTATATTTAAAATGAGATTTTTATCGTGTATTTTATTATATTTACTTATACTTAGTTACATGAATCAAACAAGAAGCTTTAATAAGTTATATCTTATGCAAAATCTACTTTTAATCTTAAATTTTAAGTGATATGCATAAATAAACAATACTTTATGCATAAAAATTAGTTTTTAAGAGTTTATGTCAAATACTTTATAATATAGTATAGGCTATTAATTAATATTTATTTATAATTAATATTTATTAATTTTATTAATAATTAATAAAATAAAAAACATTTAGTAGTAATCAGAGTTATTTTTAGAAAAAGTGTCAAAGAAACCCTAAACTGTTACTCCAACTAATGTTTCAGGAAACTAGTTTATGTCTATCTAAAAGAGAACTCAAAAAATAACTTAGCTTATTTTTACCGAACAATGTCTTAAACTTCTAACCTTCAAAAAGATTGGAATCTACCAATTACGACATGGATATCGTTGGGTTATTCATCCGTCATCATAGCTTTCTAGCAAACTCCAACCATTTTTCCAAAGATTATTTGGAGCCGAAAATCTCAAATCTCAACAGACCCAATGTAGAGCATAAGGTGGTTTGTGCCACCATATCATTCCTCCGTCGTAGTGTAAAATATTATAGGATCGTAAAAAGTGTCATTGTATCAATTTGTTCTATGCCACCGTATATATTTTGGAACTAGAATAATGACACAAGTTTTTCTTGTTAGAGTTGTTTTCCAAGACTTTTCTTCCACCCCAGACCCGAGTTTGAATCTTGTTAATGTCATTTTCTTAGTTTTTAACTTTTAATTTCAGACTTATTATGTTTCTGAATTTTTTTACAATAAAAAACTGGAACACATGATCTAACATATGAAAAACGATAAACTAACCAACAGATCAACAATGATTTTGTAAAAAAGTATTTTTATAATTGTTTCTTATAGTCAAATAATATCATCGTTTAAAAAAAATTATGAGTCTATCCCTAAGCAAAGATGGTGCCAACACAAGCTAGCTTGGTCCCAACACTAGTTTCTATCTAGTCTTACTAGTGATCAAGCCTTCTTGTATAAGTTAACTACCCTACCAAACCTAGCTAGAAACCGTAAAGGCGTAAACCATAGCTCACCATGCATGTTTGACGAAAACGATCCTTCATTTGCTTTTACGAACGAGGCTACTTTTACAAAGGATACAACAATATAATGCGGATCAAAGGTGTTGTAAGTCATTTTGTTATATAAATGAATGTCAGCGGTAGAAATTCTTGAATTTGTCGAAATTGTAAATGGTTATCCCAATGTTTCAGTTGCTTATTGAATCTCTGACACCATAATATTTCATGAAAGAAGTTTTTAAAATTGAAGATATTTAAGACATGAGTTGAAGTCATCGATGTCACAAGAATAGTTGAATGGATTGACGGGTACTATGTACCAAAAAAATATTTTAGATGGTACTAATGTGATGATATTAATGCGACACCATTATTGATGATTTTGTATATGAACCCTCCAAGAAATTGAACTTTTGCTACAGGAGTCAAGAAATTTAATCCCCTAGGACCGTCCCTGGGGGAGGGCGTGCCGGGTGTACGTCCAGGGCCCATAAAAATTAGGGGCCCAAATTTTTTAATATATATATAATAGTAGTTTAAAAAAGTAAGTAATTAGAAGACACATAAAAAATTAGTATCTAATATGACAAAAAAAAATTTTGGTACTACATTAACTATTAAAGACCCAGACATGTATGAATTAAATATATTAGAGAAAAAAAAATACATAAAGAGGTTAATCCATAGTACCCATCAATCCATTCAACTATTCTTGTGACATTGCAAAGTAGCTATCAAACTTTTCCACAAAAATATCTATATAAAACTTGTATATATAACAAATATTAAAATACAACAAATAACATGCTATCCTTCACATTCTATGTAAGCACATAAAACTCCTCACAGTTTCCCTTTCCCCTTATTCTCAGGTTGTGTCCGACATGTAATGCACATTTTTAAAATACCAAAATGAGGGTTAGACCTTAAGGTTTAATGAGAATTCCCTTTTGTTTGCTATTACAGGGTGAATAATCAACAAATCACATTTATAAACTCATACTTGTAATAATAACTAAATACAATATTTTGATATAACGAACCTCTTTTGTCACATCTAAAAGATGAGACATCACCAATTATCGCATCAAATAACCCAATAATTTATTTAACACATTCTGATATAACTCATCGCATCATATATATGAAAAATGTAATTTCCTCGCATTACATGGGTGATACAACCCCATTTCCTCGCAACACACTGGTATGAGGACCATATCTCATCGCATCACATGGGTGTGATAAACCAGCTTGTTGCATCAATAAGATGCGATAAATCAACTTGGCGCATCAATAGGATGTGATAAATCAACTTTTCGCATCACACTGGTGCGACAAACATAACTCCTCGTTTCACAAGGATGCGGTAAACACCACATATTGTCTCACAAGGATGCGATAAACTCAAGTCATAGCATCACACAGATGCAACAACTTCAGATCATCACATCACAAGGATGCGACAAACAAAAAACACTTTGATCAAAAACCCAGATTTTACATTCCAATGATTATGCCACCCTTATCATGGTATACACATCTCCTTGATATGACACCCTTATCCCAATATACACCTCTCCTTGATATGCCACCTAGTGATGGCTAAAAATCGGTCCCGGGCCGGGCCAGTCCCAATCGGGCCTAACGTTTCTCGTAAACGGCCATAACCGATCCAACCATAACCGGTCCCAGTCCCGGTCGAGAAAGTGATGACCAATCAAGCTCATCTGTAACTGGTTATGGGATACCGGTACCGGTCCCGGTCCCAATCCCAAGCATAAAAAAATATTTGTTTAAAATTTTTTAAATGATATATATTTTTATTCTGTTATTAAATTTGTCGTACGGGTCACTCAAATACAATTTAAAAATAGGTTTTTATTATAATTAAAATTACATTATTTTACAAAAAATTATTATAAAATTATTTGAAAATACATTTATTCATCAATCTTCATCGGTATCACATGTCGGATTGATTTGAAGAGTTCCGGTCTCTTGAATTCTTCTAATAACCTATTAGTCATCAATGTCATCAATGTCGTGTTCCTCATCATCGTCATATTGTGAATAAGAAGGAATAAACATCCCCTTGTGGCCATGGAGGTTCAAATGCGGCGACTCCGGGCTACCTGCAAAGCAAAGCAGGTGGTCGCCCAGAGATTACTTATCCGTTAGTTCATCGATTATTGAAGTTGGCTTTGACTTTACCCGTTGCAACCGCTGCAGTTGAAAGGTGTTTTTCTACAATGAAGCTTGTGGAGTCGAATTTACGCAATAGAATGGGAGATGAGTTTTTGAATGTTGTGTAATTTGTGCCGTCGAAAAAGAAGCGCTTCACAATGTCAAGAATGATGATGTAATTACCTGCTTTCAAAAGATGCAGCCTCATCGAGAACAATTATAAATGGTAACTTGTTTTTATCGTATTAATGAATTCGTATTTTTAATAAAAAAAATTCTCAAGCGTTTCGTTTGTGCACTCGCTCCTCTAAAATCCTGGGTCCGTCACTGGTAGTATGCATTTCTCAGTCATACCTATGACACTCCTAAAATTTTAATGTTGCTTGTCCCCAAAAAAACTAAAATGACAAAAGCAAATATCAAAAAGAAAACAAAGCAAAAACGATATCATTTATTTCTAAATTTTTCGTTGCATTAAAGAAAAAACTTTGCTCACTCATATTTATCATGTTACCATTTTCCATCTTATTTTGCCTTAGTGTATCATAGCCTTTTATAAACCATAAACTTATTACTGAAACTCAACCTTTTGTGCTTACCATAGGCAAAACTAAGATTTTCTCTATTAGAATCACTTCATTAAATATAAGATCCATAGGGTTATGACACTTGGCTTATGGTGGAATGATCAATTGCAAACCATTTAATTTGTATAAATCGTAAAAACCACTCTCATCCGTCGATTTCATTGTTTAATCTTATAAAAAAAATTCATAAAATTATTTAATCTTGTGAAATTGTTTCATATAATATTTTTTTTGATAAAGTTGTTTCATATATGGTTATGAAATTGTTTCATATAATACTTAATTAAATTTTAATGAAACTGTTTCATATATTTCTCTAAAATTAAAATAATAAAGATGATAATGTCCATGATTAACACCCTCCATAATAAAAATGATTAATCAACCTCTCATAATTACAAAAAAAATGAAAAAAATGAAAAATTATGATTGGTTGAATGAGGTTTGTACGGTTTGTAGAAATAACGTGGTTTGCAAAGTAAACTTTCCTCTCTCTCTCTCTCTCTCTCTCTCTTTATATAAATATATATGATTTACACATTCCACAATAAAAATGATTAATCAATCTCTCATAATTACAAAAAAATGAACAAAATGAAAAATTATGATCGGTTGAATGAGGCTTATACGGTTTGTACAAATAACATGGTTTGCAAAGTAAATATCCCCCTCTCTCTCTCTCTCTCTCTCTATATATATATATATATATATATATAAGCGATCAAATGCAAACCACCAATATTATAAACCGTGCAAATCACTCTCATCCGTCGATTTCATTGTTTAATCTTATGAAATTTTTTCATGAAATTTTTTCATATAATGCTTTTTTGATGAAGTTGTTTCATATATGGTTATGAAATTGTTTCATATAATACTTATGAAAATTTAATGAAACTGTTTCATGTATTTCTCTAAAATTAATAAAACGAAGATGATAATATCCATGATTAACTCTCTCCACAATAAAAATGATTAACCAACCTCTCATAATTACAAAAAAAAAAAAAAATGAACAAAATGAAAAATTATGATTGGTTGAATGAGGTTTGTACAAATAACGTGGTTTGCAAAGTAAACTTCTTCGATATGTATATGTATATGTATATGTATATGTATATGTATATGTATATGTATATGTATATGTATATGTATATGTATATGTGTGTGGGTGTGTAGCCAAATGTTATTTTCAAAAGTTGTAAATATTTAAGAATTAGAGAAGTGATTGTAGCCCTTCATACGATCAAGATCGGATTTGACTGATAAATAATTACGGCTTTGATTGATCAATAATTACGACTTTGACTGGTCAAAAATTGCAGCTATGTGAAAAATAGAGAGAGTAGTTTCGTAGCTTTTACAAATAGGTGGCAAACGGGTTCATATATGAACCTATGTGATTCACATATAAACTCTTGTGATTCACATATGAACCTGTATGATTAACATTTGAACCAACTATCTGATTCATATATGAAAAAACTTACTGATTCATATATGAACCCACACAGGTTCATATATGAATCAGTAAAATAGTTCATATGTGAACTAATTAATGTGAACCTATAGTTTATATGTTTATCATATGAGTTCACATATGAACTCGTTTGCCGCTTATTTGTAAAGATTACAAAACTGTCCCTCTATCTTCCCCATACAAATGTGAGTAATTATCCAGTGTTTCACGTCAAAGACGCAAATGTTGACCAGATGAAGGGCTATGATCATTTCTTTACTTCTCAAATATTTACCACTTCTCAAATAAACCTCCCCCCCTCCACACACACACACACACACACACACACACACACACACATATATATATATATATATATATATATATATATATCCCCTGAACTTATTTAAGACCTTAACAAATATTTTTTCTTCTTTAAATGCATTATCGTTATGCCTTTATAAAAATGTTTTTGTGCAAAAACATCAACTCCGCCATTTTTTTCCCTGAACTTTAGAATATAGCTACGCATTGCTATAACTTTTGCTCTTGATAAATACTCCTCCTAACTTAGAGAAGATGTAACACCTCAGGATCCACATTTGCATATAATCATGTATTTCATATATCAAGAAATACAAATACACATTCGCTACCAAATATATATACAAAAGCTACATTATAAAAGTAGCTACCAAATTTTTCCATAAAATCTCTATACAAAACTAGTAATCCTAAACAACATGTAGGTACAAGTAACAACACATTATCCCAAATTCTATATGCAGGTACAAGTAACAACACATTATCCCACAATCTATATGCAGGTACAAGTAACAACACTCTTCATCACCTTAAAGCCCAGAGGCAAGACCAACCAGAGCCCCTCTGGTCCTTAAGGATCAGAGCCCCACTGAACTTACCCACCAAAAGCAAGGCCAACCCATAAACAAGGCCTAGAACCAAGAGCTCGGATACAGAGCTCAGACACAGAGCATATGAAGACCGAAGTCTTGCGTGTAAATAACCAAGTACTTGGATACAGAGCTCAACTCCCAAACACAGAGCCTCTACATATTATATGCAGAGCCTTTGGGTCTCCTACTTAGCCCGTCTATGTGAAGGTTCCACGGCTCATCTTATAAGCGTTCCACTGAACAATCAAAAGCAAAGTCATCCAGAAGCCAAACCAAGCTGAGGCCCTCTGTTCCTTACAACAATAACAAGTTTGTTACAACCAAAATTGTCCTAAATATCATGAAAGTTTTATTAAAGCAAATTGGGACAAGAATGGAAATTTGGAAGTCTGCAGACTTACCTTCAAAGATCTGAAAAAGAAGACTTCAAAGTTCGTGTGAAAATAACTTTAGAGTTAAAAGTCTTAAGAGTCATTCTTTAGAGTTATACTTTAGAGTTACAAGTCTGAAGAGCCATTCTTTAGAGTTATTCAAATACCCAAGACTAGAGCCCTTCTGGTCTTACCAACTAGAGCACGACCAACCAAAAGTAAGGTCAACAAGGCCAACCAGAAGCAAGAGTCAACTAGAGCTCCTCTGGTCTTACCAACTAGAGCCCCTCTACACAACCAAAGCCTCTGGGTCGATAAAATGTTAAATACTTGAAAGATTTTGGATTTCAAATACAACTAGAGCAACTCTGGTTTCTCAACAACCGATCACTTTATCAAAACCACTACTTATCGTATCAATATGATGCGACAGTAACAACTTCTCACCAAAACCCAGATTTCACAACTCATTGCATCTATCCTAAATTCATCAGATTATACACACCACTCAGAAGATAGGCCATCCCAGTAGAAGGCCACCCAGAAGCATGACATTCCCAGTAAAAGGTCATCTCAGAAGCAAGACCATCCCAGTAAAAGGTCATCTTAGAAGTAAGACTTTCCCAGTAAAAGGTCATCTCAATCGCAAGACCATCCCAGTAAAAGGCCACCCAGAAGCAAGACCTTCCAAGTAAAAGGTCACCCTTATCCCAATATACTCAGCTCCTTAATGTGTCACCCTTATTTCCTCACATGATATAATCATGACAAAAATAAATCCTTATGCCAATAATGGCATCAAACTATTTTATCTCAAAATCTCGTATAAAGAACCATGCAATTCTTATACCCAGTTTCCACATAGGGAAAGCTTTAAACAAAAACTCACCATCATAATAAAAATAACACATAATCGTTCAAACCATCCAAGTAGGAAACCATACGGTTTCTTATTAAAACCATATCAAATGAAGCTTTTAAAGTAAAACTTACAATTAAAAACTCCCTTACGATCAGAAAAATGAAGATGAACAACAACACGTATTCAGATTATAATCACATAATCAACTTTTACTTCTCCCCTTTTTTGGTTTTGGTTTCTCTCAAACTTTAGAATACAGACGTTTTTCTTTCTTTTTTCCAAAATCAATTGAGATAAGATAAACATCTTATTACTCATTTTAAATATTTAGAAGCGGTGGTGGGATTGATATTTTAAAATATTTTCTTCTCACACCCTCCCATGAGATAATAAAAATATCTCATATAAAAAAACCATACAAACAATAAGAAATGGTGGGGATTTATAAACATTTAAGCACATAAACAAATTAAACCCCTCAACTTTATAACCGAAAAACTTGATTATCACAGACGAACAATGTCCTCATCGTATTGTGAGAAGGCGTTGAGAGATAGAAGGGCTGGAAAAAATGGTTGCAGAAAAGGAATAGTATATAGGCAAGTGTATACAAAATATGGCTTATGACATTTTCTAAGCTTTTTTGGATGAATCAAGATTAAGACTCAATAATTCTTCGTTTAGTTCTAGAATCAAATTGGTGATCAAAAAGGGATCCGTTTATGAAAGTTGTATAGTTTATTTGGGCTATAGATACTTAGGGGATGTTTGATTGGCTCTTAATGGTGACATTAAGAGCCAACCTCTTAATCGGTAAGAGGTAAGGGCTGTTTGGCAAAAAAAAAAGCCTTTTAATGGTTACATTAACCTCTTAACCATTTTGTGTCTAGGGCCTCACTCAACCATTCAGATTGCATTAGTTCCATCTTTACCCTTCCACACCCCCTCTCTTCCAGCTGCTTTGTGTCGCCTTTCACGAGAACTCGTCGCCTTCCACAACCATCGCCTGTCACCTCCATCGTCTCCATCGCCGGTCGCCATCGCCGGTCACCTCCACAGCTTCGCCGGTTGTCGCCGCTCAACTCCCTCGTCTCCACCCCTCTTTTCCAGCTGCTCTCTTCACGCATCTTTGCATCTCTGTATCTTCACCTCCACCATCTCTACATCTCTCTATTTTCGCCTCCAACAGCATCCAAGGCACCATCCCAACAAACATAAGTAGATGCCTCCAGCTCAGGGTTCTTGATGTCACTGCATCTCTCTATTCCTGAAGATCTCACTCTCCACCATCTCTGCATCTATCTATTCCTAAAGATTTCGAGGGTAATCTTGAAAGGCCTAAGTTTAATAAAATACATTGTCTTCAAATATCCTAAATTCATTGGGTAATCTTGGAAACTTGACTAAAATTGATTTGTCAAACAATGAATTGGGAGGAAGCATACCCATCAGTTCTAGGAATTTCAGAAGAATAATTTTTGTAGATTTGTCCATGAATAAGCTCAGTGGGTGTATACCCACAGAAGTTATTGATCTCCCAAGTTTAACCACAATCCTTAATCTTTCCATCAATTCATTAACAGGCTCTTTGCCTCGAGAAATCGAACTTCTGGAAAGAGGGTTTAAATGGTAATTTGTTGTCATTCAGAGAACAGTTACCAAACAACATTATTTCATTAAGTACTTAACCATTCTGACCCTCTTAACCATTCTGCACCAAACCATTCGACAACCGCCAAACAGCCCCTTAGGCCATCATAAGAGGTAAGTTCACTTGTTCAATAAGCAAAATTGGAAAAAAAATGCAACTTTATATATATATATATATATATATATATATAGGGGCTCATTCAAGGGAGAACTGATTAGTTTGTGGTAAATGTGAGATCCAATCTCAACCACAAATCAACGGATAAATTAGAATATTAGTAATTATGGTAGTTTGCGTTAAAATTATAATTATAGGGCATTTTAGGTATTTTTAAAAAAACTCTTCTCTCCTCTCTCATCTCTCCGACCTCCGGTGAACATTAATCCGGCAGGTACCAAGTAATCACAAAGATACACAATGTGATACCCATTGTGATATACTATGATACCAACTCAAACCTTAAAAACAAAGATACACAATGTGATACCCATTGTGATATATTGTGAAACCAACTATGATATCAACTATGATACCAACTCAAACCTTAAAAACAAAGATACACAATGTGATATCCATTGTGATATACTGTAATACCGATTTCATCGGAGGCCAGAGATTAGAGGTCGAAGAGATGAGAGAAGAGAGAGGAGTTTTTTAAAAATACCTAATATACCCTCTAATTATAATTTTAACTCAAACTACCATAATTATTAATTTCCTAATTTATCCGTTGATTAGTGGTTGAGATTGGACCTCACAGTTACTATAAACTAATAAGTTCTCATTTGATTAGGCCCCTATATATATATATATATATATGGGATCACGTGGGACCAGCCTGTTTTCGTGAGACCCGTGAGACCAATTTTTTACACTTGAAACTTCACAGCAAAATGCTGTGAAGGTAACCTTGACAGTGTTTTTGCTGTGAAGGTTCGACTTTTTAAACCTTCACAGTGTTTTTGCTGTGAAATTTCAAGTGTAAAAATGTGGTCTCACGAAAACAGTCTGCTCTCATGTGAACCCAAACCCTATATATATATATATATATATATATATATATAGGTATATTTCTTTTACAACCTTGTGCATTTGTACAACCTTTGCAACCCAATTAATTGAGATATTTATAGAAATGATTGGAGTTCATTTATTATGATTTTAATATTTATGGAATATGAATAGAGTTTATTAATTATGATTAATAGTTTATATTAGAAACAATTAATTGATTAAAAATTGAATGGTTGAGATGAGAGTTGTATAGGGTGTAGGAATGACAAAGGGTGTAGAATAACATCCCTCTATATATATATATATATATATATATATATAT
>NC_037540.1:26371575-26381538 GCF_001531365.2 Cynara cardunculus var. scolymus | reverse complement strand
TATATATATATATATATATATATATATATATATATATATGATTTAGCAATGACCTATCAAGCATATAAAGACTCGAAACAAAAGCAAAACAATAAAATAAGAGTTGAAAGTAAAAGAGAACGTTATTCAATGTTGCTATATCACTTTGAGCGGGGATTAATGGAGAAAAGGAAAGAGGAAAGGGGCTAGAAATAAGCCAGAATTATCATTTCCTTTATTCGATTATCCTTTAATCTTTTACTTAATTAATTAAGGTTTCTAGTTAATTTAAGATTATTATTTATTTTCCTAATTAGTTTAGGTTTCCTTATAGTTTTAGTATTTATCTTTAATTAGTTACTATAAATAAAATTCATTGTTCTTTCTTTCGATACAGATTATTGATTATGAATTAAACCTTTTAGAGTTTTATTTCTTCTTAGTTTCCGAGTTCTACATTTGTAGACTTGTTATTTTTTAAGGGTTTAAATACTTGTAGATCCGTTCCATATATCCATGCCAAAGAAAAAAATGACAAATGCATGATTACATTCATATATGCATACATGCATAATGTGTGTGTATATATGCACACTTAACAAAGAATTAGGATGTATTTTAAACATCAACATTAAAGAGAATATCAATGAAATCTCTAGTGTGCCTAATAACAACATTTACAAAGAAAAAAAAGATGACCATGAAACAAATAATTAAAATGAAAGGTAAAAAATAATATTCTTGGTAATGTAGCTAGAAGATCTGGTTTTGGTTTTGGATTTGAAGGATTCGGGTCAACGGTGGAGTTGAACAGGGGCGGAACTACTTTAGGAGAAGCGGGGTCCCGTGTTACCGCTCAACCTTGCTTTGTAATGAGGAATTTTAGATATATTCTTCAAAATATCAACTAATCCACTAGTTTGACTTGATCTCGTAGTTTTGCAAAAAAGTGCCAAAAACAAAGAACAAGCTATGTTGACCAGATTTCGAAAAAAATTTGACTGGGTTGAGAAAATAATGATGCAAATTGGATAGATTTGTTTTGTAACAAATCAATCTGCTCTGATATCATTTGTTGACCCCGATTTCTCAATAAATTGATCAATAACATAAAAGAATAGTGGAAACACAAAGTGATCATTGTCAAATATCAATAAACATAAACAAGAAAAATGTCATCAATAATTAATACCGGTCATATGTATATTGATTTCAAATCAGGAGAATTACGACATGTTTTATCTTCAAGGATTACAAGACAAAATTCAAGTTATACGTCTTAAAGGATTACACAAAGGGATACTTGAAAAGATACTATTTTAAGAACATGAGATGGGTATTTATAATGAAATTACTAATTATATAATAACAATAAAGAATGTCAAAGAAATACTTTCTTTAATCCTTACTTGATGTATAATGTAAGATAGTAATTATCTTTTTCAATTGGGAGAGATGGCTAAGTGGACGAAAGCGGCGGATTGCTAATTCGTTGTACGAGTTATTCGTACAGAGAGTTCGAATCCCTCTCTTTCTGTTTCCGTTGATGACTTTCCATTTTTTTCTTTCAAATTTCGCAACCCCTTTTTTATTTTTTACTAGTTAAACGTGTGGAATAGATAAAATAAAATCTTAAAAAAAATTGTAAAATCAAACAAAAAAACAAAAAAATTATTTTATTCTTCACGTTCAGGATCACGTCCTAGATCGTTGGATAGGAATCCAATATAGGCTCTAAATGGAAAATTGGCCTATCACTTCATCCACATATAAAGCGTAATAACTAATTTTGAGCAGCAACTCTTACCTCGATCTTCATTTCTTCATAAATAGGACAAGTGTTGAACCTTCTAGAATGTACACTTCAGAGTTCAGACTTCAGAGCTTGAAGGTGTCTTCTAATCAGGCTATTCAAAAACGCTTTGAAGGTGTCTTCTAATCAGGCTATTCAAAAAGGCTTTGAAGGTGAGCACAATACTTCATAAAAAGGCTTTGAAGGTGTGTGTTAATAGAGCAACAATACTTCATAAAAAGGCTTTGAAGGTGTGTGTTAATAGAGAACAATACTTCATAAATGGGCCTAACACCTAAAACTTGCCCAACAAATGGCAAGTCCAAAACTTAATTTATAGGATGATCAAAATTAAATAAATCATTTTCTTTGGTTTAACTTAGAATAAAAAATTTGGGCTTCTAAAGAAATGAGTCAATTATATTATATAAAACCAAACAGTTTCTTTTATTTTTGAATGTTTAGTGGATGTTGAGATGACATAAAAAACCCAAATGAAAGAGTTATCCAGTTACGGATGCTTTAAAATAAATAAAATAGAGATTTTGACTTTTTTTTAATAGATTATATAAAACCTTATTCAAAATGGAAAAAGTAGACGAGGAGAAAGAAAATTTCTACAAATATGAGAATTTTTTTATAAAAATTATTATTTATAAGTCAGAAATAATATTTTACTATTCATGTTAACAAGAGGTCAAGAGTATTTTAAAATAAATATATAAAAAAGAAAAATAATATTTTATTAATAATATAATTGATATTGTAATCTTTAAAATGAGAAATTACTGGAAATAAATGTAATAGTTTTCCAAAATTTTTGATTTTTGATTTTTAATTTTTGATTTTAAAAAATCTATTGAAAATACTCTAACAAATTTGTAAAGAAATAAATTACAAGGACAAAATCCAATAAAAGCAACAAGCATTTACTCTAAAACCTATTTATGGGAAAATGAATCTATGAGACAATTAATTACGTATTGATGCTTTCCGATGCATCAGAAATTTTGGTCAAAATTCATTAACGCCACCTACCAACAACCAAAGTAATACTACGTTTTTCACAATTTTCATTTTTTTCAAATAGATTTTTCAAAATAAAAAGCAGGATAAATTACATTTTTTTTTCATGTAATTCTCCCTTTTCATATAAGTTTAAAGAAATAGTTTACATGTTTATTTAACCAAATTTACCATAATGTTAATGAAAAGAGATCAACCATAAAGGTGGTGCCTGATTTATTTGAATTTGGGCTCCAAAGGATAAAAATGTTTGGAGATCCCATATTCAAATTCAAGAAGTCACAAAAACCTCCTTATGGCTATTGAGGTTCAAATGCTGTGATTCTAGACTACCGATGATTGTTCTAGAATTAGTCGACTCGAATAACAGGTTGGATATTCAGGTTAATAAAAAAAAAGACCATATATAAGTTTTAACATAATTTCACCTCATAGTCATACTATGATTTAAAAGGAAATATTATAAAGAGTAAAACTCTTTAAAAACATTTGCTAGGAAAAGTAGTGATATTTCAAGTTTGATGCATATACCAACTATATATTAGAAGCAGTTATTTTTAAAAAAAAAATTATGCAAAAAAATTACATTTTAAATTTTAAATAAAAATAGATACATTTAAATATGCTTGTAAATAAATAACCCGTGTTTTAAAATTTTATTAATCAAAAAGTAAAAAACACTTTAAAAATGTAATTACTTTTTAGAGTTTGTAGCTGCTTTTATATGTAATAATTTGTACAGTTAGGATCAATGTGTATATTTGAATCTTTGTTATATGAAATATGTGGAATTTATGATGTAAGTTAGAGTGTTACCTAATAATATAGAGAAATCAATTCTCAATCTTGTGATCTAAATTGAATATAAATAATAACAACCAACATTCTTGAGAAATGATAAGTGACAAGTAGCATGGTCCAAGTTTACTTTACTTAGATATAACTTTTACATGGTTCAACATTTTTTATTTATTTTAATGACCAATAAATTAAAGTTGGATTGCATTGTAGTTATCAATTTTTTCCAAACACATTTAATTGTGCCACGTAAATTTTAATTAAAATATAATTTTAAATTTTGAATTTAGATTGTGGCTATTGATAGGGGTGTAAAAAAAACCGTCAATTCGTGAAACTCGTCCAACCCAACCCGCTAACAACCTAATTAAACCCAACCTGTTAAACCGCCAACCTTTTAAACCGTTAATTAGGAGAGTTGAAATTGGGTTAACATAACCCAAAACTGCCAACCCGCTGTAATACATGAAGAGAACAAGTAACATATTTGATATATTCATATATATGACCAATTGAATTATGTAATTAAGAGTTGATTTATAATACGTATAAGTTTATTAAATGATCAGTTTTATGTATACGTATTAATAATGCTGTGGTATAAAAATAAAGAGTGAAGGGACACAACCCTTGGTATGGTGGTTATTAACAATTACCTGATGGGAGTAACTGTCAACTTGAAAGAACACGCCTGTTGAGAACATATATATATGGCATCCATACCCTGTTTCATGCCTCATCCAGTACACAAAATCTCTGCATATCCTTATCCATCAAAAGGGCAGATTATGGTGTGAAACTGGAAGAAGTCGATGGAACAACAAGCACATGAAACAACATCAAGCCCCACTGTACCATGTTAGATTTCGTTCATGTTCAATTTCGTTTTCATTGATTCAGGTTTGATGGTTCACTTCTAGAATCTAACAATTGGTATTAGAGCCATGAATCCACCAAAATGAATCAGTATTCATAAAATCATAACAGTACCTAATTGATTTCAACAAAAATGAATATATAACCATGATCCTGTGTTCAAGAATCATCCAAATATGACCACAGTGATTGAAGATGAATTCGATCCAAGTACTATCAATTAGTCATGGACGAAATCAAATGCTAGCAATTCAATTAGATTAAGAAAGAGGAATTGGATTGCGTTAATCACATACTGCCACAGCAGTCTGATTAACACGAATAAAGAATTTCAAAACCCAAAAATCTAAATCGCATGGTATTTCCACAAAAATCGATTTGATTCAGATTACTATTTCAAGAACTATATTGAAGAATTGATCGAATTAAGTAATTAGGGAAGCAATACTTGTGTATACTGAATACGTACGATAAGCAATTTCACCAAAATCGAATTTTAATTCGATTTTGACATGATGCGATATCCTTGTCGCACAAAACCCTAAAATCGAATTCTTCAAATTTTTGATAAATCCATCATTTAGACAGTAATATATGAGGCTTATTAGAGATATGCTATATGACTATACAGGACAATACTCTATGAGTGTTGTAAATTTTGCACCACTGAATGGTGTAAATTACAAGAAATGGAAGGAGGACATCGAATTGAATCTGGGAATTTTAGACTATGACCACGTACTCAGAGAAGACCCACCGACAGAACCAGCAGACAATGCATCTAGGGAAACCAAAGCCAAATACCAGGAATGACATAAACACAACAAAATTTCCCTCATCTATCTAAAGAAATGCATGACTAATGCAGTTAAGGGAGGGATACCTGATTCTGATCTTGCTAAGGTCTACTTTGCATCAATTGCTAATAAATACAAAGTATCAGACAAGGCTGAGACCGGATACCTGATGAATAAACTGATTAGGATGAATTTCAATGGACAAGGAAGCATTAGGGAATACATTTTGTAGGGAATTGACACTTCCTGCAAATTTAAAGAGATGAAGGTTGAAATAGACAACTCTTTCCTTGTGCACTTGTTATTGAATTCATTACCTGATCAATATAGTCATCTAAGAAGTTTGTATAATACACAAAAAGAAAAATGGACTTTAGATGAACTGATATCCATATGTGTTCAAGAAGAATCTGAAATTAAAAATAAAGGAAAAGCAGTACTGATTAACCACATGGGAAAGACAAAGAATAAGAAATTTCCCAACTTTTATAAAGGGAATTCTTTAAAACATTCTGTCAAGACTGACAAGAATAACAGAAAATTCTCAAAGAACAATAAGGAATTGAAATGTTTTTTCTGCAAAAGGGCTGGACATTTCAAAAAGGATTGTGAAGAGTTCAAAGAATGGCTGAACAAGAAAGGTAATCTTGATCATTTGTTTTCTTTAGAACCTATTGACAATAAATGTATCAATTCATGGTGGTTTGATACTGCTTCACCAATACATATTGTAAATTAATTTAAGGGATTATCAAGGATAACAATCCCAAGGCTGAATGAATCAAGGATATGCACTGCTAATGGACAAGCTTTGAAGGTGGAAGCTGTAGGGGAATGTAGGCTTCTATTCAAAGACAATTATATTCTTAATTTAAGTAATGTATATTGTATTCCTAAAATAAAGAGAAACCTGATGTCAGGTTTTCAAATTGTACAGGAAAATAATGTTAGCTTTTATGCAAATAAAGACTATATGTTATTCTATATAGATAATTTTTGTTTTGGGAATGCATCCTTAGTAGATGGTTATTGGCATTTAAACTGTGTGAACAAATCCAATAACAAAGGCTTCAAAAGGCAAATATGTTCCATAAATCAAGTGACAGGTGTTAAGAAGAGATTTAAACAGAACACCTCATCCTTTTTATGGCATAAGAGACTTGGACATATTTCCAAATATAGAATGAAAGAATTAGTCAGACAAAATATCCTACCAGAATTGGATTTTGACGACTTTGAGACATTTGTAGATTGTCTCAAAGGAAAAATGACTAATACAAGAAACTTTCATTCTAAAAGAAGTCAATGCATACTTGAACTAATACACACAGATGTGTGTGGACCATTCCCCATTGAAACAATATGTGGAAACAAATATTTTGTCACATTCATAGATCACTTCTCAAGGTTTTGTCATATATACCTCATAGTAGAAAAATCACAAGTATTGGAATATTTCATACAGTTCAAGACAGAGGTAGAAAGACAAACTGAAAGAATCATTAAGATAGTAAGATCAGACAGGGGAGGAGAGTATTTTGGTAAATACTCTGAAAAGGGACAACATAAAGGTCCTTTTGCAATTTATCTAGAAAAATGTGGAATCAAAGCTGAATATACCACACCCTATACCCCGACTCAGAATGGAGTTTCAGAAAGGAAGAATAGGACCCTAATGAACATGGTTAGGAGTATGTTTGCAAGATCAARCCTGCCAAAGTTCTTATGGGGAGAAGCATTGAAGACTGCCAATTATATATGCAATAGATCACCATCTAAGGCTATAAAAGGTACACCTTTTGAACTTTGGAATAGTTACAAACCTAGCCTTAATCATTTGCATGTATGGGGCTGTAAAGCTGAAATTAGGGAGTACCATGTAGATAAGTTAAGTAAACTAGATCCAAGATCCTTGTCAGCATACTTTATTGGATATTCTGAAAAGTCAAAAGGATATAAATTCTTCAATCTTGGGAGAGGTCAAAGAATTTTTGAAACCAATAAAGCAGTATTTCTTGATGAAATGTTTAATCAAGATGATGATCTAGCAACTTCCTCTCAAAATATAGATAATAAGATTGATTGGTTAGAATGCCTTGATGACAATCCAACCTTAGTAACTGGGACTGATAATACATTTATTCAATCCCTACCAATAATTGAACCTGCTATTAGTGAGAATRTGATTGAAGGTTTAGAACAAATAGTTGAAGACTCCCAACTAGAACCAACATTAGATCACTCACATGAACCAGAACTAATGTTAGACCAATCACATGATCCAACCCATGAACAAGCACAAGTGGTGGAACCACTTAGGAGATCCATAAGGCAAAGGAGACCTGTAATATCAAATGACTACCATGTGTACTCAACTGAGATAGAATTTGACTTGGGTGAAGATGAAGACCCAAGGAATTATAAAGAGGGCATGGAGTCTAAGAATAAGGAGAAGTGGTTAAAAGCCATGGAAGATGAATTGATAAGCATGTTAAACAATAAAGTTTGGGATCTAGTTGAAAAATCAGACTCTATAAAACCAATAGGATCCAAATGGGTTTTCAAAACCAAAAGGGATGCCAATGGAAAGATTGAAAGACATAAGGCAAGACTTGTTGCAAAAGGATACAATCAGAACGAAGGCATTAATTATAATGAAACCTTCTCACTTGTATCAACTAAAGATGCATAGAGTCATTATGGCCTTAACAGCACATTTCAATCTAGAACTTCACCAAATGGATGTGAAGACAGCTTTTCTAAATGGAGAATTAGAAGAGGAAATATACATGCTTCAACCTGAAGGCTTTGCCATAGGTAATAATCAAATATGCAGGTTAAGAAAGTCAATTTATGGCTTGAAACAAGCATCAAGACAATGATACTTGAAATTTGATAAAGTAATGACTGCCTTTGGATTTGTAGAAAACAAGCTGGATGAATGTATATATTTAAAGACTAGTGGGAGCAAYTTCATATTTCTGATATTATATGTAGATGATATCTTGTTAGCTACTAATAGTAAGAATCTTTTGCAAATCACAAAAGCATTATTGATGAACAATTTTGACATGAAAGACATGGGGGAAGCACATTATGTGTTAGGGATTGAGATTATAAGAAATAGAAATAGATGTACACTAGGCTTATCACAAAAGGGATATATAGAAAAAGTGCTTAAGAGATTTGGGATGGACAAATGCAAAGGTGGTGAAACTCCAATTTCAAAAGGGGATAAATTGCACAAAGGGCAATGTCCAAACAATAATTTTGGAAGAAAAGGAATGGATAACATACCATATGCAAGATTGGTGGGGAGTTTGATGTATGCACAAGTCTGCACTAGGCCTGACATTGCCTTTGCAATCAGCATGTTATCTAGATTTCAATCAAACCCTGGTCACCTGCATTGGATAGTCGGCAAAAAGGTGTTTGAGATACTTGAAAGGAACAACAGACTATATGCTTACATATAGGAAGTTGGATGATCAAGAATTGAAAATAGACTGTTATACAGATGCATCTTATAAACAAGACTATGATGACTTGAAATCCACTTCTGGCTATATTTTCATGTTAGCAGGAGGGGTTGTTTCATGGAAGGCCAGTAAGTAATCATTGACCGCAACTTCTACCTTTCAAGCTGAGTATGTGGCAATATTTGATGCCACATCTCATGCTATCTGGTTAAGAAAATTTTCTTCTGGGTTTAGAATTCTAGATTCAATAGAAAGACCTCTAACCATATACTGCGACAACTCAACTGCTGTGTTTTTCACCAAGAACAACAAAAGGAGCAGTGGATCAAGGAACATAGATGTGAAGTATTTTGCTGTAAGAGAGAATGTGAGATGTAAGGAAATCGAAGTTCTAAAGATTGGAACAAAGGATTAGCTAGCCGATCCATTCACGAAAGCCTTACCAATTGAATGCTTCAAGAAACATGTCAAGAACATGGGAATCTCTAATATTATTGATTAAGTGGATACATTGTTATGTATATATATATATATATATATATATCCTTGAAGTAAATGATATTTTTATTTTATCATTTGACTTATGTATGTATATTGATATAAGTTGTTCTAAAAATTCTTCAGTTTCTAAATTTGTACAAATAAGGATGATAATGCATTTGCATTCGGTATTTGCTCTATTTTTAGTGATTATACATAAGTGCTTAACATTGAATTAAGTTATGATCAATAATCATCAAGCTGTGACATTGATCAATAGAGGATGAGATACCACATATTGCAATATATGTATGATTGATTCTTAGTCATCATGACTATGCGAGTCTGCTCAATATCATTGAGTATTAAACTCACATATTCTGATAAGTAAGCATCTGTTGATAAGAAAATATAAATCAACAAACATAATCATAAATCAGGTGCACACTTAAGATGTTCAAACTAATTCAATATGTTATCTTGTTCAGTGGGAGATTGTAATACATGAAGAGAACAAGTAATATATTTGATATATTCATATATATGACTGTTGATCCTCTCTCTCAGTGATTTAATGATAATCCCTTTTTCCTTTTCGATGTATTTCTGTATCTGTAATTTCAGTTCCAGCGATCATACACTGAGCTTGTTCAGTGATCGCTGAAGAACTTGTTTTGAAATTCATTCAGAGACAACGATACTTCAAGAAAACAACACTCACACCAAAGATCCTTCA
>NC_037540.1:26370479-26371475 GCF_001531365.2 Cynara cardunculus var. scolymus | reverse complement strand
TTGATCAATTAATTTGGCTTTAAGCATAATCAATAAAGAATGATGCGACAATAATTCGATTATTCGGTATGTATGAGAGAAATGAATGAAGATTTGTAAGAACAAGTTTACAGATTCTGATAATCAAAAAAATGAATGTATATGAATCAATGTAAAAAAAATATCAGAAAACAAAATTTGAATACAAACGAGTGTATTATCACCGAAAATGATTTCGTATAAGAGACGTGATAATAACAGTTTGAAGAATAGTTGAAACAGGTATTGGAGTTATGTACGACGAGAAATTACGCAAGTAAAATCTCAAGAAATACCTGTTCAGAGAATGTACTCGTCACCAAAAAAAAATTATTTTCCAAAACCATTTATTGAACTTTCTAGGAAACTCCCCCTAAAAAGTAGATTTAAGTAATGAACCAGTTAAGCTCAAAAGAATAAGAAAATTGAAGAAAACATTTTAAGTACGGGTTCTAAACTGAGTGTTTAGAAACCACACTCGGTAAAGCACGGGTCCTGAATTGAAATGTTCAGAAGCCTCGWTATTTAAGCTCGGGTCCTAAACTGGGTGTTTAGAAGCCTTGTTTAGAATAAATCACAACTCCCCCTGCATTGGTGTATCACTGAAATGATATTCTGATCAGCACAAAATGGACACACCTGCAAAACCAGATTAAGTAGATTTTGGTACCCAAACAAGCTTGGGTCCTATATTGTTAGTATTGGGTTGGGGTATGTTGTAATTACCAAACCATTTATTTCGATAAGGTATTTTATTTTCAGTACTATTAACAGGATGATTATATACAAGATATGATTCATGCCAGTTATTATAATCATAYHTGTTCTTACCTTTCCAACTGTTGTTCTGATAGCTGTTATCTTCATGCCACCTGTTGAACCTTTTGTTATTGACAAAATTATTGGTTCTGCATGTTGAGAACATAATCCTTCTCTTGCTAAGATTGATCAGATCATTAGTAGATTTCACAAGGCAAG
>NC_037540.1:26358332-26369689 GCF_001531365.2 Cynara cardunculus var. scolymus | reverse complement strand
TTCTTCTCCTTCTCAAACTCTGCTCTTTCCATATTTAAATTCTTTTCTGCTGTCAGAAATTTCTCCGTCTCTAAGTCCAGTAATTTCTTTAACTCATTCAGATCATTCTCAGACTTGTGGAACTTCTCAGTCAAATTCTTTATCTCTGTATTATTCCTTGAAAAGTTCCTCTCAGCAGTTAGTTCATTTTGAACTTTTTGGAATTTATAGAACAAATCATTATTAGTCTCAATCCTTGTTTGTATCTCTTTATGACATTCCATTCTGACATCATTCAAAGAATTTTTAAGTTTATCAGTTTGATACTTGGATTCATTCTCAACTCTTTCTAACTTTTCTTTATGCTCCCGATTCAAAGATTCAATACATTACTCATTACCATAATTTTTAATGTATAAATTTCTGTAATTCTCTTTATGGTTCACAATGCTCTTTTCTAGCTCAACAATCTTCTCTCTCATCTCCTTTATGAAATTTGCCATCAAAAAAAATTGATCAGTTAAAGATCTATGCAGTGAAATCAGATAAAAAGAAACAAGAATAGTTAAGCTCAAAAAGAATAGAAAAACACAAAAAAACTGATGAGAATTTAGAAAAACAACGAGAAACTGTCAAAAATCAGTAAAAACAGTCAAAACTGTTGAAAACAGTCAAAGACAGTTAAAACTGATGAAAAACAGTTTACGTGACGCAGAACAGTTCAAAGATCCTCAAACAGTTAAAACACACACAAAACAGATATACAAAGATCCAAAAATAAAATCTAAAAAAAATTAAAACTCAAACAATTATAAACCTAAAAATAAAACTGTCCAAGTCCAAATTAGACAAAACAGTTTAAGTACATATGACCCAATTACAAACTAATTATAAACTGTAACATAATCCCTTGATATGATTACACCAAATGAAATGCTTGATCAATTCAAATGGTTGATGTTGAAAGGAATTCTTTGATTGAAGCGTGTAAGAGATGTTACAATCCTTGATTCCTCTAGCAGTCTCTATTTGTGCTTCGTCCTGAATGACAGTAAAGTTGAAAATGGAGCAGCTTGTAAACAGATTTTGTGCACTAATCTGTCCAAAACAACCAAGTCAAATACAGTGTAAAAACAGTTTACTGCATGATTAAAAACAGCTTTCACTAGACTTGATTAAAAGGATCAAAACATGATTTGAAAACTGCTCAAAACAGCCTCTAAATCCTTATCAAAACAGCTTTGAACGAAACTGTTCAAAAGACGAGCTTATCAAATACGTTGACTGTCTAAACCGCACCCAGCATGATCAAGAAATTAGATCACCACTCACAGCAAGATAAAATATGTTTACTTACTGCACAACTACACAGCTAGAGATTCAAATCACTCAAGCACTCACAGCAATAAGACTAACAGCAAACACTCACAATTCTTATGTAAAACAGCAATTAGAACCTGTCACCTGGTTTAAACACTCATAATACTAACCTGTTCACTCAGCTTCAAACAACTTACTAAACAACAGCTCAACAACCAGATTTTAAGCTGCTCACCAAACAGTTTAAGAATACAATCAAATCTGCTCAAAACACACAGTTTAACAGGTTCCTGCACCAAGAAGAACTAACTGCTATTTCAACAATTGACAGTCAATCTTTTTGATTCAAAATTCATGGAACAGCAAGCTATTTGTTCGAATTTGTCAAGCAATCTGTCTACCTGTTATCTTGTTACCACTTGGGCTGCTGTTCCAGTCCACAAAATCATAAACACAATAAACAATTCACAAATCTAACAGCAGGACAGAAAAATCAACAAGAAAAGTTTACTTGCTGCTGCTCATAATCCCGAAGGCAAAACAGGTTCCTGTTCAAATCAAACTTGACAATCAAACTGTCAGCTTCACTTTAATCAAAACAGTTAGGACAAAGACGTATAAACGAGCAGTCTTAAACAGAGAAAGGTTGCTGTTCGATTTGAAGCCAAGACCAAAATCCGATCAAGTTGTCTGTTACCTGTTAAAATCCGATCAATGCTTCACATAGCCTAAATCGGTCACGATGACCACCACATGAATGATCTGTCCGGAGACTTATCCTCTCAACTCTCCAGTCAAGATTCGAAATAAACTGTAGGCGATTTAGAGTCCGATCAATCTTGATGCTTATCCGATGAGTAGTCAGCTCAAGATTCTTAATCGATATACCACAATCGGACAGTGCGAGACTTTGAAATAAGGAACCCTTGAGCGATTTACTAAGACCTCGTGCGATTTAGTAATCCGATCACTAGTCTGCTTATGTGTTAATCGAATCCAGTCACTAATCCGGTCAAGAGGTGATCGGTTTAGGTATAAACCGCTCAAAGATCAACCCTAAACCTGAGATTGATGGACTTACCTGTGATTTGTGCGAATCCGGACAATTATCCGGTCAAGACTTCTACGGTTTAGCTCCTTAATCCGCTGAAATGGTGTGCGGTTTATACTTGTCCGCTCAATCTGAGTTCTGCGATTTAGCTTCAACCTTTGAAGCGATGAAAGGTAAGAACACAGGCGGACTGTGAAAGAGATGGATAATGAAGAAACTGGACCTTGATAATGGGCTAGGCTTTTGAAATTGGGCGGTTTAACAAAAAGGTAAGTAAACTCAAGATTAAAAAACAGATTAAAAACTATCAAAAACACAAAAACAGAAAAAACTTTAAAAATAATGGATCAAAAACACTGTTTTTAAAAAAAATCAAGAACATGAAAAAAAATTAAAAAACACAAAATCCAATCAAAACTTGAAAAATAATGATCAGATCAAGAAATTGTGTGAATAACAAATATTCACGATTCTAAAACGCACATTTTGATCATGATCTTAACACRAAAACATAAAAATTTAAAACAAAATCGGATCAAACTCTAAAGAACATGAAGAACTCAAAAAAAAATTCAAAAAAAACTTTAAAAAATCTTCAAAAACTTGATCTATTTCTCTGATTTCTTGCACACTTGCTTTGATACCAATTGTTTGTCCCTAAATTTACTGATCAATCTTCATGTTATCTTCACAACAATGGCAGATCKATGATTTATCTTGTAAGAACATCAAGAACATGTATATGATAGTTGAGAGGAAAAGTCAAACATCAAAGCTCAGTCAAACCTCTTATTTACGTAATATGAATATACAAATGAGCTCTCTTTCTTTCTAATTACAAAGACAACTCCCTATTTATATGGTCAAACCTACTAACACAAGTCAAAGTCAAACCTGTCTAATAAAAGTCAAACACGATGACTTTTACAATTATAGACAATATTTAACTTTCAARACSAATACAATTAATACTGATTTTCAGTCCTAACAAACCTACATCATGTTTTTTTGAAATGAAGTATGTCTTTTGACCAACATGATAAATCTTATAGTTTGGAAAACATCTACATAAGATGGTTTTCTGTTGGTATATTTGGTCAGTTGCTTTTGCTGCAGGTATTGACATATATTGTGAAATTCTACCTAAAATTGAAGCTATCCTATCCTTTCCGCCAGCCCGAGGTGCTACATGGTCAAGTTTAGGCAGTTGAGACGGTTGTACTTTTTGATAATGTGATTAGTTATGTGGATTTAGTGAGTTATTTGGTGACTATACCAATACCCAACTTGTTAACCGACTTAGGGGCTGTTTGTTTATGTATTGGTTCACCCCTACCGATAGCTTAATCCATGTATGACTTAATCCAAACAACCAAACAGCCCCTTACTGTTATTTACATGTTACTGTATCAAAATACAATTATTGTTAAATTCTGTTTACATGTGGCATATTAGTAGGTGCTCATACGTTTAACTGTATATACTTTCATCTCGAAAAGCTAATGAAAGTGTATATGTTATACATGGTGTCACATACACGATGGGAACATAATTGATATTTAAAAAAACACATACTGAAAGGCGGATAACATATAAAAAATACTAAACGGCATAACCAATAGCCTTAATAAAAACAATTTAAACGAAATCTAAACTACAAGGCGACGACGTCGCATGAACATACGTTAGTTTGACATCAACAACTAAACACCGAAAAAGATAACAAAACATAAGTAATTGAATTCTAATTAATCTATCAATTCTGAGCAATTACGTGAGTCGTGGCCACTACGTTGTCCACACGTTGCACATTTTCGTTTTGCTTTTTTGCTGTTATTTTGTATTTTCTCGGATACACTTACCAGCCTCTTGCCAGTGCCACAACTCTTGTTCCTTATTCCAGATGGTGGTAGAATGTCCACCTCATCAGGTATGGAAACACCTAGATGATCTCTAATCGCATCCAACTTTTGATGGGATGGGTCTTCGTATGGAACTTCCTTCTCTATATCACCCATGAATTTGTCGAGGTTACGCCTCAATCTAGCCAATATAGATTTATCATTGTGGGCGATGCTTACTATGTCGTCGACCTTGGAATATACATCAATTATACACTTATCTTTTTCAGCATCAACCTCCCCATAACGAACTCTTGTGGATTGTATCTGTACTGAAACTAACTGTCGTTTCCAACGATGTAATACGTATTTTTCCGGAATGCATTCAACTTCGTCGTTTATCAGTACCTTAAACGCGTGACGACAAAGATACCCGTTATGCGTAAATAGGTTGCAATCGCATTCGACTGTGTTTGTTGAGTAATTACGGCACACCTGTCATGTCAGAAGGGTAAAAACAACAACAGTTAAGATAAAATTAAAAAGCATAGTAATCATTGTGTTGTGAGTTAAGGACATGATACCAGATACGTAATGTTGTCAGATGATTTCTTGGTCTTGTGGCTTATCACGAATGACTTTAAATCATCCCGGCATTCGACGGTCTCAATAGCACAAAACCAAACATCCTTCTTTATTTCCTTTTGGATGTCAAAAAACACGTTTCGACTGTATATGCTTGATGCATGACTTTCTAAACGCAACGGAGTAACAAACTTTGGATTAGTCGTTCTCATGACAGTTTCGTGAATAGATTGTCTGTATATTTGTTTCTCTATAGTTACGTCATAATTATTAAGGAATTGAACCAAATCAAACCAGTACGATTCGTATATGTTAATATACGAATTCGAACTCTCAGATCTTGATGATGTTTTCATTAGTCCAGACATCGGCATGTCCTTATAATAGGCAGTAATCCATGAGTGTCGAATTTCATACATCTCTGTGAACCAAGTATCCCTACCTAGATTGTATTGATCTATCATCTCATGCCAACGATTCTCGAACTCCGTTGGGCTAATATGTATATTCCATACGAGCTTGTTGATAACTTTATTGAAGTTAGGATCGTGATTTAGTGCGGCACTAACCTGTGTTTACAATGCTTCAACAAATGAACGAATAACACGAAAACCTCATTTAAATACAATAGAATTCAAAATATACTACTTACCTTTGAAGGCACCTTCTTCATAATGTGCCACATACATAGTCTATGTTTGGCTTCCATGAAAACCATCGGAATAGCCTGCTTCATTGCCAAACATTGGTCTGTAATCACGAACAATGGTTGCTTATCATGACATCTTAGAAAATCCTTTAGAACCCATGAAAAGTTATCAATTGTCTCGCCACTTATAAGAGCAGATCCGACAACAACGGACGCCTTATGATTGTCAACAGCCAAGAAAGGAACGAAAATCATTGCATGCCTGGAAAAACATATCAAATATTATGCGTATGTATTTGTAGCCACATCATATGGCAAGAAAAAAATCAAAACGTCATGAAAAGCAAGAACTATATTGCACTTGGGAATCTTACTTGTTAGTGCGAAAGGTCCCGTCAAACGATATGACATTCTTTGTAGTTAATTCTAGCAACTTCATCTGCCCAGAAAATTGCGCTCAACTCCTGTTCATTGCACTTGTATTCGGAAAAAAAAAACCGGGGACAATATCTCGTCTGTTTGATAGTTTATTGATCAACATCTTCGCGTCCTTATTCCCAACACAAGCAACAGCATCCCTTTTAAAATTCTTGAAGTCGATTTCAGAGAATCGAGTATGTTCAAATCCCCCGTTCAATGCGGTTTGAATACGTTGAGCCCTTCTTGCACCAACTTTGTAACTCAAGCTATTTAGTACAGTTTTGAAGTCTGTATACTTCATCTGTCTATTCCTCCGAGAGAAACGACGATCATTAATGTCGAACAATGCATGGTTATGTGCCTCAACAAACTCATATATCTCGTAACAAGCCATATCCTTTGTCAAATGTATTTTATTACATGCATTACAACCACAACGTTTGAGGTTTGTATTGTGTTATCTCCTATCACCGGCATGCATCTCCAACGAATCAAAATCCTTTTTTTTGGGTTTCCCTCCCTGCTGCAGACAAACCACCTAGTTTGAATGTCGCCGTGCTTGTTTGTATTTTTTGCATGAATACGAACATCAAAGCCGGCATTGTCCGTGTAAGCCCTGTACATCTTTTCAACCTCATTTATTGATGCATATTGTGCGTTGGTCTTTGGCTTAAGCGCGTCATCAACCTTTGGGGTAAAAAACTTTATTCCTTCTGAACTCTCGCCTATATCATAATCAATTTCTTGTTGTGAAGAAATTATATCATCAAGACCTGATGTAAAACAAGTAGTTAGTCTTTGAGGTTAAAGTTAGTATAACATGAATGGATGGATAAAGGGCAACAACCAAGGGGGTATAGTGAACTCACAACAACTTGAAATATATATCTTGTTTGCTATGTCAAACATATGAAATACTAATTAAAAACATCAATAACCTACAAATAGACAATTTATCTATGTACCTACAGCGCGTTGATATCAATGTTTCCATGTTCGGCAACGTAAGAAACAAAATCTTTTTGCTTTTGTATAACATAACACTTGGGAAGTTAGTATCTGTTGAATGAAGTGGTTGTCAAGTAACACAACAAAGTGACAAATTCATGACCCTACACACTACATAATGATCTAACCACTTGTATATTATAAGGAGCAACCTATGGTGGGATATGCAAACATATATCACCTGACGTAGTGTACATGAACGGCTGTCGTATTGAGGTAGGTGACATGTTAACACAATGAACAGCACCCGTAAGTTCATAATTTTTATCCGAGTGAAGACATGAGCACGTATGCACACAGGGCATCAAATGAAGTTTGTGCACATGTACGTAGTTTCACACGTATTAGCCGATTCTGTTTGTGTACGTATATGACAGTTCTCTTCTAGATTGCGTAAAAAATGTGTGTGCATCTGACCATTTGAATAAGTGATTTGTCATTACATTATCTTAAAATGATGTAGGCAGTTAAAACACCTAGAAATGGATGAAACGCAAAGGAATCAGCTAATATAGCAGCTATGATGGACAGTCAACGTAGTCACTTAAGATAGTGTACTCCATTTCACCGTTGCCGAACGAAATATTAACTATGATGGACAGCTGTTCACAGCAATCACGAAGCCTGGCCATATATCTCATGTGAACTAATTGTGCATATGTATCGATATGAACAACGACATGACATACTACCCAAAATCCTTATTCAAATCACAACCGTTAGATGTTCAAATCAACGACCAATATCGGTTAACAAAGTTAACACGATAATCTTGGTTAGATGTTCAAATGAACGACCAAAGATCAAGTAACAGTTATTCACAGCTCTCACATAGCCTGATCATATGTTCATGTTCACTACTTGTGCATATGTATCGATATGAACAACGACATGACATACTACCCAAAATCCTGTTCATATTCATGTGATGTAGTTAGCATGTGTATCGATATGAACATATTCGGCCTGCGCTATGTGTTCATATGTTGTGTGTGTCCTTAAGTCTTATTATCTCATGACATGTGATGTAATTGTTCATGTGTGTCAATATGAAAATCTAATGCATTTCATACAGCTGACCAGTAATGAATCATAACATCTATGCCTATTTGATTTGTGCAGTTTCATATGTGTTAATGCTTCACTATAATGTTACTGCCTTGCATCTTGCATATGAAAATTGTTGCTTAAACAGCAGTAGAGTGGATTTCTATCTTCAGTACGAACCTCATCCTTCATCATTACAGAACTTGAAACATCTTTTTCAAAGTATGCTCTTTATAAACCCTAGTTGGTTTCCTAACTGATTGTTTTAAATCATGTCACCAAAATTATCTTTACAATGGTAATAGTTGTTCAATTAAACATAATAAATGTCATATTAATCACTTACCAATCGGCACGCTTTGATCATCTTCTTCATCATCGGAATTCGAATTCCGACCGTAGTCGTATCCGATTTTAATTTTGCCATTTCCATTGTTATCAATATGATTTAGAATATTATTATCCATATTACTCGAACGATACGAAAATCTTTTACACTTACAAAACGAATATCATTATATGTAGAACATCACTTGAAATCACGAACATGAACATGAATGAGATATAAGTCAGAATTACCTACCGATCAATTAGAGGGATCTTCAAGATTTGTAACTCCCAATTAAATATCAGGGAATTACATAAAGGTTAACTTACATAATCGCCCTTATATTTAATTTATAGGTTACATTTGAACATAAAGTAAAGAAAGAATATGATTGGTTAGTTTTGGTTAGTATAGTTAATACAAAATTCTTGGTTAGTATTTGAACCAACCTCTATATATATATATATATATATATATAGAGAGAGAGAGAGAGAGAGAGAGAGGAGCGATCAAATGAAAACCACCCTCATTTGTACAAACCATACAAATCACCCTCATACGTCGATTTCATTGTTTAATCTTATGAAATTTTTTCATGTAATTGTTTAATCTTGTGAAATTGTTTCATATAATACTTTTTTTTATGTCAAAAACCATGAAACTACTTTTATTAATAAAATAATAATATTCAGGTCTTGAAATGTTTTATTGACTAAATCATATTTGGTTTTATTAATAAAACCAATTTCATCTTAACTATAAACCATGCCGATTCCATTTTGGTTAGGAAACATGAAACAAATTTAAAAATAAATAAAATATTATTATTCAGTTCTTCAAGTGTTTCATTGACTGAACAATATTTAGTTTCATATGCAAAACCAAGTTCATCTTGGTTAGAAACCATGAAACCGATTTCATTTTGATTAGAAAACATTTCAACAAATTTCATTGCTGAAACAATGTCATTCAGATTTTGGAATTGTGGAGTCCATGAAACTAATTTCAATGATGAAACGAATTTTATTAACGAAAACATGTTATTCAGATTTTTGAAAAATGTTTCATTGACTGAACCATATATGGATAAAATTTCATTATGGAGACGAACAATGAAACCAATTTCACTAATAAAAAACTGAGATACAGTTTCCACAATATTTTTTTGATGAAACCAATTTCACTAATGAAATCGTATTATTTTTAAAATGAGAAACAGTTTTCAAATGGAAGTTAAAAATGATTTGCCAATTTTGCCCTTTCTTGATAAAATATTAAATCTTTTATTTTATTTTTTACTTTTATAATATAACACATTTTAATTATGACCATTGATCAATAAAATGGATGGATAAGATTGGTTTGTAGGGTTTGCACAAAAGGGGTGGTTTGCATTTGATCGCACCTATATATATATAGACTTTGGATCATGTGAGACCATGGGTATTTTGTGAGACCCGTAAGACCAATTCTCAACCTTGGATCTACAATCTGAACATTCATAATCATAAAATTGCCACGAGACTTCTCGATAATCACAAAATTGTCACCGTGCAACTTAAGACCATTATATCATTAGCTTATAAAGTTGATCAATGAACATAAATTGGTCTTATGGGTCTCACAAAAAACCCTTGGTCTCATGTGAACTCAACCCAATAAAACACATGTGCATGGCAAAACTGTATTTCTAATCGGGTTATTGTGAACCAACACAAAAAACCGAGTCAACCCCTAAGGACAATAAATATCCAAGCCATCTCATGACGATATTTGAGTTCCCACTTGACTCGACATCCAGTAAATGAAATCTGAAGCTCCATCTTCAATTCTTGTTATATTTTAAGGAAACAAAATACAAGATATAATATAGTACTTTTACATTCTCAAAAAAATATTATTATTACAAATCCTCAAGGGGTAAAAATCTTGCTATTCACCCACAAATAACATATAAACCATTTATATATGAAAAGCAACCATTACAACCATAATGCAAGAAAAAGGTTGTAATAAAAAATTGCTAGGCCAAAAAAAATTCATAACTTTTCTAACAAAAGAAAAGTGTTCATTTTCTTTTGATCAAGAACATACCAAAAAAGTTCTTGATTAAAAAACGTCTTCTAAGCCATGCATGATTGGCTTTGATACCACTGATGGAGTTTGTAGGAAACATAAAACAACATATCAAATATAGCAATGAAGCATAAAATAAACCTATAACAATTTAAAAAAAAAAACTCACAAAGGAAACTAATATAAATATTTTTTCCATATAAATTTTATATTAAAATGTAAAACTAATATAATTATTGTCTTACATAACAAATTAAGTGTACATTTAATACAAATGAAATACAGGGTTGTTGTAAAAACTTGATCCTGGTTATCACTCAAGGTAAATAATATGTAATTATCTGATTTAAATGATTACATGATAGTATGATAAATTGTTACGTTTGATCATGCTGGGATGTGAAAATGTGCATAATATGAAATGCATATGTTATATATTTATATGTATGTATGGTATATATATATATATATATTTTTATATATATATACATGGTGTATGTATGCATGCATGAGAGTTTTGTGAGAAAAAAGGGTTGTGTTAGCCGCCTTTCCTATTTTGGAAAGTATAAAAGGGAGGCTGAGCCTCCATATTTTCTCTTCTTGCTTTTGAGTTCCTTGTTGTGCGATTTCAAAGAGAAGAGAGGTTGACCGGATTATTTCTCGTTTGGAGATTCAAGTTGATTTCAAGTGTTTGATTTCAAAAGCTTGTTAAGGTGAGTAATTTTTAAACTCTTTTTGCATAAAACTTTTACTTGTTTTATATGAATCTTGTTTATTATTTGAATGAAATCAAAGGATTTTGCTTAAGGATTTTGTCTGGACAAATCTTGTCCGGATTGTTTTAAATCGGTCAAAGGTTGGACGATGTATTATCCGGATTGTTTTAAATCGGTCAAAGGTTGGACGATGTATTGTCCGGATTGTTTTAAATCGGTCAAAGGTTGGACAATGCATTGTCCGGATTGTTTTAAATCGGTCAAAGGTTGGACGATGTATTGTCCGGATTGTTTTAAACCGATCAAATGTCGATCGGGTTATGATTGGTAAGAATAG
>NC_037540.1:26356193-26357992 GCF_001531365.2 Cynara cardunculus var. scolymus | reverse complement strand
CATGGGATAAGGGTGGCATATCAAGGAGAGGTGTACCTTTGGATATAAGGGTGACATTTGTATGTGTGATTATATGATATAACTCTTTCTATTATATCCTTTAAGATTACCGTGTTCTGGAATCTTTATTTCTTTATGATTTAAAGATTTAGGATCAAGGTTCTTATTGGAAATCATAGTCTGAATGTTATAGAGGAGAAAACATCAGGTTTGGCCTGAAACTTTATAAACCTTATTTTGCCTGAAAAAGGTTTAAAAATGGCATAATGTGAAACCTGATTGGTTCAGAGGTATAGGATTCGTATAATTGAAAGCTTTGCTTGAAATATGGAAGAAGTCTGGTATTGTGTTCTTATTTGTTCATATAATTGTTATACATGAAAGGATGTTTTCCATAAAGATTTTGGTGATTTTTCACCCTGCAATAACATAAGTAGGGTATCTCACTAGACCTTTCGGTCTAACCCTCGTTTTGTGATTTTAACTAAGTGTTGCAGAAGGTACGGACAATAAGGGAAAGGGGAAAATTTAATATTTTCCTATATGCGTTTCTGCTTGAAGATCTGTTTTGATGTACAGTTTTGATTATTTAGTACAAGTAATATATTTGAATTTTTAGACCTTGTATTTGGTCATAATAGATTCTTGTACTAAAGGACCTGAATGGAATGATATCATGTATTTCTTTTGTATGAAATATGTGTTACATGCAATGTATGGCTTGGGGTGTTACAAAGTGGTATCAGAGYCTGAGTTTAAGAGATTTAGGTATTCAACAGCATGATACCTAGACTTAAACTGTTTTATTGCATGTTAAGGGTCCCGGACATAGTTAGCACCATTGGAAATAAATATGATGAGTTAACAGAACAGTGTGTAAGGTAAATTTTAATTACATCTGGCCAGTGTAATTATGAATTTACAGGTACACATCTGAACTTGAATACTTCATTATATTTGGGAATGTGAATACGTTATTATTAACACTAAATTCTACATATGTCTAGCCGAACTAGAAGATCTGAAAGAGTGGCTCGTCCAAAATATGAGGAAAGAGAAGAATCACCCGTAAATCTATCGACTAGTACATCTGAAAATAGAGGTCGGGGAAGAGTAAGAGGACGAGGCAGAGGAAGAAGTCAGTCTCAGGAAAGGGGTCGGACTGGAATATATTCTGAAAATGAAGAATCTCACTCTGGGAATATTCAGGAAAGATCGGTACCACATCCTGAATATATAACCAGGGATATGTTGGCAGAAGAAATGGGAAAGTTGCAGAAAACTCTGACATCTATTATGGGAATACCGGCTAGGGTAGAAACGGAAAGAGTGGAAGTTCATCCCTCTACTTCAGTCACCCACATCAAAGAAGGAGATATTAAGATGTTTTTAGCATGCAAACCACCAACCTTTTCTGGGGAGAGAGATCCAGTAAAAGCTATGTGCTGGATTAAGGAGATGGAATATGTGTTCAACACCATTCGTTGTCCGAAAACAGATAAAGTTCGATTTGTTGTTTATGTATTAAAGTCAAATGCTTTATTCTGGTGGGAAGTTGAATCATCTACCAAAACAGATATTTTACAGACTCTGTCTTGGGTAGAATTCATGGATAGATTCAAGAATCAATTCTGTCCTAAAACGGCAGTGAGACAAATGGAGGAAGATTTCTTGAAACTGGAGCAAGGAAATGGAACAGTTCGAGAGTATACCAAAAGATTCATTGAATACTCTCGTTTTGCCAAACATTATGTTTCAACTGAATTCAGGAAGATAGAGAGGTATATTTGGGGTTTGAA
>NC_037540.1:26332723-26354763 GCF_001531365.2 Cynara cardunculus var. scolymus | reverse complement strand
TGATGAATAGGGTATGTAAGGAATATCTTGATAAATCTGTTATTGTATTTATCGATGATATTCTTATATACTCTAAAACTAAAGAAGAACATGCAAAACATCTTCGTTTGATATTGGAAATGTTGAGAAAAGAAAAGTTGTAGGCAAAGTTATCTAAATGTGAGTTCTGGTTAAGAGAAGTTCAATTCCTGGGTCATATTATCTCAGAAGAAGGAGTAAAAGTTGATCCAATAAAAATAGAAGCAGTTGCAAGATGGGAAGCTCCGAAAAATCCTTCTAAAGTCCGAAGCTTTTTAGGATTGGCCGGTTATTACCTGGGAAGAAGAGCAGCAAGAAGCTTTTCAACTTTTAAAAGATCAGCGCGCCGATATTGACTTTACCAGATGGATCTGAAGACTTTGTGGTTTACAGCGATGCTTCAAAATTAGGGTTGGGATGTGTTCTGATGCAAAGGGGAAAAGTGATTTCCTATGCATCAAGACAATTGAAAGATCATGAGAAACAATATCCAACCCATGACATGGAATTAGCAGATGTGGTGTTTGCTTTGAAAATCTGGAGACACTATCTTCTGGGAACGAAATGCCAGATTTATACTGACCATAAAAGTTTACAACATTTGTTCAGCCAGAAAGAATTAAATATGCGACAGCATCGGTGGATTGAGCTAGTTAATGATTATAATTGTCAAATTCTTTACCACCCGGGAAAAGCTAATGTGGTAGCTGACGCTTTGAGTAGAAAGGAAAAGAGTGGAACCATTAAAGCAGTAGCAATGAGAATGAATTTGGTCCCTGACATTCGTAATAAGATTCAGAAATGTCAACAAGAAGCTATAAAAGAAGAATTTGTTAAAACTGAAAAGTTGGGTAAAATGATTTTAAGCTTGGAACAGAATGATGAAGGGTTAATGTGCTTTCAAGGATGAGTTTGGGTACCATATTTTGGAGATATTCGAAGTATGATATTAAATGAAAGTCATAAATCCCGATACTCTATTCATCCAGGTACCAATAAGATGTATAGAAATTTAAAACCTTTTTATTGGTGGCCAGGATTGAAAAGAGATATAGCTCGGTATGTGGAACAGTGTCTGACATGTTTACAGGTCAAGATTGAACATCAGAAGCCGTACGAAAGTCTTCAATCTTTAGAAATACCTGTATGGAAATGGGATCACATTACCATGGATTTTGTTATGAAATTACCTCGAACTCCAAGGGGGTATGACGCGATTTGGGTAATTGTTGATCGTTTATCCAAATCTGCGCATTTTCTACCAATAAGAGAGAAATACTCTTTAGAAAAACTAGCGCAGATTTACATCAAAGAAATTATTACCAGACACGGTGTTCCCTTGTCTATTATCTCTGATAGAGATAGTCGGTTTACTTCAAAGTTCTGGGAAGGATTACAGAAAGCTTTGGGGTCTGAAATCCGATTAAGTACAGCTTATCAACCACAAACTGATGGGCAGAGTGAAAGAACTATTCAGACTCTCGAAGATATGTTAAGAAGTTGTATTATTGATTTCGGGGGATCGTGGGAAGATCACTTGCCATTAATAGAGTTTGCGTATAACAATAGTTACCATTCCAGTACCCAAGCGGCACCATATGAAGTGTTGTATGGACGTAAATGTCGAACGCCGTTATGTTGGAATGAAGTAGGTGAGAAACAGCTGACAGGTCCTGAAATTGTCCAAGAAACTTCTGAAAAGATCGAACAGATCCGTGAAAGAATCAAAACAGCACAAGATCGCCAGAAAAGTTATGCAGATAATCGTCGAAAGCCAATTGAGTTTAATATAGGTGATGTTGTAATGTTAAAAGTTTCGCCATGGAAAGGTGTTATCAGATTTGGGAAGAAAGGAAAGCTCAGTCCAATGTATGTGGGGCCGTTCAGAATATGTAAGCGAATTGGGCCAGTAGCATATCAGTTAGAACTGTCAGAAGAGCTGAGTCTGATTCACAACACTTTTCATGTGTCGAATCTGCGAAAATATTTGGCTGATCCGAATCTAGCTATATCGTTGCCAGAGATTCAATTAGACAGTAAGTTGAATTTTGTAGAAACACCGGAAGCTGTTATTGACCGAAAGATCAGGTTGTTGAGAAACAAAGAAATAAGTGTGGTGAAGATTCGGTGGAAGTTTCACAAAGGACCAGAAGCAACATGGGAATTGGAATCAAAGATGAGATCAGAATACCCATGGCTTTTTTATTAAAGGAATTCCGGGACGAAATTCTTTTAAGGGGTGGATAATGTGATAACTTGATCCTGGTTATCACCAAAGGTAAATAATATGTTATTATCTGATTTAAATGATTACGTGATAGCATGATAAATTGTTACGTTTGATCATACTGGGATGTGAAAATGTGCTTAATATGAAATGCGTATGTTATATATATATATATATATATATATATATATATACATGGTGTATGTATGTATGCATGAGAGTTTTGTGAGAAAAAGGGGTTGTGTTAGCCGCCTTTCCTGTTTTGGAAAGTATAAAAGGGAGGCTGAGCCTCCATATTTTCTCTTCTTGCTTTTGAGTTCCTTGTTGTGCGATTTAAAAGAGAAGAGAGATTGACCGGATTATTTCTCGTTTGGAGATTCAAGTTGATTTCAAGTGTTTGATTTCAAAAGCTTGTTAAGGTAAGTAATTTCTAAACTCTCTTTGCATAAAACTTTTACTGGGAAAGTTTTCCTATTAAATTTTCCCCTTTCCCTTACTGTTCGTACCTCTTGCAACAAGAGATTTTAGAAATTACTCACCTTATCAATCTTTTGAAATCAAACACTTAAATCAATTTGAATCTCCAGCCAGAATAATCTGGTCAACTTCTCTTCTCTTTTTAAATCGCACAACTTTTTAACCAAAGCAAGAAGAGAAAATATGGAGGCTCAACCTCCCTTTTATACTTTCCAAATCAGGAAAGTCGGCTAACAGCCCCTTTTTCTTATTCACACTACCATATATACACTCATGCACACATGCACACACACATGCATGCATACATATATTATGTATATATATATATATGACATATGCATTTCATATTATGCATATTTTCACATACCAGCATGATCAAATATAACAATTTATCATGCTATCACGAAATCATTTAATCAGATAATCACACATTAATTACATTGGGTGATAACTAGGATCCAATTATCACAATTTGCTATTGCTACATATTTCAATTTCTGCTTCTATGGACTATTGCTATTTGATTATGTTGTTTTAATTGTTTTTGTTGACTATTATTATCTATTTTTGCTTCTACATAAAATATTTTACTGTTGTTTAACAATCAACCTATTGTTCTTATAATTTATGACATGTTTCTTGGTTTTGTGATTAATCAATAAATTTTTTCTACTAGATATATATTTAGTAATGTCTCTTATATATGTTATGTTCTATAAACTTTTAATCTTAACATCTTAATATACTTGAGCAAAAAAAAGAAGAAAAATATAATTTAAATATTTTCGTTAATTGTTTGACTTATGTATCTTTCATTGAGATTCCGCGACACCACAAGATTATATTCAAGTGCTCAAACAAAAGTTTGCATATTATATGTTTAATTCATTATTTATTCTCATTGGATCTCAATGGATCACCTTTTCTTTCATATTTTTATTGATCCTCATTTGTCTACTTATCTAAAAAACCTTGATAATCTTCTTTATTATTGATCTCTCATTGACACTCACAATTACTTCGTTCACACGAATTCTCTTTTTGTATCAAAATAGCACATATTTCTTGTTATGAACTAAAAAATTCTTACTTTTTATAAAAATTTATCAACCATAATTTCTATATTCTTGGTTTCAAATTACCTAACAAGAAGTAAGTAAATTTAAATACTCTCTTATATATCTATAATAAGGATAAATAAGATTTCTTTCCTCAGTAAATTATTAGCATTTCTTGTACTCAATTTTATACTAATGAAGAACATTTATTGAACTTTTTTCGTACTTACTGGGGGTCATTGTAAGAAAAGTGAGTTTTGACGATGTGCGTTTTGGCGATGACATGTTTCCGCGACAAGTTATGGCAACGATATGTTGTTGTTATATACTCTTTCTGATGATAAATGGACTTTTAGCGACGACAAAAGACGTTGCTACAAACCTTGTTTCTTGCAGTGGGGCTGTTTTTTCGTTCGCCCAGAGCCTATAAAATGTCGGGAATGGGTGTTATGAAATAATAATATGTAACAAATACATGTTAGACTTAAACACAAGTCAAACTATATATAAAATATATTTTATTATTATCATAAATTATTATTTCGACTAAAAAATAATTTGCATGTTAATTGTTGAGGTCAATTTGCTTGTATGTGTGTGACCCTTTTGGGATCATATATTAATAACCCTATCATCAAGTGTAGTGTGATGGGCATATAGATTCACCATATCCTTGGTTCTTGGTGTTCAAATTTGCTTATTTGTTCAAGCTTGGCCATGAGATTCAGATCATAAACTACATTAGAGAAATTGCTGGATTTATAGCTGAATACTTGTTGTTTTGAATAAGAAAGGAAAGCCCAAAAGAGAAGTATTTTCAATCACAAGATCTTACCAGACTATAGAATACCCAGAGTTTGAAGTGGTGAAAGAAACTTGTTGATGATAGACACATCAAGTACAGAAAGTCTTTGGTGGTATTGTAAGAGTAATCAGATTGGCTGCTCAAATGGATTTTTCAAATAAATGAAGTGTTTGAGAGAGATTGAAAGAATCAAGACTAGATCTGTTGTCTGTATACTTGAAGAAGATGGTCACGGAGAAAAAATGGAGAAAAGCAGCAAATGAATGTGATCTGGATCCTTGAAGCGATAAAAATAGAAGCTAACATCCTGATACTTGTTCAAGGATTAATAAACTTCTGATTCATTGCAATGTCTTTGTGAACATGAAGGGGGAGATTGGAAGTCCCATCTGAAAGTTGGTTCAAAGATCATTGCCGTTTACCTAAACACTTACCCGATAAGCACTTACCCGTAAACGGCACCTAAGTGTTAAAATCTAGATAGAAGGTTCAAAGATTATTCCAGTAAGGGGCCGTTTACCTAAACACTTACCTAAAACTGTTGAGAGGTCACTATTTGAATAAAACATGTCTTTCTCAATTGCTAAGAGTAGTTAGGTCTTTCATTACCATTACCATTACCATTACCATGCAACCAGGACCGGTCCTATGGTTTTAGATGTCTTGTGTGGAGAGTAGAAAAATGCCCCTAATCCAAGAAACAGATAACATATATTTTTAAGACTTTACATATTTATAGAGGGATGCTATCTTTCTTGGGGGAGAGAGTAGATCCAAGGCAAAAGGGAATCTCAACATTGGATCTAGACCACATCATCATTTGCATGGTGCACCAACATGATTATATATTTGATGACGATGAGTAGCAACATATGAGGTATATAATATATCATGACAACCTCTCCATTCATTGTTGACTAATAACACCATTGTATTGTTTTACATACACTCTTTTTCTTTAGGCTTATTATGAGTTGAGTCTTTAGAAGTAATCAAAATATTAGCCTCATTTACTTACGTTTTACAATTACAATAAAAAAGAAAGCATTTACAAAGTAACAAAGACAAAAAGATATGTACATCACCTATTAATGTTTGAGTTCACCAAATAAGCAAATCACTTAAATAAGTGAAATAGGTTTAAGGAAATCACTCAGATAATAACAATAAACATCAAGAAACTAAGAAAACATCAAGATTCAAGGAAAATAAGCCAATCATATAACTAGATGAGTAAATAAGAAACTAAGAAAGAAAACACTTTGATTCAAGTTTGAAAGAAACTAATTGCGGTTTGAGAACTGAGAGTGAGAGCCGAGATCGGAGGTCAGAAGATGAGTCAAGGTGAGAGGAGAGGCAGAGAGACGACTGCCAAGAGCAATGGTGGGTCATAGTCAGTGTTGTGCGTTGTAGGTGAGGTGCAGAAGGTCAGTCATGAATTGTGAGGGCAAAGGTGGGAGCGAGAGGCCACGAGCGCCAACATTTTTTGGAAAAAAAAATCAAATAAAAAGCCTACTAACTCTATTTGATCGATGGACTATGATGCCCTCTGACTTTAATGCCCTAGGCCACCGTCCTCTTCGCCCAATACTAGGGCCACCCATGCATGCAACTTGATTTAGTTTTTTGCTTTTAACTTGGTTGCTTTTTATCATTTTATCAAGACAAGTTAGTTGTATCTCTTTAAAGGGTGGTGTAACCCCCACTCCTCGTAGTACAAGTTAGAAAGATTTAGTGACTCTTTACCAAACGTTTATCTGGTAAGTACTTAACAAGTCACGTCACTTTATCGAATGAACATGATAAGGACCGAGAATCTTACTCGATAAGAGTAATGGTAAAAACTAAGGGGTTGTTTACTAAATGCTTACCTGAGCAAGTGCTTACGGACAAAATTCATAACTATCACTTACTTACAGGATAAGATTTTAGTCCACCAAAATAGAGAATCGTATGCAACAATTTACCCAGTAAATACGAACATTGGTAAGAATCGTCGCTATCACTTACGGGTAAGACTTTCGGTCCCTGCCTTCGCTCTTACTAGGTAAAACTCTTAGTTCCTTGACATATTTATTCAGTAAGGTAACGTGACTTAGTAGGCGCTTATCCGGTTAAGCCTTTGGTAGATGGCCCCTAAGAGTCTTTACCTGGTAAGTGAGAGTGACAACTCTTACCAAGTTAATGTTTATCAAGTAAATTGTTGTATAGAATGTCATTTGATATCTTTCCTGATAACGTAAGCGATAATATGAAATTTTAGCGGTAAATACTTATGGGTAAGTTTTTGGATAAAGAGACCCTTGTTGAATTTGCATACAAATTGCATACGGACAATTAACATAACTTAAAAAGTACAGAGACGAAACTAGCACGAACCATACGGATAAAACGTAGATTACTCTATATTTTTTCAAAAGAAAGGGTCTTAAATTCGACACAAAGACAGCTTAAAACCATCGCCACCCACTGATCCTACCTAAAACAGATAGTACTCAAATTCAAAACCTTCAAGAGAAAAGAAAACTCATCCAAAAAATCTTGATCGTCTAATCTTCATCCATTGCTTGTTGATCTCTCCTTCCAGGCCCACCCGCTGGTTTTGACATTATTATCTGCAAATACCACCAATAATCATATTATAATCTAACATACCCAACACAGTTTTCCAGAAGCTGTTGGCCAACACCATGATGTTGCACAGCTTAATTAAATTAATAGAAACTTTCTCGACATAAAAACTTTTCGATTATTTTCATTTCCAATTACATCATACCTATAAGTTGAATATCACTTTTCTAACAGACGTTAAAGGAAATCTGTAATCTGCTTTCAAGGCCAATAAATCGGTTTTGGTTTCTTGCAGTATCGAAACAAAGAGTTCGATTTCTCTAGTTATTACTTTCTTCATGCTTCCAATGATATATACACACAAAATCCTGTTTTTCTATCGTCAATCCTGTAGAAATTTCCTACGACAAACTGTCTCATGCAAGATGGTTTTTTTCTCAAAATATTTGAATCCATTTGCAGGTATTTCGTCTTCAAAACATTAATCTCAATAATAGCTCCACTAAACTAAAAGGAAGAGAGACGGAATTTCAGAAAAAACTTAAACAATCATGCTAATGTTAAAAAGAGCGAATAAAAGTTTATATTAGGTACCTGATCTACACGTAGAACAGTACAAACTGCATCAGCAGCATACTTGAGTGCATGAAACCTAAAACATAACAAGTTACAGAACACATCAGACAAATTAAATATAGGTAACAATTACAAATTACAACTAACAATAACCACCATACAACCTTTTGGTACAAATCCAGCTGTCATTGTTAAAATACAAGAAAATTTTGCACCCCACTTGGTTCGTACGTCATAACTACAATTTATTTCCATTGTTATTCTAAAAGCTTTAGTTATCCATTAATGGTAGTACCAAATAACAAGATTCTAAAAATGTTTCTTGTACTTGAAACAACAATAACTATGGGGCTGTTCTAACTAAAGAATGTTCATTTTGCTTGATAAAAGAATCATGTGAAAGATGTTGCTGCAGAAACCTTCTCATGTATTGCACTATGAACATAAATACAAGTAAACCCAAGGGGTAGCTTAACTGGTAAGACCTCAAGAAGTCACCAGTTCAAGTCCTCTCAAGGCCACACTGGAGGGTTTGACTGGCTGCTAACTTTCAGGGATCCATGGGATTAGTCGAGGTGTACATAAGTTGACACACAGTTACCAAAAGAATCATAAATACAAGTAACATCTTGAAATTTTCAGAGAACTTCTTACTTGGTGACATAAAGATCCCATATATTTAATGTAGACACATCCTTGCATGCTCCTTCTTCCAAGTCTATACCAACTTTGACGTTTCCAGATGCATGATCTGCATATAAACCAGATATGATTTCCATGGCATTAAGCCCAGCATTCTCCGCCAAGGTTTTTGGTATCATTTCAAAGCTCTCAGCAAACTTTGCAATAGCATACTGATCTAATCTGCAAAAGGGATAATATAAAAGAAAGTCAAAAATATTTCTTTCAACATAAATAAAAAAATTTAAACATTATCCACACTTATAGACAGCGGTTGTGATACTCCCCATAAGAAAGAAAAAAGAAGTTCAATCCACAGGTTAGAACTTCTTTCTGGCTTGCTGCTATCGCCAGCAAGAAGTTCAATCCGAACTTCCTTCTGGCTTGCTTAGCACAGAGCTCATACTAGCAAGGAAAAGCGTCCTCAAACAACAATTTATCGCTTACAAGACAGCTCCAAACCATGCTTTCCCATCCCATGTGGTGGACCGCAAAACAATACAATAATTTCACCAGCATCATATGAAATACCCACGCTGCCTTAAAACTGTTGCCTCTTTTGACCATGTAGTCAAAGAAACTACTTCCAACTATTAATTGATAAGAATCATATAAATTTTGAGGGCAATTGATGTCTACTTTGAAGCATACAAAAACATAACTAAATATCAGCAAACAGTGCTAAATAAAAAAAATTGATATTACTTATCAATGCAAGAAATAATAAATGGAATATTCAAATCTTATTAGCTCACAAAAGTTGCTATTTTCATTGAAATGCTTCATTGGTCTAAGCAAGATTTGGTCATGTTAGCAGGTATAGGGCATATATGCCCATGTAAAAAGAGAAAGCCACTAACATGACAATGTTAAGCAGACTATCTACAGGATTGTGGCATGGGATCCATACAACCATCACAAGGATATGCAGTTATATAAGCTATAACTTTTGCAATTAAAGATCAGCTCATCGAAAGGAAAAGTGAGAGTATCAAAATGCAGTTATGTAAGCTATCACTTTTGCAATTAAAGATCAGCTCATCGAAGGGAAAAATGAGTATCAAAATGCAGTTATATGAGCATCGACTTGATAATTTACCTAGTGAGAAAGCCAGGAAAAGACCCAACAGGCATACAAACTCACTCTCCCGGGGAAGCAGAGGAAGGCAAGATTTATTAGGTGGGGCAACTAGCTAGCAAAATAGAAAATATTGCGAGATGCATATGTGACCATAAAAGATAATCTAACCTAGAGAAAAATGTAAAATAAAATACTACTCCTTGAGTAAGCAGACAGATGTACTCTGCTCAAGTTTGTGCTTATTTCTAAACATAAACCAGCTGGAATCTCTTTGCCAATACAAATACAAAAAAAGAAGCAAGCAAGTGAATACCCTGTCTCTGTAAAAGAAAATTCCTTCAATCTTCTGGCTAATTCAATCTCGGTGGCTGCAGCTCCAGGTACAATTCTACTGTCTCTGCATAAGGCCTGGAAGTTCAAAGAAAAGAGTTGATGTGTATTTGCCAAATGCCAAGGAAGTTCAAAGAAAAGAGATTTATTATAAACTGTTGAACAAAAAAACCTCAAGAAATAGGATACCTTGTAAGTATTTACGCCATCATCAACTGCCCTTTCCAGATCATCCAATATGCTATCAGTGCTTCCTCGCAGCACCACAGTGGTCACGGAGTTCCCACCTTCTTCGTTTCTTACAACAGTGACCTAAAGAAATATTCAAACCAGTTAGGGATGAAAGAAACGAAAGGGAAAAAGAATTATAAAAAAAATGTTGTTCCATACCCTAGCACCACCAATTTCCTCAACAGAAATGGAGTCAACATATCCAAGATCATCAGGGTTTACAGTGCCAAGCTTCAACTGCAATTATAATTGAAGTATTATTAGTAGCGGCTAAACCTTCCATGACTTTATTTGATGTGCTAACACATGCTTACAAGAGCAACAGCACCAGTTGTGCGGCAAAAACGGCGAAGTTCAAATTTGGAGGCGATTTTTAAGACCATGATCCTGTAAATGAATCATGAATGTTAAATAATGGCATTTAGGCTTGACAAGGACGTAGCACTATGCAACTTTTAAACCTGTAAACAAAATTGCAAAAAGGTTGACAGCCCATGAGATCATGCATCAAAAAATAAAGATACAGGTAACATAGGCATTCAAACAGTAAACTATGTTGTGCATCCTACCGAAAACCTTTACCAGGCATACACATAATGACAATAGTAATATCTAAGATAGTGCTAAAATGATGTAGAGTTAAGTAGCATAATAATACTATTGAAATGTGTCAAGCAAATGGAACAGTTCTTTTTTCAAAATAGCAAATAGAACACTTCTTTTTTCAAAATAGCAAATAAAAAACTTTTAAAGATCACCAAATAATAAATAAAATATGCAAACCTTTAAACTCGCACTGCAATTTGAAATAAAATCCGTCTAAGAAGCATTTTGGAAAAAAGATAGGATTGAGCATACTTGTAACGCTCACAAAAGTGCAGAGCCATCTCTCCTACAGCCACACCACTAACTATGACATTTGCACCTGAGTCTGCAACAGCCTTGATGAGCTCTTCAACCTTTGCTTCTTCCGTTTTTGCATAATTTTCAAGCTACAAATCGAGTACAAAATATTTAGAGAGATTTGTTCAGAAAAAACACTGAATATAGATAAATGTTGACATTAGATCCTCAACATCACATCAGCCCAATTTCTGATATAAACAGTGAGCAAGCAGAAAGACAAGCAATTCGTCAACTAATGAAATGAATAGTTCTTAATTTGTTTACACTATGCAAGTTCTTAATCCCCCCCCCCCGGCTCTTTACTCTGTTGTAAGAACTTCATTCCATATCACAAACACAGGCAAGGAACCTTCTCAAATAGCTTTTAACTGAACTGTGTAGCTCTGATACTGATGTTGTATTCAAAATTGTTTTTAAGATATGATAGCATTAATATAGGATTGAAACATCAAAGATTGCATACTCAACATTTTTATAGTTTGTTCCAGATATCTAATCAGTGTCTTGAACAAGAGTCTAAAACTCCATAAACCTTGTGCTGATGGCCCATGGCATAAAATGAAAGACATGGCCGCCATGTATTAACCAATACACTCAGGATTGTACCACGTACAATATCCACTATTCATAAAGCATCAAGAGGAAACCTTAGGTCACAGAAGAACATCCATACAAGTGGCAAATATTAGATGAAGGGAACCACCCTCATCCAAGGAACCAGCTTCAGGTCTTAAAGGGACAAAGACATAAACACTGTGTTCTCGAGTCCTTTTATACGAAGGAAAAAGGAGGGAAATGGAAGGAAAGTAGGGGGAAAGAAAAATGTTGTGTTCTCAACGTTTTTTTTTTTCGAGGGAAAGGAAAGTAAAAGGAAGGAAAATAATGTTGATTTTCCTCCCAAAACTTCCCTCCCAAATGTGGGAGGAAAGGAAAGGAAATAAATGATAATAATTATAAATATTTATAAAACTATACATCTACCCATCAATTATAACCTGCTGGAAAATAAATAAGGGTATAGTTGTAAAAATGACATCATCCTTTCCTTTCTCTCCTGCTCCAGAACATGAAACTCTAGTTTCTTTTCTTCCCTTCCCTTGCTTTCCCTTCCCTTTCAAGAACACAAAAACAGATTTCTTTCCTTCCCTTTCTTTTCTTTTCTTCTCAGATTCGAAAACACAGCAAAAAGGAGATTGGTCATGTTGCCTCAAATTGAAATTGAAATACTCCTAGCTTTCCCTTCTAGCATCAAGCATCACCTCGAGACACCAAAAGCAAGACGCCGCCAGCCAGTGGCGGACCTATACATAAACTTAGCAGGGAAGTGCCCCGTCAAGAAAGCTTTGCAAGAATAAAAAAATCCCACACTCTATCTCTATCTCTAGCCCCCATCCCCTTCCTTCCCCATGATTATTTTTGCCAATTTCTCTTGCTCTGTGCTGTTCTACAATGCTTTCTTGAGATATTGTAAAGTAGCTGTACTTCAAAGTTAAATCATTTGTGAAGAAAGGCACTAGCTTGAAAGTTGAATCGTCTGTGAAGAATGACAATTTACTTATTTATTGAACTTGTATTTTATATTATGTTAGTCAAATGTGCATGATGCGCCCCCGGTGGCTGGAGATTCTGGATCCGCCACTGCAGCCAACCTCTGCACCACCAACAGACTATTTGCAAGTATGGAATGATCCTGGTATTGGTTCAAATATACAGACAAAAAGTCCTCTAGGTATTTGCAACCCCCCCCCCACCCGCCACACACACAGCCATAGAACAATGCCCATGATCACCAAGGGTCCATGAGGTTGAACCCCACATGATCACCAAGGTTCCTACCCATAAGGATCCTCTACTCCCATTCCTTGCACCTGAATTTTTTCCTATCATCTTTGATACACATTTGCCCCCTCTTGAACTGAGGCACATGAGGTACCTACAACTAATCAAGAAGTAAATATTGAACAAGTAGTATATTTTAATATGTAAATAAATACCAAGTTTTAACCTTCACCGTTGACCAACTAATTGATATATAACTTTTCTGGGGTTCAAGCAAAAACGGTACTTGTAAAATTGACTAAATGGTAGCTATCTATTAAAAGTACTTGAAAAGGGGGTACACTTCTACAATTGTATATCAGTGTCTATAGGTAACAGCAACTACTAATTAAACAATGATCGAGATGTAATACCGTAAATACTAGATGCTTACAATTGAAAATACTGCTATCAATCACTATATTGCAAACACTACAAAAACTTTGGAACAGCATCTATGGTATATAATCACCAAGTTCCAAAATACACTTGGAAATATAGAATACAACAACATAATAATCAGAAGGTTTATTGGAAGACGTTTTCAGTTTTGTTTTGGATATTAGTTGAAAACTGTATGATGGGCACTTATTTCATGCAATATTAAATGACCAATGGAAATAACTCTTTGTTCAACAAAAATGGCCTCAAACATTGACTTCTACCTCTCTTCAGTAACTTTGCTCTCTGTGTGCCCCACACCTCAGGCCAAGGCACATGTGGCATTCCAAAGAGAATACTATACACCTCAACAAAGTCAAGGCACCAAAATACCTCACATCAAGGCATATATTTGTCACCAAAACTATGAGCCGTTTCCACAAGTGTATGATTGCAAGGAAGCCTTTTTTTATCGATCACCTTCATCATATATAGGCACTTACGAACTGAAACAATTTTACATGTTCCGTGAACTTATCTTTGTAAAGGAGCCAACTTAAATTTTATGCACATTACAACCCATGTTTTATTAATATTAACGCCAACTAGTCAGTACTCAGTAGCGGTAAGTTCCTACACTCTGATGCATCAGGTCAATTTCTCCCAATCCAGTATGTACAGACCCTTTTCCAGTATGAAAAAACTGAGTGCTCAGAGCCCAAAACCATGTTAAAAAAGATACTCAACCAATTTCCTAAACAACCTGAGTTTCTTTAGCTTTCCATACCCTCAATTGATCCATTGACCCTTTCCCTGCTATCCAGTAGAAATACATCTCTTTACTATTAAGGAAATTCATTCAGTTTGAGGAAATTAAATAGTTTTATTCGGATATGAGCATAGGGTATCTCACATGTCATAAGATAACTAGACAAAGGAAATCAACAAAGAAAGAGTTGCATGAAACCACAATATAGCTGATACAACCAAGATATATATGAACAGGAATAATGGACATCCATAAGATTGCACCTGCTCAGCACTGTGAATCAGGACAGTTCCTTTGGTCTCAGTTGCAGTTGTATCAACACCACCAGCAATCACAACCACCTACAAAAGCAATAAATCATTTCAGCTTGAGAAAATGCACTCTACTAAAGTTCGATTAAGAAGGATGGTAACAAAATTGAGAATTGAATTGAATAAGGAGAGTTTTTATTCCTTTCTACACAGAAACAATAGGATACAAGCAGCTTAAGTAGGATGAAGCTATTCTAGGAGAGACAATAATACAGGGAAAGCACTAATTACATAATATAGACTAGACATAGAAGATTGAGAATCAATCTATTTACAAAAAATATTTATGAAATAAATTTAAGATTATAAGTCAACACTCCCCCTAAAGTTGGATCATAGATATTAACCATGTCCAACTTGCTTATAGACTAGACATAAATAGAAGATTGAGAATCAATCTATTTACAAGAAAATATTTATGAAATTAATCTAAGATTATATGTCAACAAAAACTAATGAGCCATTAGTTTAAAAACCATGAGTGATTTACATCAAAAATGCAGTGGCGTTCACAATTACATCTTTACTAGATAATGTCTTTCAACAATCTGATACACAGTTAGCAAAGCAAAGTGCAACACCCACTAACATGCTAACCTATTGTCTTTTTCTTGCTATGCTCAAATGCAAACTTAAAAGCAGACACACCACATGCATGTATACATGGAGTCAAAAGTCAAAATTGAAGGCCTTGACCTTTCCAATCAGCTTGTTCAATAAGGGAATGGCAATCACTTTCCTCAAGGATACACTGCCCTTACAGCTAAATGTAGCTATAACTCATGCTGGTGACATAATGCAGATCATCAAAAAGACACAAATCAACTTGTTTACAAGTGCATGCTAGAATTATACTCAATAGAAACAAAAATATAGAGCAACATTCAAAAAACTAAAAAGCAATGAGTTGATAAGTTTGATATGCCAATGTAAATAAGAACATGTAGAAACTTGAGTAAGATCACAACACCTAGAATAATACTTAGCAAACCCCAAAATAGGCACTCACCTTTGCCTTCTCTATTCTCTTTATACTCCCTACAGTGTCTCCTTTTAGAACCATGCCTCTAACAGTTGTACAATTATGCAGACCTCCACCCAAAAGTTTTGCAACTCTCACATTATCCACATTGAAGTTTACTGGGTTCTTTGGGCAAACTTGTATGCAAGCCTGCAATGAAGAATTAAGACAACAGTTGTGAACACCCCTAAGTTGACCTACTGATAGCCATTTGACAAGAAAAGGGAAGTACATCTGCAATAAGAGGACACAAAATAGACTCCTGTCCATATTGTTTGCTAGCAACAGCAGCTTTCATCCTTAAAATAACTTCATCTTTGTTCCTCACATCCATAGTGTCAGAACCTTCCTCGACTAATCCTTCCAAGATCTCAACAACCTGCAATATAGAGTAAAAGGTTGGGTACAGTGGGACAATACTCAAATGGCATACTTTTAGCATATGCAAGACACTTACTTAGTTTAATTTGAGATCCACAAATTATGTATACAGTATACTAATTAATAAAAATAATGTAAGGTGAAAATGCATGGCCTTTGCTGTCAAACTATGTGCCTCAAACTGATAAAGCTAAATAACTGGTCCTTTGTGTCAGCCTAGGGGCTTGTCTACAAGTGACTTAAAACACTAAAGAGACATGTAAACCAACTATCTATCTGAACATGCAAGGAAAAGGCTTGATCTAATGAAGGAAGGTAGGAATGAAATCTCAAGACTTTAAGAAGAAATAGCAAGCAGAAAGTATTTTCCACTTTTTCTTCTGCCCGACATACAATAAAGTCACAATAATTAAAGCTTGGAAAACCTTCTTAATTGCTTTTGTGTATCCAATGATGATTTCACTGGGATGCAGTCCCATCCTAATGAGGTCTTCTGCACCCTGTAAAAGCTCCCCTGCAAATGAAACTGTTAGGTTGGCTCCATCACCAATTTCCTCCTGCTGCGCTTTCCCTGCCAAAACCAAGATTTTCGCTGCAGGATGCTGAATCTCAAGTTCATTCACGATGGTGGCAGTATCACTTGTCACAAATAGCTTGTCCAGATGATTGATAACCATCTTATTCATACCTAGCGGAAGAAATAAGATCATAGAAAAGGTATTAAACATAAAGGTAGATAACAACAATAACGATGTCGAAAAATTGGAGTTCAGCTCCCTCCATGTAAAGCAAGTTATATAAAGATAGCAAACATAGCATTCTAGAACAAACTCTAGAAACAAAAACTCGGCATAATTGAGAAATAACTTAATGCCGCAAATCCCACACATTCTATCAATAAAACTTCCAAACGCTCAAGTAGATCTTCTCAACCTTGATCTTTACAGTAAACACTTAAAAACAATAAAAAAAATGTATACCATTGGGACCAAGAGAAGTTCTGGTAATGGTGGAAAGCTGTTTACAAGCATCGATGTTCTTAACAACAGCTTCATCTAAACCAGAAAGATGCTTGTGCCCTTCTTTTAGCATTCCCTGGATGCCGTAGGGTTGCGCTTGGAGCCCCATGTTTTTGTTGATCTATGGAGAGATTATCAAGTAAGATGGTGCTGGTATTCTTGATCCCGCCTTGACGTCTTTTACTGTTCAAGATGTCGAGGATGATGAAGTGCAGTGGAGATTATGATGATGAAGCTAGCAAGTGATGAGTGTGAATATCCTTTTTCTTCGAATTTTGAGCAGATTCAAATACTTTGTCTGAGGTTTGAAGATGAATACTGTGCTTCAATTTTCAAAGCCCTAGTTCTTCGTTTGTCATTTGAATATTTTTGGGCCTGGTTTGTTGGATTTTGAAGTGGGTTGGATTGATTTTGCTTGCAAAGCCATTGGTTTGTTACTTATGGGCCTCTAGAGAATTCGTCTAATTTGGTTCCCAACCGTATACCCGGTTAAGCATTTACCATAATTCATATTACTTTAATAGCAGAATATGGCAAGTATCAAAAATCTTACCCGATAAGAATGAGACAAGGACCGAGAGTCTTACTTGGTAAGTGAGAGTGACGACTCTTACTATTGTTAGTGCTTACTGGTAAATTGTTACATACAATATCGTTTTTGTTGACTAAAATCTTACAGGATAAGTAAGTGATAGTGTTAAATTTTACCAGTAATTCTTACTGGGTAAGTATTTAGTAAACGGCCTATAAGACAAAGATTACTTTCTCGGTCTAGAATTATTTTTGAAGATGCCTAACAAGCATCTCTAACAAATTTAAGAAAAAAATTCAAAATAAATAATCAAAAGTTAAAATCTCCAAAAAAAAAATTATAATCATCTCCAACATAGTCTTTAAAGACAAAGATTACTTCTTCGGTCTAGAATTATTTTAGAAGATGCGTTATTAGAACATCTCCAACAGTCTATTTAAAAAATTCAAAATAGAGAATCAAAAATCAAAATCTTCAAAAATATTACATTATCTTCATAGATTATCCATTTTAGAGAATCCAACATTGATTACAATATTAAAATGTTTCATTTATTCATTAAAAATTTACTTCTCTCTCTAAATATCTATTTTCAAAGTTTCTTATTGGTGGTCTTACTTGGTAATCATTTTTAGAGTGTTCTCCATATTTGGAGAAAAACCTTTCTCTCTCTTATTTCCATTTTATAGATAGTTTTTGGGAAGCTGTTGTAGCAAAGTATTGGCTCAAAATCCTTATTTTCTCAATTTTCTTCATTTTGGAGAAGTTGCTGAAGATGCTCTTAGAAATCGTACGATACATATCAATTTTGAAATTTGAAAGTGAAACCCTTAATTTTAATTTATGTTTTGTTTTATTATTTATCTCTTTGAAATTTTATAGTTTTATATGGTTTAAGGAGATAGTCTTTGGTTGATTGTTAGTTTTATGTAATATTTTGATGTATTAATAATTCTAAAAGCTTATTTTGTATTTGGATATATTTATCAGTTAGCTTTAAGAAATTGTATGTATGTAGTTATAAATTGTAAACTTGAATCTTAAGCTATTTTAAGAATATGAAGTAAATGATTTATTCTATAGTGAACATGTCAAAATGAATATACATTCAAATATGCATATTAGTTACGTACACTGTTGCAAAAAAAGGATGGAAAATATGATGTAAATAGAGAATAAAAAACTCATGAAACTTTTATAGTAGAACCAATGTTTTAGAAAGTCTTCACCACGATCGTCGTTATACGTCATGGCTCAAGGTTTGTATTTGACGCCACGTTAAGCCTGTGCAGACCATAGCCTAATGTGCGGGTTTTGTAACGCGGTATTTGATTTTTCTTACATTTTTATGTCTTATTAGTCAGTTGTTAACATATAATCTAATTTAAATTGTTTAATATCATTGACTCATTGAGTATTAGTATAAATCATATGTTAATATGTATAATATTATATATTATATAGAGGTTTTCTGTCATATGTCATGTTGTTAAAAATGACGTGGCCTCATTGTATTTCCTAAAGCTTAAGGCTTGGTCTTGCCGCCACACCACGTCATGCCTCATGCCATTTAGAACCTCGAGTAAATTTGTAACACTCCTAAAATAGGAGACAATTTAAATCGTAGAAATAAAGCGGACTAAAAACTAAATCAAATATAATCACCCAATAGGGGGGAAATAATATGATTGTTTACAATTAAATGGTGGACGGTAAGTAACAACCTATTAATCTAAATCAAATATAGATTTATATTACAATCGGGTGCCACTACAATCCTCAAAAGAATACTATCAAAGAAACTCCACAATTCTCTTCCAAAAAATGATAATCCAAAAATGCCTCTACCAACAATATGGATCCACTCAGACATTGGGAGCCCCACTGTTATGTGATCCTGATATACATGTCATATAAGAAAAATGTTAGGTCTAATGCCTAGTGAGTTCAAACATTTATAGAATAAAGCTATAAAGTATTAAAACCAAGAACATATCTTTAATCCAGTCATTTCATATATTTAAATCATAATTACTCTTGGAAGGGTATTAAACTCATAAGATGGTGGGGGAGGATGGTTTACCATTGACAGTGACAAAAAGTAAGCCACATTTCAATGTTATAAAGCTCCTATTATGGGACATTGGCTATCGAATTTAACCACCCACGATATGTAGTTCGGGTCCCTCAATGAACTAAGTAATGCTCCTTCACTAGAATCATTTTATTACGAGGTCACACGGTCATCGAGTTCAACCACCCACGGTATATAGTTCGAGTCCCCCAGTTATATAATTCTCGTATCTAGCCATTGAGTGGGAATAATTATCCCATCTTATTACCATAAGTCGACTTCTATGCCTATGAATCTATTGCATTCTCGTCTAAAACATATATCTTTATAGGCATGTCAAAACATGTCCAACATATAAACATTTGTATACTAATAGTTATTACTTTTTTGTCAACAAAATCAAAGATATGAATATTATAAGTTCAGATCCCAAAATTCACCAATACTTTGAAATAATCATCTCCCATGTATTTAAAATCATTCTCCAGACTTGTTTTTTCAAAAGATATCAAATCCCCAAAGTCTTCAAATTTGACCTAGTTGGTCTGAAACCAACCAAATGTGAAATACTTGAAATAAAAGCTTAGAGGTAAAATACAATATTTTATTATGTATATAGTTTTATAAAAATGTAGGATGAACTCATAATGCTAGGTTTTGGGTGAAAACCTAGAAATCAACAAAACCTTTGAAATGGAGATGAAAGACTTGAATTTTGGATCCTAGTTTTGAATCTATAGCTTTAATGATGAAAAAAACCTCTATAAATGTGGGAGAGGTGAATAATGGTCCAAGAATCAAAGATAATGAGGAGGGAATAAAGAAAAACAAGAAGATTGCAAGATTCAGATCTAAAGTTTCTTCATGCAAATAATAATTATGTGGAACTCTGATAGTTATATCAGATTTATCCAGAGATCTGAAGTGAAGACCTAGAGATCTGGACTTAAAGGCTCAGAAGTCTAAATAGTCTGATGTGCCTTTCCAAAATTGTTATCAGAGTTATTATATATTACACGTGTCATGTTCCTAGTTGTCTTTATCATACAAACATGCATTCTTAGTTTTCCTTTGTTATATAATAATGTAGTAGAGAGTTGGTTAGAACTAATTCTAGAGTTGTACTTTTCACAGTTAATACATTCTCTTTCTACATACTTTTTAATCAATCTTTCAATAGATGACATGATGACCTTCTCTCAATATGTGTTCATCTTAATTTTTCCATACTTCATTTGAATACTCCATTGATTAGATCTATTGTTAAAGGGACCTAACAATTGGCTAATGAATTTAAAGATTTTGTTTCTCTCGATTTCAAGTTCAAGATCGTTTGGTAAATTGTATATGTTTTCAATTCCTAATTGAAGTTTGTTGATTCAATTCTTGATTAATTTAAATCAAAAGTTGAATGCGATTTGTTCTGTGTTGCAATATCTTTTTTCTAGAATATTAATTCTATTCAACTGTTCGATTCTTGAGATCTAACAATGTCTAAGGAATATGTTAGCATTGGATCAGAGACAAAGCCTCCAGCGTTATTCTTTGGAGAGTATTACCGATGGAAGATTATGATGGTACAATTCTTGGATGATATTGATGAAGATCTCATGAGATCCACCATTTAAGGACCTTATGAGAGCTATATCGAGATTCCCGCCATTTCTAAGAGTGATGATACACTAGATATACCTGCTTCCATAATCAAAAAGGCAAAGAAATATACAGTAGAAGAAATAAGTCAGGCTAACATTGATAGAAGGGAAATGACACTTCTTACAATGGCTCTACCCAATGAAATATTCAATAGAGTTGATAGTTTGAAGTCTACTAAACAGATATGAGATAAAATAGAAGCACAAATGGTGGGGCAAAGACAATGCAAAACAAGCTCAATTCATGCATAGGTGCTTATGAGGCCTTCAAAGTAAGTGAGTCTAAGTCTCTTTATGAAACTTACAAGAGGTTTAATGATATACTTAATGATCTGAGGAGGAATGGTGTTAAGAAAACCAATAATGAAATCAATATCAAGTTTCTTAAAAACTTGAGGCCTGAGTGGGACATTTTTCCATATTCCTTACAAATCACAAAAAATCCAAATAAGAAAGATATTCATGATTTGTTGGAACTCTAAATCAACATGAAGATAGAGTCAAAGAAAGGATGGTTGAAAAAAAGGTAAATGAATCCTTGGGCTTAATTTCTGAAAAGAAATACAAGTTCTCTATGAAACACTCAGGGTCTTCCTCCAAAAAGATAGTTGAGTTACCAGAAAGCTCAGATTCTGAATCTGGAGGCAATTGTGATTCAGAATTAGAGATGTAGAAGATTGTTGAAAATCTGGCCCCATTTACCAAGAATTTTAACAAGAAGTTTTCAAAGAAGCCCTACTCAAACAAGTATAAGAAAGACAGTGGTTATATGGAATATAAATCTGAAGATAAGTGTTAGGAACTTTAGATTCAGCTTATGATATTAACCAAATACTCTGGATGATCTTTTAGACAATAACAGTGCAGCGGAAACAATATATGAACAAACAAAGTAAGAAATCAACCAAGAACACACAGATGAAGAATGAAGAACACGAGAGAAAAGCTTCAAATGATTTTCAATTCTATTGAAAATATTGACAATTACAATACGGAAACACACAGAATTACAAAGGCCTAAGTTGCTATTTATACTAGTTCCTAACGGCTTTTCTGACATGACCTAGACAAGTGAAATGATCTAAGCCGTTCAAATAAAGCAGATTACAAACATAGTC
>NC_037540.1:26330227-26332135 GCF_001531365.2 Cynara cardunculus var. scolymus | reverse complement strand
TGTCGGAATGAAGAACCTTAGGATGTTATCCTTATCCAAGAACACAAACCCAAAAACAGGGTTGTGAACAATGGAGTTTGGATGACACCTAAGTATCCATCCTGGCCTGTTGTTTGGAGGGGTAATCTTAAGATCTGACTGGGCTAACCTCATTGCTATCTCGAAGTCCTTCTGGCTGTAGTACTTCACTTGTGCACGCATGACCTYGATAAGCCTTTTAAGCGACAGAGCATAGCTTGACCTCCTCTCCATGTATTTGTTAAGTATTTTGTGCAAGAAGATCAAATCAAATACATAGAGGTTGTGGAAGTCAGCATCTGTGAACGTGTACAGGTTGCCGTCATTCCTCTTCACAACGTATTGAGCATAGAGCACCTTCCTCTTCAGCAGGGTCCTTGGAGAAATTGTTTCAAGTGACACAATCACGTGCTCTGAGAAAACTTGCTCACGTGGCCTGGTGAGCTTAGAGAACTGGAACTTGGCATCAGCAGAAGGAATACCTGTGAGCTCTGGATCATAGGGGGGCTCTGTGTCCACTACAGAGTATCTCCACATTAGAATCTCTTCCACAGTAGTAACAGGCTCTGTGCGTACTTGTTGCATGGGAATCTTGCTCATTGATTCGAATATCTCAGAAACCCTTCCTACTGTCGAGGACTCTGGCACTTTGGCTTCCTCTTCTTCAAGTATTAGCCTCTGGGTTGACCCCTCTGCAAGGATAGGTTTGACGGTTCCTTGCAGAGCGTCGAACGTACCCGTGGACGTTTCTCCTTGGACTTGTGGGAATTTTGATGAAGAGCCTTCTCCTGCTCTGGGGATGGGACCTCTACCCTTTCTTGCTTGAGCCTCTGCCAGATACACCTTTAATGCTTGAATGAGCGCTGGGTCGCTGTACTCCTCTTCATTTATTTGTTGTGGAGTCTCTGAGCTTGACGACCCCTTCTGTGGTGTCTCCTCCACAGCTTTGCCTTTGCCTTTGCCTTTGCCTTTTCTTTGCCTTTTGAGAATAAGGCAGCTGTAGAGTCCACTATCTTGATTGGTTTGATAGAAGTCTTCTTTGGCTCAGCTTTCTTCTCCCCCTCATAACGATCATGGTCATCACCTCCGTGATCGTCATGGTGTTTGGTGGCTTCTGCCTTGCAAGTTTCTAGGGGAGCCTTCTCCAATCTCTTCAGAATCTTGGTGGCCGCCTTCTTCATTTTCTTGATCACCTCTTCTGCAAGCACAGAGGCGTGGCTTATGTCTATCTATGTCGACCACTTCAACTTGGAGACGCTTCGATAGATTTTGCTTCTAAGGAGGTCTCCCTCTTTCACGAACTGGGAAGTGCAGTCTTTGATCGCCGTGTTGGAGGCTCGGGCCTCTTTAAGAAGTTGGTCTGTATGTTTCCGCACGATGTCTCCCAGAGCTTCAACCATCGCATCTAGCTCTCTGCGAGTGGCTAGATGGTTGATATTGAACCTGGATGACTTGGTATCCACGCTGTAAGTGATTGCAGAAGCGAACATTTGCTTGATTTCGTCTTTGAATGTTGAGTAGTCTGTATAGCCCGCAGAGACGAAATCAGCGGCAAACTGGGCGACCATATCTGATAGTTCTGTCTTCAACGTCTGGATTGAAGAAGGATTGAGGGTCAGAGCATTGAACGCCTCTGCAAGATCATTCTTCTGTAGGACAAAGCTCTGAAGGGTTGCAAGAGTCATTTTGAGTTCTGCGGTTGTGGATGACAACTCCTTCAGAGCCTCTGTGATAGGAGAAATGTCTTCTGTCATCGTGCACGAGATGAACAAGCTTTTCAACTCGTCCATCTTTTGGAATACCGCTGTGGCGAAGGTTTGTAACTCCCCCTTCGTCACATAGGCATCCTGGGAGCCTAGATCACCAACACATGGTGACCTAGTAGCCTCG
>NC_037540.1:26327232-26328287 GCF_001531365.2 Cynara cardunculus var. scolymus | reverse complement strand
AGAAGGTAGCTTTGCTGCTATCAGATCTCCAAAGACGAGACCAAGGAACCATTGTAGAATTAAGTTTGGTTGGTTCATGTCTTCCTTGGCCTTCTTCTGCGCTTTGACCTTGGACTTTTCTCCCCTTTGTGTCGCGCATTTCTTTTTGATCAATCCAACCATATCCTCGAATATAAGCTGTGCGTAATCCAAAGGTAGGTTGAAGTAGATTCCATAGACGATAGACATCACTGCGTGCGAGGTCTGGTCGTGACTTCCCACCTTCCCTGTTAAGCAGCAGTTTACTATTGAGAACAGGGTATTCCAGACAGGGGGTAGTCCTTTGCGCTTGAACTAAGTCTGTTTGACGATTTGGGTTGCATAGGAATGGAATTCAAGGAATTGAATTAATTCCTCATCTGTCGGGGTTACAGCATAAGCATTCAAATTAAGGGATTCCAGGGTGGGTAAACGCARGGCAGTTCRCAAWTTGTCCACATTTAGTTCYATGGGTAYCAATGATTTATTGGTAGGGTGAGAGGCGTAACCCACAATGCTCAGTCTAGAGTTGTCCAATGTTGTTATGTAAGAACTTAAGAGAAATTGGGTTATGTAGGACTTAGGGGTCGGTTTGGTAGCAGAAAGGGCGTAGAACAGGGGATGATTCCTTAGAATTTCGAGGAGGGGGAAAGTAAATTCAGGRAAACCTGTGTGTGATGGAACGAAGTAGTAGTTGTTGGGCTTTTTCATGAGCACGACCTTCTCGTATCGGTTTTGGACGAAGGATAGGGCGTGAGACRTTAGAGCTTGGGCCTGTGTGACTTCGTTGTCAYTGGARACGYTGACTGATTGAGCAGATGCTGAGAAGGAAGACATTTTTGCAGGTTTTGCTTGAGAGGTTCGCAAGTTGCAGGTTCGCTGGAGAAGAAATAGATTTGTAAAGGTTTTTTGATTTGGGGGGAAAGGGGTATTTATAGTGAGAATTTTGAATTGAAACGTTTTATTTTGACGAAAGGTCGTGATGAGTGGTTTTGGGTTGAAACGGCTCAAAAGTATGACACGCCGTGTTGGGAAGA
>NC_037540.1:26325160-26326520 GCF_001531365.2 Cynara cardunculus var. scolymus | reverse complement strand
AATTATGCCTCTGTAGAGCTTGCACTCTACAGGTGGACCATTAATGTCCTTATTAAGTTTCTGGCCTGGAGCCATGGAAGTCCTCATGGGAGAAGCGTCGAGCATTTTGTACTTCTTCAATAGGTCATGAACATATTTGGATTGGTTAATGAATATGCCTTCGGCTGATTGCTTTACTTGTAGACGTAAGAAGAAGGTTAGCTATCCCATCATGCTCATTTCGAATTCACTCTGCATCAAGAACTCAAATTCTTTGCACATCAAAACGTTAGTTGCACCAAAGATAATGTCATCAACATAAATTTGTACAAGCAAGATATCATCATTCGTTTTCTTATAAAACAAAGTAATATCTGTCGTACCTCTGTGAAACCCATTGGAAGTRAGAAAGTTGGATAAGCGATCATACCATGCTCTGGGAGCCTGCTTGAGACCATACAAAGCCTTGTCTAAGAAATAGACGTGGTTTGGGTACTTATCACTCTTGAACCCTGGGGGTTGCTTGACATATACCTCTTCTTTGAGCTTGCCATTTATAAAGGCTGACTTTACATCCATTTGAAATACTTTGAACCCTCTGTGAGCTGCAAATGCTAGAAAGATACGAATAGCTTCTAGTCTTGCCATAGGAGCAAAAGTTTCTTCATAGTCAATACCTTCTTCCTGACAATACCCTTTAGCAACTAATCTTGCCTTGTTCCTTACCACCACCCCTTGCTCATCCTTCTTATTACGGAAAACCCACTTGGTGCCAATAGCAAGCTTCTCAGTTGGCAGAGGTACAAGAGTCCATACCTGGTTTCTGTCAAATTGAACTAGCTCGTCTTGCATAGCATCAACCCAGAAGGGATCTGCCAAAGCCTCTGCAACTGTTTTTTTGTTCAATTTCGCTTACAAAACAAGTGAATAAGCAGAAATTTGCCGTGGCTCGCGTCTTAACACCGGCAGAAGGTTCTCCAATGATTTGAGATTGAGGATGGCTCTTGGTCTATTTTGTGACATGTTGTGGTTGAACAGAGGGCACAGTTTCTTGAACAATTTGAAGTTGAGGTGGAGATGCAGAGTCTGATTCAAGTTCTGGAGCTTGGTTGGAGGATAAATCTGGAGGACTTTCATTTATTTGAGTAGCTTCTGGTAGAAAAGCTTCTGGGGAAGGGGTCACAGAGGATGAAGGGAGGGGAGCTTGCTCTGTGATAGATGTCGTGGAGGGATAGTTGCTTGAGGCTTGATCTGGATGGTCAACTTCTGCAGAGGATCTTTCAGGCTCTTTGTCGTCTTCATACCACTCTGGAAACAGTTGTTCGAGGTCTGGAGTGATTGTAGCATTTGGAGATTTGTCGGCTTGAATTTTCAACTCTTC
>NC_037540.1:26313949-26324914 GCF_001531365.2 Cynara cardunculus var. scolymus | reverse complement strand
TTCTATTATGAAGAAGTTGATAGGGGGTCTTCTCATGATGCTTTACCACCAAGGACCTGTTCTGTGTGTAGCAAGCGGCAGAGACAGCTTTTGCCCAAAAAGATAGTGGTAGCCTAGAGGCATTCAACATCGTTCTGGCAGCTTCAACAAGCGTCCTGTTCTTCCTCTCTACTACTCCATTCTGTTGCGGAGTCCTTGGGGCTGGCAGTAATACTTTTTCATACTTTTACATTAAATGAAATATGAGAGCTAACAATAAGTCTTAAGAAAGAGAAAGAAAAGGATGAGAATATTCTCAGATGTTACAATTGTGGTAAACCAGAACATTTTGTCAGGGAATGTAAATTCAAGAAGGTTAAGAACTCTGATTATATTACTCAACGAAAATGTAGATTGCCAAGAAGAAGGAGCAAGATCAAGTGCTTATGGTTGAGCAAGAGAATTGGTTAGATGATTCAACTTCGTCTGGGAAGAGGTGGCCAACTTTTGCATGATGTCTTCTTTTTGCAATTCTAGATCAAAATCCGAGTCATCCTACAACTCTAAAAGGTGAGACTCAGAAGCAGAATCAGAGGTATTCTCCTAAATCTTTCTTTAGAGACAAATTGACAAGATAAATGATGAATTTGTTTTTGTTAAGAATAGATTTAGATCTGAAAGAATTCATGTTAATAGATTTAGAGAAGAGAAAGAAGTTTTAAAAATTAAATGTGAAGCTCTTGAAAAGGAAAAAGAAAAAGAAAGAAAATTTTAACCAAGAAAAATCTGGTTTAACTATTAGGATTTCTAAATTAGAAAAAGATATGAGAAAGTTGGAGATGATAGCAAAAAAATTCTAAATAAACAGTGAATTTCTTTCAACAAAAAGAATTGAGCTATATAAGAAAATTAAACAACTTAAGGATTTGAAATAATAAAAAAGGTCAGACTGAACAAACACTTAATCTGCTAACAAGTAATCCTAAGGATGTCAGATTTTACAATCCCAAGATAGAACTTGGTCTTAATAAACAAACTGTATTGAAAAATGCCCCATTAAACCTTTATGATTTTATAAAAATGGGTGTTTTTCAAGAAAAAGGAGAATGTTCAAATTCCAAGCCAGATTGAAAATCTGGTTAAGAGGATACCTATTACAGAGTTTTTTTTTGTTAAGTCTGAATCATTTTCATTAATGAGTCTGTGCATACTAAGGATGAGTCAAAGTTCGATTCAGATGATAAGAAATTTGAAAAAGATAGCCATACTTGTGAAAGCAATGATTACAAGAATGTGGCTTTTGATTATTCTGATCTGAATAAAAGTTAAAAAATAAAAAGCCATATTCCTCTTATAAAGATTGTGATATTGCTTGTTATAATGATATTCTTGAAAGCAAGCATGATTATGTAAGAGATGTTAAATCTAAAGGTAAATATGAGCCTAAGGTTAAGATGAACTCAAATTTACATAATAACTCGGAGATGTCTATTTAGAGCAAAGTTCAAAGTTTTGAGTCAAAAGAAACAAACTCTGATTCAATTAGTCAGACTTTTGATGACAATGAAAGTTGAAATTCTACTAATGAAGCTAAGCAACATGAATCATCGAAGCTTAATGAACTCATCAATGAGATGTCTGAATTTTTATTTGTTGAATTAATTAATGCAAATGATTCTTATTGTAAACTTGAATAGAAGATCAATAAATGTTGAAATGGTTTATATTAATGAAAACCTTGTTTACAAAACAAAGGAAGAAATGATTGAAGGAGATGTTTTAAATCTGATATTAATTTACTTGATGAATTGTTTGGTCCAGTCTTTTTAAAGTCTGATCAAAATCTAGATGCAAATGATCAAGGCATTTCAGATTCATCTTTTGTCAAGAATGAATCAAAAATATATTCAAATCTCAAGTTTAATAAACAAGAGCCTTTATCTCAACCAATAGTTCACTCAAATTTGAATTTGTGATCAAATCTAAAAGTGGTTTGAATTTCAATGTGACATCCGTCATTTTTGGAGCGTCAAGTTAGCATCTTACTAGGATTTCTATATTTATAAATATATTTTATTAGGATCTAGTCATGTTGATTGAGAAATCATTTGACTTAGTTCCCGAATTTTAGTTTAGGAAACCCTGTCCCGACGGGTAACTGATAAAGTAACTCATGTAATGTCAAATATATTAAAAACAATTCTCCTAAAATAAATAAAGTTGATATTATAAAATTCAAATTAAAAATATAAAAGTCTCAATTGAATATACAAATAATTTTACAAAAATTTGGAATTTTGGTTTAATAATGATATTTTTATCAGTATTTGATAAAATTATATTTATGCTAATTTGAAATGGGCTATATCTTATGAGAAAATAAAATAAATATGAGATGGTTTGGGCCTTGAATGGGCCGGCCCCTTTCTTCTCATATAAAAACTCCACTTCTTTTGAAAATCTTTCATTTCATCTAAATTTGTGTCACTCTTTCTCTCTCTCTAAGACTCTTAGTCTTCCACCCCTAGCCGAATCCATCTTTCCAAAATTTTCTTTGATTCCATAAATCTTGAAGAACATTCAAATCTTCAAGTGGTAGCAAGTAAAAGGTAATAGATTAGTTACATTATCTTTGTATTTTTCAACATAAATTCTCAATTTTTACACATTCTTTCTTCTTTTTGAGTTCAAATTTTTTTGGAGAATTTAAGATGGGAGATTATTCATCAAAGACATGAAAACGTCCTTAAAAAGATGATAATCTATTATCTATAAACTTAGAACTCAAGAAAATGGGGTCAAATCACATCGCATGTAGCATTTAACCATTAAAAGTGGCATTTTGGAAACTGACAGGTTGTTTACTAACAATCGTATCATCTGTATTTTCTAAAATAAGTCCAAAATATTTGATTTTCTTCTGGAGTTTGCTTTGATGAGTTGTTGTTATATTGTTTTGGGTTTCACTAAAAAATATTGAGTTTTGAGCATTTAAAAAGCTCAATTTGAAAGCTCCGGTGCAAAAAGGTGTTGTTGGACAAAAGATGTTTAACAACAGTAACATTTGTGGTATAAAAAGTTAAAGTATAATGATTTTTGGAAGGTTCCTTTGGAAATGATTGGTGAAACCAAGATTTCCAGAAACAAAATTTACATTTCTGTCCAAATAGTAGCTTTTGGTGCAAAAGCCTTAAATCTTTAAATGTATAAATGTTATACTATTTTAAAAGGACAATTAATAAATATCAACCACAAACCTTAATTTTTTTTTGGCATTACATAAGATAAAATTTTACTTTATCTTTATCAAGACCCGATATGTAATCTAATTATCGGATTTCAGATTGTTTAGGAAAGTAGGGCGGATGTTTGGAGCTCTAAACATCATCAAAGTCTTGGATATTCATCTGCAAGCTAGTGAGTATTTACAGCCCCACTTTTAATGCTTTTATATTTTGAAAATGGGGGAAAAGCATGAAAGTCTGCAAGCTATGCCGTTAGTTGTAAAACCGATGGACTAAAGAACTGTTTAGTCAAAACTTGTTGAAATCATGAAAAACTAATTGTTAATGCACTAAGTATAAATGATAAATAGATGTGCTTGAGAGTATATTTTAAAAAGTCCCCTTCCGTAAACGCTACTTGTTAACTCGGGCACGTTACCTGGCCGTGGTAATTGTGGATAGCCGCTATTGTGTTGACAGTCCCACCCAAAAACGGGTGCACATTACCTATGTTTTTATAGTCTACTCATGTGTGCGAATGAGCCACCGCTGAAGTAGTACTAATACGAACCGTGGTACCTAAGTAAGTGAACAGGCCACTTATGGTAGTTCGTAGATTAATGGGGCACATTGGTCAGGTAAGGCTCAGTAGTGTCTCAAGTGTTAAAGCATCGATGGAAATTTACATTTATAATGTGCATGTTATGTATTAGTTTGCAAGAAGTGTTTTATGCATTGTAAATATTTTGTGCATATGAAAACCCGTGAACTCACCAACTCTTTGTAGTTGACGTCGTTTTTATGTTTCATGTTTTCAGGAAAATAAGTAAGAATGGAAGTTTTGGAAGCACTTTTTTGATTACACCTGTTTGCAAGATTTAGTAACTCCTTCTGTAAATGATGTTGTCTTCATCGTGAACAGTAGGGTGATGAAATTGTAAATCTTTTTGGATTATGTACTATAATGGTGTTATTGATTAATTGGTGCTATGAAATGCTAACCTGTTACATCTCGTGTTTCCGCTTTAGCGGGGTGTAACATTCAAGATTTTTGAAATTGGTGAATCTTCTGGTACAAAACCAAAAGGTATCAACTAGAAGATATACTAAATCTGAGAAAGGCAAATATGTGTTATTATCTTTTATTAACTCTAAATCTTTTTTCGTTTTTAGAAATCAAGAGTCACAAGGATTTAGTTTGGAAATGAAGAAGACTAGTCAGGATTCTCTAAATATTCTTTCAAAGGAAAAACCTGTACTAGTTAGGAAATCTGATGTAGTTGAACATAAAATCCAAATGAATAAAAGTTTAGTTTTTTATCCTAATATGCCTTCTAAGCATGCAGTTAGACATTCTGTTAAGCATATTTCAACTAACTATTTATGTGTTGACATGATTAAATAAGTTCAAAAACATTTACTTTGTGATCTTTGTGGGCAACACAAATTCAGACTGAATTCCAAAGCTTTCAAAAAGACTAAAGTTGTTTCTAATTCTGGAATTTAAAAATCTCACTCTGAAGATGTTATAAAGAAATTTCAGAATTCATTTCCATCAAAGAAATCAAAAGCTTAATCCAAATCTACATTATCTGTTAATGATAAATATATAACGAAGTGGAAACCTGTATCTACGTTTGAGGTTTCCAAGGGAAAGTCAAAATCTGGACTTGTTAAGATTTAGAGATTAAAAGCAATATATTATGTCTTAACAAGTTTGTCGTCTTTGAAAGATACTAACTTCGAATGACCCACTAAAAGATGGGTAAACTTAAAACAAAGTAATTGTTTTTGTAGGTTAGTCATGTGCGGATCTTAGACTCTGGATGCTCAAGACATATGACGGGATTCAAGAATATATTGATTGATTATATGAAGAAACCTAGAGAAACAATTAACTTTGGAGAGGATGAGCAAGGATATGTGAGAGAACATGGAGTTTTATCTAATGGCAAAATCACCATTCTTAAAGTACTATATGTTGAAGGTTTGAAGCATAATTTTTTCAGCATTAGTCAATTCTGTGACAAGCATTATGATGTCCACTTTCACATAAATGGATGTGTGATTAAAGATCTAATGGCTATGAAATTTTGAGTGTTGAAAGAGATGGTAATTTATTCTATTAACTTTCCTACTCTAGATGCTCCAAAGGCTATATGTCTAGTTTCAAAGACTGCCGAGAAGATTGTTGAATTTTGCATAGAAGAATAAAGCTTCATGAAACTACATAAACTAGTTCCAGAAACTAGTAGACGTATCTATGTATGTCTTGATCTCTGTAGATTTCAAATGAATAAAGCTTCTAGACTAGATAGGAAGTTTGCTAAAAATGACTAGTGCTAGAACGAAAACTTGTTATAAGGCAAATCTTCAAAAGCTTCTAGTTCTGTAAAATTACAAAGAATTTTTGAACAATCAAATTCATATGCTCATAACTGTCTGTTGGGTCTAAATAGCCTCAATTAAATGAAAGTTTCATAAAGTCATTTGTAATTTGGGCTTTTGGGCTATAAGTAGGGTCTTGTAATTGAACCATATAAATAGGGGTCTTGGGCTAGTCTTTCATTTGAAAGAATTCATACATCACATGCATAAAACACAGAGAGTTTTGAGATATGTTGACTAGAAAATTTCTCCCTCCATTGTAATTCAAAATTTATAAGTAGTGATCATCAATGAATTGTTCTTCATGCTTACTTCTACTCTAATTTCTAATGAATTGTTCTTCATGCTTACTTCTACTCTAATTTCTATGGAGTTTCTTGACTGTTGTCTAAATTTGGGATCTACAATTGGTATCAGAGCAAATGATTTTTAAATTTGATTCTATTCTTCAAGATCTTGATTAGATTTCTTAATCATTTGAAGATCTCTCGATCTTTTGAACATTTCCTCTTAGATTGATCAATTTGGTTTTTCAAGTTGATCAATTCACTCTGTTTCATGATCAGTTACTTTTAGAATTGTAAATTTTTGTATAAATCTTAATACTGATTCAAGAATGTCAAAAGAATACGTAAGTATTGGATCTGAAACACAAACCACTAGCTTTGTTTGTTGGTGAGTATCATCAATGGAAGATTCGAATGATTCAATTTCTTGATAACATTGATGAAGAATTGAAATTAATTCTTGAAGGACCATTGGATGTTTTCATAGAAATACCAGCAATTCCCAAAATAGAAGATACTCTTGCAATCCCTGCATTGAAAATCAAAAAGGATCCAAACATGTATAATGCCGAGGAAAAGAGAAGGGCTAAGATTCATTGAAGAGCTTTGACGTTACTCACTATGGCTCTTCCAAATGACATTGTCAACATAGTGGACAGTCTCAAATTTGTAAAAACTATGTGGGATGAGGTTGAAGCACAAATGCAAGGAGGAGAGAAAGCTTACAGAATAAAATCAACATATGCTGATAGTCCACTATGATCAATCTTCAAGCTTCAACTAATAATCCATGGCACTAAGAATTCATGGCAATCTTTAAGAACTTGTAAGAACAATATGAGAGGAGAGTTGAGAGGATTTGTCAACAAGTCAAACTCTATATTATTACGTATGTGTTTACAATGAAGTCTCCTTTTCAAATCACTAAAGACAAAATCTATTTATAGGGTCAAACAATAACCCTTCCAAGTCAAAGTCAAATATTACAAGAAAGTCAAACACGATGTCTTTAAACAATTATAGACAATATTATCTTTTCAAGACGAATACAATTAATACTGAAATTCAGTCCTAACATATGCATATGAGCATATGAAGGATTCAATTCAAAGGAATGTAAGTCACTATCTGAAACCTATAGTAGATTCAATGATATTCTTAATGATTTAAAAAGAAATAGAGTACAAAAGATAAATTCAGAAATCAACAACATGTTTCTGTAGAATCTTAGGCCTGAATGTGATATTTTATAGATAATCTCTCAACAGAGAATCTTACCGAAAAGGATATCCATGACATATATGGAATTTTGAATCAACATGAAGGTGGTGTTTTTTTTTTAAAAAGCTCTTATTTTACCACTTATGTCTAATTCGGTCAGACATAAAACAATTTAGACCATTTGTTTTTCTTTTTCTTTCAGAGCCACTTATCCCTTATTTTCCTCTCAAAAATTAAGTGATAGTCTAGCCACTTATTTTTCTCTTAATCCTAAAAATTATCCAGAGAACCGATTTCCACTTCATCATTCGATCGACTTCACCCTCCATCGATCGACTTCACCCTCCTCATCGTCTCAATCGATCGAGTTCACCCTCCATCGCCTTTGGTGGCTTCAAATTGACCCAAATCAGGTCCAAATTAAGAGGGTTTTCTTCCCTATGGGTTTTCGCCACTGTGTGTTTTCGTTCCTGTGCAAACAAGCAGTTGTGCACCTTTATCCTCGTGAATCAAGGTATTTTCCTCCCTGTAGTTTTCATCATGATGGATATTTGCTTTGATTTTAGAGGTGGATTTGGACGTTGGATTTTAGAGAAGGAGTGGTGGTGGACGGTGGTTGATGGTGGTGGGATGAGGGTGGAGATTGAGGATGGAAGGCTTGATCTGGAGGAGAAGGAAGAATTAAGGGAATCTTGGGAACACAAACAGAAGTGAAATAAAAAATTATACATATTGATATGTTTTGTTGGTTACAAAAGCAAAATATTGATTCATATTTCAGACTTCAGACGTTTGTCAGTTTACAAAAATAAACAGTTTGACTGATTCAGATTTCAGACTTCAGCACCACCTCTTAAAAATCAGAAGTGAAATCAGACTTCAGACTTCAGCACTTCTTAAAAAACAAATGCCACCGAAGAAAAGGTAAAAGAGAGATTGACGGAGAAGAAAAAGGTAAATGATTCTCTTGCTTTGATTCTAAAAGAAAGACAAGTTCCAAGAGATCTTCTTCATGTAAAATCATTGAGATTCTAGAGATAGGTTCTGATTCAAATTCTAATAGTGGGAATTCAGGTTTAGATCTTAAAAAGATGGTTGAACGTGACCAAGGCATTCAACAAAGAGGTTTGCTAAGAAAAGTTATGATACACCCAAGACTGAATACTATATAAGAAAGGTAATGGTGACAAGAAACATAATTCTGATTCAAAGGGTATGAGAGGAAAGAAGAAAAGAAAAAGGTACAAGAGAAGGATGACGATGATGTACCAAGGTGCTTAAATTGTGGGAAACCTGGTCATTTTGCAAGAGATTGTAGGTTTAAAAAGTCAAGGAATTCTAACTACTACTCTAAGAAGCTGCATTTAGCCAAGAAGAAAGAACAAGGACAAGTTCTTATGGAAGAATAAGAGAATTGACTTGAGTGGTCTTCATCTGACAAGGAAACAACTCACTATGCAAGATCGTGTTTTATAGGTTCTCTTGATAATTTTGGTTCTTCCTATATTGATTCTGAAGTTGAATCTGAGGTACATCACTCTGTTGGTACTGAATTGTTAAATCAAATTGAATCAATGAATGTTGAATTTGTTGACTTGATGAAAAGATTAAAAAGTGAGAGAATTTTAGGCAACAAATTCAAAGAAGAGAAGGAACAGAAAAACAGAATAAGAATCTTTTGAAAGAAAAATCTGAAGAATCTTTTGAAAAAAAAATCTAGTCTATCTGAAAAGATATCTGAATTGAAGAAAGATTTTGAAAAGGTAAAAATTGACAAAGATGTTGTAAAGGTCCAATGTGATTTTATTTAAATAGAAAGAGTTGATCTTTACAAAAAGATTAAAGAGCTAGAAGATTTGAATTTTAAAGAGGACAAACTGAGCAGACACTTAATCTATTAACTAGTAATCCTAAAGATACTAGATTTTATAATCCAAAGATGGGTTTGGGAACGAATGAAAACTCATTTTTATAAAAAATGTTCCAATAGATCTGTACAATTTTTAATAAATGGGCATTTTTCAAAATGTATCAGAAAACTCATGTTCAAAGACCAAAAATGTAAATCTTGTCAAAATGATACTTTTGGATAAGTGTTTTGTTAAATTTGTATATCTACTTGTCTTTTCTTAGAACAAAACCATCATTGACTCCTTTCCTACTCAGTGATCAAAATGTTTTAAAAGTGAATTTCCTCAGTGATTATCTCTGTCACTAAACCCTTCAAACATATATCTTATTTCTAAAGATATATATTTTTTTCTTACAAGTATCACTTAATCTTTTTTATTCAGTGATCCCTTTGTTTTAAAAGACTTAAAAAAATTTCACTGCATATTTTTCTTATCCAGTGATTTTTTAAAAGAAAATGATAATGAACGATCATATTCCTTATGACATCATTAATCTTTTTATTTGAATGGATTTTGAGACGCGTGCTTAACTCTGACACATGCGACCCATTAGTATTCCATCCAATCAAGGATGAGGACGTGCAATGCCTTTCATCATTTACACATCTTTTCAAGAGTCGTTTTTCCCTTCTTCTCTTTCTCTCTCATCTTACCTATAAATACATGTGATATCCTCTAAAACCAAAAATTTTGAGGAATAAATAATTTATCTTCATTATTATTCTTTTTATTTTTAAATTATAAAACATACACACGTGTATATATATACATATATATATATATATATATATGTTAAATAAATAAAGAAATTAAAAGAGGTTTAAAAACCGGACTAAAGGTGAAAGAAAAAGTCAAGAATGGGTGAAAATCGTAAATTTCGTTAAAGTAAATAAGTCAGAGGGTTGTAGGTCATTTCTCATAATGCAGGGGTAGTATCTGGTGTAAAGTGGTCCAAATATGAGGGACTTGTTTCATAAATAGGACAAACTCTGAAATTTGAAAATGACTTTTCAATGAGGAGTTTAGAGAGCTCCAGTTGGCTCGGTTGGTCAATGAATAAGCCAAAACAAAACCAAATTTAGTAGGTTTCGTTGTCATCTTTATTTAGACTCAAACCACTCGGATTTTCGTCTAGTTTTGAAGGAGAAAACTGGAGTTGAAGTTCAAGGTCAAAAATCCTTGTTTTTCGCCGATTAGAGGTAAAATACTCAACAAAAATTCATGTTATTTATGTGGTTAGCTTCATTTTTTAGTCCTCTATGGAACCCTAGTAGACTTATGTTTCAGATTTCGTGTTTTATGGTTCGATTTTAAAGTTTATAGTTTCGTTCGGTTTAGTTTAAAGTTCAAACTTTAAGCAAGAAAATAGAACTCATTTCTTGACGAAAAATTGTGTTTCTTATGCCAAAATGTTGGTAAAAATATTACCAAGGGTTTGGTGTAAAAAGAATGAAAAAATAGAACAAAGAACGAGTGAAAACGAAGCTCAAAGAGCTTGAAAATGGCAGCCATAGCTGCGGTTTGGGCGGCTTCTTCTATTAAAAAAGTTATTTTTTTAAAGAGGCTAAGGTTCAAAACCTCTAACATACAAAGAGGCATTCCAACCACTAGCTCTAACAAATTCTTATGTTTTAAAGTTCACAATAAAATATTTATGTTTGCCTATCTGTTCTTATTTAAAAAGAAATTTTAGTATACTCCTTAAAGTTTCAGAAATATGATTTTCACACAATAACTTTCAGAAATTTTTGACAAGTTCTACTTGGATTTACAAAATGAAATTTTTGCCCAACTTTGATAAAATAAAAATTATGAAATTACCAAAATACTTGTACGGTTAAATAATTGTTTTTTTAGCGATATGAAAATATCCTAAATAATCATACACTTGGATTTGGTACTTTAATTAATTATTCTTATATGGATGCTTATAATAAATCATTTATTTATTTA
>NC_037540.1:26305060-26313434 GCF_001531365.2 Cynara cardunculus var. scolymus | reverse complement strand
TGGGATGCATACCTAAGTACAAATTTATTTTAGCATGATATGAATCGTTTGATGATGTGTACGTATGCATGATATTTCAATTACATACATCTTACGATATATTTTTCATGTATGCTATTTTGTGAACGGTTATATCCTATGTGTTTAATCAGTTTTCGAATAACTCTAGCATGTTATCCTATATTAAAGTTTTATGATTAAAGGGTGGGATTTGACTAGTAAGTCACGACCAGTATAAAACACGACCCAGCTAAGTGGGTGATCAATTAAGACTGACATATCAATCCAGGGCGTGTTTGTGACTAAATGACCCATACCTGACTAAACATTATATGAAATCTCTTCTTTTTAGTGTTTTAAATATATATTTGTAAAAGCTATGACTTTTATTATAAAGCATGCATATATGCCATATATATATATGTCAAGATATGATTTTATTCACGCAAACCATGAACTCACTGAGCTTTATAAGTTGACTATAATATGCATCTCAGGGATAGGTAGTTCGAGGTTCGATAAGGGCAGAGGACACACCTAGAGAGTTGCTAATTATCATCTTATTTTTAGTCTTTTGTCTAGCAGTATTGTGTCGATTTTTTGTAACTTAACTTGGTATGAGGCGGGTTAGAACTTAAGTTAATTTTTGGTTGATTCAAAGACTTCCACTGTAAATGGTTTAATTTTAGCAGTCTTTTTGGAGTATTTATTTAGGAATACGTTTAAGATTACGTAACATTTTTAAAAAAAAAGAGGGCGTTACAAGTTGGTATCAAAGCTTTAGTTTAAGGTAACTAGGTTAAGATTTACTTAGCCTAAGCTTAAACTGAGAGGATTGTTAGAAGCACATGTTTATTGTGTATTAGTACTGCTTATCATGCGATTAAGTTTGATCCTACATCACTACATGACATAGTGTTCCTTTTATGACTTGTAGGAGACATGGTTTCAATTAGGGCTATCAGACGCGGATGTGGACGCAGAGGAACACGTAGGATACCTTATGGGCTAGGACCGAATAGAGGATAGATTGATAATCACCACTCTAGAGCCAGACATGTTCCAGGAACCCGGGCTAGAAGTGATAGTCTGGCGCACACTAGTGAAGTGTCATCACGAGAGCCCATCAGGCGAAGGATCACACCCGAGTCTTCGGAAGACTACACGCCCCGCACCCCTACATGTGAAGATATGGTGGAGACTATAAAGACCTTGAGGGGCGAGAACACAAAGTTAAGAGAGAGGTTGGCCCGAACTTTAGATGGGAACACAAGATTGAAGGGATGGATGAACAATCTTCAGCAGGCACATGTCGAACAAGGAGGAGCCCTAAACGAGCTAGTTTTAGAGAATGCAAATTTGTTGAAACAGCGTCACACACAGATTTGGGATAAATTTGTACTTGAACAAGAAAGAAGAATTGTTGCTCGCCCCGTAGGCGCTAGATTCAGAGACAAAGTTCACTTCTATAAGAAAATGACCATAGATTATGCTGGTGTAGTGAGGGGCTATTTCTCCGACTGGGTCCAAATCATCAAAAATGGCCCAAAGGCTAGTGTGATGTGGCATCTCAGGCCATCCACATATTTTGAGGAATGGTTGAAGGACCCTTATCTCCCTTACTACCCGCAAATCAGTTTTAGACATAGAATCCATTTGAGAGAGGGGAGAGAGAAAGATATTTTGGGTATGTAATTTTATTATGCGTGTCTAGATAGTTAATCGAATTTTCATCTGGTCCAGTGCTTTAGTAGATTTTTTTGAGCATTCACATGATTTAGAGATGTGTTTAGGATTATGAAGTATCCCATCTTTTGTAAGTAAATGGGATTATATAATGTATCTCTCTCTCTCTCCATGATTGTTTATTGACACAAAATATATATAGCTTATTGAGTATTATGAAAATTTTGATGTGGATTCTTATTATGTACTTCACTTATATATGGTGATTATGTTATAAAAATAGTAGTGTGTTATATTTGACTTTAGAACCATGTTAAAACAATAATACCTTATTACGTCAGTATGGTTTCTCATGGATCAACAAGGAACACCCTCAATGGGGGAGGTACTAATGGTATGGCTCCACCAACAGTTCGAGGTCGGACAAGAGCTTAGAGTGGAGGTCGAGGTAGTGTCCGAACAACTAGTTCTAGTACAACTCCATCCGTGCAAGCTAATTTAGCTATCAGTAGGAGTCAAGGAGTCAGGGGAGGGGAAATCCCATCACGAAGGAGATTATAACTGAGCAGATGGCACAAGTCCTCTGGGACACATTGCCAAATATGCTTAAGGCGATGTTGGGTGACAGATTTAAGAATAATGAAAATAGAGAGGAGGAAAGTGTTCGACATGAGAACACTTAAGCCACTGAAAAGGTGGAAGTATCTGTTAAAGAGAAGGTGGAGTCGCCCACCAACGAGAAAACTGAATTGACAATCAAGGAGAAAGGATGTAATTTTAAAACATTGAAAGGCACTGGGCGGAAAGAATTTAAGGGAATAGAGGGCCCAGTTGGCCTGATGAACTGGGTAACCAAGATGTAGAGTAGCTTCAAAATCTGTAGGTGCGCAGAAGATCAAAAAGTGACCTATGTTGATACAACCTTTGTGGACTATGCATTGCATTGGTGGGAGTCTAAGTGTCTAATCAGAGGTGATGAGGACATTACTTCCATGACTTGGGAGCAAATGAAAAAGATGATGATGGATAAGTACTGCACATAATCAGAGGTGAATAAGCTAGAATCGGAGTTTCTGATATTTAAGCAAGGTTCGTTGTCAGTTCAAGAATATGTTAACGATTTTCTTGAGAAAGCGAGGTTCGCCAGTTACCAGGTGGCTACCGAGGAGAGGAAGATAGGTCGCATCAAAGACGGCTTAAGAATTGAAATCAAATGGTACGTGGATATGACTAAACCAACCACATTTGTCCAAGCAGTGGAGATGGCGAAGGTGGATGAGGAGAACAATGCTAGGAAGAATTGTGATAGAAAAGACGCAAAGAGAAGATGGGAAGGATCTAACAAGTTCAACAATAAATCAAAATGGACTCCAACTCTGGCAAAAGCACGAAGCGAGGGATTCATTATTCCTCCATGTAACAAATGCGACAAGAGACATATAGGGGAATGTAGAGAGGGGTGCCTGACATGCTACAAATATGACAAACCTGGGCATACCGCGCGGGAGTACCCAGAAGGAAAAACTTGTTATGAATGTGGGGCTACGGGACATTTACGACCCGACTGTCCAAAACATCAAAATGGTGTGACACCCCATGTAAAGATAGTGAATAACAGATTTGGGAAGGGCTCAAAAGAGAGGAAGGAGCTACCTAAGGGGAATGGTCGAGCTTACAACATGACTTTGAAGGAGGCCAATGAAACACCCGACGTCGTATATGATATGTTCCCTATCAACAATGTGTATGCATATGTATTATGTGATTCGGGTGCAAATGGTAATTTTGTGTCTACCACCTTCTGCCACTATCTGAATAGGAGTGCCTATAGGCTAGACAAAACCTACACTATAGAAACAGCCAACGGTAGTCAGTGTAAGGTAGACAAAGTATTTGATGAGTGCACGATTATTATAGATGGTAAGGATTTCCCTGTTAGGCTTATGCCAATGTGTTTAGGGGGTTTTGACATGGTCTTGGGGATGGATTGGCTGTGCAACAATCATGCACAAATAGTATGCAAAAAAAATATGATCAAGATTCAGACTCCGAACAGAGAAACAATTCATGTTTACGGTGATCGAAAGAAGTGTTGCGTAGGGTTAATCAATGCATTTAAGGTGAGTAGGTGTCTGCGGAATGGATGTATGGCTTACTTGACATACATCATCGACACCAAGCTCGAAAAGAAGGCAATACAAGATGTTCTAGTGGTGAGGGATTACCCAGAAGTATTTTTGGATGAATTGCCGAGAGTACCACCAGAATGTGAAGTAGAGTTCCAGATTGATTTGGTACCAGGTGCGGCACCAATCGCAAGGGCTCCTTATTGTTTAGCCCCAACAGAAATGGAAGAGTTGATGAAGAAATTACAAGAATTCCATAGACAAAGGGTTTATCAGGCCAAGCTCGTCGACATGGGGAACGTCGATTTTATTCGTCAAAAAGAAAGACGGCACGATGAGGATGTGCATCAATTATCGGGAGTTGAACAAAATCACGATAAAGAACAAATATCTATTGCCAAGGATTGATGACCTCTTCAATCAGTTGCAAGGATCCAATTATTTCTCGAAAATTGATTTAAGATCGGGTTACCATCAGTTGAAGGTTCGAGAAGAGGACGTGTCGAAGACCGTTTTTAGGACTCGTTATGGACATTACGAATTTGTAGTAATGTCGTTTGGGTTCACAAACGCACCTGCGACATTCATGGACTTAATGAATCGAGTTTGTGGACCGTATTTGGACCAATTTGTCATAGTCTTTATTGATGACATTTTGATCTATTCGAAAAGCAAGAAGAAGCATAAGCAACACTTAAGGATGATTCTTGAATTACTAGCAAAAGAGCAATTGTACGCCAAGTTCTCAAAATATGAGTTTTGGTTGCATTAGGTACAATTCCTTGGTCACGTAGTCAACACGGAAGAAATCAAGGTGGATCCGGCTAAGATCGATGCAATTATGAACCGATAATCACCAAAGTCAATATCGGAGATCCGAAGTTTTCTAGGCCTAGTGGGGTATTACCGAAGATTCATCCAAGATTTCTCCAAGATAGAAATGTCTTTGACAATAATGACAAAGAAGTATGTTAAGTTTGATTGGGGAACGAAACAAGAAGAAGCATTTCAGACACTTAAGGAGAGACTAAGCACTACACCGGTTTTATCACTACCGGAAGGAATAGAAGATTTTGTCGTTTATAGCGATGCATCAAAAATGGGTCTGGGTTGTGTACTAATGCAGCGAGGTAAAGTCATTGCGTATGTGTCATGTCAGTTGAAAGAACACAAGAAGAAATACCCAACTCATGACATGGAATTAGCAACTGTAGTCTTCGCGCAAAAAATTTGGAGACACTATTTGTACGGTACGAAGTGCATGATTTATACTAATCATAAGATCCTTAAGTACTTGTTTGACCAAAAGGAGCTAAATATGAGACAAATGAGATGGATGTAACTACTTAAGGATTATGATTGTGAGATTCACTACTATCCAGGTAAGACAAACGTAGTTGTCGATGCACTTAGTAGGAAGGAGAGAATCGGACCAATCAGAGTTCGAGCCATGCGAATGAGTGTTAAAGTGGAGCTGCTAGACCGAATACGGGATGTCCAAAAGGAACCTTTAATCGAAGCGAATATTAAAAATGAGAGAATGGTTGGACAAATTAAGACTTTGATAGCCGGACCAGATGGAATATATAGACATGGGAATTGGGTTTGGATTCCTAGTTTGGGAGACTTAAGAAATGTAGTGATGGCTGAAGCACACAAGTCCAAATACACTATGCATCCAGGTAGTAATAAGATGTACAAGAATATAAAGAAAGCTATTGGTGGCCTGGTATAAACAGGACAGTGGCTAGCTATGTGGGGAAATGTCTGACGTACTTGAAAGTGAATACAGGGCATCAAAAGCTGTCTAGAATGTTGCAACAAATGGAGATCCAAGTATGAAAGTGGGACATGATAATGATGGATTTTGTCACCAAACTTCCAAAGACGGTAAAGGGATATGATGTCATATGGGTAATTGTGGACCGACTAACGAAGTCTACTCACTTCTTACCGATCAATGACAAGTATACATTACAAAGATTGGCCCAACTTTATGTTAATGAAATTGTGTCGAGACATGGTGTGCCGATATCTATTGTCTCAGATAGAGATGCTAGGTTACTTCGAGATTTTGGTCAAGTTTTCAACAAGAAATGGGAACACAATTGAACATGAGTACTACATATCATCCTCAAACTGGTAGAGTGAGATGACGATAAAAATGCTAGAGGATATGTTGAGAGCTTGTGTGATTGAGTTTGGAGGTAGTTGGGACAACCACCTCCCGTTGATAAAATTTGCTTATAACAATAGTTACCACTCGAGCATCAAGGCGACACCATTCGAAGCGTTGTATGACCGCAAGTGTAGAACCCCAATTTGTTGGGTAGACATTGGAAAAAGACAACTAGTTGGACCCGAGTTAGTCCAACAGACATCTGATAAAATAGTATAGATCAGGGAGAGGTTAAAGGTTGCATAAGATAGACAAACGAGTTATGCGGATAAAAGGCGTCAACCTTTGGAATTTCAAGTGGGTGATAAGGTCTTGTGGAAAATATCACCATGGAAAGGGATTATAAGATTTTGGAAGAAAGGTAAGGTAAGTCCAAGGTATATCAGACCATTTGAGATAATTGCAAGAGTAGGAGCAGTTGCTTATCGGTTGAAACTACCAAATGAGTTAGGTGGTATTCACGATATCTTTCATGTGTCGAAATTGAGAAAGTGCTAGCTGACGAGTCAACTGTTGTGGATTTGGAAGACATCGAGGTTAACGACAAACTCGCTTACGTAGAAGAGCCAGTTGATATATTGGATAAAAAGACGAAAAGACTAAGAAACAAAAGTATATACGGGTATTAGTTAAGTGGAAATTCCATAAAGGCACAAAAATGACGTGGGAACCAGAAAATGAGATAAAAGCTAAATATCCTCAACTGTTTTAGCGGGTATTAATTTCGAGGACGGAATTTCTTGAAGGAGGGAAGAGTTGGAAAACCCAAAAATTTCGAGGAATAAATAATTTATCTTCATTATTATTCTTTATATTTTTTATTTATAAAACACACACACACACACACACATATATATATATAGTGTGTGTGTTAAATAAATAAAGAAATTAAAAGAAGTTTAAAAATCGGACTAAAGGTGAAAGAAAAAGTCAAGACATGAGTGAAAATTGTAAATTTCGTTAAAGTAAACAAGCCAGGGGGTTGTAGGTCATTTCTCATAGTGCAGGGGTAGTATCTGGTGTAAAGTGGTCCAAATATGAGGAGTTTAGAGAGCTCCGATTGGATCATTTGGTCAACGAATAAGCCAAAACAAAACCAGATTTAAGTAGGTTTCGTTGTCCTCTTCATTTAGACTCAAACCACTCGGAATTTCGTCGAGTTTTGAAGGAGAAAACTGGAGTTGAAGTTCAAGGTCAAAAATCCCTGTTTTTCGCCGATTAGAGGTAAAATACTCAACTAAAATTCATGTTCTTTGTATGGTTAGCTTCGTTTTTTAGTCCTCTATGGAACCTTAGTAGTCTTATGTTTCAGATTTCGTGTTTTATGGTTCAATTTTGAAGTTTAAAGTTTCGTCTGGTTTAGTTTAAAATTAAAACTTTAAGCAAGAAAATGGAACTCATTTCTTGACAAAAAATTGTGTTTCTTATGTCAAAATATTGGTAAAAATATTACCTAGGGTTGGGTGTAAAAAGAATGAAAAAAATAGAACAAAAAACGAGTAAAAGCGAAGCTTAAAGAGCTTGAAAATGGTAGCCATAGCTGCTGTTTGGGCGGCTTCTTCTTTATTAAAAAAGTAATTTTTTTAAAAGAGGGTAGGGTTTGAATCCGTGACCTCTAATATACAAAGAGGCATTCCAACTAGGCATGGCAACGGGGCGGAGATGGGGTGAGTTTTGTAATCATCGGCCCCGACCCCTGTTTGTAGTAACGTCCCTTGGCCCCAGTCCCTGGCGGGTACGGGGATTATCATCTCATCCCTGGTTAAAACCCGGTAACACCCCGGTTAATCCCTGATCAAACCCCATAAATAGTATTCTTTAGTTTGATTCTACCGGGGATCCCTGGCCCCTGTTTGAGTAACATCCCCCGTTCCCGGTTTGAGTCTACCGAGGATCCCCGACCCTGGGACCCGTTTTAGTGGGGAATCCCTGTCCCCGTTCGAGTCGGGTGAACCGGGTTCCGTACCGGGTCGGGGCAAATCACCATCCCTAATTCCAACCACCAGCTCTAACAAATTCTTATGATTTAGAGTTCACAATAAAACATTTATGTTCGCCTATCTGTTCTTATTTAAAAAGAAAGTTTAGTATAGTCCTTAATGTTTCAGAAATATGATTTTTATACAATAACTTTCTGAAATTTTTGACAAGTTCTACTTGGATTTACAAAATGAAATTTTCGACAAGTTCTACTTGGATTTACAAAATGAAATTTTTGCCCAACTTAGATAAAATAAAAATTATGAAATTACCAAAATACTTTTAAGTTAAATAATTGTTTTTTTAGTGATATGAAAATATCCTAAATAATCATACACTTGGATTTGGTACTTTAATTAATTATTCTTATATGGATGCTTATAATAAATCATTTATTTATTTA
>NC_037540.1:26259078-26304545 GCF_001531365.2 Cynara cardunculus var. scolymus | reverse complement strand
TGGGATGCATACCTAAGTACAAATTTATTTTAGCATGATATGAATCGTTTGATGATGTGTACGTATGCATGATATTTCAATTACATACATCTTACAATATCTTTTACATGTATGCTATTTTGTGAACGGTTATATGTTATGTGTTTAGTCAGTTTTTGAATAACTCTAGCATGTTATTCTATATTAAAGTTTTATGATTAAAGGGTGGGCGTTTGACCAGTAAGTCATGACTAGTATAAAACACGACCCAGATAAGTGGGTGATCAATTAAGATTGACATACCCATACCCGACTAAACATTATATGAGATCTCTTCTTTTCAGTGTTTTAAATATATTTTTTGTAAAAGCTATGACTTTTATTATAAAGCAGGCATATATGCCATATATATACATATATGTCAAGATATGATTTTATTCATGCAAACCATGAACTCAATGAGCTTTATAAGTTGACTGTACTATGCATCTCAGGGCCAGGTAGTTCGAGGTTGGATAAAGGCAAAGGACACGCTTAGAGAGATGCTAATTATCATCTTATTTTTAGTCTTTTGTCTGGCAGTATTGTGTCGATCTTTCGTAACTTAACCTGGTATGAGGCGGGTTAGAACTTAAGTTAATTTTTGGTTGATTCAAAGACTTCCACTGTAAACGGTTTAAATGGTTTTATTTTAGCCGTATTTTGGAGTATTTATTTAGGATTTCATTTCAGATTACATAACGTTCTAAAAAAAAAAAAATCGAGGGCGTTAAAGCTTGTGAATACCCAAGATTTTGTCAGAACTTAAAGCTTTTCAGTGAAGAATAAAAAATGTCTTGGTATAAGTATTCAAGGAACAGTTATCTGACTCTTGCTCAGTCCAACCCTGAAGTGTTTATCCTTACAGCAAAGGGTATGTACTTCCTAGAAGATTAAGCAATTGAAGTTTGTGGAATGGAAGATGTATAAGGAACACTTGGTGGTTCATCAAAAACTAGTTCATGTACTTCTTTAAGTTTAGACTGAAATGGAAAGTTGGGTTCATCTTCATCCATATCCGCTTCAAAGTCAAATAGAAGTTCATCAGATTCATCATTAGCTCCAACTTCAGCTTCAACCCCATAATCCTGAACTCCACCAATTTCTTTTGAAAATATTTTATTAAATCCCACATTTGCTAACAGACCCAGTAACATCCTTGTTTCTACAGTAGAGATTGTTGGCTTTTCAACCATTGGCTCGATCTCTTGGTTTGTAGCTACTACCATCTCCAGGCCAGTAGTCCTTTCACTATTCTCAGCTTGAATAAAACTTTGATCATTTAGCTATTCAGAATCCTCACTTTCAGACAACATTACTTTCTTATCCCTCAAGGACTCAACCACTCTCTGCTTCTTCTTCTCCCTCTCATGGTGATCAGGATCGTCCTGATCATCATGTATTCTTTTGAGAGAAGTGGCCTGAACTCGGCAAGTATTCTTTAAGATTGATACTCTTTTCAGGCAGTGTATCTATAGAGGTTTGCAGGTTTGCTATTGATTAGGTAGAGGAAGCGATTGTAGAACCAAGCTTTGAGAGACTTGAAACTACAACTCTTTGAAAGTTTGTAAACTCTGAGGCTCGAATGGCTTGGGCATCTTCTATTGACTGTCTGAGTGTACCGACTAGATCTACATCTGTCGAGTCCATATTTTGTTTAGTGAGCATCTTGGCATAAAGCATGGACTTGAGATCATCCACCGATAAATTTGTCTCTGTTGGAGGTTGGGGTGCAGGCGGTGGCGACGAAGCAGGACTTTCTTGTACAACTGGTTGCTTTCCCTTCAAAAGTCTCTTCAACCCATTTATCAACTCCATCAAAGTATCCTGAACAGCCTTTAGGGCGCCGTTCAAAAATTCTCTCGACACAAAGTCTGGTAAAGTAGCTCCCGGATAACTTAGATTTCCAGTTGTAACAACAATTGAATAAACTGTTGTGCCTATGTTCAGTGTTGGAAAAGCGTTAGCATTGGTAGGACTTCCGACCTGTCCTCATAGAAAGTGAGATGACTCTACTCTGGTCGTTCCAGTTTGTTCACAAAGAACAGTAGATGGAGCAAAGAATGCTCCTGACTCTAGTGTACCTAAAGTGTTTATTGGCACTAGACTTGTAGTGTACACAAATAAAGTCGTAGACTGGGGCAGATGTCTACTATTTTCAATATTTTGTTCCTCCAAGTGAGGAATAAATAGAAGTTATGCTTCATCCCCGTGTGTATATGAAACTGACACTTGTTGAGAAGTGACAGAGTGGCAGGGAGAGGTGAAGGCTATTTCAAATTTTGTTGTCTGATAAAGTACTATCCGATAGAGTTATTCAGATAAATAGTTTTGGGTGATAAGAACATTGTGAATTATATTGTGATATTGTGTATTGTTCTGTGATTTTGTCTAAGTCTTTAACTGCAAAATATCATTTTGATTAATCAAACTTTTGTGTGAAATTTTTTCAAATGGGTTTGAAAGTTGAGAGAGAAAATAAAGATGTAAAAGAAAAAATTTCTAAGCTGGAAAGGAAATATAAACTGGAACAAGATAAAAATGCTAAAATGTTTTATGAAAATCATTCAAATCTTTCGTGGCTAAAGATTTAGCAAAAGAATATGAAAAGTTTCTTGAAAAAAAGAAATTTTACAAGAACAAATTGATGAGCTTATCTCTAAAGGTTTTTCTTCTGATTTACAGGAAAGAAATGTGAAGTAGACAAAATATGAGTTGAATATAAGACTTTATGAAACAAAGATAGAACTGAATCCTGAAAGAAAGAATTTTGATAAGGAAAAGAAAAGAGTAACTGAATTGGAAAATCAGTTAAAGACTAAAAAGTAGAATTTTGATAACAATGGATTTGAAAAGGATAAGGAAATGTTAGCTGAAAAGGAATAGAAATTTAATACTGAAAAGAAGATTCTTGATAGTAAAATCAAAATTCTTGAACAGAATAATTCAAAACTGTCAAAGAAAATTTCTAAATCTAAAATAAAAATGTAATGCTGAAAAGAAAATTCTTGACGATAAAATCAAAAGTCTTGAGCTGAACAATGCAAAACTGTCAGAGAAGATTTTTGAGTTTGAACAAATTATCATCTTGGAATGAGCCAAGTTTGATAATGAGAAGAAAGCTTATCTGAAAGAATCTGAAAAGAAATTTCTGGAAATATCCAAGAGTGTTGTTGCCAAGCAGAAGGCTTTAGATGAAGAAAGAAAAGCCTTTGCATCTGAGAAGAAGAATGCTGCTAAGAAAAATGCAGCAATTGCCAAAGAACTTACTAAGAAAAAGAAATGGTTGGATATTGCTTAAAATAATGATAAAGGCAGTTTTGAGGAAGAGAAGATAGAAATAGAGAAAGAAAGAAAAGACTTTGAAAAGATAAGAGCTAACTTAGAAGGTAAGTTCTTTGAAACTTCAAAGAAATTGTCTGATCTTAATACTGACCTTGTAACTGAGATAAATATGAGATTTGAGCTTAAAAAACAATATGATTTAGTTACTAAAGAGAAATCAGTTATTAAAGAAAATAAAAGAATTTTCTGAATCAAGCACTGAAAGCCCAACTAATCTTCACTCTAAGTGTAAAATCTGCTTGAATGATTATTCCAGTGTTAGATCCAACTGTTATTCAAGTAGCACTAAATCAAATGTTTCAAAGAACAAGTCTCATAATACAAATCAGTTTTACAAAAGGTTATGTAATTGAATCAGATAATAATTTTTCAAAAGTGAAAAAGGTTTGGGTGAATAAAGTTGAATATGAAAGTAAGACTTCTCATAAGTCTGTTGATAATAAGAAATCATTTGTTACTAAGATTGTTTTCCTTGCACTGTGAAGTCTACTAATCAGTTAATCAGTCTTAGTAAAAGAAGGATTCGATGCTCAGCATGTGGAACAAATGATTTCATCAACAAGAAGAAGGCCAACAGATGGTTCAGAAAAAGCTGGTATGGAAACAACTGGAATGTCAATACCAGGTATGAGAACAACTGGTATGAGAATAGTTGGTATGAGAACAACATGTACAATAATGACTGATATGACTCTTACTACACATTCGATTTACTTGTTAAAAGAACTAAAAAAATTATCTGATAAGAATAGTTTATATGGCACTTATAACATTCCCCAAAACCAGTACTATCAAAGTAGGACCCATGTCTATGTGGGTACCAAAATCTACTTAATCTATTTTGCAGGTATGTCATATGTTGTGCTGATGTCAAACATTTATTCATATGATACACTGATGCAAGGGGAGTGTGGGATCTGCCAACATAGTTTCTGAACACCTAGTTCAGGGTCTGGTCTTCCACACAGCTTCTGAACAATTCAGTTCCATAACCTAAGCTGACTCAAAAGGAGCTTAATTGTATCTGTTATATTGCTTTCATGTGAATTCTATTTTCTAGGGGGGGTATTGAAAATTGTTTTTGAATATGAATTCTGTATTTGAGGGGGAGTGTTAAAGTTCTTAATGATCATATTTCTAGGGGGAGTAAAAGATTTGTATTTCATATATGATTTTATGATTGGAGTTTAACTGATATAATTTATTCAGGTATTTTTGGGAGATAAATCTTTGACCGATGAGGATCTTAAGGACTAAGACTTGTCCGATAAGAACCTTATCCGGACAAAGTGTTGTCCGGTGAAGGGTTAATCCAGACATAACTATGTCCGATGAGGACCTTATCCGGACAATGCCTGTTCGATGAGATCCTATACGGATAAGGTTTTGACCGATGAAAAATGAATTGATAATGTTGATCGATGAAGAGTCTATCCGGACAAGGTGTTGATCGATGAAGTATGTTAAGGCTTGTCCGATGAGGAACCTATCCGGACAAAGCGTTGTCCGATGTGGAGACTATCCAGACAAAGCGTCATCTGATGAGGAATGTGAATCGGTGTCTTCATGTCGTTTCAGTTTTTCCTTTGCCATACAAATACATCGTACGATTTCACTTTCATCTTTTTACAGTCTCCATTTCACTCTCATTTTACTATCTTCATCGCTTGCATCAAGAACCTTTATCGGACGATCAACATTCTGATTTCTTCATCTCCTTATGTTTTGAATCATTTGAACTTTGAACTGTTCAGTTAATCATTTGGACTAACCTTAAGGTTAGTTAACATTGCTTTGAATCTTAATCAGTTCTTGGACTCATTCATCGAACAATATTCCTAATACACGTGTTAATAATTTGAAAGAAAGAGACTGTGTTTGATACCTTAATAATTGATAAGCTGATAGCTAGAACAAGTGAAAAGTTCTTGTGAATTTCTGTATCCGGAGAGAACCTAATCGGAAAAGTTATTCTGAAAAATTATTTTTCGTCTGGAGAGTTATTTTTTGTACCGGAGAGGAACTTTAATTTTTGACCGGAGAAGAAATTTCTTTTTGATCGGTGAGGAGAAGTTATATTTTTTTTAGTTAACCAGAGAGTTATCTTGAGTTTTTGGCTGGAGAGGAAAAGTGGTTTTTTAACCGGAGAAGTTTGAATTTTTTTGTTTGTTTCATCCGGAAAAGTGTTGTCCGGAGAACTTTTTTTTCTCAAAGTGTTGATTTTTTCTTCTTTATTTTTTTGTGTGATTTTTGTTGAAATTTTTTTATATTGATTTTTGTGTGTAATATTTTTTTTTTTGTTTTTGTATGTGATAAAAAAATTGTGTAATACATTTTTTCGTTTTTGTGTGTGATAAAAATAATTTGCAATATTTTTTTTTTGTTTTTTTTTTTGTTTTTGTATGTGATAAAAAAATTGTGTAATACATTTTTTCGTTTTTGTGTGTGATAAAAATAATTTGCAATATTTTTTTTTTGTTTTTTGTGTAATATTTTTTTTGTGTGTGCGCTTAATTTTTTTTAATATTGTTTTTTTTAGCGAAAAAAGCCGGAGTGATATTTTATGAACTTTGAGAGCATTTATAAAACGTGTTGGCAATAACAGTGGTAGTCTTGGTCTATGTGTCTGTGACATTCGTCAGGTTAGCACCTTTATAGGGTTTCTAAATTTAGAACTATATTTTATTAGGATCTAGTCATGTTGATTAGAATTCATCTGACTTAGTTCCCAAATTATAGTTAAGAAAACATTGTTTCGACGGGTAACTGATAATTAGCCTTATGTGTTAGCTTTAAAATAAAGTTAAAATCACTGAAAAATGATGAGTTTAGACCCCCCAAATGACCGTCACTCGAAGAGTGTGCAATCTGTCTTGGGGACTGTGTCACTCAAAGTTGTAGGGTATTAATGAGTGCCTTAAACCCATACAAAATTCTTGATATTTAGGAAAAATATGTTTAACTCATTATTATTGTTGATATAAAAATTTGGACACAAAATGACTTTTGGAAGGTTCCTTTTGACAGTAATTTGTGAGACCAAAAATTCCAGAAACAGAATTTACATTCTGTCCAAATGGCAGCTTTACGTGCAAAGGACTTTGATTTTAAAATATATATTTCTGGTCTATTTCAAAGAGCAAATGGCATAAGTATCAACTTCAAATCATGAAAACTCAATGGCATTACATAAGACATACTTAACTTTATCTTTATCGAAAACCCATAGGTGATCTAATTTCTGGATGTTGGACTGTTTAGGAAGGTTAGGGCGGACGCTTAGCGCTTCAAACGTCGTAAAGTTCTTGGATATTCATCAGCAAACTTGTGAGTATTCACAACCCCACTTTTAATGTTTTTTGTTTATTTAAACTGGGGGAAAAGCATGAAGTTATGCAAACTATACTGGTTATTTATAAAACTGTGGGACTAAAGAACTGTTTAGTCAAGATTTGTTTATGTCTTGAAATATTGACGGTTTTGCACTATGATATAAATGTTAAATTGATGTACTTGAGAGTATGTTTCCAAATAAAGTCCCCGTCCGTAAACGCTACTTGTTAACTCGGGCATGTCCCCGGGCCGTGGTAATTGTGGATAGCCGTTATTGTGTTGACAGTCCCACCCAGAAAGGGGTGCACATTACCTATGTTTTTATTAGTCTAATCATGTGGAATTTGGACCACCGCTGAATTAGTACTATTACGAACTGTGAGACCTAAGTGAGTGTACGGGCTACTTATGGTCGTTCGTAAAATAATGGGGCACATTGGTCAGGAAAGGCTCAGTAGTGTCTCAAGTTTTTAAACATCGTGGTAGATTTACATTTATTATGTGCAAGTTTATGTATAAGTTTGCAAGTAAATGATTTATGCATTGTAATGTTTTGTGCATATGAAAACCCGTGAACTCACCAACTCTTTGTAGTTGACGTTGTTTTATATTTCATGTTTTTCAGGATTTAAGTAAGAAATGAAGTAATTGGAGCATATATGTGGCGACACCTATTAAGTTCATTTTGTATCTTTTGTAAAGAAGTATTCAAACACCAACTTGGTTTTGGATGTTAAAATTCGAACTTTGTAAACTTGAATGGTGTTATTTATTTCTTGTTGCTGTGACACGCTTACCTGTTACATCTCGTGTTTCCGCTTTAACGGGGTGTGACAGTGTCAAGTATTATATTTTTGGAATTTGTTTTATTGTGGGTCTAATTTGTTTACCTTTTAACAGGTAATTAAAAATGTCGACTGCGGAAAATCATTCTTCATCCCAAGGGTCTGATGAGAACAACCTTATCACTTCCATCAGATCCGAACCAACCACTTTTTCCCAGTCAGCCACACATATTGACCCAGATGAAATAATTTTCCCGAAGTCACTATATCTTGACCTTAAGCCGAATAACTACCACTTTAACTTCGACATGCCTTCAGAATATCCAATAATATCTGTCAACTTAAAAGAACATCCCATAGCCTATGCATTATCTATAACAATGGATGTTCCTTTGGTATACCTTCAACAGTTCTGACACACACTTGCCTACATCAAAGAAGGAAACCAATTTTACTTCCAAGGGCATGTGGATAACTACATGAGTCATCTGACTCTGAAAAGGCTGCAGAAAATCTTGAACCTGCCAAATCCTAGTTCTGTCTTTGGATCATCCGATTTTGAAGATTTCATATCTAATGAAGAACTTTGTCGGGATATCAAGCGTCTTGGATACGCAGGAGAATTAAACAATCCTTTTCAATTCAGACGAAAGTTTCTTCCATCGGTGTGGCACCTATTGTTTTCAATCCTGAACCGGTGCTTAACATCCAAGACTGCTGAAATCGATACATGTAGCAGCTTATTCCTCAAATTCTTCCATGACATCATCTTCAATCGTCAATATGACTTCACTATGGTGATGTGGAATGAACTAGCAGAACTTGTTCATGCGAATAAATTTGCCTCAAAAGCCAGAAAGTTTGTTCCGTTCCAGAGATTCCTTCAACTGACTATAAGAGCGATGATGTAATCAAACAAGGATATACCTGCAAGACTAGATAGTCAGTTTGGCCCGGATTACGAGATGCAATTCCCGAGGTCGCATCATGAAGTTGAAGACGTAGATTCTATAATGAACACACCGGTTTATTTAATAGCCTATGCTGGTTAGAGTTCTCAGTGCGTATTAGAATATAGGTGAGTAATAGATCCTTTAGTTCAGAGAGAACAGACCAAACTTACCTTGGGATCACCCCATGCCTCAGCTGAGCACGGTGAGGGTCTAGAATTAGACGAGAGAGTTCAGGTACAAGGGGTACCTGAACAGGGCAAGTGTTGAGAGAAAATGAAACTGAGAGGGGATTGGAGCGAGGAGACTCTAATTAGCCATATACTTAAATGACAGTACTTCCTCAGCTTCATCAAGCTTGGAAGCTACTGAATATGATACGACTATTCATCTGGGAATTAATGATGATGATGATGATGACAACAATGATCAAAATCAAGCTGAAGCTGAATTTCTGAGCCTTCAATATATTTCATCAATGGATTTTGAGTTTAGTGAAGATTTCTATGACTTTGCAGAATTAGATCAATTATTGGATGATATAAGGAAGGACGAGGGAGTTTTAGTTGAAAATGATGAAAGATTGAGTGAAAGGGACGAAGAAGAAAATGGTGAGGGTGTGTGTGGAACGTTAAAAGAAACATCAATTCCAATCCAAACTTATACATATAGCTGGGCACCCACATCTACCATTGGCATTCATCCGTTGAATGTCGACATTGAAAAAGACGTAGCTAGCCCAGTTTATGCAATTGCACACCTCTCCTAGCCACTCTTTTACTTCTTAACAAGTAATAGTTTCAAATAATCACGGGGATGAAGCACAACTGCTATCAGTTCTTCACTTGGAGGAACTAGATATTGAAAACAGTAGACATATGTCCCAGTCTATGACTTCAATTGTATACACTGAGAGTCTAGAGCTGATAAACACATTAGGTACACTGTAGTCAAGAGCATTTGTTTCTCCACCTGCTGTTCTAAGTGAACATGCCGGAAAGACCCGAGTAGAGTCTTTTAACTTTCTACGAGGACGGGTCAGAAGTCCTACTAGTGCTACCACTTTTCCAACACTAAACGTAGGCACAATAGTTTACTCAACTGTTGTTACAACTGAAAATCTATGTGATCCATGTGTTATCTTACCAGACTTCGTGTCAAGGAAATATTTGAACGACACCCCTAAAGGTTGTTAAGGATTCTTTAATGGAGGAGATCAATGGTCTGAAACATCTTCTGAAGGGTAAGCAACCAGCTAGAGAAGAAATTCCTGTTTCATCGCCACCACCTACTCCCCAACCTCTAACAGAGTCAAACTTATCGATGGATGACCTCAAGTCAATGTTGTATGCTAAGATTCTCACTCAAAAAAATTTGGACTCGGCGGATGCAGATTTGGTTGGTATGCTAAGATAGTCAATTGAGGATTCCTAAGCCATTCGAGCCACAGAGTTCATCAATTTTCAGAATGTTGTAGTTTCTAGCCTCTCAAAGCTTCGTTCTACAATTGCTTCTACCTAGTCCATAGCCGACTTGCAAAGCTCGATTGACACTTTGTCTGAAAGAGTGTCGATTCTGGAGAACACTTGCCAAGCTCAGGCCACCTCTTTTAATAGAAAACATGATGATCAAGACGATCCTGATCACCATGAGGGGGAGAACAAGAGATAGAGAGTGGTTGAGACCTCGAGGGGTAAAGAAGTATTGTTGTCTGAAGGAGAGAAATTTGAGGAGCTTAACGATCAAAGTCCTTTTCAAGCTGGTAATAGTGAACAGACTACAGGCCTGGAGATGATTATAGCTACAGACCCAGAGATCGAGCTAATGGTTGAAAATCTGGCGATCTCCACCATAAAAACAAGGATGTTGTTGGGTCTGTCAACAATTATGGGATTTAATGAAGTATTTTCAAGGGAGATCTGTGGGGTTCGGGGTTATGGTGCTGAATTTGAAGATAATGATGACTCAGATGACTTGTTCTTTGATTTTGAAGTTGATATGGATGAAGATGATGCTATCTTTCCATTTCAATCTGATTCTCAAGAAGTACCTGAACCTGTTCCTGCTGAATCACCGAGTGTTCCTGATACGTCTTTTGTTCCACAAGCTGCAACTGCTATATTTACAAGGAAGTATATACCTTTTGCTATAAGGGTAAATACATCAGGGTTAGACCAGGGAAGAGTCAGAGAACCATACCTTGTATTTGTTCGTCATCAAAAATCCTTAAGTTCAGATAAAATCTTGGGTATTCACAAGGAAATGTGTGAGTATTGCAAAGAATACAAATATTACCTCAAAGTAAAAAGACAACCCATCGGCTTTCTAGAACCAAATACCGAATCATCTCGATCAAAAATATTGAAGCCAAGAAACTCGTCGGTGTCTAGTATCTAGTGTTCTACGTGACTAGACAAGACGGTCAAGTTTGGATTTTTAGTGAAGCTGACTTTTCGAATCTATTCTTAGAAGACTTGGAACACATATATCATGAGATCCGTAACCAGACTGTAAGAGTGGAAGGAGTTGTCAGAGGGATTGAAGCTATCAAACGGTACCTTAGATGTCATATTAAGCTCTCTTCAATGATTGATGTACAAATGGGGTACAAAAGTAATCGAAAGAATGTCAATCTGAAGGAGCCAAATCAAGAGTTAGAAAACATCGATGGCTAGCCTCTATACATGATTCTTGAAGATCCGGAGTTCGGGGTGATCTATGAAAATTTCGAGAAGGCTAAGAGGTTTTTAAGGTTCACCGAGCCAAACAAGTATTGCGATGGAACAATTAAGATTGTGAGGAAAGAACTAGAAGGCATAAAGGCTCTTGATGACAAAGCTTCAGGTCGTAACAGATTAAATCTGAGAGAAAGGTTCTTACTGATTAATGCTCTGGAGCTGCTCGATGAGAAGATACAATATCGGAATGCTAAAAGAAGATGTGAGACGAACTTGGGCTTCAGAAGATCAAAATTTACAATATCTCGTGCTTGAATCCAAAGAGGGAGAATGTTGGGTTTAAGTTTTGTGCTTTAAAGTTGTATTCAAGCTAGTTTCTCCATTATAATTTTGTCTTGTAATTTCCTGCTATAAAATAGCATTGTCTTTGTAATCTTTACATGTACTTTTTCATTTCTAATCATTGTATAAAAACCTTGAAGATCAATACACTTTGAAGATTCTCTCTCAATATTCTACTACTTTCAATATTCATATTTTTTCATTTGAGTTCTTGATCTTGTTCGAAAGTTTGGTTAATTAATCTGGGAACATTTAATGAGTATCCTGGAGTTGCGAACGCTGTAGAAGAAACCAGCTGGCTTCGAAACCTCCTACGAGAACTTCAGTGACCAAGGCCACTATAGTATATTGTGACAATGTCAGTGCAGTTTATATGTCTACCAATCCGGTACAACACCAACGTACCAAACACATAGAGATCGACATTAACTTTGTCCGGGACAAAGTTGTCGTGGATCTTGTTTGAGTTCTCCATGTCCCTTCCAGTTCTCAGTATGCTGACATATTTATGAAGGGTCTTCCCACATCTCTATTTCACGACTTCTGAGACAGTTTGCACGTCCAAAAACCTCCCAATCAAACTGCGGGAGGATGTTAGTATATTGTGTTTATTTGGGTTAATGTGTATTTTCTTAGCTTACTTATGTATAGTGTTTTATGGCCCAAAGCCTTTCTTGTAATGTATATATGTTTGTTAATTGAGGCAAGTAAATCATTTTCCAATAATATGGAAGTTGACATTCAATATCTTTTTATTGAAATTTCAGTTTTGTATGTTGACATGAACTATGGTAGATTTGTCATTGACTAAACTCTTGATACCATACAAAGAGGTAATCTATGGAATTTGAAAAATAGATCTATGAAGTTTCGTGCCAACACGTGATTATGGTGTTTTATACATTGATTTGTTTGTTTTTAATATAAGTTTTATGGGTCGTTTATCAAACACTTACCTTGATAAACACTTACCGGTTTAATTACCTTATCAGGTGAACATAACAAGAACCAAAAATCTTACCCTACCTTTGCTAGATGCTTATAGGTTTAATTACCTTACTGGGTGAACATAACAAGGACTAAAAATCTTACCTGATAAGAGGGAAGACAATAATCGAAAGAGTCTTACCCGGTATGCGAGGGATGATTCTTACCCGATAAGCACTTCCCAGGTTATAAACGCTTACCATTAATCCATTTTGATTGGAATGATACCCCATAAGGTAAACAAGAGAGATGACTTTTGTTGGTTGGTAAATTGCCCCTTAGTCTTTCTAAGGCCAAACCATTGATGGATAGAGATGTAAAGCAAAGTTTTATTTTGGGCGACTTAAGTGTAATGCCTATTTTTATTAAAAATGAAGACATGATTGTATGTCCATTGGCTCTCAATGCACGAAAAAAAGTAGAGATGTGAACGAGACGAGAAAAACAAAATGGAGACCATGTACCATAAAAAAACAATATAATTGTTTGGAACCTAAGTCAAAGGGAAATAAATTTAAGTGTTGCTACCATGTTTAATAGAATATTAGAAAAACTAATCTCACATGGACTTTGATTATTTAAGCATCTTGTGACCCTTTTTCACAAAATAATATGGGCAAATGACCTTCTGTATTGGAATAGAAATCTGTTGAAATATGATATCATATTTAGAATCTTAACTTTTGTATTGTTTGATTATTGTTTGTGATATTGTGCAAGAAGTAAAAGTAGAAGGAGCAAAAGTGTTCAAGTATAGAAAGGTAGAGGACTGGAGGACTCCGCCTCACATTTCTTGGATCTACAAGGGTAGTGGAGCATTTTCCTTACAAGTCAAGGGGTGTTATTGAAAATACTTTGACCAACTTTCTGACCTACTATATAAAGTTGTACCTGGCTATTGAAGTCATCATAATTCATTTTGTATTCTTTTTTCTAAAAGGTTTCATCAGATTCTCTCTCATATTAGATTAGCTCATATATATCTTAGTTATCTTAGCTAAGATCTTTTGGATATTTGTAGGTTCATCTTCTATAAGTTTTTTTTATTAATAAAAGCATTTGGTTATAAGATTTGTACATGGTATCAGAGCAACACATCTGTATTGGATCTGTTTCATGGTTTTGACTGTATGAAACCTTTCGTTCTTGTGAAGATCGTCATCGAACTCCAGGTCAATTTTTTTATTCCTCTTTTATCGCTTTTTTTTCAAGTAAGTACGCAAATCGAAAAAAAAGGATTGCGAGATCTGTGAAGATCTCGATCTACCTGTCTTCATTGCTATACTTGTCGATTCTTGAGGTATCTCTTTGTGTTCTTCTTTTTTCTTGTTAGATATGTTATTTTTTGTTCGACAGTTCATCTAGTTGTTTCTGGTTCTTGTACAAGTGAGCAATAGGATTGCAAGATTCTTTGTTAAGATCTCGATCTACCGTTCTCCTTGTGTGGTTCTTGTTGGTATTGAGATTGTGTTTCCTGTAAAACTGATCTTTTTTTAATATGTTGTTGTTTCTGTTCACTGCAAGTAAATGTGCAAGAGAGCTCATGTTTGTAAGATTTTTTAAGATCTCGATCTGTTTTACTCCTTGCAATACTTGTGTAAAAGAAGGTAGGCTTTGCTAATTTGCTCAGATCTGGTCCATCCAGGTTTGCTCAGATCTTTTCTGTTTCTGCTCATTCTTCTGGTCCATCCAGATCTGCTTGTTTTTGTTAATATTGTTGTTAATATTGTTGTTAATATTGTACATATGTTCTGCTGATTAGTTCTGATCTCTCCAGATCTGTTTGTTATTGTTAATATTGTTGTTAATGTTGTATATCTGTTCTTCTGTTTAGTTCTGGTCTTTCCAGATCTGGTTTTATTTACCTCTTTTTGGATCTGGTCATTATTCCAGATCTCTTGTTGTTGTTCTCTGCCGCTATTTAGATCTGGTCCTATTTTCCAGATCTGATTTGTTCAGGTTTTGTTTCTTACCTATTCTTATATCTCTGTGGTTCTCGTGCTTCTGCTGTGTTGTTGTTTGTTTGGTTCTCTGAATCTGAATAGTTAGCTTGACCTAGCACCATTTGAGTTTTTTAGGAATCCTGCTTTCAAGCTATTCAGGTTCTTTCTGTGTTTTGGTTGTTGCTTGATTAATGGTTGAAACCACTGCTATCACGGCTAGTGCAATGGAGTCTATAGTCACCTATCTCGACTTTGGAGATTTACTGTACTTACGTTCGAGCGATACCAGTGGAGCTCCATTAATAAATTTCAAATTAAGTGGTACCGAGAATTATACGGTTTGGGCATGTGCCATGACATTAGCCTTAGACACTAAAAATAAAATGGGTTTTATAAACGGTACTTGTCCTAGACCACCAAATGATCCTGTCTTACCTAGACAATGGGATCGATGTAATTCTGTTGTTCTTTCGTGGATTTTGAGTTTCATGACCGAAGATCTTTTTCTTGGTCAAGTGTTCTCTAAGGAATCTGCCAAGGTTTGGGATGAGCTAAAAGAGACATATGATAAGTTGGACGGTTCTGTAACCTTTAACCTTCATCAGAAAATAAATTCATTAAGTTAGAGTGGCATGTCTGTGTCAGAGTACTATCACAAACTTAATTCTATGTGAAAACAATTTGATGCTTTGGTAAAACTTCCCTCCTGTACCTGTAATGCCTCCCGAGAGTTTCTAGAACATAGTCAGCTTATAAAGTTGATGCAATTTCTGATGGGTCTCGATGACTTGTACCAACCAATTAGAAGCAATATCCTTACTAGGGACCCCTTGTCCTCTGTAAAAACTGCATTCTCTCTTGTTTCAAGAGAGGAATCACATAGAGGCGTAAATATGTCTCAATCTAGAACTAAGACTCAGAATAGTGCTTTTTTAAGCAAACTGTTGAAAACAAAAGGAAGACTAGAAAATTTTCAAACCTTATTTGCAAACATTGTGGCATGACTGGTCACACCATCGAAAGATGTTTTAAACTGATAGGATTTCCCAAGGATTTCCAAAATCGTAGCAGACCTCAAAATTAAAGTTTTAGACCCCCCCCCCACCCTCGTTGGAAATAATGTTGTTTCTGATTCTCTTTCTCCAAAAAAGGCTGGTTCTAGCTCTACCATCACTTTCTCCGAGAAACAAGTTGCAAAAATCTTAAGTTTGATTGATCAGAAAGAAGGAACCATTGCCAATATGGCAGTTATGTCTCGTTCTGTTAAAACTGGGTGGATAATAGACTCTGGTGCGAACCAACATATGACTCATAACACCAAACTTTTAGAAAATGTGGTGGATGTTTCTGACCTTGATATCAGGGTCAATCATCCAAATGGAACTATGGCTCAGATAAATAAAATAGAAGATTTTAAACTAACTAATAATGTCACTTTATTTGATGTCTTAGTCGTTCCAGACTTTAATGTGAATCTATTATCTGTACATAAACTTGCTAAGGACAATAAGGTGTTTGTAAGTTTTGATGAGTCGAAATGTTACGTCCAGGATTGTCTTCGAAAGAGTGTCGTGGGGACTGGTAGCCAGGAGGATGGTCTCTATTTCTTTGATGAAAATTTTAATTGTAAGACTTCCTGTTTTCCAAACTGTAAAAATATGTCTTGTCTGGTTTCCACTCAACTGTGGCATAGTAGACTTTGTCATTCTTCACACCAAGTCTTAAGAGTGCTTAAAAATCATCTTAACATTGCTAATGAGGATAGTGGTCCATGTGAAGTTTGCCATAAGGCAAAACAAACTAGAGAAAAGTTTGATTTAAGTGTTCACAAATCTAAAAGCCTAGGTGAGTTAGTTCACCTTGATGTCTGGGGTCCGTATCATATACAGAGTAGAGAAGGGTATAAATATTTTTTTGACTATCGTTGATGATTACACTAGGGCTGTTTGGGTGTTTCTGTTGAAAGGTAAACATGAGGTTTGTGAAAACATCATAACTTTTTATAATCTGGTCAGTACTCAATTTGGTAAAATTGTTAAGATTTTTAGGAGTGACAATGGCACAGAATTCTTAAGTCAAAAGTTACATGATTTTTTTAAAGATAAAGGAATAATTCATCAGACCTCATGTGTTTACACTCCCTAACAGAATGAGGTTGTTGAACGTAAACACCACCATTTACTTAATGTAGCTAGATCTCTTATGTTTCAGGGAGGGATCCCTCTTAACATGTGGAATGAGTGCATACTTACTGCTACATACCTTATTAATAGAACCCCTTCCTCTGTTTTAAACGGTAAGTGTCCCTACGAACTCATCTATGGGTTTCAACCAGTTCTCACTCATCTTAGAAACTGCAGGTGTTTGTGTTTTACTGTGTTACCAAATATCTCTGATAAGTTTTCACCGAAGTCGGAAAAATGCATTTTATTGGGTTATGCCAATTCAAAAAAAGGATACAAATTTTATAGTTTAGATTCCAAGAAAATAATTGTTTCACGCGATGTGAAATTTTATGAAAACATTTTTCCATTTAAAATGAAGTCTGATAATGTCATACCCCGCTAAAGCGGAAACGCGAGGTATGGCAGGTAGAGTCTCATAGCAATAGTGTATAAACAACACAACCATACAATCTAAAACATAAATACATCATAACCAAAGTTTACAATCCCAAATACAAGTTTGCAAAATAAACACAAAAGAAATTTTGAAAGCGATGATTGTGACACGGCTTCTAATAAGTGTCACCATGAGTCTTTCTTACCCTGAAAAAGCACGTCAAAACAAGTGTCAACTACAAGAGTTGGTGAGTTCACAGGTTTTATATGCACAAAATGATTTCAAATGCAGCAATCTCAGTTATAAATTTATGAGCAATATCTTAAAAAAAAACAACGTCATACACATGATATAAATTTGTTGAGCCACTACTAAACCTAAACACCTTTCAACACCCCACAAACTACCTCAGAGGTGGTAGCGAACCACATGTGTAGAGCATACTTACGAACTACCTCAGCGGTGGGACTAAACCCCACATGTGTAGAACTCATGTCGGACTACCTCAGCGGTGGGACTAAACCCCACATGTGTAGAACTCCTACCGGACTACCTCAGCGGTGACAACTTCGTGTCACATGTGTAGAGAAAATTTTAATGACCAAGTGCACCCCTACTCGACAGTAAAAAGGGTGGGTATATCAACCAAATAGCGCTATCCACTAGAATTTTAGGCTCAAAATGAGTTAATAGTAGTGTGGACAAACGGAGACTTTTAAACTCAACATACCATCAATAGTGTATACATTTAATTGCTCATAACAAGATTCATATATCAATATAAATCTRTCAAACATTTCTTTAATCATGYTTTTCACCCCAAAACGCTAAAATAGTAAAAAGGGACTGTGAAAACTCACTTTTGTTGTAGAGCTTCGCAAGAAAAAGATATACGATCCGAACACCGCACTAGTTTAACGATTCCCTATCAATAGGAATATCCAAAACCATCACTAATTGATTTATCACTACCTATGGGGTTTAATAAATCCTAAGTCCATATTTGTCTACTTATGTCCCATAATATTATCCATGGTCCAAATATACATAATGTCCATATGCTCATCAATGAATTAATTTATACCGGAATTGATGCTATAATCCAGTAAAAGATCAAATTTTACAAAATCAACCAATCCCAAAATCTTGATCCTGGACAGAAACTTATGATACTTAAAGATGATCAAAATAAAGAGACTTCAAAAATGAGATAATTTCCCATCTTTTTACATGGGTTATAGCACTGAGTTCTAGTCATCTTGACCAAATTTCATGTATTTTTGGCATGAAATGATGATTCAAATAATTTATGAAATACAACTTATCACAACTGAAATGGCAGATTACACCATGTTAGTAAAACACTCATTAAAAGAGTTCTACTGAGTGTTCTTCAGAATTTCAAGTTGTACTGAAAATATAACACTTATACGAAACTTTTAAACTAATAATCACTCATTTTGGATGAGTTGAGAGGGAGATATGACACCTTAAAGTCATATGCACACATATGTCATTAGTTGACAGATTGCACACTTAACCTAAGTAAATTAGTTCATGCCCTAAAACATCATATTTTTGAGTGAAATTGGATTCAAATGAATACTAATTCATAAAAGAACAGTTTAGAAGAAAAATCATACATTAAGAACAAGTAAGTAGAAAGATATTAGCATTCAAAGTAAGAGTTACCTACTGGTGGTTTCACAGTTTGCACACCTATAGTGTTTTAGGTKCTTGGAGATCAAAACTCCATAATTTCATGTGATTCCACTTGAAAGTAGGAGATAACCCATAAATATAACTCTCAAAAGAAGAATCATCCTTTTTCATCCAGTTTTGAAAGAGATATGGTCGATGGAACATACATATACAAATCTGTCAGAATCGGACAGATTGCATGTTCAWCTTATTTTGAGTAATTAAAACCTCAAATCACCACAATATTGAATGAAATCAGTGGAATTTGAAAGGTAACTCATTAAACTAACATCCAGAAGAAAAATCAACAATTTTGAATGATTATCTAGAGAGTTATGGCTGTTCAAAGTAGGGTTTACCTATTGAAAAACTCTCAGATGCACATATATAATGTTTTGAGTATTTTGGGGGGTCAAAACTCAATGTTTTTGAGTGAGACCAATTGCATTGCAACCCCAACTCAATAAATAAACTTTTAGAAGAAACCTCATAACATTTGAACATGTCAATTGCAAGATATGGATGATTTGTGCACAAGCACATAATCTGTCAGCACCAGAATATAAGATTTTTAAGAAATAAACCACATAAAATCATGATTTCTTCCTATCTTTTTGAGTTCTAGTGTTTGGGTCATAGATTACCACCATAATATAATCATTCTTACATGTTTTTGGGGTATAATCTCTCCTTAAAACTCAATATTTTCGAAACTTAGAAAATAGAAGATGAAGAATGCATAAAAGTGGGTTTTTCTCCCCAAAACTTACAAGAAAAGTAAAAGGATGAAGGTGTTACCTTGTTGTGGATGAATTGGATGAAATATCTTCAAAACTTCTTGCAAAAATGATGAAGATTATGAAGAAATTCGGCTGGATATGATGAGGGATGAAGATGKTCTTCAAAGTGACCCTTGGGTTTTGGGAGAAAGAGAGGAGAGGAGTTTAAATTTTGGAGGAAGAGAAAATGGGGAATAATGAAGAAATAAAGCTACTTATATGTAGAATAAGGGAGGGAGAGAGGGGGGAAAAAAGGGGCCGGCCATAAGACCCAACCTAACTCAAAATAATTTTTTTTTAAAAACAAAGCCCAAAATGCATAAAATGTCATTTTCTCACTTTTGACATTTTTCTTCGAATTAAAAGCCCAAGATGACTAAATTTATTTAAATAGAAAGGTTTTATATTTAAAACACTAAAACTTAATGTTTTATATATATTGGGTATAAATTAGAGCATTTGGTACTGTATACGACGTTTCAGATAATTTCGGGTCGGAACCGGACTTTCAAAGCAACTGCCGGAATCTCTAGAAATTTTTGACCAAACTAACCTAACTAATTCCTAATCTTATAAATTATCTTCAGTAACACTAATACAAACTTAATAAGAGCTAACCTGGAAGTTCGAATTTGACGGCTGTCACAAATAAGTTGAGTGATTCTGAAAATAAAGACTAATCAATTAAACTTTTTTTGACTCTGGAAATGAACTGTCTAACAAAATTGATGTTTCTTTACCCAATGATAAGAATGGAGGCGATAATAATTGATATGTGTTGAGAATTCAACACATAATGCATTCGTTTACGTCTTTTTAGTCAAAATTAGTTTCCTTTCATTCCCACTTTGAGTCATTTTGATTTATTTTTTTATACTTTTATTATGGAGCTAAAATATTGTGGTTAAACTTGTTGGGATGCAAAGATACAAACTAACGGAGAATTTTTGTTAAAACAGCCTGATGCTACAGCATTGCAGCAGGAGCCACCTGATACGTGCACGGTTTTGCGAGGGCTTAACGATTAAGCTGCTGACTTTTGGATGCTGAATGGAAGACAGCTGGAAGACTTTTTTAATCAGGGATTTTTGAATTAATATGTCATCTTGTACTTAAGATTCCCTTTTATTAACTTTTGGACATTAACTAGTGGTTAATATCTTTGTTGTTTAGTGCAAGGCTTTAAGTATAAATAGGGGGCTTAACCTTGTGATTCCACACACCTTTTAAAATATTTCTAAGATCAAAATCAGCTGGTTAGGGCTGATTTTGAGAGAACCTTTTGAGAAATTTGAAGTTCTTGAGTTTTAAGCTTTCAATTCTTGTCTTTTAATTTCTCGTTCTTTATTTTATGTTATTTTACGTTTATTGTTATTTATTTTCCGTTATTTAATTTCCGCAATTTACATTCTCGCAATTTATATTCCCGTCATTTATTTTCTCGTTATTTACTTTCTCGTCATTTATTTCCTCGTTATTTACTTTACGCAATTTACGTTTATGTCTTTAATTTCCGTCATTTATTTTTTACTTTCCGTTATGAGTAGCTAAGCTTTTATAGCTTGGGTGTGAGATGGAAAGGTGAGATTTTCAAACCAAACAAAAGTAGCTAAGTGTTTTCGTAAACGACGTTCCATTGTTTCATTCGAGTTTTTATAAAATCAAGCACACTTCTTGACGGGCTGATCACTTTGAAAGTGTTAAAGTGCCATGGACTTAGAGATAAGACATTGATAAGCACGTCAACTTGAATGACATAAGAGGTAAACTTGAGAAAGTTGCCGACAAGGAGACTTGTCATTTATGTTTTTCAAAACTTAACTCCYGACGGGTTGGTCACTCTTCGAAAGTGTCAAAGTGTGATAGATTCAGCGATGAACTATCAAGAACACGTCAACTCGAATGATATGGGAATCGACTCGAGAGAGTGATTTTTAACAAAGAAATTTATTTATCCATATATTTTGAAAACACCATCGTGTCACTATCCCTGGTCCGGACACCACATAGAGATATGGGTGGAAAGCTATAATATAGTGCAATGGTGAAGTCCGAGTGGAATGCCTTCAAAATAGATGGTGGAACTTAGTTTTGAAACATTGTTTGCTGTAGCATTTCTATAGCATTGGCTGCTGGAATTTGTGTTTGGGTCTCACCTTAAGTCTTACACCCTTGCTTCTTTTATATATTTAGTATTCTGTTTGGATTCACCTTAAAATCAAACAAAAGTCTTCAAAATCGTCATCTGAAATCATCTCTTTCATTTGACTCTAATCTAACTTTGGCTACAATCTCTATGGACGATAATCCGGTACTTGTACCACTTTATTACTTGGAAAGACGACGTTGGGTTGTATTGTATACTTGCTTTGTGGCCCAATTTCATTAAGTCTAAAGGCGTGAAATATAACCGGCCAAGTTTTTGGCGCCATTGCCGGGGATTGCTTCGCTAAAGTTTTATTTTGAGTAAAGTAAAAGATTTGATTTTTCTTGTACCATCACAATCATTTTTAAAAGTGGTGTATGCCATGGTCACATCGTGGAGAATTTTTCAAATTTGATCCCGACATTGAGAGAACGTTTCACCATAGGAGGAGGGCTCAAAGAGCAATTTTTGCTCTACTCCCTCCAAACATGGCGTTACCTCCCCCAATCATTCCGGAAATACCTCATTTGGAAAACCAACAGCCTAGTTTTGAACCAATTCCACCATTCCCAAACTTTCAACAAGGACATCCACATCATGATAATGATAATAATTTGGACACATAATCGGACCATAATGAACAACAAAGAGCACAAACTCCGAACATCATTAATTTGGCAAATTCCAAAAATGGGAGGATCATGGATTATGTTATTCCGGATTTTGAGCAATTGAATTCCGGGATAGTTAGATCACATATGACCGCTCTCCATTTTGAACTAAAACCGATAATGTTTCACATGTTGCAAACGAATGGCCAATTTTCCGGATTACCTTCGGAGGACCCACATTCGCACTTAAAATCTTTTATGGAAATCACTGATGCTTTCTTGATCCCGGGAGTGTCAAATGACGCTTTCAGACTTACTTTATTTCCATTTTCATTGAGGGATCGGGCAAAAGCATGGTTTAATTCTTTAACTCCGAGTTCTGTGCCTTCGTGGAGTAACATGGCAGAAATTTTTTTGCGAAAATATTTCCCACCAACAAGGAACACTAAGTCCAGGAATGAAATCTGTCTTTTTAAACAAATGGACGATGAGGTTGTTCCTAACGCGTGGGAAAGGTTCAAAGAGTTGTTGAGGAAATGCCCACACCATGGCATTCCGTACTATATTCAACTTGAGACGTTTTACAATGGGTTAAATCCCATGGAAAAACAAATGCTTGATGCGACTGCGGGCGGAGCCTTCACATCTATGACCTAAAATGAAGGATATGAAATCCTGGAAAAGATATCAGCCAACAATGGGCACTAGGCCGACCTACATGCCCAATCACAGAAAAAGACTACTGGGATACATGATGTAGATGCATATATTGCATTAACAGCTCAGCTTACCTACATGACCAACATGCTGAAAATTTGAACTTCTGGTCAGGGAGGACAGCAAGCTGCTTATACACCTGTTCCAACAGTCCTATCTGTGCAGTGTGTGTGTTGTGGTGGGGATCATTCATATGAACATTGTACTCATAATTTTGAATCAGTAAATTATGTTCATAACAGAGCTAACCCCTATTCCAACAATTATAATGCCAGTTGGAGACAACACCCGAACTTTTCATGGAACAGTCCAAGTTTGAATCCACCAGTCCATAAATAGCAAGGAACTTCCAATTTCCAACCTCAAACATCATGGAAACAGTTCTAACTCTCAAACTCACCAACAAAGTTTTCAGAATTCACAACCACCTTTTCAGACCAAACCTCCTCCACAGACATAATCATCTTCTTTGGAAGCAATGATTAAAGGACTTTTTGCACATGCACAAGCCCAAAATCAAGCTTTGATTAATCAACAAAGTGCGGCCATCAGGAATTTAGAGACTCAAGTCAGTCAACTTGCGCTTAACCAGAACAATCGAGCCCTTGGTACCTTGCCCAGTAATAYAGAGGTCCCTAGAGACCTAGGTAAGGAACATGTGAAAGTAGTGACCCTTAGGAATGGCAAGGAGTTGAAAGAAAAAGTACAAAAAGATAGTACACCCATTTTGACAGAAGCTGATGCTACAGCATTGGTTCCTGCCAAAGAAAGACTGGTCCGACCCTTCTTTGCAGGCGAGTTGCAGCCTGCAATCCGAACTGAGGACGGGTTTTTGGAGTTAGCTCACCCTCGCGGGATCGCGACCCTTCGTCCTGGCCATTGTAGCACGTGTGTCGCCCAGGGCATAAGGGGCATGATGACTTGACGTCRTCCTCACCTTCCTCCGGCTTATCACCGGCAGTCTGTTCAGGGTTCCAAACTCAATGATGGCAACTAAACACGAGGGTTGTGCTCGTTGCGGGACTTAACCCAACACCTTACGGCACGAGCTGACGACAGCCATGCACCACCTGTGTCCGCGTTACACACGTCTTTTTTTTGGGGGTCTACAGCCATTATGTGGCATAGGGGTTACATCCCGTACGAAAGTTAATAGTATACCACTTCTGCGAATAGCTCGTAATGCTGCGTCTCTTCCGAGACCGGGACCTTTAATCATGACTTCTGCTCGTTGCATACCTTAATCTACTACTGCACGAATAGCATTTCCTGCTGCGGTTTGATCAGCAAATGGCGTCCCTCTTCTTGTACCTCAGAAGCCACAAGTACCGGCAAAGGACCAAGAAACCACTCGCCCCCGTACATCTGTAACAGTCACAATGGBATTATTGAAACTTGCTTGAATATGAATAACTCCCTTTGGTATTTTACGTGTACTCTTACGTGAACCAATACGTCCACGTGAACCCTTTTTCGGTATAGCTTTTGCCATATTTTATCATATCATAAATTTGAGGATGCTTTAAGAAAGTCAAAAGAGACTGAGGTTTTAGAGACCCCTAAGCTTGATGCTAACATTTCATCTGAACCTCCAAAGGGCACCACAAAGACCCAAGGCACTCAAGACCCATCTTGCTCAACACCTCCAAGTAAGAATGTAATAAAACCAGTCCCTTCTTATGTTCCCTACCCCCAAAGGTTGAGGAATCAAAAAGAGGAACTACCCTTTAAGAAATTCTTGGATGTGTTTAAAGAATTGCATATCAACATCCCGCTTGTTGAGGCAATTGAGCAAATGCCTAGTTATGCCAAGTTTCTGAAGGACATCCTAAGCAAGAAGAATAAGTTAACTAAATATGAGACTGTAGCCCTTACCAAATGATGTAGTGCACTTTTGACCAATAGCATACCCCCAAGCTCAAAGATCCAAGGAGTTTTACCATTCCTTGTTCAATGGGAGGGAAGGAGATAGGGAAAGCCCTATGTGACTTAGGACCTAGTATCAACCTTATGCCCTTGTCTGTTTTCAACACCTTAGGCATAGAAGAGGCTAGACCTACCACAGTCACACTCCAATTGGCCAACAAGTCCATAGCATATCCTAAGGGGAAAATTGAAGATGTGTTGGTACAAGTTGACAAGTTCATCTTTCTGGCAGACTTTATCATTCTAGACTTTGAGGCAGATAAGGACATTCCTATTATTTTAGGAAGACCATTTCTAGCCACCGGAAGAACTTTGATAGATGTCCAAAATGGAGAGTTGACTATGAGACTCCAAGACCAAAAGTCACCTTTAATGTTTTCAACTCTCTAAAGTACCCTGATTACTTGGAAGAGTATTCAAGAATATATGAGATAAAGGAAATGTGCTTTGAAGAAGGAAATTCAGAAGAACTTTAAGTTGGAAGAGGAGTGTGATGAGGAAATAGAAGAGTGTGTTGAGGAAATAGAGGAAATAGGAAATGATGTTGTTCCGGTGAATGTTGTAGTATTTGAGCTGCTGGAAAACTGTGAGCAAAAAGACTTTACCGCGTCCATCATATCACCACCTGACTTGGAGCTGAAGCAACTCCTATCCCATCTGAAATATGTTGTTCTAGGAGAAGAAGGCAAATTGCCTGTCATCATCTCATCTACCCTAGAATTGCATCAAGAARAGAAACTTGTGGACATGTTGAAATTGCACAAAAAGGCCTTAGGATGGACCATTGCCGACCTTAAAGGGATTAGTCCCTCCATTTGTCAACATAAGAGATCTTAGAGGATAAGACTTTCACATCCATAGAACCTCAACGAAGGCTGAATCCTGTCATGAAAGAGGTAGTCAAAAAGGAGATTTTGAAATGGTTAGACGCCAGAATTATTTTCCCGATAGCTAGTAATTCTTGGGTTAGCCTAGTCCAATGCGTTCCAAAAAAGGGAGGGTTCACAGTCATCACAAATGACAAAAATGAACTTATCCCCACTAGAGTTGTATCCGGTTGGAGAATATGCATGGACTATAGGAGGCTAAACAAGGCTAATAAAAAAGACCATTTTCCGCTACCTTTCATTGACCAAATGTTGGACAGATTAGCCGACAAAGAGTACTATTGTTTCTTGGATGGTTATTCAGGGTACAATCAAATAGCCATTTCTCTCGAAGACCAAGAAAAAACCACCTTTACTTGTCCTTATGGCACCTTTGCTTTTAGAAGAACGCCATTTGGACTTTGTAATGCTCCTGCCACCTTTCAAAGGTTTATGATGTCCATATTTTCGGATATGCTTGAAAAATCCATTGAAATATTTATGGATGATTTTTCTGTATATGGGTCATCATTTGACAACTGTTTGGAAAATTTGAAAAAAAGTTTGGAAAGGTGTGAGGAGACAGACTTGGTCCTAAATTGGGAGAAATGTCACTTCATGGTCAAGGAAGAAATTGTTCTTGGGCACTTAATTTCAAAAAGAGGGTTGAGGTAAATAAAGCAAAACTCGAAGTTATTGAAAAACTACCCGAACCTACCACTGTTAAGGGAATTAGAAGCTTTTTGGTGCATGCCGGATTTTATAGAAGGTTTATCAAAGATTTTTCAAAAATTTCAAAACCTCTCTGTTTACTCCTACAACATGACCAAAAATTTGATTTTAATGACGAATGCAGAAATGCGTTCAAAACCTTGAAGAAAGCTTTGGTTAACGCACCAGTGGTAGTTGCCCCTGATTGGAACAAACCTTTTGAGATCATGTGTGACGCAAGTGATTGGGCGGTAGGTGCTGTGAGAGAAAAGGTGTTTCATTCAATTTACTACGCAAGTAAGATTTTGAATGAGGCACAAATTAATTACACCACAACAGAGAAGGAATTATTGGCCATAATCTTTTCTTTTGAGAGATTTAGGTCCTACTTGATGGGAACAAAGGTAATTGTGCATACCGATCAAGCAGCCATCAAGTACTTGATCTCAAAGAAAGATGCAAAACCTAGGTTAATAAGATGTGTGCTTTTATTGCAAGAATTTGACTTAGAGATACTTGATAGAAAGGGAGTAGAGAATCAAGTAGCGGACCATTTGTCTAGGTTAGAAGAACCTGAGATAGGAGGAATGGACATTAGTGATACTTTTCCGGATGAAAGAATCCTCATGATTGACCAACCAAAAACACCATGGTTTGCAGATTTAGCTAATTTCTTGGCCTGTAGAATAAAATCCTCTGATTACACAGGCCACATGTTGAAAAAATTCTTTCATGATGCTAAATCTTATCTGTGGGATGACCCATTTTTGTTTAGACTTGGTGCAGATCAGATTTTAAGAAGATGCGTGCCTGAATCTGAAGTGGCAGCAATCCTGCAGCATTGCCATCATGCACCATACAGAGGCCATTTTGGAGGCCAAAGGACTGCAACCAAGGTTCTATAGTCCGGTTTTTATTGGCCAACCATTTTAAATATTTCCACAATTTTGCACAAAGGTGCAACGAATGTCAAAGAAGTGGCTCCATTTCCAAAAGAAATGAAATGCCATTAAATGGGATACTTGAAGTTGAATTATTTGATGTTTGGGGGATAGACTTTATGGGTCCTTTCCCTCCATCAAATAATTGCCAGTACATTCTTATTGGTTAGACTACGTATCCAAATGGGTGGAAGCCATGGCATGTGTGTCAAATGATGCCAAAACTGTGGTTAAGTTCCTCCAAAAACAAATTTTCACACGGTTTGGTATCCCTAGAGCACTAATTAGTGACGAGGGTACCCACTTTGTGAACAATTTGTTAAAAGGAGTTTTTGAAAAATACAATATTAACCATAGAATTGCCACCGCTTATCACCCACAGACTAATGGTTTGGCAGAGCTCTCTAATAGAGAAATTAAAGGCATTTTGGAAAAAGTGGTCAAACCCAATAGGAAGGACTGAGCATTCAAATTAGACGATGCTTTATGGGCATACAGAACCGCTTTCAACACATACATTGACATTTCTCCATATAAGCTAGTCTATGGAAAAGCCTGCCATCTACCTCTAGAATTTGAGCACAAAGCATATTGGGCTATCAAAGAGCTCAATATGTGTTTGGATGAAGCCAGAAAGAAAAGAAAGTTACAACTTTGTGAAATGGAGGAGCAAAGACAAATGTCTTATGAGAATGCCAAGCTTTATAAAGAAAAGACAAAAAAATGGCATGATAACAGAATCCAACACCGATAGTTGAAAGAAGGACAAAAAGTCCTCTTGTTTAACTCTAAGTTGAAACTATTCCCGGGAAAGCTCAAGTCCAGGTGGTCCGGACCCTTTGTCATTCATAAAGTTTTCTCTTATGGAGCGGTTGACCTGATCAACCCGGAGGACAACATGGTGTTTAAAGTGAATGCACAACGAGTTAAGGCATATCATGATGTTGTAGCATTCCCAGAGCATTGCTCTGAGAATTGGGCCACACTTTAAATAAATATGTTTTGTGGACTTTTCAAAGTCCAGTGGTGATTGTACATATATTTCCTTTTTATATCTATGTATTAGAGCAGTTATGTTTTATTAGTTTGTTAGTGTGCAGGTTAATTTTGAAAAGGTTGTGAGAAAAGTTGATGCTTTGCTGATGCTGTAGCATTCCTTTCCAAATTTCACATGTGAAGTTAGGTGAAAATTTTATAAAATCAAGGGAAGTACAGTGACATCAGCAGCCACCTGGAAAATCAGAAAAGAATTTTGTCAGCCTATTCATTTCAGTTTTTGTCTCCCATGCAAACACTACCCACTCCCTCCATGATGATAAGCTTCCTTAACCTCCAAATAACCACTTTATCCACTGGTTCTTCACTTAACCGTCAATTTTCAAAAGAAAAAGGAGGGGACTTAATTGAGAAGAGACATTTCATCTTCCCAAGAACCATCATCACCGTCGCCACTCATCGCCGGCCTCTCCATCAAACATCTCTTCTCCATTAGTCACTTACACTCAAAGAACATCCTCATTTTATCACCCTCTCTAACTACACTACTGTTCTATTGAGACAATCATGGCCCGATCAAAAAGGCCGGTCATCCGAGACCCACCACCATCGCCGGTGCGAAGAAGTAACCGCCGGTGAGCCGCTGCTTCATCTTCGTGACGTACAAGTGAGCCCGAGTGGGTGGACCTCGTCGCTAACAGCCCATCATCGTCCCTCCCCTCTTCGCCATCGTCTCCTAGACCACGATTGGTGACACCGCTCATCGCCGATTCGTCACCTAGGGCTAAGCGAATAACGAGGCGATCGCCGTTTCCGCCACCAGCTGCCGTCCCTTCACCCACATCGTCACCTCCAGCCATCGACGCCCCTCCATTCTCTCCACCTACTGTCGCCGACACCCCTGCTCATACCTCACCCATTTTACCGGCGATTGCAAACCCTAGTTTGGGTATTGATGTAAACCTTAATTTGAGCCCTAATTTGTTGGTAGAAGGACTTACGGCCTCTGAATCCTATGAGGAGGAAGAAGATTTAATGGACATTTCAACACCATCACCCACTGGTTTGAATGAGACAAAAGTCTATCTTTTGACTTGGCCTGATCATTACACCACTCATGAACCTACAGCTATGGCCGATTCTGCTCCTCACACTATTGAGGAAGAACACATTGAGTTTGATCATGGTACATCAGATGTTGAGGAAGAACCTGTTGAAATTAAACACTGTGCACAACCTGTTGGGAAGGAAAACACTGAGTCCCCAACAATAGAAATGGATTTGGAAGTCGATCATAAGGGTATAACATCCATACCCACAAAGAAGAGAAATGGGCTAGGAAGGGTGTTTGCAACCAGGTCTAAGGTTGTGGAAAAACAGCCCCCTAGAAAGAGGGCCAAACGTACACCTGCACCTTCTGTCCAATTAAGGCACACAACCTTTGTGCCACGTAAACCATCTCGAAAAGGATCATCAAGGCAGTCCGAGACAGCCGGTCCATCTGGGGTAAAATCCAAGCCCAAGCCCAAAACCATTACGAGGCCCCAGATACCTTTCGATGGGTTCAGTTCAGAAAAGGCACGAGAAATGTTTGACAATTCAGAAACAAGAAAGTGTTGCCCGACAAGGGATTTGATCAAAGAAGCGTAGAAGAATTTAGTTTTATACAGGAGGTGATCAACAAGCATGGTTGGCAAGCACTATGTGAGGTAAAAATTTCTTTTAACTTGACTTTAATTAAAGAGTTTTATGCGGAGCCGTGTGTTTATAGTACCACCAAACTCAAAGTAAGGGGTGTTAAGGTAAGCTTTACGGCTAAGGCCATAAACAAACTTTTAGGCCTATCACCCTCGAGAAAAACTGAGTATGGTACCCTCTCTCAAAAAGCTTTCCAAGCTAAATTAGAGGAGATTGGTAGAGTTAGGAAAGCCCGAAGCCACATGGGACTCCCACATCAATTACATGCTAAGATCTTTTAGGGCTTCCAACTTGACTCCCGATGCGAATGTGTGGATGAATTTTATTCGACACTCTCTCCACCCGACAACTCATGATAGCTCCATTTCGGTTGAGAGAGTTATTTTACTGTATTGTGTGGTCATGGGAAAATCAGTAGATGTGGGGGAAGTTATTGAAAAGGCCATCCTCTATTGTTCGAGGAGGAATCAAGGGAAATTATTTTTCCCGGACCTACTTAACAAACTGTTATTGCAAGCTGGGGTCCCACAATATACAGATGACTTAGTGATCAAGGAGAGTGAGGAGAAATGGTCAATCGATATGAAGGCAGTATCACGGCTAAGAGAGAGAGGTGACCGAGGAAGGGAGCATACGGGGATGACAAGGATTATGGAAGATTTGTTCGCACAGGGCAGCAATCTAATGAATAGTTTGATGGACCACCGGGCTGAAATGGTAGAGAAGATTGATGGGATGCAAGCTGAGTTGATGGAGCAGTTAAAGGCAGGTGAAAGAAAGGCAAAGAAGAGGTTTCAAAAGTTAAAAGAGGAGCTGGAAGAGGGAACTGGTGGTAAGATCAAGAGGCTGCAAAAGAGGTTGAAGCATTACAAGGTGGAGAATGCAAGATTGAAGGCTGAGATTAGCACGGGCACAATAGTCGCGGCTGTCCGGAGCACACAGCCTACTCCTTCGGAGTAGGGCATGTTCTACCACGTACTTTAGTCTCCATATTTTATTTCTTGGAGTCGGGAATAGTCTTTAATAGTTTTTAGTTTTATTTTTTATGCATGATCACTTAAGTTGAGTTATGTTGCACATGAGATCATAGCCTGAATAATTCTTCGGATTACTTGTCATTCAACCAAATCACTTTGTTCAAAACTAGAACTAGCAAACCATTTTTTGGGAAAACACTTTGATCACACAATTCACAATAGGAAATGATATAGGCCTTCTTTTCTATACTCATATTAAGCCACTTGCACCCTTTCAAACACTATCTACCTCATAAAGCGCCAATGAGGACATTATCAAATTTAAGTTTGGGGGAGGAGTTTATATAAGGACATAAAGTCAATACCAAAGAGCAAAGCTCTAATTTGACTCCTTATCATAAAAGGGTTTGGAAAAACACAATAAAAGTCCCATAGGGGCTATGTGTTTCAAAATAGCACAATAAAAATTCCCTTAGGGGCTATGTGCACTCCAATCAAAAGAGGTCAAAGTGCCCAAAAATTTGAAAAAATTCATATGTGGAGTATATAAAAGGAAAAAGGCAATGAAAGAAAAGAAACGCCAAAGAGAGTAAACCCTTTAAGCCCTATTGATCCTATATATGTGATTGTGTTTGAACTTAACAAAGAAAAGGGAATGCTAGCCTAYGGTTCACATAAAATGACTTGGTTTTGAGTGACTCATCTTGGATTTATGAAAGGCTATGAGCCTCATGTTGGGTATAACTCTTGTTGGGTTGGCACTTAATGCCTTGATCATGCAAATTTTTTGTATAAATTGAGTCTTTTTATTTGTCTTTTGGTTGCTTGGGGACAAGCAACGGTTTAAGTTTGGGGGTGTGATATGTGTTGAGAATTCAATACATAATGCATTCGTTTACGTCTTTTTAGTCAAAATTAGTTTCCTTTCATTCTCACTTTGAGTCATTTTGATTTATTTCTTTATACTTTTATTATGGAGCTAAAATATTGTGGTTAAACTTGTTGGGACGCAAAGATACAAGCTAACGGAGAATTTTTGTTAAAACAACCTGATGCTACAGCATTGAAGCAGCAGCCACCTGATACGTGCACGGTTTTGCGAGGGCTTAACGATTAAGCTGCTGACTTTTGGATGCTGAATGGAAGACAGCTGGAAGGCTTTTTTAATCAGGGATTTTTGAATTAATATGTCATCTTGTACTTAAGATTCCCTTTTATTAACTTTTGGACATTAACTAGTGGTTAATATCTTTATTGTTTAGTGCAAGGCTTTGTGTATAAATAGGGGACTTAACCTTGTGATTCCACACACCTTTAAACATATTTCTAAGATCAAAATCAGCTGGTTAGAGTTGATTTTGAGAGAACCTTTTGAGAAATATGAAGTTCTTGAGTTTTAAGCTTTCAATTCTTGTCTTTTAATTTCTCGTTCTTTATTTTATGTTCTTTTACGTTTATTGTTATTTACTTTCCGTTATTTAATTTTCGCAATTTACATTCTCGCAATTTACATTCCCGTCATTTATTTTCTCGTTATTTACTTTCTCGTCATTTATTTCCTCGTTATTTACTTTACACAATTTACGTTTATGTCTTTAATTTCCGTCATTTATTTTTTACTTTCCGTTATGAGTAGCTAAGCTTTTATAGCTTGGGTGTGAGACGGAAAGGTGAGATTTTCAAACCAAACAAAAGTAGCTAAGTGTTTTTGTAAACGACGTTCCATTGTTTCATTCGAGTTTTTATAAAACCAAACACACTTCTTGACGGGTTGATCACTTTGAAAGTGTTAAAGTGCCATGGACTTAGAGATAAGACATTGATAAGCACGGCAACTTGAATGACATAAGAGGTAGACTTGAGAAAGTTGCCGACAAGGAGACTTGTYATTTATGTTTTTCAAAACTTAACTCCCGACGGGTTGGTCACTCTTCGAAAGTGTCAAAGTGTGATAGATTCAGAGATGAACTATCAAGAACACGCCAACTCGAATGATATGGGAATCGACTCGAGAGAGTGATTTTTAACAAAGAAATTTGTTTATCCATATATTTTAAAAACACCATCGTGTCACTATCCTTGGTCCGGACACCACATAGAGATATGGGTAGAAAGTTATAATATAGTGCAATGGTGAAGTCCGAGTGGAATGCCTTCAAAATAGATGGTGGAACTTAGTTTTGAAACACTGTTTGCTGTAGCATTTCTATAGCATTGGCTGCTGGAATTTGTATTTGGGTCTCACCTTAAGTCTTACACCCTTGTTTCTTTTATATATTATGTATTCTGTTTGGATTCACCTTAAAATCAAACAAAAGTCTTCAAAATCTTTATCTGAAATCATCTATTTCATTTGACTCTAATCTAACTTTGGCTACAATCTCTGTGGACGATAATCCGGTACTTGTACCACTTTATTACTTGGAAAGACGACGTTGGGTCGTATTGTATACTTGCTTTGTGGCCCAATTTCATTAAGTCTAAAGGTGTAAAATATAACCGACCAATAATATTGAGTCTGCTTATAATATTTCTTCGGACCCGAATAATAAAGATATGCTAGGTAGCCCAACTAGTTCTGTCAATAGGAGGCCTCTAGGCAGCTCTGAAAGTCAATGTAGACTTAATCCTAGTAATGATGATAATCTAGGACGAGTTACCAGTTGGCAACCATTGAACGGTTCTGACTCGGCTGCCAACACTTACCAAGAGGCTGCTTGTCAGCCTGAAGAAATAGACAGACGTAGTAATGATTCTTCTCGTGATTTCGTCTTCTCTGAGGGAACTCCTAATCTGCCTTCTAGTATGTTGCAAACTACTAGAAAATCTTCTAGAACATTTGTGTTACCTAAAAAATTTAATGATTTTGTGATTGAAGGGAAGGTAAAATATGGAATAGAAAAGGTGGTTAACTATTCATGTCTTTCCATTGATAATTTTTGTTTTGTTTCGAATCTGAATAAGTCAAGTGAACCTAAAACTTCTCAAGAAGCTTATAAAGATTTGAATTGGGTTAATGCTATGAATGACGAGATGGAGGCCTTACATAGGAATAGGACTTGGGTCATAACCGATTTGCCTCCTGGTAGAAAAGCTATAGGCTGTAAATGGATATATAAGATAAAATATAAGTCCACTGGTGAGATTGAGAGGTTTAAGGCCAGGCTTGTAGCCAAAGGCTACAGTCAAAAAGAAGGTTTAGACTATGAGGAAACATTTTCCCCGGTTGCGAAAATGGTTACTGTACGTTGTATCATAGCTTTAGCTGTTCAGTTTAAATGGAGTCTGTTTCAGTTAGATGTAAATAACGCTTTTTTATATGGTGATTTAATTGAAGAAGTTTATATATCTTTACCTGACGGATATTATAGTCCTAATGATAAACGGGTATGCAAACTTGTTAAGTCATTGTATGGTTTAAAACAGGCTCCGAGACAATGGTATGCGAAGCTCTCTTCTTGTTTACTTGATAATGGGTTCGTTCAAAGCATAAATGATTACTCTTTGTTTACAAAATCTGTTAATGACGTTTTCATAATTTTGCTTGTTTATGTTGATGATATAATGATAACTGGAAATAATAACCAGGAAATAAACAATGTTAAAGAATTTCTTAAAAGCAAATTTCTTATAAAAGATTTGGGAAAGTTAAAATTTTTCCTTGGTATTGAGATTTTAGATTGTATAAATGGGTTGTGTATGACCCAAAGAAAATATTGTCTTGAATTACTTCATGAATTTGGGTATCTTGGCTGTAAACCTTATAACACACCAATGGACATGAATATGATTGTAATAGACTCTAGTAGCTCAAAAGATCCGTATCTGTCTGATCACACTGGTTTTCAAAGGTTAATTGGAAAACTTATTTATCCTTCAGCAACTAGACCTGATATTGCATTTGATGTTCATTGTTTAAGTCAATTTATGCATGCTCCTAGGCAATCTCATTTGAATCTGGCTCTTAGAATTCTTAGATACTTAAAGTTGTCTCCTGGCAGAGGAGTTAGCTTTACCAGGTCTGAAATTTTTTCACTTAATGCTTTCGTCGATGCAGACTGGGGTAAGTGCCTTTCCTCCAGAAGGTCTGTGACTGGTTTTTGCATATTTCTTGGTAATTCTATGCTTTCATGGAAAAACAAGAAACAGAGCACTATTTCTCGGTCATCTGCCGAATCCAAATATAGGGCTATGGCCATAGTTACTTGTGAAATTATTTGGGTTCTCAAAATCTTATTAGACTTGAACATAAAAAATTTGCTTCATGTCAATTTATTTTGTGATAATAAATCTGCAATACAAATTGCAAACAATCCTGCCTTTCATGAGAGAACAAAGTACATAGAAATTGATGTTCATTAAATTCGTGAAAACATTAGTAAAAGGATAATAAAAATTGTTAAGATAATCTCGTCTGAACAACCAGCTAATATTTTCACAAAATCTCTTAGTATAACACATCATAATTTTCTTTGTTCAAAACTCAAAATGATTGATTTATTCAAAAGTCAAGATTGAGGGAGGGTGTTGAAATATGATATCATATTTACAATCTTAACTTTTGTATTGTTTGATTGTTGTTTGTGATATTGTGCAAGAAGTAAAAGTACAAGGAGCAAAAGTGTTCAAATATAGAAAGGTAGAGGACTAGAGGACTACGCCTCACATTTCTTGGATCTACAAGGGTAGCGGAGCATTTTCCTTACAAGTCAAGGGGTGTTATTGAAAATACTTTGACCAACTTTCTGACCTACTGTATAAAGTTGTACCTGGCTATTGAAAAGTCATCATAATTCATTTTGTATTCTTTTTTCTAAAAGGTTTCATCAGATTCTCTCTCATATTAGATTAACTTACGAATTCATATATATCTTAGTTATCTTAGCTAAGATCTTTAGGATATTTGTAGGTTCATCTTCTATAAGTTTTCTTTTATTAATAAAAGCATTTGGTTATAAGATTTGTACAAAATCTGCATTGATAACAAAGGATACTTAATGTGTCACAATGAGAGGATCTCTTATGTATCTAACACATTGCAAAATAAATTGTCCCAACAATATCTGGATTACCGGCTGAGTCAAAGAAGAAAAATCAGTTATCAGTGCCTGATTTCAATCCAACAGCTCATGGGCAAACAATCATCAACATGAGAATTTATCTTAAGGGAATTTATATTCTCACATAACCAACTTTACATAGCGTTGTCTTGAGAGAAATCTAGCAACTTTTCCTTTGCATGTATTTGAATTTTACATTCTGCTGCATTGCATGGACACACAACTATATATATATATATATATATATATATATAAAGAGAGAGAAACAATTTCAAATAAGAATAGTAACCAAATAAGAGAACACGAAAATGGTTGAATCATATCCTGTATAATCAAATGTGATTCGCAACCTTAATCGCGACCTAGGTTGCAGACCCAGTCACCCACACACTCTTGTGTTGACCATGTTCCACAAATGTATGTGATTTCGATGGAAAATGACATGTGATTTGACCATTCTCGTGTTTTCTTATGTTAACCATGTTCTCATTTGATCATTTCTCCCTTTCTCTCTACATGTATACCATCAACAAACAAGTTCACAGCTTCACATGCTTTTTGACTACTATACACTTGTTTTGTGGAAAATACATGTACAAATACAACTAGTTTGTTCCCTCATCAAATCAACACCTAATGAACTCACATCACCCATATCACATTTTTCATTTAGAATTATGTATGGTAATCAGGTTAATTACCAAACATTTTTAGCCAATTAGACGAATACAATCATCTCCAGTAACTGTGTCAACCAATGTGCATAACTTATGCACTGTGGCATGATCCAGCACCATTCCTGTCAATTTTGAGGAAAAAAAGTATCTGTCCAATTGGCAAATAGTATGTCTTTTTGGTGATTAACCCTATTGTGATCTATACCAAACTATACATACATGTTACCCAAATAGCATCGTCATCAATTACTTGAAGATCTTCTGCTGAGTGAAGGTGATGAGTTGATGATTTCTTGACCCAACTCGTTGATTTTATTAAGTAACAGCATCTGCTCTGTTTCAAGTTGGATTATGCATTCTTCTTCCACCTCATGCAGGCTTTCCAGCTCACTCAGAGTCGATGACACTTCTTCAAGATTTTCGTCTTCAATCAAAGACCGGATTTTTATCATCATTTCCTTCATCTGTCAATATGGTTTATAAACCCATAATTCAGAATCTAATCCCAAAAACTAATAGAAAACAGCAAGAAAAAAGAAGATTGTTCTTAGCAAGTGATCCAAGAATCATAGCAATAAAAATGCAAGTTCCAACCTGGATTGAAATTTTGTGTCCTCTACTTGAGGTTGACTCAGAAGCAGAAGTTTTCTTTTGTAGTTCTGGAACCTTTCTAGTAACTTGAACATGAATCTCTCCCCTTTTAACTCCTTGAAGGGGTATCCACTTATCAGACATCTCGTTTGGAGGCAATCGCTGATATTCCACTATGCAATCGCCAATACTTGACGTTGGCAAAAGGGCATTGTGGTCTTTTACATGGAGAGCTAAGAGACTGCCATCATCAGGGAATTCAAAAGTTTGATGCCACTGGGGATTCAGAGTTTTATACATTACCTGTTCAATAAGAGCAACCGAATGCAAGACTAAGGATGTAAATAGCATTTCCTCCCATAGCAAAATGAATGCAATATTTTCCTTCTATTTAATCATACGAAATTCTGATGGGTATTTTAGATACTCGGTTGATGGTCAAACACGTCTATCAAACTATGTTCCAATGGGTATTTTCTACTAATTTACAGCCATTTAATAACTAATGAAATTTGGACATACCCTCATGGCTCGAGTTTATTGATGGTTATAATAAAATATAACTGCGCAAATCCAAGTGTTCCTCACCTTGGTTCTTCTCTTCAAGTTTCCATAATGTACCCTGACATAGGGATCACTAGTTCCCCGAATATCTGCAGCAACAAGATCTCTTCCTTCAATAAGAACAAGCTCAATCAAACCTCCATGTGAACCCTACACCAAAAAAGAGATGAAGACTAATCAATTTCTAAAAACAGAATCCACATTTGACTATCAAAAGCATTACTTTTTAAGTTCAACAACTACTTTGGCTCGGGAAAATAAGGGTTACCACATTAAACTATATGCATGGGATTTATTGGGTCCGTTTGGTTTGACATTAAACTATATAAAACATATAAGAGTAAACACATTTTGTCGAATAAGAAAATGACAACACTTGTGTGTGAATTTTGAAGGTGGATTCTTATTTTGGAATGGAATTTTTAACAACTTTAAATAGTTTAAGGGTAGTACATACCTTGGATCCTTCAAAATCATCTATCGTTACTGCTTCGATTTGAAGCCGCACTTCACCCTTATTTACTTTCTCAAGCGGAATCCATACATCCCTCACTACCCCATCCATTAGCCCTTCCAAATTTACCCTTGCACCACCAATATTCTCATCTCCAAAGATGTCATCGTTATAGCATTTTATCTTTAGATATTCACCATCGCTGATCTCTTCAAACTCAAACTTCTGACTCCAACTAGGATGTGAAGCATTTGTAGCACCTCTGGTTCTTTGGATGGTCTGTTTCAGGATTTCAGAAAATATTAGTTTGTATTCAGCAAATATCAATATTCATTTCATAATTTGGTAGAAATGTGCATCTACCTTTCCATATTGTAGTTTAACATACGACTTTACGCTTTTGTCCTTCTCTAAAAGTTCTTTGGCTTCAACAACAGTCACGTAAATCTTCCTTCCGGTTCGTGGTTGAAAAATAGAGGACCCATATAGTGATCCTCGTGAGCTAAGTCGAGAACCACTCAAGCTATGCAAACCATCAGAAAATTGCCACTCCTTCAACGTAAGTTTCACTTTCAACTGCAAACCCATAGATAACAGAAATCAATCAAAATATTATGGTAATTCTACCGAAATTGTCTCGGTAAAAAAGAAAGAGATTTTGTCTTCTGATCTCGAAATGTTTCTTCAAATCAACCATTTTTGCTATATAATCAAACGAGTATCTCAAAAAAGGCCATTCATCAAATGTCACATTATTTCTGATGGTAAAGCATAATATCCATTCAGATGTAATCTATGAATGCCATTAGCATTCAAAACAAATGAAGATTTCTTTAAGCTCTACATTTAAGCGTAAAAAAGAAGTTTACTATGATGATTTAATTAAATAAAGTAGGTCTATATATATATATATATATATATATATATATATATATATTTTTTATGGCAAAAGATCATACATTTGCCGAGTTAATACCCTCGAATGGAACCACCATTTCAACTTCTTTTCCACAAAACTCAGCATGCTGCGCTATCACGCTTGATTCTGCTCCAATTGCCCAAAAGATGGTCGAGTCATCTGTGCAATATCTTAACTGCACCCATTAGAAAATTTTACTTTCAAAAGACCATCCTACTCATAGTTGACCTGTATTTGCTAAATTCAAAGAGTGCTGACAGATTTACATCAAAAAAAAAAATTTGGTTGTACTTTTAGTCACAGAAACTCGAGTACAACCAGAATTTCTTTTTGATGTGAATCTGTCATGAAAGTCATGTTTCTTCTTGACTCTCAAAGTAGTTTAGGCTATGTTGCAAAGCTGATAAATTTGCTATTAGCCGAGTCATGTTTGGCAAAGACTAGCTGATAAGCCAGATGACTTAAAAATGTAGAACATAAGAGGCATAACTAGAAAAAAGAGAAAAAAAGCCCCTCGAGCTTATGGAAACACTAGTTTATGTCTCACCAAATGTGGCTTTTTATATAAGCTCAAAAGTCAAAGCATACCTTAACTTCACAGCTAGCAAGGTAGTCATAATTCACACTGTCTGGACAACATTCATAAAGATTGAACTTAAGAATTCCAGCATCATCATGAAGAATCATATTGAATGTTGAATCCCATGTTGGGTTGGGTCCAGCAAGCTCAAGTGTTTTCCTCGTCAAATCTTCGAGTTCGACTTCAACAAATGTATGAAAATCTTTACCAATTTCATGATTCTCTAGTACAGAAGCATCAATTGTAGAGCTTTGTTGCCTGTTTGTACGGCTTCCTTTAAAACTACTCCGAGAAAGTTTTCCGGCTGACACAACCGTGACATGGAGTACACCTCCGACCGCCTTTTTCCGTAGGTCCACTGGCGGCAAAGAAAGACAACGGCGTCGAGGTTCAACCATTGTTTTATTCAATGTATCGCTGCAAAGTTTAACCTGGATATGAAAACACAATTAAAGCACTATGCCATCAGATAAACACAAGAAAAGAAAGTGTAATTAAATCTAAAAATTAAAACCTCGAGCTTACCAGCCACGATGAAACACCAGGGAGTTCTGTTGCAGGTAAAGATTGGCTGCCACCACTTCCGAATGCGACACCTATCCTGACCTCAGGAGTTGACACAAACGAGTATAAAAATGCTTTCCCATCTAAAATTGGTGATAGAATAAGCTGCAGAATTTAGCAACACAATCAATAGTAAGCATCATAACTCAATCATCAACATAAGAAAGTGAAGTAGAAAATAACAATCTATCAAGCCCCACCTCCCCCTATGTATTATACGATAAATGTTTAGAACCCGTGAAAACCAATTTCAACTGTTTAATGAGTTCTATCTAAAGCTAGGACTCAAGGTACTGTTTCACAATGTGACACTTATGGACATGTATCATTTCACATCTATTGTTTCAAAATGTGAAACCACATTGTATGTTACACATGTATTGTTTCACAATGTGAAAATATACATGTTTCTATGTATACACGGAGGTTCAAACGAGAACACTTTCATTTTAGAAAAATGCTAGAACACCCTTATCAGACAGGATCAAGGTTTTAAAAGGCGGAATCGGGACTCAAGGCGTTTTCTCTCAACGAGGCAAGGCGTAAGCCTCGAGGCGGTCCAAGGCGTAAGCCCCAAGGCGGAAATATATATACACCAAAATATGTATATACACTACACAAATATATACATATTTATATAATATATATAATACTAAATTACTAAGGGTGTTGGTTCAGCGGTTCTTGACAAAGGAAAAAGTGAACCGTGAGATAAGTTGAGAGTGTGGAAAAATTGGTTGCTTGGAGAAAAAGGAAGGCTCAAACCACACTTTGATTGAGGGGAGAAACTTCTAGTTTTTTGGGTTTTAAGATATTAAAAGTACACATTGGGGCCATTGGGCTTTAACTTTCAGTTATTTTAAATTTAAAAGAAAGAAGTATTTCTACTGCCATAAAGCTTATAAAAAGAAGCCAAAAAAACCATTACTAAAGCAGATCATTTGAGGCGTACGCCTCACTGAACCAAGAAGTATGCCTCGTTCAAGGTCCAAGAGGCGCCGCCTCGAGTGCGGTTTTGGGCCACCTCGCCTCGCCTCCCCTCGCCTCAAGGTGTACGCCTCGAACGATTTTTAAGACCATGAACGAGATAATACACATAGGTGTCAAGCGACTTGGCCCGTGATCTACGCCGCACCAAAGGTAGCTTGTGTCTCTAATTTAGTATCACACGAGATAGACTATAAGAAAATAGTGTTCTCACATTGTTGTAAAATGAATGTGTTCTTGTTTGAACCTTTCTCGTATGTGTGTGTGTGTGTATATATATAAATATATACAAGCACATGTATGGATGTATGCATATGTATGTTTATGTATATAGGGTATATAATCACACAATTAGAGATAACGTGTAAGAGGTAAATCAGTTTTACATACATCACCCTTGATGTGGAGGTTGTTTATGACGATTCGAGCCGTTCCCATGGGTTTTGCCAACTTCGCAAGCAACATGATACTTATGTCGGTAGTGTCCCAATCAAAGCCCATGCGTATGAATCTCTGTAAAGGTAGATAGTATATGTTTTGAGCAAGGATTTCTCAAAAGAAAAAGATAAACAATTTAAAAACATAAATCAATAGTATAAGCCCAAGGAATTTACATAGCTAGAACAGATTCAAAATTAAGATTAAAAAAGGTCAATTCATTAAGAGATCACACCTGATCACCTGCGCTAGACCATTGAGCCCCATGCATTCCCAATATAGGAGGGCGTGAACCCAATGAAAACTCTTGCAGCTCAATCCTTTCCTACAAGAACAATGCTATTCAACATGCATCTATAAACACTTTCCCAAAAAAGCATACAAGAGGATGAACAACTTACAATTAGCTTTGGCTTCCGATGCTTTAGGCGTTTCTGCATGAGAACAATCAATTGCCGTTGGTCAATTATTTCATACTCATCGATCACACCACAAATCGATAATAACTACGTATTCACGTGTATTAAAACATACCAATAGTTCCAGCACTCCTGCCTAAAATTTGGTTTCAAAATGTGTTTCAAGGCATGCAATTTGGATGTGAGAGTCACCCAAAGTGCATGTCTTAAAACACAATTCAAGTCTTAGTAAGGAAAGAAACTACTGAGGCTGAGCATCACCAAAAGTGCATGTCTTTAAACACGATTTAGCACATTTTATAGCTATAAGAAAGTGGTAGTCACCTCGACAATGGATGAGAATTTTAAAGAAAGCTTCGGACTAATGAAATTGGGCCAAACTTCAATTAAGAGCTTGTTGAGCCACTCACAGTGCTCCAATGGTGTTGTAGGCTGGTGAAGTAAAATAAAAAATTAGAATGCCTCAATGGTTCATTGAGCTCAAATTACGTCGACGAAACCAGACAGAAAATGAGAGCATACAGATGTTTGTAAAATGAGTTGCTTCCACTTTTTGTTCAAGTCTTGCACAAGGATTCGCCGCCGATAGCTTCCATACTGCAGATTAAAACAACCATCTCTTAGAACTTCTATTTCATGCATAATATCAATCATTTATCAGGACTCTTGGCATAGTATGTAAAAATCAAATGTTTATATTTATGGAATTGAAAATTGCCTGTTTTAACTGTAAAAAAGTACCAAATTACAGTTTGCAGATAAACATAAACATTTAGACAATATGCATTAATAAATTGAAGCATGTTCTGTAATTTTTACTGTCACTTTCCTTGCTTTTATCATACCACCCTGCTCCCCCAGAATAAGAAAATGAAAAAGGAAAAGCATTCATCCCCTTGATAAAATAAGAAAAAGGACAAAGAAAGAAGGGTGCTATTAGAAGATATGCATCTAACAGTTCAAGCATGTGAAGATGCACATGGGAATTTAACAATACAACAAAGATCTACACAAGTAGTCAATGGACTAAAGATTCCTGTAGTAACTTGATCATTGCATGTTTTGGGGATTTTTAAGTCATTATTAGGCAAATGTATAGGAAAAGCAAACAAACCATTGCGTAAAGGCTTGCTTGTGAGGCAATGAGAACAGTTTTTCATTTAATTAGTTTTGATCCTCGTAATTTATTGAAGAACCTAAGAACCCATAACCATGGGAGGCAATATCAATCCTGCAATTTGTGATTCAATAAGTTGTAATTTCAAGATGATCAATGCATACAACTTAACAGCAAATTCAAGTGTATATCATTTGTTTTCAATTGCCTAATCTTTGGCATTAACAACTTTACAAAAACGCAGAAATCCAATTCCAGTGTTAGTCTTTGCCAAATCAATCTACTAAAAGTTCCATTATCTTTATGAAGCAAACTACAAACAGATAATCATTTTCTTTGAGTTTTGAAAAGTGGAAGAAACTCTAACATGGGAACTCACACTTGATCAGGTATATATGCAAGTAATTTGTAGGAGCTGTGTTCTTTTCACATCCATTAAGAGAAAGAAAATTATCAGGAAATGAGAAAATAAAAACTAATATTTCATCCAAAAGTCGATTATAACCCATGATTACCCTCAATAATCAAACTTTTCCAGATAAATGATACCATATCAAAAATTAAAGAAAAATAGTGAATCGAACAACAAACCTGAATGGTTGCCCAGACGGCAACTGCAAGAGGAACCCAATTGGAAAGGTTGAAAACCCATTTCTCAATACTCCATAAAACCAATAACAGAGGAATCACTAATGGAAAAAGTGGTTTTTCCACCGTCAATTGATTTAAGAACTCTGTTATCTCACTCATATCAAAACTAGCTTTCTTAATCTTTCTTCTATACATTTCAATATATGTATGTGTATATATATATATATATATATAGAGAGAGAGAGAGAGAGAGAGAGAGAGAGAGAACAAATTTCAAAACAATGAAGTCCAAATTTCAAGATTTCTACATATACCCAAGTTCAGATTTAGAGAGAAAAAGAGAGGCTTTTTGAGGATTAAAGATTCAAATAAGAAAACCCCATAACTTATTTCATTCAATTATGAAATAATGAGTTGATAAAGAATCGATTACTACAGGAATTTGTAGAGACAAGAAATAGGTTTGACTTTTTGGGGAAAGAATGATGCTCAGTGGAGGCATAAACATCAAAAATGAAAACAGTCACCAACTGATGTTCTTACAAAAAGAATTAAATGTGAAATCCATGAGATATTTTTGTAATATTAGCATAAAAGATTTGAGCTGTAGAAGCAAATTGGGGAGACTTGAGCCATAGATGACAGTGGAAGGAGAGTTCCTTGATTGATGGCTTCATAGATGGTGGTCTGGGAACATTTTAATGGTAAAAGTTGTCATGTGATTGTGCTGATCTCTTGGGTAAATCAAATTAAATTGCATATACTGTTATTTTTAGTAAGTTCTTTATCACATCATCATCTTGTTACTATGACACTATAATTTAGCTTTATCTAATCATCAAAATCTAAAATTTCTGTTTTGGGATTAGAATTTCAAACACTTTTCTTCCGGTAAATATATCAAAACCAAACAAGACTATTATAACTTATTTTTTATGTACATATATAGAATAAATAGGTGTGGCCTACGTAGGCCATTGTCTTGTTGACATATGTGTACATGTCTATATAGAAAATAGAGTAAATTACGTTTTTTTTATATGATTTGTTAAAAAATTTAGTTTCCGTGTTTGTGGTCTAAAAACTGCGGTTTTCGTCTCTCTTGTTTGTAATTTATTTATATTTCCGTCCATGAATTAATTCTTACATTTTTAAGTATAAGAGACCAATATAGTAAGGAATTATAAATCACAAGTACTCGAACAACAATAAGTTATAAGTCATAACAATGATTTACATAATATAGGGATGAAAATCACAATAACTAAACTATAAAGGTAAAAATTGCAACTTTTAACGGGTCATATGGATGAAAAAGGTAATTTACTATAGAAAATATATAATCTATATATATTTATATCTATACTATATTATAAATCATTTGGCTAAAACTCTTAAAAACTCTTAAACTCTTAAACCCGTTCATCCCTAAACAATTTCATCCCTATTCGATTTCAAACCATAACTGAATTCGTGTAACTAACTGCAGATAAA